>NW_027363258.1:658525-1317050 GCF_046119375.1 Phyllobates terribilis
ATATATTTGTGTCTGAAAAATCAGGGAGACACTATTATTATTTTTATACAGCAAAAAATGCCAAAAACAGGATAATAGAGATGTTTTACCGTGGAACAGCAAAAGCACACTTCTGTCTCTCTGGCCTACACCAGACTATTTTCAACAGATATATTTGTGTCTGAAAAATCAGGGAGACACTATTATTATTTTTATACAGCAAAAAATGCCAAAAACAGGATAATAGAGATGTTTTACCGTGGAACATCAAAACCACAGTAATAATTTACTGGTGTATACCAGGCTTTTTAAAATATATATATATTTGCGGCTGAACAGTGAGCGACACACTCAAACTGTTTTTTTTTAGATACAAATGGCCCAAAAGTGGATAATACAGAGGTTTGTACCGTGGAACTGCAAAACCACACTTGTATTTCTCGGGCCTACACCAGACTATTTTCAACAGATATATTTGTGTCTGAAAAATCAGGGAGACACTATTTTTTTTTTTTTTTACAACAAAAAATGCAAAAAGCAGGATAATAGAGATTTTTTACCATGGAACAGCAAAAGCACACTTCTGTCTCTCTGGCCTACACCAGACTATTTTCAACAGATATATTTGTGTCTGAAAAATCAGGGAGACACTATTATTATTTTTATACAGCAAAAAATGCCAAAAACAGGATAATAGAGATGTTTTACCGTGGAACATCAAAACCACAGTAATAATTTACTGGTGTATACCAGGCTTTTTAAAATATATATATATTTGCGGCTGAACAGTAAGCGACACACTCAAACTGTTTTTTAGATACAAATGGCCCATAGAACTGCAAAACCACACTTCTGTTTCTCTGGCCTACACCAGACTATTTTCAACAGATATATTTGTGTCTGAAAAATCAGAGGCACACTTTTTTTTGGGGGGGGGACGGGACACCAAAAGGTTAATAAGATGGGTATTTGTACATTGTGAAGGAGGAAAAAAAAAGAGGATTTTGATAAAAAAAAGGATTTTTCCTGGCCCCCGGGACCTGGAGCTAAGTCCAGCAATTTCAGCAACAGGAGCAGCACACAGGACTGTAATGCAGCGTTTGCTGGTATAACCACTGCGTCTCCTATACAGCCTGCCTGCCTGCCTGATATACCTGGGATGGATATTAGTCCTGAGAAGGACTGTTTGTTTGATCTGGCAGCCTTTACAGACCCTACACTAACTATTTTGCAGGATATATCTCTCCCTAAATCAGCAGCGCTGTCCCTACACTGTCTGATCCGGAGCGACTGTGTCCAAGATGGCGGCACCCGGTTTTAAATACTCGAGGTGATGCTGTGCGGCCAGCCAATCACTGTAATGCCAACAAACAACATGGCTGCGGCATTACAGTGACTGGCTGGCAATCCCTGCATGTTCATTGGCTCTGTAAAGAGCGCCAAACATGCAGGGCGGAGACCCGAGCTCCCGCCCGAGTAACCCGGAAATGCTCGGTGCTCGCCGAACATCCCGAGTAGCGTGATGCTCGGGCGAGTACCGAGCAGTGTCGAGCATGTTCGCTCAACACTAGTCCTTACATTTCCAGGAGGGATTACAGAGGAAGTGCGTATAGTAAAGTTCTTACATTTCCATGAGAAATTAAAGAGGAAGCGCACAAAGTACAGTCGTTACATTTCCAGGAGTATTTACAGAGGAAGTGCAAAAAGTAAAGTTCTTACATTTCCAGGAGGGATTACAGAGGAAGTGCATAAAGTAAAGTTCTTACATTTCCAGGAGGGATTACAGAGGAAGTGCATAAACTAAAGTTCTTACATTTCCAGGAGGAATTACAGAGGAAATGCACAACGTTCTTACATTTCCAGGAGGGATTACAGAGGAAGTGCACAAAGTAGATTTCTTACATTTCCAGGAGGGATTACAGAGGAAGTGCATAAAGTAAAGTTCTTACATTTCCAGGAGGGATTACAGAGGAAGGGCATAAAGTAAAGTTCTTACATTTCCAGGAGGGATTACAGAGGAAGTGCACAAAGTAGATTTCTTACATTTCCAGGAGGGATTACAGTGGAAGTGCATAAAGTAAAGTTCTTACATTTCCAGGAGGGATTACAGAGGAAGTGCATAAAGTAAAGTTCTTACATTTCCAGGGGGGATTACAGAGGAAGTGCATAAAGTAAAGTTCTTACATTTCCAGGAGTAATTAAAGAGGAAGTGCACAAAGTAGAGTCCTTACATTTCCAGGAGGATTTACAGAGGAAGTGCACAAAGTAAAGTTCTTACATTTCCAGGAGGGATTACAGAGGAAGTGCATATAGTAAAGTTCTTACATTTCCATGAGGAATTAAAGAGGAAGTGCAGAAAGTAGAGTCCTTACATTTCCAGGAGGGATTACAGAGGAAGTGCACAAAGTAGAGTCCTTACATTTCCAGGAGGGATTACAGGGGATGTGCACAAAGTAGAGATCTTACATTTCCAGGAGTATTTACAGAGGAAGTGCAAAAAGTAAAGTTCTTACATTTCCAGGAGGGATTACAGAGGAAATGCATAAAGTAAAGTTCTTACATTTCCATGAGGAATTAAAGAGGAAATGCACAAAGTAGAGTTCTTACATTTCCAGGAGGGATTACAGAGGAAGTGCATAAAGTAGAGTTCTTACATTTCCAGGAGTATTTACAGAGGAAGTGCAAAAAGTAAAGTTCTTACATTTCCAGGAGGGATTACAGAGGAAATGCATAAAGTAAAGTTCTTACATTTCCATGAGGAATTAAAGAGGAAATGCACAAAGTAGAGTTCTTACATTTCCAGGAGGGATTACAGAGGAAGTGCATAAAGTAGAGTTCTTACATTTCCAGGAGGGATTACAGAGGAAGTGCACAAAGTAAAGTTCTTACATTTCCAGGAGGGATTACAGAGGAAGTGCATAAAGTAAAGTTCTTACATTTCCAGGAGGGATTACAGAGGAAGTGCAAAAAGTAAAGTTCTTACATTTCCAGGAGGGATTACAGGGGATGTGCACAAAGTAGAGTTCTTACATTTCCAGTAGGATTTACAGAGGAAGTGCAAAAAGTAAAATTCTTACATTTCCAGGAGGGATTACAGAGAAAGTGCATAAAGTAAAATTCTTACATTTCCAGGAGGGATTACAGAGGAAGTGCATAAAGTAAAGTTCTTACATTTCCAGGAGGGATTACAGGGGATATGCACAAAGTAGAGTTCTTACTTTTCCAGGAGGATTTACAGAGGAAGTGCATAAAGTAAAATTCTTACATTTCCAGGAGGGATTACAGGGGATGTGCACAAAGTAGAGTTCTTACATTTCCAGGAGGGATTACAGAGGAAGTGCATAAAGTAAAGTTCTTACATTTCCAGGAGGGATTACAGAGGAAGTGCATAAAGTAAAGTTCTTACATTTCCAGGAGGGATTACAGAGGAAGTGCATAAAGTAAAGTTCTTACATTTCCAGGAGGGATTACAGAGGAAATGCATAAAGTAAAGTTCTTACATTTCCAGGAGGGATTACAGGGGATGTGCACAAAGTAGAGTTCTTAAATTTCAGGAGGGATTACAGAGGAAGTGCATAAAGTAAAGTTCTTACATTTCCAGGAGGGATTACAGAGGAAGTGCATAAAGTAAAGTTCTTACATTTCCGGGAGGGATTACAGAGGAAGTGCATAAAGTAAAGTTCTTACATTTCCAGGAGGGATTACAGAGGAAGTGCACAAAGTAGATTTCTTACATTTCCAGGAGGGATTACAGTGGAAGTGCATAAAGTAAAGTTCTTACATTTCCAGGAGGGATTACAGAGGAAGTGCATAAAGTAAAGTTCTTACATTTCCAGGAGGGATTACAGAGGAAGTGCAAATTAAAGTTCTTACATTTCCAGGAGTAATTAAAGAGGAAGTGCACAAAGTAGAGTCCTTACATTTCCAGGAGGATTTACAGAGGAAGTGCACAAAGTAAAGTTCTTACATTTCCAGGAGGGATTACAGAGGAAGTGCACAAAGTAGAGTCCTTACATTTCCAGGAGGGATTACAGGGGAAGTGCAGAAAGTAAAGTTCTTACATTTCCAGGAGGAATTACAGAGGAAATGGACAATGTTCTTACATTTCCAGGAGGGATTACAGAGGAAGAGCACAAAGTAGATTTCTTACATTTCCAGGAGAGATTACAGAGGAAGTGCATAAAGTAAAGGTCTTACATTTCCAGGAGGGATTACAGAGGAAGTGCATAAAGTAAAGTTCTTACATTTCCAGGAGAGATTACTGAGGATGTGCATAAAGTAGAGTTCTTACATTTCCAGGAGGGATTACAGAGGAAGTGCAAAAGTAAAGTTCTTACATTTCCAGGAGGGATTACAGAGGAAGTGCACAAAGTAAAGTTCTTACATTTCCAGGAGGGATTACAGAGGAAGTGCACAAAGTAGAGTCCTTACATTTCCAGGAGGGATTACAGGGGAAGTGCAGAAAGTAAAGTTCTTACATTTCCAGGAGGAATTACAGAGGAAATGCACAACGTTCTTACATTTCCAGGAGGGATTACAGAGGAAGTGCACAAAGTAGATTTCTTACATTTCCAGGAGGGATTACAGAGGAAGTACATAAAGTAAAGTTCTTACATTTCCAGAAGGGATTACAGAGGAAGTGCATAAAGTAAAGTTCTTACATTTCCAGGAGGGATTACAGAGGAAGTGCATAAAGCAAAGTTCTTACTTTTCCAGGAGGGATTACAGAGGAAGTGCATAAAGTAAAGTTCTTATATTTCCAGGAGGAATTACAGAGGAAGTCCATAAAGTAAAGTTCTTACATTTCCAGGACGGATTACAGGGGAAGTGCAGAAAGTAGAGTCCTTACATTTCCAGGAGGGATTACAGAGGAAGTGCAGAAAGTAAAGTTCTTACATTTCCAGGAGGAATTACAGAGGAAATGCACAATGTTCTTACATTTCCAGGAGGGATTACAGAGGAAGAGCACAAAGTAGATTTCTTACATTTCCAGGAGAGATTACAGAGGAAGTGCATAAAGTAAAGGTCTTACATTTCCAGGAGGGATTACAGAGGAAGTGCATAAAGTAAAGTTCTTACATTTCCAGGAGGGATTACAGAGGAAGTGCACAAAGTAGATTTCTTACATTTCCAGGAGGGATTACAGAGGAAGTACATAAAGTAAAGTTCTTACATTTCCAGAAGGGATTACAGAGGAAGTGCATAAAGTAAAGTTCTTACATTTCCAGGAGGGATTACAGAGGAAGTGCATAAAGCAAAGTTCTTACTTTTCCAGGAGGGATTACAGAGGAAGTGCATAAAGTAAAGTTCTTATATTTCCAGGAGGAATTACAGAGGAAGTCCATAAAGTAAAGTTCTTACATTTCCAGGACGGATTACAGGGGAAGTGCAGAAAGTAGAGTCCTTACATTTCCAGGAGGGATTACAGGGGAAGTGCAGAAAGTAAAGTTCTTACATTTCCAGGAGGAATTACAGAGGAAATGCACAATGTTCTTACATTTCCAGGAGGGATTACAGAGGAAGAGCACAAAGTAGATTTCTTACATTTCCAGGAGAGATTACAGAGGAAGTGCATAAAGTAAAGGTCTTACATTTCCAGGAGGGATTACAGAGGAAGTGCATAAAGTAAAGTTCTTACATTTCCAGGAGAGATTACAGAGGAAGTGCATAAAGTAGAGTTCTTACATTTCCAGGTGGGATTACAGAGGAAGTGCAAAAGTAAAGTTCTTACATTTCCAGGAGGGATTACAGAGGAAGTGCATAAAGTTAAGTTCTTACATTTCCAGGGGGAATTAACGAGGAAGTGCAGAAAGTGGAGTCCTTACATTTCCAGGAGGGATTACAGGGGATGTGCACAAAGTAGAGTTCTTACATTTCCAGGAGGGATTACAGAGGAAGTGCATAAAGTAAAGTTAATACATTTCCAGGAGGAATTACAGAGGAAATGCACAACGTTCTTACATTTCCAGGAGGGATTACAGAGGAAGTGCACAAAGTAGATTTCTTACATTTCCAGGAGGGATTACGGAGGAAGTGAAGTAAAGTTCTTGCATTTCCAGGAGGGATTACAGAGGAAGTGCATAAAGTAAAGTTCTTACATTTCCAGGAGGGATTACAGAGGAAGTGCATAAAGTAAAGTTCTTACATTTCCAGGAGGGATTACAGAGGAAGTGCATAAAGTAAAGTTCTTACATTTCCAGGAGGGATTACAGAGGAAGTGCATAAAGTAAAGTTCTTACATTTCCAGGAGTAATTAAAGAGGAAGTGCACAAAGTAGAGTCCTTACATTTCCAGGAGGATTTACAGAGGAAGTGCACAAAATCAAGTTCTTACATTTCCAGGAGGGATTACAGAGGAAGTGCACAAAGTAGAGTCCTTACATTTCCAGGAGGGATTACAGGGGAAGTGCAGAAAGTAAAAAGTTCTTACATTTCCAGGAGGAATTACAGAGGAAATGCATAAAGTAGATTTCTTATATTTCTAGGAGGGATTACAGAGGAAGTGCATAAAGTAAAGTTCTTACATTTCCAGGAGGAAACCGCGCGCATTTTGAATCTTTTTTTTTAAGCTTTTTTCACTGTTTTCAGAACATTAACAGTAAGAACATGGAAGAGTCCAGGAGCCATTTGGTGAGCTGCATATCCTGCTACATGTTCACAGACTTGCCAGTGGAAAAGCCAAACTTCACATGCCAGAAATGCAAGCTTGTGTCCCTGTTGGAGGAAAAGTTGCGAAATCTAGAAGAGAGGTTAACTACCTTGAAAATCATTAAGGAAGGTGAAGAGTTCTTAGACAGAGCAGAATTATCTCTTCATGATTCAGAAAGAGAAGAAATTCGAACTGCACCTGACGAAACAGAGGAATGGAAGCATGTGACCCACAGAAGCAGGAGGATCGAGAGGCAGTCAGCACCCATACTGCTCAGGAACCAGTACCAGGCTCTCACGCAGGAGAACCATGAAGAAATACAGCAAAATAAGACTTTGCCAGCAATGAATAACCTTGTAAGCCCTCAGAATTCTCCTGGATGGAGAAAGAAGAATGTTGTGAAGAAAAAACGGAGAGTGGTGGTCATGGGGGATTCCCTGTTAAGAGGAACTGAGGCCGCTATCTGCAGACCAGACATAACCTCAAGAGAAATGTGCTGTCTTCCAGGAGCAAAAATTAAAGATGTGTCTGACAGGATATCAAGACTCTTCAGACCTACAGATCACTACCCATTCCTGCTAATACATGTGGGGACAAATGACACCGCAAGAAAGGACCTGGAAACCATCTGCAGTGACTTTGAAGACTTAGGCAAGAAAGTGAAAGAATTGGGAGCGCAGGTGGTCTTCTCATCCATCCTCCCAGTGGATGGCCATGGAACAATGAGGTGGAATAAGATTCTACAGGTGAACAACTGGCTACGTCGATGGTGCCGTCAACAAGGATTTGGATTTCTGGATCACGGAATGAATTACCTATACGATGGACTACTTGCTAGAGATGGGGTGCACCTTACGAAGACTGGAAAACATGTATTTGGAAGTCGCCTTGCTACACTCATCAGAAGAGCTTTAAACTAGAACAATGTGGGAAGGGAAGCAAAAGGCCAGAAAAAGCCATACAGCTGACAAATACTATTGAGATCTCTGCTACTGGAAGTGGAAAGGAAGAACAAAGACAAAACAATTTAAATAATAAAAATATGGGAGGAAGAGAAACCAATCACAAACTAAAATGTTTTTATACAAATGCACAAAGCATGGGCAACAAACAAGGAGAATTGGAACTACTAATGCAGGAAAAGAAATATGATGTCATTGGAATCACTGAAACTTGGTGGGACGATACACATGATTGGAATAAAAGGCTAAAAGGATACAACTTATTTGCAAGAAACAGACTTGATAAACGAGGAGGAGGTGTCGCATTGTATGTTAGAAAAGCGTATATCTGCACAGAGACTGAAGCTTCAGAGACTGGGAGTTCTGTGGAAACTGTTTGGGTAAGAATACAAGGAGAGAACAACGGAAAGGACACCATTGTAGGCATTTACTACAGGCCACCTGGGCAAGCTGAAGATATGGATGAACTCTTTATGTATCAAATGACCAAGTTCTCCAAAAAATATGACGTAGTGGTCATGGGAGATTTCAACTATCCAGACATTTGTTGGGAATCTCTCTCAAGTAAAACTAACAGGTCAAGCAAATTCTTATCCTCTCTTGCTGACAACTTTATCTTCCAAAAGGTAGGGGAGAAAACAAGGGGATCTGCTACTTTGGATCTAATCCTTATAAACAGGGAGGAAATGGTTGAGGAGGTAAAAGTGGCTGGGACCCTAGGAGGCAGCGATCATGCTATTATAGAATTTTGGATAACTAGAGGAGGAAGACATGTGAAGACTCAAACTTCAAGGTTAGATTTTAGAAAGGCAGATTTTAAGAGACTCAGAAAGAGAATAGGAGGGATCCAATGGCTGGATGTCCTTAAGGACAAAAATGTCCAGGAAGGATGGGAAATTTTTAAAAATGAGATTCTCAAAGCACAATCGTTAACAATCCCGAAAAGTAGGAAGAATGGGAAGCATTTAAGGAAACCAGGATGGATGAACACAGAACTTAAACACATGCTAAAAAGAAAGAAAGAAATGTTTATTAAATGGAAAGAGGGAGGCATATCTAAAGAAGATTATAATGCAGTCTGCAGATCCTGCAGGGCACGTATCAGGTTAGCTAAAGCTGACAATGAATTAAGGCTTGCAAGAGATGTCAAAAGCAATAAAAAAGGATTTTGGGGGTATGTCAAAAGTAAAAGAAAAGTCAAAGATGCTATAGGATTTTTACAGGATGAAAATGGAGAAATGGTAAGAGAGGATGTTGAGAAGGCCGAACTTTTTAATTCCTATTTTGCATCTGTTTTCTCTCAGAAAGAAAATGTAACATCAACTGATCTTCACTGTCCTTTTAAAGGAATAGAGGAATCCAAGTTATCTGTAAACAGAAAGATTGTGAGGGAATATTTAGCTAACATAAATGAGTTCAAGTCTCCAGGTCCAGATGAATTACACCCCAGAGTACTGAAGGAGATCGTAGAAGAAATTTTAGAACCACTCTCCATAATCTTTGAAAATTCTTGGAGAACAGGAGAAGTCCCAGAAGACTGGAGAAGAGCAAATGTTGTTCCTATCTTCAAAAAGGGGAAGAAGGTGGACCCAGGGAACTATAGGCCGGTGAGTCTGACTTCTATACCAGGAAAGATCTTTGAACAAATTATTAAACAACATGTATGTAAGTACCTGGATAAGAATGAAGTGATTAACCAGAGTCAGCATGGGTTTGTAACTAACAAGTCATGTCAGACTAACTTAATTTTCTTCTATGACAGAATCACTGACTGGGTGGATCAGGGAAATGCTGTAGATATAGTATATCTTGACTTCAGCAAAGCATTTGACAAAGTATCTCACACCATCCTTATTGAAAAAATGACCAAGTATGCAATGGACCAGGCAACTGTTAGGTGGATTCATAACTGGCTTAGTGATCGGACTCAAAGGGTGGTTGTAAATGGCTTCACATCCAGCTGGATGAATGTCTCAAGTGGGGTACCACAGGGCTCCGTCCTGGGACCTGTATTGTTCAACATCTTTATCAATGATTTAGATGAAGGAATTGAGGGTAAACTGATTAAATTTGCTGATGACACAAAGCTAGGAGGGATAGCTAATACTAGAGAAGAGAGAGAGAGGATTCAAAAAGACCTAAATAAACTGGAGCAGTGGGCAGCAACCAACAGAATGGTTTTTAACAGGGAAAAATGCAAAGTACTACATCTGGGCAATAAAAATGAAAAAAGCATATACAGAATGGGAGGAATAGAGCTAAGCAACAGTACATGTGAAAAAGACTTAGGTATACTAATAGATCATAGACTGAACATGAGTCAACAGTGTGATGCAGCAGCAAAAAAGGCAAATACAATTCTGGGATGTATTAGCAGAAGCATACAGTCTAGATCACGTGAAGTCATTATCGGTCTTTACTCCTCTTTGGTCAGACCTCATCTGGAATACTGTGTACAGTTTTGGGCACCACATTTTAAAAAAGACATAGACAAACTGGAGCAAGTTCAGAGAAGAGCGACCAGAATGGTGACTGGTCTGCAAACCATGTCCTATGAGGAACGGTTGCAGGATTTGGGAATGTTTAGCTTGCAAAAAAGAAGACTGAGAGGAGACTTAATAGCTGTATACAAATATGTCAAGGGCTGTCACATTGTAGAAGGATCATCTTTATTCTCATTTGCACAAGGAAAGACTAGAAGCAATGGGATGAAACTAAATGGGAGGAGACACAGATTAGATATTAGAAAAAACTTTTTGACAGTTAGGGTGATTAATGAGTGGAACAGGCTGCCACGAGCGGTGGTGAGTTCCCCTTCAATGGACGTCTTCAAACAGAGGCTGGACAGACATCTGTCTGAGATGATTTAGTGAAACCTGCTTTGAGCAGGGGGTTGGACCAGATGACCCAGGAGGTCCCTTCCAACTCTACCATTCTATGATTCTATGATTACAGAGGAAGTGCATAAAGTAAAGTTCTTACATTTCCAGGAGGGATTACAGAGGAAGTGCATAAAGTAAAGTTCTTACATTTCCAGGGGGGGATTACAGAGGAAGTGCATAAAGTAGAGTTCTTACATTTCCAGGAGGGATTACAGAGGAAGTGCAAAAAGTAGAGTTCTTACATTTCCAGGTGGGATTACAGAGGAAGTGCAAAAGTAAAGTTCTTACATTTCCAGGAGGGATTACAGAGGAAGTGCATAAAGTTAAGTTCTTACATTTCCAGGGGGAATTAACGAGGAAGTGCAGAAAGTGGAGTCCTTACATTTCCAGGAGGGATTACAGGGGATGTGCACAAAGTAGAGTTCTTACATTTCCAGGAGGATTTACAGAGGAAGTGCACAAAGTAAAGTTCTTACATTTCCAGGAGGGATTACAGAGGAAGCGCACAAAGTAGAGTCCTTACATTTCCAGGAGGGATTACAGGGGAAGTGCAGAAAGTAAAGTTCTTACATTTCCAGGAGGAATTACAGAGGAAATGCACAACGTTCTTACATTTCCAGGAGGGATTACAGAGGAAGTGCACAAAGTAGATTTCTTACATTTCCAGGAGGGATTACAGAGGAAGTGCATAAAGTAAAGTTCTTACATTTCCAGGAGGGATTACAGAGGAAGTGCATAAAGCAAAGTTCTTACTTTTCCAGGAGGGATTACAGAGGAAGTGCATAAAGTAAAGTTCTTACATTTCCAGGAGGAATTACAGAGGAAGTCCATAAAGTAAAGTTCTTACATTTCCAGGAGGGATTACAGGGGAAGTGCAGAAAATAAAGTTCTTACATTTCCAGGAGGAATTACAGAGGAAATGCACAACGTTCTTACATTTCCAGGAGGGATTACAGAGGAAGTGCACAAAGTAGATTTCTTACGTTTCCAGGAGGGATTACAGAGGAAGTGCATAAAGTAAAGTTCTTACATTTCCAGGAGGGATTACAGAGGAAGTGCATAAAGTAAAGTTAATACATTTCCAGGAGGGATTACAGAGGAAGTGCATAAAGCAAAGTTCTTACATTTCCAGGAGGGATTACAGAGGAAGTGCATAAAGTAAAGTTCTTACATTTCCAGGAGGATTTACAGAGGAAGTGCACAAAGTAAAGTTCTTACATTTCCAGGAGGGATTACAGAGGAAGCGCACAAAGTAGAGTCCTTACATTTCCAGGAGGGATTACAGGGGAAGTGCAGAAAGTAAAGTTCTTACATTTCCAGGAGGAATTACAGAGGAAATGCACAACGTTCTTACATTTCCAGGAGGGATTACAGAGGAAGTGTACAAAGTAGATTTCTTACATTTCCAGGAGGGATTACAGAGGAAGTGCATAAAGTAAAGTTCTTACATTTCCAGGAGGGATTACAGAGGAAGTGCATAAAGCAAAGTTCTTACTTTTCCAGGAGGGATTACAGAGGAAGTGCATAAAGTAAAGTTCTTACATTTCCAGGAGGAATTACAGAGGAAGTCCATAAAGTAAAGTTCTTACATTTCCAGGAGGGATTACAGGGGAAGTGCAGAAAATAAAGTTCTTACATTTCCAGGAGGAATTACAGAGGAAATGCACAACGTTCTTACATTTCCAGGAGGGATTACAGAGGAAGTGCACAAAGTAGATTTCTTACGTTTCCAGGAGGGATTACAGAGGAAGTGCATAAAGTAAAGTTCTTACATTTCCAGGAGGGATTACAGAGGAAGTGCATAAAGTAAAGTTAATACATTTCCAGGAGGGATTACAGAGGAAGTGCATAAAGCAAAGTTCTTACATTTCCAGGAGGGATTACAGAGGAAGTGCATAAAGTAAAGTTCTTACATTTCCAGAAGGAATTACAGAGGAAGTCCATAAAGTAAAGTTCTTACATTTCCAGGAGGAATTACAGAGGAAGTGCAAAAAGTAAAGTTCTTACATTTCCAGGAGGGATTACAGAGGAAGTCCATAAAGTAAAGTTCTTACATTTCCAGGAGGAATTACAGAGGAAATGCACAACGTTCTTACATTTCCAGGAGGGATTACAGAGGAAGTGCACAAAGTAGATTTCTTACATTTCCAGGAGGGATTACGGAGGAAGTGAAGTAAAGTTCTTACATTTCCAGGAGGGATTACAGAGGAAGTGCATAAAGTAAAGTTCTTACATTTCCAGGAGGGATTACAGAGGAAGTGCATACAGTAAAGTTCTTACATTTCCAGGAGGGATTACAGAGGAAGTGCATAAAGTAAAGTTCTTACATTTCCAGGAGGGATTACAGAGGAAGTGCATAAAGTAAAGTTCTTACATTTCCAGGAGTAATTAAAGAGGAAGTGCACAAAGTAGAGTCCTTACATTTCCAGGAGGATTTACAGAGGAAGTGCACAAAATCAAGTTCTTACATTTCCAGGAGGGATTACAGAGGAAGTGCACAAAGTAGAGTCCTTACATTTCCAGGAGGGATTACAGGGGAAGTGCAGAAAGTAAAAAGTTCTTACATTTCCAGGAGGAATTACAGAGGAAATGCATAAAGTAGATTTCTTATATTTCTAGGAGGGATTACAGAGGAAGTGCATAAAGTAAAGTTCTTACATTTCCAGGAGGGATTACAGAGGAAGTGCATAAAGTAAAGTTCTTACATTTCCAGGAGGGATTACAGAGGAAGTGCACAAAGTAGATTTCTTATATTTCTAGGAGGGATTACAGAGGAAGTGCATAAAGTAAAGTTCTTACATTTCCAGGAGGGATTACAGAGGAAGTGCATAAAGTAAAGTTCTTACATTTCCAGGGGGAGATTACAGAGGAAGTGCATAAAGTAGAGTTCTTACATTTCCAGGAGGGATTACAGAGGAAGTGCAAAAAGTAGAGTTCTTACATTTCCAGGTGGGATTACAGAGGAAGTGCAAAAGTAAAGTTCTTACATTTCCAGGAGGGATTACAGAGGAAGTGCATAAAGGTAAGTTCTTATATTTCCAGGGGGAATTAACGAGGAAGTGCAGAAAGTGGAGTCCTTACATTTCCAGGAGGGATTACAGGGGATGTGCACAAAGTAGAGTTCTTACATTTCCAGGAGGATTTACAGAGGAAGTGCACAAAGTAAAGTTCTTACATTTCCAGGAGGGATTACAGAGGAAGTGCACAAAGTAGAGTCCTTACATTTCCAGGAGGGATTACAGGGGAAGTGCAGAAAGTAAAGTTCTTACATTTCCAGGAGGAATTACAGAGGAAATGCACAACGTTCTTACATTTCCAGGAGGGATTACAGAGGAAGTGCACAAAGTAGATTTCTTACATTTCCAGGAGGGATTACAGAGGAAGTGCATAAAGTAAAGTTCTTACATTTCCAGGAGGGATTACAGAGGAAGTGCATAAAGTAAAGTTCTTACATTTCCAGGAGGGATTACAGAGGAAGTGCATAAAGCAAAGTTCTTACTTTTCCAGGAGGGATTACAGAGGAAGTGCATAAAGTAAAGTTCTTACATTTCCAGGAGGAATTACAGAGGAAGTCCATAAAGTAAAGTTCTTACATTTCCAGGAGGGATTACAGGGGAAGTGCAGAAAATAAAGTTCTTACATTTCCAGGAGGAATTACAGAGGAAATGCACAACGTTCTTACATTTCCAGGAGGGATTACAGAGGAAGTGCACAAAGTAGATTTCTTACGTTTCCAGGAGGGATTACAGAGGAAGTGCATAAAGTAAAGTTCTTACATTTCCAGGAGGGATTACAGAGGAAGTGCATAAAGTAAAGTTAATACATTTCCAGGAGGGATTACAGAGGAAGTGCATAAAGCAAAGTTCTTACATTTCCAGGAGTGATTACAGAGGAAGTGCATAAAGTAAAGTTCTTACATTTCCAGGAGGAATTACAGAGGAAGTCCATAAAGTAAAGTTCTTACATTTCCAGGAGGAATTACAGAGGAAGTGCAAAAAGTAAAGTTCTTACATTTCCAGGAGGGATTACAGAGGAAGTCCATAAAGTAAAGTTCTTACATTTCCAGGAGGAATTACAGAGGAAATGCACAACGTTCTTACATTTCCAGGAGGGATTACAGAGGAAGTGCACAAAGTAGATTTCTTACATTTCCAGGAGGGATTACGGAGGAAGTGAAGTAAAGTTCTTGCATTTCCAGGAGGGATTACAGAGGAAGTGCATAAAGTAAAGTTCTTACATTTCCAGGAGGGATTACAGAGGAAGTGCATAAAGTAAAGTTCTTACATTTCCAGGAGGGATTACAGAGGAAGTGCATAAAGTAAACTTCTTACATTTCCAGGAGGGATTACAGAGGAAGTGCACAAAGTAGAGTCCTTACATTTCCAGGAGGATTTACAGAGGAAGTGCACAAAATAAAGTTCTTACATTTCCAGGAGGAATTACAGAGGAAATGCACAACGTTCTTACATTTCCAGGAGGGATTACAGAGGAAGTGCACAAAGTAGATTTCTTATATTTCTAGGAGGGATTACAGAGGAAGTGCATAAAGTAAAGTTCTTACATTTCCAGGAGGGATTACAGAGGAAGTGCATAAAGTAAAGTTCTTACATTTCCAGGGGGGATTACAGAGGAAGTGCATAAAGTAGAGTTCTTACATTTCCAGGAGGGATTACAGAGGAAGTGCAAAAAGTAAAGTTCTTACATTTCCAGGAGAGATTACAGAGGAAGTGCATAAAGTAAAGTTCTTACATTTCCAGGACGGATTACAGAGGAAGTGCATAAAGTAAAGTTCTTACATTTCCAGGAGGGATTACAGAGGAAATGCATGAAGTAAAGTTCTTACATTTCCAGGAGGTATTACAGGGGATGTGCACAAAGTAGAGTTCTTAAATTTCAGGAGGGATTACAGAGGAAGTGCATAAAGTAAAGTTCTTACATTTCCAGGAGGGATTACAGAGGAAGTGCATAAAGTAAAGTTCTTACATTTCCAGGAGGGATTACAGAGGAAGTGCATAAAGTAAAGTTCTTACATTTCCAGGAGGGATTACAGAGGAAATGCATAAAGTAAAGTTCTTACATTTCCAGGAGGGATTACAGGGGATGTGCACAAAGTAGAGTTCTTAAATTTCAGGAGGGATTACAGAGGAAGTGCATAAAGTAAAGTTCTTACATTTCCGGGAGGGATTACAGAGGAAGTGCATAAAGTAAAGTTCTTACATTTCCAGGAGGGATTACAGAGGAAGTGCACAAAGTAGATTTCTTACATTTCCAGGAGGGATTACAGTGGAAGTGCATAAAGTAAAGTTCTTACATTTCCAGGAGGGATTACAGAGGAAGTGCATAAAGTAAAGTTCTTACGTTTCCAGGAGGGATTACAGAGGAAGTGCAAATTAAAGTTCTTACATTTCCAGGAGTAATTAAAGAGGAAGTGCACAAAGTAGAGTCCTTACATTTCCAGGAGGATTTACAGAGGAAGTGCACAAAGTAAAGTTCTTACATTTCCAGGAGGGATTACAGAGGAAGTGCACAAAGTAGAGTCCTTACATTTCCAGGAGGGATTACAGGGGAAGTGCAGAAAGTAAAGTTCTTACATTTCCAGGAGGAATTACAGAGGAAATGGACAATGTTCTTACATTTCCAGGAGGGATTACAGAGGAAGAGCACAAAGTAGATTTCTTACATTTCCAGGAGAGATTACAGAGGAAGTGCATAAAGTAAAGTTCTTACATTTCCAGGAGGGATTACAGAGGAAGTGCATAAAGTAAAGTTCTTACATTTCCAGGAGAGATTACTGAGGAAGTGCATAAAGTAGAGTTCTTACATTTCCAGGAGGGATTACAGAGGAAGTGCAAAAGTAAAGTTCTTACATTTCCAGGAGGGATTACAGAGGAAGTGCATAAAGTAAAGTTCTTACATTTCCAGGGGGAATTAACGAGGAAGTGCAGAAAGTGGAGTCCTTACATTTCCAGGAGGGATTACAGGGGATGTGCACAAAGTAGAGTTCTTACATTTCCAGGAGGATTTACAGAGGAAGTGCACAAAGTAAAGTTCTTACATTTCCAGGAGGGATGACAGAGGAAGTGCACAAAGTAGAGTCCTTACATTTCCAGGAGGGATTACAGGGGAAGTGCAGAAAGTAAAGTTCTAACATTTCCAGGAGGAATTACAGAGGAAATGCACAACGTTCTTACATTACCAGGAGGGATTACAGAGGAAGTGCACAAAGTAGATTTCTTACATTTCCAGGAGGGATTACAGAGGAAGTGCATAAAGTAAAGTTCTTACATTTCCAGGAGGGATTACAGAGGAAGTGCATAAAGTAAAGTTCTTACATTTCCAGGAGGGATTACAGAGGAAGTGCATAAAGCAAAGTTCTTACTTTTCCAGGAGGGATTACAGAGGAAGTGCATAAAGTAAAGTTCTTATATTTCCAGGAGGAATTACAGAGGAAGTCCATAAAGTAAAGTTCTTACATTTCCAGGACGGATTACAGGGGAAGTGCAGAAAGTAGAGTCCTTACATTTCCAGGAGGGATTACAGGGGAAGTGCAGAAAGTAAAGTTCTTACATTTCCAGGAGGAATTACAGAGTAAATGCACAATGTTCTTACATTTCCAGGAGGGATTACAGAGGAAGAGCACAAAGTACATTTCTTACATTTCCAGGAGAGATTACAGAGGAAGTGCATAAAGTAAAGGTCTTACATTTCCAGGAGTGATTACAGAGGAAGTGCATAAAGTAAAGTTCTTACATTTCCAGGAGAGATTACAGAGGAAGTGCATGAAGTAGAGTTCTTACATTTCCAGGTGGGATTACAGAGGAAGTGCAAAAGTAAAGTTCTTACATTTCCAGGAGGGATTACAGAGGAAGTGCATAAAGTTAAGTTCTTACATTTCCAGGGGGAATTAACGAGGAAGTGCAGAAAGTGGAGTCCTTACATTTCCAGGAGGGATTACAGGGGATGTGCACAAAGTAGAGTTCTTACATTTCCAGGAGGATTTACAGAGGAAGTGCACAAAGTAAAGTTCTTACATTTCCAGGAGGGATTACAGAGGAAGTGCACAAAGTAGAGTCCTTACATTTCCAGGAGGGATTACAGGGGAAGTGCAGAAAGTAAAGTTCTTACATTTCCAGGAGGAATTACAGAGGAAATGCACAACGTTCTTACATTTCCAGGAGGGATTACAGAGGAAGTGCACAAAGTAGATTTCTTACATTTCCAGGAGGGATTACAGAGGAAGTGCATAAAGTAAAGTTCTTACATTTCCAGGAGGGATTACAGAGGAAGTGCATAAAGTAAAGTTCTTACATTTCCAGGATGGATTACAGAGGAAGTGCATAAAGCAAAGTTCTTACTTTTCCAGGAGGGATTACAGAGGAAGTGCATAAAGTAAAGTTCTTACATTTCCAGGAGGAATTACAGAGGAAGTCCATAAAGTAAAGTTCTTACATTTCCAGGCGGGATTACAGGGGAAGTGCAGAAAATAAAGTTCTTACATTTCCAGGAGGAATTACAGAGGAAATGCACAACGTTCTTACATTTCCAGGAGGGATTACAGAGGAAGTGCACAAAGTAGATTTCTTACGTTTCCAGGAGGGATTACAGAGGAAGTGCATAAAGTAAAGTTCTTACATTTCCAGGAGGGATTACAGAGGAAGTGCATAAAGTAAAGTTAATACATTTCCAGGAGGGATTACAGAGGAAGTGCATAAAGCAAAGTTCTTACATTTCCAGGAGGGATTACAGAGGAAGTGCATAAAGTAAAGTTCTTACATTTCCAGGAGGAATTACAGAGGAAGTCCATAAAGTAAAGTTCTTACATTTCCAGGAGGAATTACAGAGGAAGTGCAAAAAGTAAAGTTCTTACATTTCCAGGAGGGATTACAGAGGAAGTCCATAAAGTAAAGTTCTTACATTTCCAGGAGGAATTACAGAGGAAATGCACAACATTCTTACATTTCCAGGAGGGATTACAGAGGAAGTGCACAAAGTAGATTTCTTACATTTCCAGGAGGGATTACGGAGGAAGTGAAGTAAAGTTCTTGCATTTCCAGGAGGGATTACAGAGGAAGTGCATAAAGTAAAGTTCTTACATTTCCAGGAGGGATTACAGAGGAAGTGCATAAAGTAAAGTTCTTACATTTCCAGGAGGGATTACAGAGGAAGTGCATAAAGTAAAGTTCTTACATTTCCAGGAGGGATTACAGAGGAAGTGCATAAAGTAAAGTTCTTACATTTCCAGGAGTAATTAAAGAGGAAGTGCACAAAGTAGAGTCCTTACATTTCCATGAGGATTTACAGAGGAAGTGCACAAAATAAAGTTCTTACATTTCCAGGAGGGATTACAGAGGAAGTGCACAAAGTAGAGTCCTTACATTTCCAGGAGGGATTACAGAGGAAGTGCATAAAGCAAAGTTCTTACTTTTCCAGGAGGGATTACAGAGGAAGTGCATAAAG
The DNA here is from genome assembly GCF_046119375.1 of Phyllobates terribilis. Lineage (NCBI taxonomy): Eukaryota > Metazoa > Chordata > Amphibia > Anura > Dendrobatidae > Phyllobates > Phyllobates terribilis. Next base: position 677,454 of record NW_027363258.1, read on the forward strand.
TAAAGTTCTTACATTTCCAGGAGGGATTACAGAGGAAATGCATAAAGTAAAGTTCTTACATTTCCAGGAGGGATTACAGGGGATGTGCACAAAGTAGAGTTCTTAAATTTCAGGAGGGATTACAGAGGAAGTGCATAAAGTAAAGTTCTTACATTTCCGGGAGGGATTACAGAGGAAGTGCATAAAGTAAAGTTCTTACATTTCCAGGAGGGATTACAGAGGAAGTGCACAAAGTAGATTTCTTACATTTCCAGGAGGGATTACAGTGGAAGTGCATAAAGTAAAGTTCTTACATTTCCAGGAGGGATTACAGAGGAAGTGCATAAAGTAAAGTTCTTACGTTTCCAGGAGGGATTACAGAGGAAGTGCAAATTAAAGTTCTTACATTTCCAGGAGTAATTAAAGAGGAAGTGCACAAAGTAGAGTCCTTACATTTCCAGGAGGATTTACAGAGGAAGTGCACAAAGTAAAGTTCTTACATTTCCAGGAGGGATTACAGAGGAAGTGCACAAAGTAGAGTCCTTACATTTCCAGGAGGGATTACAGGGGAAGTGCAGAAAGTAAAGTTCTTACATTTCCAGGAGGAATTACAGAGGAAATGGACAATGTTCTTACATTTCCAGGAGGGATTACAGAGGAAGAGCACAAAGTAGATTTCTTACATTTCCAGGAGAGATTACAGAGGAAGTGCATAAAGTAAAGTTCTTACATTTCCAGGAGGGATTACAGAGGAAGTGCATAAAGTAAAGTTCTTACATTTCCAGGAGAGATTACTGAGGAAGTGCATAAAGTAGAGTTCTTACATTTCCAGGAGGGATTACAGAGGAAGTGCAAAAGTAAAGTTCTTACATTTCCAGGAGGGATTACAGAGGAAGTGCATAAAGTAAAGTTCTTACATTTCCAGGGGGAATTAACGAGGAAGTGCAGAAAGTGGAGTCCTTACATTTCCAGGAGGGATTACAGGGGATGTGCACAAAGTAGAGTTCTTACATTTCCAGGAGGATTTACAGAGGAAGTGCACAAAGTAAAGTTCTTACATTTCCAGGAGGGATGACAGAGGAAGTGCACAAAGTAGAGTCCTTACATTTCCAGGAGGGATTACAGGGGAAGTGCAGAAAGTAAAGTTCTAACATTTCCAGGAGGAATTACAGAGGAAATGCACAACGTTCTTACATTACCAGGAGGGATTACAGAGGAAGTGCACAAAGTAGATTTCTTACATTTCCAGGAGGGATTACAGAGGAAGTGCATAAAGTAAAGTTCTTACATTTCCAGGAGGGATTACAGAGGAAGTGCATAAAGTAAAGTTCTTACATTTCCAGGAGGGATTACAGAGGAAGTGCATAAAGCAAAGTTCTTACTTTTCCAGGAGGGATTACAGAGGAAGTGCATAAAGTAAAGTTCTTATATTTCCAGGAGGAATTACAGAGGAAGTCCATAAAGTAAAGTTCTTACATTTCCAGGACGGATTACAGGGGAAGTGCAGAAAGTAGAGTCCTTACATTTCCAGGAGGGATTACAGGGGAAGTGCAGAAAGTAAAGTTCTTACATTTCCAGGAGGAATTACAGAGTAAATGCACAATGTTCTTACATTTCCAGGAGGGATTACAGAGGAAGAGCACAAAGTACATTTCTTACATTTCCAGGAGAGATTACAGAGGAAGTGCATAAAGTAAAGGTCTTACATTTCCAGGAGTGATTACAGAGGAAGTGCATAAAGTAAAGTTCTTACATTTCCAGGAGAGATTACAGAGGAAGTGCATGAAGTAGAGTTCTTACATTTCCAGGTGGGATTACAGAGGAAGTGCAAAAGTAAAGTTCTTACATTTCCAGGAGGGATTACAGAGGAAGTGCATAAAGTTAAGTTCTTACATTTCCAGGGGGAATTAACGAGGAAGTGCAGAAAGTGGAGTCCTTACATTTCCAGGAGGGATTACAGGGGATGTGCACAAAGTAGAGTTCTTACATTTCCAGGAGGATTTACAGAGGAAGTGCACAAAGTAAAGTTCTTACATTTCCAGGAGGGATTACAGAGGAAGTGCACAAAGTAGAGTCCTTACATTTCCAGGAGGGATTACAGGGGAAGTGCAGAAAGTAAAGTTCTTACATTTCCAGGAGGAATTACAGAGGAAATGCACAACGTTCTTACATTTCCAGGAGGGATTACAGAGGAAGTGCACAAAGTAGATTTCTTACATTTCCAGGAGGGATTACAGAGGAAGTGCATAAAGTAAAGTTCTTACATTTCCAGGAGGGATTACAGAGGAAGTGCATAAAGTAAAGTTCTTACATTTCCAGGATGGATTACAGAGGAAGTGCATAAAGCAAAGTTCTTACTTTTCCAGGAGGGATTACAGAGGAAGTGCATAAAGTAAAGTTCTTACATTTCCAGGAGGAATTACAGAGGAAGTCCATAAAGTAAAGTTCTTACATTTCCAGGCGGGATTACAGGGGAAGTGCAGAAAATAAAGTTCTTACATTTCCAGGAGGAATTACAGAGGAAATGCACAACGTTCTTACATTTCCAGGAGGGATTACAGAGGAAGTGCACAAAGTAGATTTCTTACGTTTCCAGGAGGGATTACAGAGGAAGTGCATAAAGTAAAGTTCTTACATTTCCAGGAGGGATTACAGAGGAAGTGCATAAAGTAAAGTTAATACATTTCCAGGAGGGATTACAGAGGAAGTGCATAAAGCAAAGTTCTTACATTTCCAGGAGGGATTACAGAGGAAGTGCATAAAGTAAAGTTCTTACATTTCCAGGAGGAATTACAGAGGAAGTCCATAAAGTAAAGTTCTTACATTTCCAGGAGGAATTACAGAGGAAGTGCAAAAAGTAAAGTTCTTACATTTCCAGGAGGGATTACAGAGGAAGTCCATAAAGTAAAGTTCTTACATTTCCAGGAGGAATTACAGAGGAAATGCACAACATTCTTACATTTCCAGGAGGGATTACAGAGGAAGTGCACAAAGTAGATTTCTTACATTTCCAGGAGGGATTACGGAGGAAGTGAAGTAAAGTTCTTGCATTTCCAGGAGGGATTACAGAGGAAGTGCATAAAGTAAAGTTCTTACATTTCCAGGAGGGATTACAGAGGAAGTGCATAAAGTAAAGTTCTTACATTTCCAGGAGGGATTACAGAGGAAGTGCATAAAGTAAAGTTCTTACATTTCCAGGAGGGATTACAGAGGAAGTGCATAAAGTAAAGTTCTTACATTTCCAGGAGTAATTAAAGAGGAAGTGCACAAAGTAGAGTCCTTACATTTCCATGAGGATTTACAGAGGAAGTGCACAAAATAAAGTTCTTACATTTCCAGGAGGGATTACAGAGGAAGTGCACAAAGTAGAGTCCTTACATTTCCAGGAGGGATTACAGAGGAAGTGCACAAAGTAGATTTCTTACATTTCCAGGAGGGATTACGGAGGAAGTGAAGTAAAGTTCTTGCATTTCCAGGAGGGATTACAGAGGAAGTGCATAAAGTAAAGTTCTTACATTTCCAGGAGGAATTACAGAGGAAATGCACAACGTTCTTACATTTCCAGGAGGGATTACAGAGGAAGTGCACAAAGTAGATTTCTTATATTTCTAGGAGGGATTACAGAGGAAGTGCATAAAGTAAAGTTCTTACATTTCTAGGAGGGATTACAGAGGAAGTGCATAAAGTAAAGTTCTCACATTTCCAGGGGGGATTACAGAGGAAGTGCATAAAGTAGAGTTCTTACATTTCCAGGAGGGATTACAGAGGAAGTGCAAAAAGTAGAGTTCTTACATTTCCAGGTGGGATTACAGAGGAAGTGCAAAAGTAAAGTTCTTACATTTCCAGGAGGGATTACAGAGGAAGTGCATAAAGTTAAGTTCTTACATTTCCAGGGGAAATTAACGAGGAAGTGCAGAAAGTGGAGTCCTTACATTTCCAGGAGGGATTACAGGGGATGTGCACAAAGTAGAGTTCTTACATTTCCAGGAGGATTTACAGAGGAAGTGCACAAACTAAAGTTCTTACATTTCCAGGAGGGATTACAGAGGAAGTGCACAAAGTAGAGTCCTTACATTTCCAGGAGGGATTACAGGGGAAGTGCAGAAAGTAAAGTTCTTACATTTCCAGGAGGAATTACAGAGGAAATGCACAACGTTCTTACATTTCCAGGAGGGATTACAGAGGAAGTGCACAAAGTAGATTTCTTACATTTCCAGGAGGGATTACAGAGGAAGTGCATAAAGTAAAGTTCTTACATTTCCAGGAGGGATTACAGAGGAAGTGCATAAAGTAAAGTTCTTACATTTCCAGGAGGGATTACAGAGGACGTGCATAAAGCAAAGTTCTTACTTTTCCAGGAGGGATTACAGAGGAAGTGCATAAAGTAAAGTTCTTACATTTCCAGGAGGAATTACAGAGGAAGTCCATAAAGTAAAGTTCTTACATTTCCAGGAGGGATTACAGAGGAAATGCACAACGTTCTTACATTTCCAGAAGGGATTACAGAGGAAGTGCACAAAGTAGATTTCTTACGTTTCCAGGAGGGATTACAGAGGAAGTGCATAAAGTAAAGTTCTTACATTTCCAGGAGGGATTACAGAGGAAGTGCATAAAGTAAAGTTAATACATTTCCAGGAGGGATTACAGAGGAAGTGCATAAAGCAAAGTTCTTACATTTCCAGGAGGGATTACAGAGGAAGTGCATAAAGTAAAGTTCTTACATTTCCAGGAGGAATTACAGAGGAAGTCCATAAAGTTCTTACATTTCCAGGAGGAATTACAGAGGAAGTGCAAAAAGTAAAGTTCTTACATTTCCAGGAGGGATTACAGAGGAAGTCCATAAAGTAAAGTTCTTACATTTCCAGGAGGAATTACAGAGGAAATGCACAACGTTCTTACATTTCCAGGAGGGATTACAGAGGAAGTGCACAAAGTAGATTTCTTACATTTCCAGGAGGGATTACGGAGGAAGTGAAGTAAAGTTCTTGCATTTCCAGGAGGGATTACAGAGGAAGTGCATAAAGTAAAGTTCTTACATTTCCAGGAGGGATTACAGAGGAAGTGCATAAAGTAAAGTTCTTACATTTCCAGGAGGGATTACAGAGGAAGTGCATAAAGTAAACTTCTTACATTTCCAGGAGGGATTACAGAGGAAGTGCATAAAGTAAAGTTCTTACATTTCCAGGGGGGATTACAGAGGAAGTGCATAAAGTAGAGTTCTTACATTTCCAGGAGGGATTACAGAGGAAGTGCAAAAAGTAAAGTTCTTACATTTCCAGGAGGGATTACAGAGGAAGTGCATAAAGTAAAGTTCTTACATTTCCAGGACGGATTACAGAGGAAGTGCATAAAGTAAAGTTCTTACATTTCCAGGAGGGATTACAGAGGAAATGCATAAAGTAAAGTTCTTACATTTCCAGGAGGTATTACAGGGGATGTGCACAAAGGAGAGTTCTTAAATTTCAGGAGGGATTACAGAGGAAGTGCATAAAGTAAAGTTCTTACATTTCCAGGAGGGATTACAGAGGAAGTGCATAAAGTAAAGTTCTTACATTTCCAGGAGGGATTACAGAGGAAGTGCATAAAGTTAAGTTCTTACATTTCCAGGGGGAATTAACGAGGAAGTGCAGAAAGTGGAGTCCTTACATTTCCAGGAGGGATTACAGGGGATGTGCACAAAGTAGAGTTCTTACATTTCCAGGAGGATTTACAGAGGAAGTGCACAAAGTAAAGTTCTTACATTTCCAGGAGGGATTACAGAGGAAGTGCACAAAGTAGAGTCCTTACATTTCCAGGAGGGATTACAGGGGAAGTGCAGAAAGTAAAGTTCTTACATTTCCAGGAGGAATTACAGAGGAAATGCACAACGTTCTTACATTTCCAGGAGGGATTACAGAGGAAGTGCACAAAGTAGATTTCTTACATTTCCAGGAGGGATTACAGAGGAAGTGCATAAAGTAAAGTTCTTACATTTCCAGGAGGGATTACAGAGGAAGTGCATAAAGTAAAGTTCTTACATTTCCAGGATGGATTACAGAGGAAGTGCATAAAGCAAAGTTCTTACTTTTCCAGGAGGGATTACAGAGGAAGTGCATAAAGTAAAGTTCTTACATTTCCAGGAGGAATTACAGAGGAAGTCCATAAAGTAAAGTTCTTACATTTCCAGGCGGGATTACAGGGGAAGTTCAGAAAATAAAGTTCTTACATTTCCAGGAGGAATTACAGAGGAAATGCACAACGTTCTTACATTTCCAGGAGGGATTACAGAGGAAGTGCACAAAGTAGATTTCTTACGTTTCCAGGAGGGATTACAGAGGAAGTGCATAAAGTAAAGTTCTTACATTTCCAGGAGGGATTACAGAGGAAGTGCATAAAGTAAAGTTAATACATTTCCAGGAGGGATTACAGAGGAAGTGCATAAAGCAAAGTTCTTACATTTCCAGGAGGGATTACAGAGGAAGTGCATAAAGTAAAGTTCTTACATTTCCAGGAGGAATTACAGAGGAAGTCCATAAAGTAAAGTTCTTACATTTCCAGGAGGAATTACAGAGGAAGTGCAAAAAGTAAAGTTCTTACATTTCCAGGAGGGATTACAGAGGAAGTCCATAAAGTAAAGTTCTTACATTTCCAGGAGGAATTACAGAGGAAATGCACAACATTCTTACATTTCCAGGAGGGATTACAGAGGAAGTGCACAAAGTAGATTTCTTACATTTCCAGGAGGGATTACGGAGGAAGTGAAGTAAAGTTCTTGCATTTCCAGGAGGGATTACAGAGGAAGTGCATAAAGTAAAGTTCTTACATTTCCAGGAGGGATTACAGAGGAAGTGCATAAAGTAAAGTTCTTACATTTCCAGGAGGGATTACAGAGGAAGTGCATAAAGTAAAGTTCTTACATTTCCAGGAGGGATTACAGAGGAAGTGCATAAAGTAAAGTTCTTACATTTCCAGGAGTAATTAAAGAGGAAGTGCACAAAGTAGAGTCCTTACATTTCCATGAGGATTTACAGAGGAAGTGCACAAAAAAGTTCTTACATTTCCAGGAGGGATTACAGAGGAAGTGCACAAAGTAGAGTCCTTACATTTCCAGGAGGGATTACAGAGGAAGTGCACAAAGTAGATTTCTTACATTTCCAGGAGGGATTACGGAGGAAGTGAAGTAAAGTTCTTGCATTTCCAGGAGGGATTACAGAGGAAGTGCATAAAGTAAAGTTCTTACATTTCCAGGAGGAATTACAGAGGAAATGCACAACGTTCTTACATTTCCAGGAGGGATTACAGAGGAAGTGCACAAAGTAGATTTCTTATATTTCTAGGAGGGATTACAGAGGAAGTGCATAAAGTAAAGTTCTTACATTTCTACGAGGGATTACAGAGGAAGTGCATAAAGTAAAGTTCTCACATTTCCAGGGGGGATTACAGAGGAAGTGCATAAAGTAGAGTTCTTACATTTCCAGGAGGGATTACAGAGGAAGTGCAAAAAGTAGAGTTCTTACATTTCCAGGTGGGATTACAGAGGAAGTGCAAAAGTAAAGTTCTTACATTTCCAGGAGGGATTACAGAGGAAGTGCATAAAGTTAAGTTCTTACATTTCCAGGGGAAATTAACGAGGAAGTGCAGAAAGTGGAGTCCTTACATTTCCAGGAGGGATTACAGGGGATGTGCACAAAGTAGAGTTCTTACATTTCCAGGAGGATTTACAGAGGAAGTGCACAAACTAAAGTTCTTACATTTCCAGGAGGGATTACAGAGGAAGTGCACAAAGTAGAGTCCTTACATTTCCAGGAGGGATTACAGGGGAAGTGCAGAAAGTAAAGTTCTTACAATTCCAGGAGGAATTACAGAGGAAATGCACAACGTTCTTACATTTCCAGGAGGGATTACAGAGGAAGTGCACAAAGTAGATTTCTTACATTTCCAGGAGGGATTACAGAGGAAGTGCATAAAGTAAAGTTCTTACATTTCCAGGAGGGATTACAGAGGAAGTGCATAAAGTAAAGTTCTTACATTTCCAGGAGGGATTACAGAGGACGTGCATAAAGCAAAGTTCTTACTTTTCCAGGAGGGATTACAGAGGAAGTGCATAAAGTAAAGTTCTTACATTTCCAGGAGGAATTACAGAGGAAGTCCATAAAGTAAAGTTCTTACATTTCCAGGAGGGATTACAGAGGAAATGCACAACGTTCTTACATTTCCAGAAGGGATTACAGAGGAAGTGCACAAAGTAGATTTCTTACGTTTCCAGGAGGGATTACAGAGGAAGTGCATAAAGTAAAGTTCTTACATTTCCAGGAGGGATTACAGAGGAAGTGCATAAAGTAAAGTTAATACATTTCCAGGAGGGATTACAGAGGAAGTGCATAAAGCAAAGTTCTTACATTTCCAGGAGGGATTACAGAGGAAGTGCATAAAGTAAAGTTCTTACATTTCCAGGAGGAATTACAGAGGAAGTCCATAAAGTTCTTACATTTCCAGGAGGAATTACAGAGGAAGTGCAAAAAGTAAAGTTCTTACATTTCCAGGAGGGATTACAGAGGAAGTCCATAAAGTAAAGTTCTTACATTTCCAGGAGGAATTACAGAGGAAATGCACAACGTTCTTACATTTCCAGGAGGGATTACAGAGGAAGTGCACAAAGTAGATTTCTTACATTTCCAGGAGGGATTACGGAGGAAGTGAAGTAAAGTTCTTGCATTTCCAGGAGGGATTACAGAGGAAGTGCATAAAGTAAAGTTCTTACATTTCCAGGAGGGATTACAGAGGAAGTGCATAAAGTAAAGTTCTTACATTTCCAGGAGGGATTACAGAGGAAGTGCATAAAGTAAACTTCTTACATTTCCAGGAGGGATTACAGAGGAAGTGCATAAAGTAAAGTTCTTACATTTCCAGGGGGGATTACAGAGGAAGTGCATAAAGTAGAGTTCTTACATTTCCAGGAGGGATTACAGAGGAAGTGCAAAAAGTAAAGTTCTTACATTTCCAGGAGGGATTACAGAGGAAGTGCATAAAGTAAAGTTCTTACATTTCCAGGACGGATTACAGAGGAAGTGCATAAAGTAAAGTTCTTACATTTCCAGGAGGGATTACAGAGGAAATGCATAAAGTAAAGTTCTTACATTTCCAGGAGGTATTACAGGGGATGTGCACAAAGGAGAGTTCTTAAATTTCAGGAGGGATTACAGAGGAAGTGCATAAAGTAAAGTTCTTACATTTCCAGGAGGGATTACAGAGGAAGTGCATAAAGTAAAGTTCTTACATTTCCAGGAGGGATTACAGAGGAAGTGCATAAAGTAAAGTTCTTACATTTCCAGGAGGGATTACAGAGGAAGTGCACAAAGTAGATTTCTTACATTTCCAGGAGGGATTACAGTGGAAGTGCATAAAGTAAAGTTCTTACATTTCCAGGAGGGATTACAGAGGAAGTGCATAAAGTAAAGTTCTTACATTTCCAGGAGGGATTACAGAGGAAGTGCATAAAGTAAAGTTCTTACATTTCCAGGAGTAATTAAAGAGGAAGTGCACAAAGTAGAGTCCTTACATTTCCAGGAGGATTTACAGAGGAAGTGCACAAAGTAAAGTTCTTACATTTCCAGGAGGGATTACAGAGGAAGTGCACAAAGTAGAGTCCTTACATTTCCAGGAGGGATTTCAGGGGAAGTGCAGAAAGTAAAGTTCTTACATTTCCAGGAGGAATTACAGAGGAAATGCACAATGTTCTTACATTTCCAGGAGGGATTACAGAGGAAGAGCACAAAGTAGATTTCTTACATTTCCAGGAGAGATTACAGAGGAAGTGCATAAAGTAAAGTTCTTACATTTCCAGGAGAGATTACAGAGGAAGTGAATAAAGTAGAGTTCTTACATTTCCAGGAGGGATTACAGAGGAAGCGCAAAAGTAAAGTTCTTACATTTCCAGGAGGGATTACAGAGGAAGTGCATAAAGTAAAGTTCTTACATTTCCAGGGGGAATTACAGAGGAAGTCCATAAAGTAAAGTTCTTACATTTCCAGGACGGATTACAGGGGAAGTGCAGAAAGTAGAGTCCTTACATTTCCAGGAGGGATTACAGGGGAAGTGCAGAAAGTAAAGTTCTTACATTTCCAGGAGGAATTACACAGTAAATGCACAATGTTCTTACATTTCCAGGAGGGATTACAGAGGAAGAGCACAAAGTAGATTTCTTACATTTCCAGGAGAGATTACAGAGGAAGTGCATAAAGTAAAGGTCTTACATTTCCAGGAGGGATTACAGAGGAAGTGCATAAAGTAAAGTTCTTACATTTCCAGGAGAGATTACAGAGGAAGTGCATAAAGTTAAGTTCTTACATTTCCAGGGGGAATTAACGAGGAAGTGCAGAAAGTGGAGTCCTTACATTTCCAGGAGGGATTACAGGGGATGTGCACAAAGTAGAGTTCTTACATTTCCAGGTGGGATTACAGAGGAAGTGCAAAAGTAAAGTTCTTACATTTCCAGGAGGGATTACAGAGGAAGTGCATAAAGTTAAATTCTTACATTTCCAGGGGGAATTAACGAGGAAGTGCAGAAAGTGGAGTCCTTACATTTCCAGGAGGGATTACAGGGGATGTGCACAAAGTAGAGTTCTTACATTTCCAGGAGGATTTACAGAGGAAGTGCACAAAGTAAAGTTCTTACATTTCCAGGAGGGATTACAGAGGAAGTGCACAAAGTAGAGTCCTTACATTTCCAGGAGGGATTACAGGGGAAGTGCAGAAAGTAAAGTTCTTACATTTCCAGGAGGAATTACAGAGGAAATGCACAACGTTCTTACATTTCCAGGAGGGATTACAGAGGAAGTGCACAAAGTAGATTTCTTACATTTCCAGGAGGTATTACAGAGAAAGTGCATAAAGTAAAGTTCTTACATTTCCAGGAGGGATTACAGAGGAAGTGCATAAAGTAAAGTTCTTACATTTCCAGGAGGGATTACAGAGGAAGTGCATAAAGCAAAGTTCTTACTTTTCCAGGAGGGATTACAGAGGAAGTGCATAAAGTAAAGTTCTTACATTTCCAGGAGGAATTACAGAGGAAATGCACAACGTTCTTACATTTCCAGGAGGGATTACAGAGGAAGTGCACAAAGTAGATTTCTTACGTTTTCAGGAAGGATTACAGAGGAAGTGCATGAAGTAAAGTTCTTACATTTCCAGGAGGGATTACAGAGGAAGTCCATAAAGTAAAGTTAATACATTTCCAGGAGGGATTACAGAGGAAGTGCATAAAGCAAAGTTCTTACATTTCCAGGAGGGATTACAGAGGAAGTGCATAAAGTAAAGTTCTTACATTTCCAGGAGGAATTACAGAGGAAGTCCATAAAGTAAAGTTCTTACATTTCCAGGAGGAATTACAGAGGAAGTGCAAAAAGTAAAGTTCTTACATTTCCAGGAGGGATTACAGAGGAAGTCCATAAAGTAAAGTTCTTACATTTCCAGGAGGAATTACAGAGGAAATGCACAACGTTCTTACATTTCCAGGAGGGATTACAGAGGAAGTGCACAAAGTAGATTTCTTACATTTCCAGGAGGGATTACGGAGGAAGTGCATAAAGTAAAGTTCTTACATTTCCAGGAGGGATTACAGAAGAAGTGCATAAAGTAAAGTTCTTACATTTCCAGGAGGGATTACAGAGGAAGTGCATAAAGTAAAGTTCTTACATTTCCAGGAGGGATTACAGAAGAAGTGCATAAAGTAAAGTTCTTACATTTCCAGGAGGGATTACAGAGGAAGTGCATAAAGTAAAGTTCTTACATTTCCAGGAGGGATTACAGAGGAAGTGCATAAAGTAAAGTTCTTACATTTCCAGGAGTAATTAAAGAGGAAGTGCACAAAGTAGAGTCCTTACATTTCCAGGAGGATTTACAGAGGAAGTGCACAAAATAAAGTACTTACATTTCCAGGAGGGATTACAGAGGAAGTGCACAAAGTAGAGTCCTTACATTTCCAGGAGGGATTACAGGGGAAGTGCAGAAAGTAAAGTTCTTACATTTCCAGGAGGAATTACAGAGGAAATGCACAACGTTCTTACATTTCCAGGAGGGATTACAGAGGAAGTGCACAAAGTAGATTTCTTATATTTCTAGGAGGGATTACAGAGGAAGTGCATAAAGTAAAGTTCTTACATTTCCAGGAGGGATTACAGAGGAAGTGCATAAAGTAAAATTCTTACATTTCCAGGGGGGATTACAGAGGAAGTGCATAAAGTAGAGTTCTTACATTTCCAGGAGGGATTACAGAGGAAGTGCAAAAAGTAGAGTTCTTACATTTCCAGGTGGGATTACAGAGGAAGTGCAAAAGTAAAGTTCTTACATTTCCAGGAGGGATTACAGAGGAAGTGCATAAAGTTAAGTTCTTACATTTCCAGGGGGAATTAACGAGGAAGTGCAGAAAGTGGAGTCCTTACATTTCCAGGAGGGATTACAGGGGATGTGCACAAAGTAGAGTTCTTACATTTCCAGGAGGATTTACAGAGGAAGTGCACAAAGTAAAGTTCCTACATTTCCAGGAGGGATTACAGAGGAAGTGCACAAAGTAGAGTCCTTACATTTCCAGGAGGGATTACAGGGGAAGTGCAGAAAGTAAAGTTCTTACATTTCCAGGAGGAATTACAGAGGAAATGCACAACGTTCTTACATTTCCAGGAGGGATTACAGAGGAAGTGCACAAAGTAGATTTCTTACATTTCCAGGAGGGATTACAGAGGAAGTGCATAAAGTAAAGTTCTTACATTTCCAGGAGGGATTACAGAGGAAGTGCATAAAGTAAAGTTCTTACATTTCCAGGAGGGATTACAGAGGAAGTGCATAAAGCAAAGTTCTTACTTTTCCAGGAGGGATTACAGAGGAAGTGCATAAAGTAAAGTTCTTACATTTCCAGGAGGAATTACAGAGGAAGTCCATAAAGTAAAGTTCTTACATTTCCAGGAGGGATTACAGAGGAAATGCACGTTCTTACATTTCCAGGAGGGATTACAGAGGAAGTGCACAAAGTAGATTTCTTACGTTTCCAGGAGGGATTACAGAGGAAGTGCATAAAGTTAAGTTCTTACATTTCCAGGAGGGATTACAGAGGAAGTGCATAAAGTAAAGTTAATACATTTCCAGGAGGGATTACAGAGGAAGTGCATAAAGCAAAGTTCTTATATTTCCAGGAGGGATTACAGAGGAAGTGCATAAAGTAAAGTTCTTACATTTCCAGGAGGAATTACAGAGGAAGTCCATAAAGTAAAGTTCTTACATTTCCAGGAGGAATTACAGAGGAAGTGCAAAAAGTAAAGTTCTTACATTTCCAGGAGGGATTACAGAGGAAGTGCATAAAGTAAAGTTCTTACATTTCCAGGAGGGATTACAGAGGAAGTGCATAAAGTAAAGTTCTTACATTTCCAGGAGTAATTAAAGAGGAAGTGCACAAAGTAGAGTCCTTACATTTCCAGGAGGATTTACAGAGGAAGTGCACAAAATAAAGTACTTACATTTCCAGGAGGGATTACAGAGGAAGTGCACAAAGTAGAGTCCTTACATTTCCAGGAGGGATTACAGGGGAAGTGCAGAAAGTAAAGTTCTTACATTTCCAGGAGGAATTACAGAGGAAATGCACAAGGTTCTTACATTTCCAGGAGGGATTACAGAGGAAGTGCACAAAGTAGATTTCTTATATTTCTAGGAGGGATTACAGAGGAAGTGCATAAAGTAAAGTTCTTACATTTCCAGGAGGGATTACAGAGGAAGTGCATAAAGTAAAATTCTTACATTTCCAGGGGGGATTACAGAGGAAGTGCATAAAGTAGAGTTCTTACATTTCCAGGAGGGATTACAGAGGAAGTGCAAAAAGTAGAGTTCTTACATTTCCAGGTGGGATTACAGAGGAAGTGCAAAAGTAAAGTTCTTACATTTCCAGGAGGGATTACAGAGGAAGTGCATAAAGTTAAGTTCTTACATTTCCAGGGGGAATTAACGAGGAAGTGCAGAAAGTGGAGTCCTTACATTTCCAGGAGGGATTACAGGGGATGTGCACAAAGTAGAGTTCTTACATTTCCAGGAGGATTTACAGAGGAAGTGCACAAAGTAAAGTTCTTACATTTCCAGGAGGGATTACAGAGGAAGTGCACAAAGTAGAGTCCTTACATTTCCAGGAGGGATTACAGGGGAAGTGCAGAAAGTAAAGTTCTTACATTTCCAGGAGGAATTACAGAGGAAATGCACAACGTTCTTACATTTCCAGGAGGGATTACAGAGGAAGTGCACAAAGTAGATTTCTTACATTTCCAGGAGGGATTACAGAGGAAGTGCATAAAGTAAAGTTCTTACATTTCCAGGAGGGATTACAGAGGAAGTGCATGAAGTAAAGTTCTTACATTTCCAGGAGGGATTACAGAGGAAGTGCATAAAGCAAAGTTCTTACTTTTCCAGGAGGGATTACAGAGGAAGTGCATAAAGTAAAGTTCTTACATTTCCAGGAGGAATTACAGAGGAAGTCCATAAAGTAAAGTTCTTACATTTCCAGGAGGGATTACAGAGGAAATGCACAACGTTCTTACATTTCCAGGAGGGATTACAGAGGAAGTGCACAAAGTAGATTTCTTACGTTTCCAGGAGGGATTACAGAGGAAGTGCATAAAGTAAAGTTCTTACATTTCCAGGAGGGATTACAGAGGAAGTGCATAAAGTAAAGTTAATACATTTCCAGGAGGGATTACAGAGGAAGTGCATAAAGCAAAGTTCTTACATTTCCAGGAGGGATTACAGAGGAAGTGCATAAAGTAAAGTTCTTACATTTCCAGGAGGAATTACAGAGGAAGTCCATAAAGTAAAGTTCTTACATTTCCAGGAGGAATTACAGAGGAAGTGCAAAAAGTAAAGTTCTTACATTTCCAGGAGGGATTACAGAGGAAGTCCATAAAGTAAAGTTCTTACATTTCCAGGAGGGATTACAGAGGAAGTGCATAAAGTAAAATTCTTACATTTCCAGGGGGGATTACAGAGGAAGTGCATAAAGTAGAGTTCTTACATTTCCAGGAGGGATTACAGAGGAAGTGCAAAAAGTAGAGTTCTTACATTTCCAGGTGGGATTACAGAGGAAGTGCAAAAGTAAAGTTCTTACATTTCCAGGAGGGATTACAGAGGAAGTGCATAAAGTTAAGTTCTTACATTTCCAGGGGGAATTAACGAGGAAGTGCAGAAAGTGGAGTCCTTACATTTCCAGGAGGGATTACAGGGGATGTGCACAAAGTAGAGTTCTTACATTTCCAGGAGGATTTACAGAGGAAGTGCACAAAGTAAAGTTCCTACATTTCCAGGAGGGATTACAGAGGAAGTGCACAAAGTAGAGTCCTTACATTTCCAGGAGGGATTACAGGGGAAGTGCAGAAAGTAAAGTTCTTACATTTCCAGGAGGAATTACAGAGGAAATGCACAACGTTCTTACATTTCCAGGAGGGATTACAGAGGAAGTGCACAAAGTAGATTTCTTACATTTCCAGGAGGGATTACAGAGGAAGTGCATAAAGTAAAGTTCTTACATTTCCAGGAGGGATTACAGAGGAAGTGCATAAAGTAAAGTTCTTACATTTCCAGGAGGGATTACAGAGGAAGTGCATAAAGCAAAGTTCTTACTTTTCCAGGAGGGATTACAGAGGAAGTGCATAAAGTAAAGTTCTTACATTTCCAGGAGGAATTACAGAGGAAGTCCATAAAGTAAAGTTCTTACATTTCCAGGAGGGATTACAGAGGAAATGCACGTTCTTACATTTCCAGGAGGGATTACAGAGGAAGTGCACAAAGTAGATTTCTTACGTTTCCAGGAGGGATTACAGAGGAAGTGCATAAAGTAAAGTTCTTACATTTCCAGGAGGGATTACAGAGGAAGTGCATAAAGTAAAGTTAATACATTTCCAGGAGGGATTACAGAGGAAGTGCATAAAGCAAAGTTCTTATATTTCCAGGAGGGATTACAGAGGAAGTGCATAAAGTAAAGTTCTTACATTTCCAGGAGGAATTACAGAGGAAGTCCATAAAGTAAAGTTCTTACATTTCCAGGAGGAATTACAGAGGAAGTGCAAAAAGTAAAGTTCTTACATTTCCAGGAGGGATTACAGAGGAAGTGCATAAAGTAAAGTTCTTACATTTCCAGGAGGGATTACAGAGGAAGTGCATAAAGTAAAGTTCTTACATTTCCAGGAGTAATTAAAGAGGAAGTGCACAAAGTAGAGTCCTTACATTTCCAGGAGGATTTACAGAGGAAGTGCACAAAATAAAGTACTTACATTTCCAGGAGGGATTACAGAGGAAGTGCACAAAGTAGAGTCCTTACATTTCCAGGAGGGATTACAGGGGAAGTGCAGAAAGTAAAGTTCTTACATTTCCAGGAGGAATTACAGAGGAAATGCACAAGGTTCTTACATTTCCAGGAGGGATTACAGAGGAAGTGCACAAAGTAGATTTCTTATATTTCTAGGAGGGATTACAGAGGAAGTGCATAAAGTAAAGTTCTTACATTTCCAGGAGGGATTACAGAGGAAGTGCATAAAGTAAAATTCTTACATTTCCAGGGGGGATTACAGAGGAAGTGCATAAAGTAGAGTTCTTACATTTCCAGGAGGGATTACAGAGGAAGTGCAAAAAGTAGAGTTCTTACATTTCCAGGTGGGATTACAGAGGAAGTGCAAAAGTAAAGTTCTTACATTTCCAGGAGGGATTACAGAGGAAGTGCATAAAGTTAAGTTCTTACATTTCCAGGGGGAATTAACGAGGAAGTGCAGAAAGTGGAGTCCTTACATTTCCAGGAGGGATTACAGGGGATGTGCACAAAGTAGAGTTCTTACATTTCCAGGAGGATTTACAGAGGAAGTGCACAAAGTAAAGTTCTTACATTTCCAGGAGGGATTACAGAGGAAGTGCACAAAGTAGAGTCCTTACATTTCCAGGAGGGATTACAGGGGAAGTGCAGAAAGTAAAGTTCTTACATTTCCAGGAGGAATTACAGAGGAAATGCACAACGTTCTTACATTTCCAGGAGGGATTACAGAGGAAGTGCACAAAGTAGATTTCTTACATTTCCAGGAGGGATTACAGAGGAAGTGCATAAAGTAAAGTTCTTACATTTCCAGGAGGGATTACAGAGGAAGTGCATAAAGTAAAGTTCTTACATTTCCAGGAGGGATTACAGAGGAAGTGCATAAAGCAAAGTTCTTACTTTTCCAGGAGGGATTACAGAGGAAGTGCATAAAGTAAAGTTCTTACATTTCCAGGAGGAATTACAGAGGAAGTCCATAAAGTAAAGTTCTTACATTTCCAGGAGGGATTACAGAGGAAATGCACAACGTTCTTACATTTCCAGGAGGGATTACAGAGGAAGTGCACAAAGTAGATTTCTTACGTTTCCAGGAGGGATTACAGAGGAAGTGCATAAAGTAAAGTTCTTCCATTTCCAGGAGGGATTACAGAGGAAGTGCATAAAGTAAAGTTAATACATTTCCAGGAGGGATTACAGAGGAAGTGCATAAAGCAAAGTTCTTACATTTCCAGGAGGGATTACAGAGGAAGTGCATAAAGTAAAGTTCTTACATTTCCAGGAGGAATTACAGAGGAAGTCCATAAAGTAAAGTTCTTACATTTCCAGGAGGAATTACAGAGGAAGTGCAAAAAGTAAAGTTCTTACATTTCCAGGAGGGATTACAGAGGAAGTCCATAAAGTAAAGTTCTTACATTTCCAGGAGGAATTACAGAGGAAATGCACAACGTTCTTACATTTCCAGGAGGGATTACAGAGGAAGTGCACAAAGTAGATTTCTTACATTTCCAGGAGGGATTACGGAGGAAGTGAAGTAAAGTTCTTGCATTTCCAGGAGGGATTACAGAGGAAGTGCATAAAGTAAAGTTCTTACATTTCCAGGAGGGATTACAGAGGAAGTGCATAAAGTAAAGTTCTTACATTTCCAGGAGGGATTACAGAGGAAGTGCATAAAGTAAACTTCTTACATTTCCAGGAGGGATTACAGAGGAAGTGCATGAAGTAAACTTCTTACATTTCCAGGAGGGATTACAGAGGAAGTGCACAAAGTAGAGTCCTTACATTTCCAGGAGGGATTACAGGGGAAGTGCAGAAAGTAAAGTTCTTACATTTCCAGGAGGAATTACAGAGGAAATGCACAACGTTCTTACATTTCCAGGAGGGATTACAGAGGAAGTGCACAAAGTAGATTTCTTATATTTCTAGGAGGGATTACAGAGGAAGTGCATAAAGTAAAGTTCTTACATTTCCAGGAGGGATTACAGAGGAAGTGCATAAAGTAAAGTTCTTACATTTCCAGGGGGGATTACAGAGGAAGTGCATAAAGTAGAGTTCTTACATTTCCAGGAGGGATTACAGAGGAAGTGCAAAAAGTAAAGTTCTTACATTTCCAGGAGGGATTACAGAGGAAGTGCATAAAGTAAAGTTCTTACATTTCCAGGACGGATTACAGAGGAAGTGCATAAAGTAAAGTTCTTACATTTCCAGGAGGAATTACAGAGGAAATGCATAAAGTAAAGTTCTTACATTTCCAGGAGGTATTACAGGGGATGTGCACAAAGTAGAGTTCTTAAATTTCAGGAGGGATTACAGAGGAAGTGCATAAAGTAAAGTTCTTACATTTCCAGGAGGGATTACAGAGGAAGTGCATAAAGTAAAGTTCTTACATTTCCAGGAGGGATTACAGAGGAAGTGCATAAAGTAAAGTTCTTACATTTCCAGGAGGGATTACAGAGGAAGTGCACAAAGTAGATTTCTTACATTTCCAGGAGGGATTACAGTGGAAGTGCATAAAGTAAAGTTCTTACATTTCCAGGAGGGATTACAGAGGAAGTGCATAAAGTAAAGTTCTTACATTTCCAGGAGGGATTACAGAGGAAGTGCATAAAGTAAAGTTCTTACATTTCCAGGAGTAATTAAAGAGGAAGTGCACAAAGTAGAGTCCTTACATTTCCAGGAGGATTTACAGAGGAAGTGCACAAAGTAAAGTTCTTACATTTCCAGGAGGGATTACAGAGGAAGTGCACAAAGTAGAGTCCTTACATTTCCAGGAGGGATTACAGGGGAAGTGCAGAAAGTAAAGTTCTTACATTTCCAGGAGGAATTACAGAGGAAATGCACAACGTTCTTACATTTCCAGGAGGGATTACAGAGGAAGTGCACAAAGTAGATTTCTTACATTTCCAGGAGGGATTACAGAGGAAGTGCATAAAGTAAAGTTCTTACATTTCCAGGAGGGATTACAGAGGAAGTGCATAAAGTAAAGTTCTTACATTTCCAGGAGGGATTACAGAGGAAGTGCATAAAGCAAAGTTCTTACTTTTCCAGGAGGGATTACAGAGGAAGTGCATAAAGTAAAGTTCTTACATTTCCAGGAGGAATTACAGAGGAAGTCCATAAAGTAAAGTTCTTACATTTCCAGGAGGGATTACAGAGGAAATGCACAACGTTCTTACATTTCCAGGAGGGATTACAGAGGAAGTGCACAAAGTAGATTTCTTACGTTTCCAGGAGGGATTACAGAGGAAGTGCATAAAGTAAAGTTCTTCCATTTCCAGGAGGGATTACAGAGGAAGTGCATAAAGTAAAGTTAATACATTTCCAGGAGGGATTACAGAGGAAGTGCATAAAGCAAAGTTCTTACATTTCCAGGAGGGATTACAGAGGAAGTGCATAAAGTAAAGTTCTTACATTTCCAGGAGGAATTACAGAGGAAGTCCATAAAGTAAAGTTCTTACATTTCCAGGAGGAATTACAGAGGAAGTGCAAAAAGTAAAGTTCTTACATTTCCAGGAGGGATTACAGAGGAAGTCCATAAAGTAAAGTTCTTACATTTCCAGGAGGAATTACAGAGGAAATGCACAACGTTCTTACATTTCCAGGAGGGATTACAGAGGAAGTGCACAAAGTAGATTTCTTACATTTCCAGGAGGGATTACGGAGGAAGTGAAGTAAAGTTCTTGCATTTCCAGGAGGGATTACAGAGGAAGTGCATAAAGTAAAGTTCTTACATTTCCAGGAGGGATTACAGAGGAAGTGCATAAAGTAAAGTTCTTACATTTCCAGGAGGGATTACAGAGGAAGTGCATAAAGTAAACTTCTTACATTTCCAGGAGGGATTACAGAGGAAGTGCATGAAGTAAACTTCTTACATTTCCAGGAGGGATTACAGAGGAAGTGCACAAAGTAGAGTCCTTACATTTCCAGGAGGGATTACAGGGGAAGTGCAGAAAGTAAAGTTCTTACATTTCCAGGAGGAATTACAGAGGAAATGCACAACGTTCTTACATTTCCAGGAGGGATTACAGAGGAAGTGCACAAAGTAGATTTCTTATATTTCTAGGAGGGATTACAGAGGAAGTGCATAAAGTAAAGTTCTTACATTTCCAGGAGGGATTACAGAGGAAGTGCATAAAGTAAAGTTCTTACATTTCCAGGGGGGATTACAGAGGAAGTGCATAAAGTAGAGTTCTTACATTTCCAGGAGGGATTACAGAGGAAGTGCAAAAAGTAAAGTTCTTACATTTCCAGGAGGGATTACAGAGGAAGTGCATAAAGTAAAGTTCTTACATTTCCAGGACGGATTACAGAGGAAGTGCATAAAGTAAAGTTCTTACATTTCCAGGAGGGATTACAGAGGAAGTGCACAAAGTAGAGTCCTTACATTTCCAGGAGGGATTACAGGGGAAGTGCAGAAAGTAAAGTTCTTACATTTCCAGGAGGAATTACAGAGGAAATGCACAACGTTCTTACATTTCCAGGAGGGATTACAGAGGAAGTGCACAAAGTAGATTTCTTATATTTCTAGGAGGGATTACAGAGGAAGTGCATAAAGTAAAGTTCTTACATTTCCAGGAGGGATTACAGAGGAAGTGCATAAAGTAAAGTTCTTACATTTCCAGGGGGGATTACAGAGGAAGTGCATAAAGTAGAGTTCTTACATTTCCAGGAGGGATTACAGAGGAAGTGCAAAAAGTAAAGTTCTTACATTTCCAGGAGGGATTACAGAGGAAGTGCATAAAGTAAAGTTCTTACATTTCCAGGACGGATTACAGAGGAAGTGCATAAAGTAAAGTTCTTACATTTCCAGGAGGGATTACAGAGGAAATGCATAAAGTAAAGTTCTTACATTTCCAGGAGGTATTACAGGGGATGTGCACAAAGTAGAGTTCTTAAATTTCAGGAGGGATTACAGAGGAAGTGCATAAAGTAAAGTTCTTACATTTCCAGGAGGGATTACAGAGGAAGTGCATAAAGTAAAGTTCTTACATTTCCAGGAGGGATTACAGAGGAAGTGCATAAAGTAAAGTTCTTACATTTCCAGGAGGGATTACAGAGGAAGTGCACAAAGTAGATTTCTTACATTTCCAGGAGGGATTACAGTGGAAGTGCATAAAGTAAAGTTCTTACATTTCCAGGAGGGATTACAGAGGAAGTGCATAAAGTAAAGTTCTTACATTTCCAGGAGGGATTACAGAGGAAGTGCATAAAGTAAAGTTCTTACATTTCCAGGAGTAATTAAAGAGGAAGTGCACAAAGTAGAGTCCTTACATTTCCAGGAGGATTTACAGAGGAAGTGCACAAAGTAAAGTTCTTACATTTCCAGGAGGGATTACAGAGGAAGTGCACAAAGTAGAGTCCTTACATTTCCAGGGGGGATTACAGGGGAAGTGCAGAAAGTAAAGTTCTTACATTTCCAGGAGGAATTACAGAGGAAATGCACAATGTTCTTACATTTCCAGGAGGGATTACAGAGGAAGAGCACAAAGTAGATTTCTTACATTTCCAGGAGAGATTACAGAGGAAGTGCATAAAGTAAAGTTCTTACATTTCCAGGAGAGATTACAGAGGAAGTGCATAAAGTAGAGTTCTTACATTTCCAGGAGGGATTACAGAGGAAGCACAAAAGTAAAGTTCTTACATTTCCAGGAGGGATTACAGAGGAAGTGCACAAAGTAGATTTCTTACATTTCCAGGAGGGATTACGGAGGAAGTGAAGTAAAGTTCTTGCATTTCCAGGAGGGATTACAGAGGAAGTGCATAAAGTAAAGTTCTTACATTTCCAGGAGGGATTACAGAGGAAGTGCATAAAGTAAAGTTCTTACATTTCCAGGAGGGATTACAGAGGAAGTGCATAAAGTAAACTTCTTACATTTCCAGGAGGGATTACAGAGGAAGTGCATGAAGTAAAGTTCTTACATTTCCAGGAGTAATTAAAGAGGAAGTGCACAAAGTAGAGTCCTTACATTTCCAGGAGGATTTACAGAGGAAGTGCACAAAATAAAGTTCTTACATTTCCAGGAGGGATTACAGAGGAAGTGCACAAAGTAGAGTCCTTACATTTCCAGGAGGGATTACAGGGGAAGTGCAGAAAGTAAAGTTCTTACATTTCCAGGAGGAATTACAGAGGAAATGCACAACGTTCTTACATTTCCAGGAGGGATTACAGAGGAAGTGCACAAAGTAGATTTCTTATATTTCTAGGAGGGATTACAGAGGAAGTGCATAAAGTAAAGTTCTTACATTTCCAGGAGGGATTACAGAGGAAGTGCATAAAGTAAAGTTCTTACATTTCCAGGGGGGATTACAGAGGAAGTGCATAAAGTAGAGTTCTTACATTTCCAGGAGGGATTACAGAGGAAGTGCAAAAAGTAAAGTTCTTACATTTCCAGGAGGGATTACAGAGGAAGTGCATAAAGTAAAGTTCTTACATTTCCAGGACGGATTACAGAGGAAGTGCATAAAGTAAAGTTCTTACATTTCCAGGAGGGATTACAGAGGAAATGCATAAAGTAAAGTTCTTACATTTCCAGGAGGTATTACAGGGGATGTGCACAAAGTAGAGTTCTTAAATTTCAGGAGGGATTACAGAGGAAGTGCATAAAGTAAAGTTCTTACATTTCCAGGAGGGATTACAGAGGAAGTGCATAAAGTAAAGTTCTTACATTTCCAGGAGGGATTACAGAGGAAGTGCATAAAGTAAAGTTCTTACATTTCCAGGAGGGATTACAGAGGAAGTGCACAAAGTAGATTTCTTACATTTCCAGGAGGGATTACAGTGGAAGTGCATAAAGTAAAGTTCTTACATTTCCAGGAGGGATTACAGAGGAAGTGCATAAAGTAAAGTTCTTACATTTCCAGGAGGGATTACAGAGGAAGTGCATAAAGTAAAGTTCTTACATTTCCAGGAGTAATTAAAGAGGAAGTGCACAAAGTAGAGTCCTTACATTTCCAGGAGGATTTACAGAGGAAGTGCACAAAGTAAAGTTCTTACATTTCCAGGAGGGATTACAGAGGAAGTGCACAAAGTAGAGTCCTTACATTTCCAGGAGGGATTACAGGGGAAGTGCAGAAAGTAAAGTTCTTACATTTCCAGGAGGAATTACAGAGGAAATGCACAATGTTCTTACATTTCCAGGAGGGATTACAGAGGAAGAGCACAAAGTAGATTTCTTACATTTCCAGGAGAGATTACAGAGGAAGTGCATAAAGTAAAGTTCTTACATTTCCAGGAGAGATTACAGAGGAAGTGCATAAAGTAGAGTTCTTACATTTCCAGGAGGGATTACAGAGGAAGCGCAAAAGTAAAGTTCTTACATTTCCAGGAGGGATTACAGAGGAAGTGCATAAAGTAAAGTTCTTACATTTCCAGGGGGAATTAACGAGGAAGTGCAGAAAGTGGAGTCCTTACATTTCCAGGAGGGATTACAGGGGATGTGCACAAAGTAGAGTTCTTACATTTCCAGGAGGATTTACAGAGGAAGTGCAAAAAGTATAATTCTTACATTTCCAGGAGGGATTACAGAGGAAGTGCATAAAGTAAAGTTCTTACATTTCCAGGAGGGATTATAGAGGAAGTGCACAAAGTAGATTTCTTACATTTCCAGGACGGATTACAGTGGAAGTGCATAAAGTAAAGTTCTTACATTTCCAGGAGGGATTACAGAGGAAGTGCATAAAGTAAAGTTCTTACATTTCCAGGAGGGATTACAGAGGAAGTGCATAAAGTAAAGTTCTTACATTTCCTGGAGTAATTAAAGAGGAAGTGCACAAAGTAGAGTCCTTACATTTCCAGGAGGATTTACAGAGGAAGTGCACAAAGTAAAGTTCTTACATTTCCAGGAGGGATTACAGAGGAAGTGCACAAAGTAGAGTCCTTACATTTCCAGGAGGGATTACAGAGGAAGTGCACAAAGTAGATTTCTTACATTTCCAGGAGGGATTACGGAGGAAGTGAAGTAAAGTTCTTGCATTTCCAGGAGGGATTACAGAGGAAGTGCATAAAGTAAAGTTCTTACATTTCCAGGAGGAATTACAGAGGAAATGCACAACGTTCTTACATTTCCAGGAGGGATTACAGAGGAAGTGCACAAAGTAGATTTCTTATATTTCTAGGAGGGATTACAGAGGAAGTGCATAAAGTAAAGTTCTTACATTTCCAGGAGGGATTACAGAGGAAGTGCATAAAGTAAAGTTCTTACATTTCCAGGGGGGATTACAGAGGAAGT
Source organism: Phyllobates terribilis (assembly GCF_046119375.1). Classification (NCBI taxonomy): domain Eukaryota; kingdom Metazoa; phylum Chordata; class Amphibia; order Anura; family Dendrobatidae; genus Phyllobates; species Phyllobates terribilis. The sequence goes on from NW_027363258.1 coordinate 701,964, forward strand.
GCATAAAGTAGAGTTCTTACATTTCCAGGAGGGATTACAGAGGAAGTGCAAAAAGTAGAGTTCTTACATTTCCAGGTGGGATTACAGAGGAAGTGCAAAAGTAAAGTTCTTACATTTCCAGGAGGGATTACAGAGGAAGTGCATAAAGTTAAGTTCTTACATTTCCAGGGGGAATTAACGAGGAAGTGCAGAAAGTGGAGTCCTTACATTTCCAGGAGGGATTACAGGGGATGTGCACAAAGTAGAGTTCTTACATTTCCAGGAGGATTTACAGAGGAAATGCACAACGTTCTTACATTTCCAGGAGGGATTACAGAGGTAGTGCACAAAGTAGATTTCTTACATTTCCAGGAGGGATTACAGAGGAAGTGCATAAAGTAAAGTTCTTACATTTCCAGGAGGGATTACAGAGGAAGTGCATAAAGTAAAGTTCTTACATTTCCAGGAGGGATTACAGAGGACGTGCATAAAGCAAAGTTCTTACTTTTCCAGGAGGGATTACAGAGGAAGTGCATAAAGTAAAGTTCTTACATTTCCAGGAGGAATTACAGAGGAAGTCCATAAAGTAAAGTTCTTACATTTCCAGGAGGGATTACAGAGGAAATGCACAACGTTCTTACATTTCCAGGAGGGATTACAGAGGAAGTGCACAAAGTAGATTTCTTACGTTTCCAGGAGGGATTACAGAGGAAGTGCATAAAGTAAAGTTCTTACATTTCCAGGAGGGATTACAGAGGAAGTGCATAAAGTAAAGTTAATACATTTCCAGGAGGGATTACAGAGGAAGTGCATAAAGCAAAGTTCTTACATTTCCAGGAGGGATTACAGAGGAAGTGCATAAAGTAAAGTTCTTACATTTCCAGGAGGAATTACAGAGGAAGTCCATAAAGTTCTTACATTTCCAGGAGGAATTACAGAGGAAGTGCAAAAAGTAAAGTTCTTACATTTCCAGGAGGGATTACAGAGGAAGTCCATAAAGTAAAGTTCTTACATTTCCAGGAGGAATTACAGAGGAAATGCACAACGTTCTTACATTTCCAGGAGGGATTACAGAGGAAGTGCACAAAGTAGATTTCTTACATTTCCAGGAGGGATTACGGAGGAAGTGAAGTAAAGTTCTTGCATTTCCAGGAGGGATTACAGAGGAAGTGCATAAAGTAAAGTTCTTACATTTCCAGGAGGGATTACAGAGGAAGTGCATAAAGTAAAGTTCTTACATTTCCAGGAGGGATTACAGAGGAAGTGCATAAAGTAAACTTCTTACATTTCCAGGAGGGATTACAGAGGAAGTGCATAAAGTAAAGTTCTTACATTTCCAGGGGGGATTACAGAGGAAGTGCATAAAGTAGAGTTCTTACATTTCCAGGAGGGATTACAGAGGAAGTGCAAAAAGTAAAGTTCTTACATTTCCAGGAGGGATTACAGAGGAAGTGCATAAAGTAAAGTTCTTACATTTCCAGGACGGATTACAGAGGAAGTGCATAAAGTAAAGTTCTTACATTTCCAGGAGGGATTACAGAGGAAATGCATAAAGTAAAGTTCTTACATTTCCAGGAGGTATTACAGGGGATGTGCACAAAGTAGAGTTCTTAAATTTCAGGAGGGATTACAGAGGAAGTGCATAAAGTAAAGTTCTTACATTTCCAGGAGGGATTACAGAGGAAGTGCATAAAGTAAAGTTCTTACATTTCCAGGAGGGATTACAGAGGAAGTGCATAAAGTAAAGTTCTTACATTTCCAGGAGGGATTACAGAGGAAGTGCACAAAGTAGATTTCTTACATTTCCAGGAGGGATTACAGTGGAAGTGCATAAAGTAAAGCTCTTACATTTCCAGGAGGGATTACAGAGGAAGTGCATAAAGTAAAGTTCTTACATTTCCAGGAGGGATTACAGAGGAAGTGCATAAATTAAAGTTCTTACATTTCCAGGAGTAATTAAAGAGGAAGTGCACAAAGTAGAGTCCTTACATTTCCAGGAGGATTTACAGAGGAAGTGCACAAAGTAAAGTTCTTACATTTCCAGGAGAGATTACAGAGGAAGTGCATAAAGTAGAGTTCTTACATTTCCAGGAGGGATTACAGAGGAAGCGCAAAAGTAAAGTTCTTACATTTCCAGGAGGGATTACAGAGGAAGTGCATAAAGTAAAGTTCTTACATTTCCAGGGGGAATTACAGAGGAAGTCCATAAAGTAAAGTTCTTACATTTCCAGGACGGATTACAGGGGAAGTGCAGAAAGTAGAGTCCTTACATTTCCAGGAGGGATTACAGGGGAAGTGCAGAAAGTAAAGTTCTTACATTTCCAGGAGGAATTACAGAGTAAATGCACAATGTTCTTACATTTCCAGGAGGGATTACAGAGGATGAGCACAAAGTAGATTTCTTACATTTCCAGGAGAGATTACAGAGGAAGTGCATAAAGTAAAGGTCTTACATTTCCAGGAGGGATTACAGAGGAAGTGCATAAAGTAAAGTTCTTACATTTCCAGGGGGGATTACAGAGGAAGTGCATAAAGTAGAGTTCTTACATTTCCAGGAGGGATTACAGAGGAAGTGCAAAAAGTAAAGTTCTTACATTTCCAGGAGGGATTACAGAGGAAGTGCATAAAGTAAAGTTCTTACATTTCCAGGACGGATTACAGAGGAAGTGCATAAAGTAAAGTTCTTACATTTCCAGGAGGGATTACAGAGGAAATGCATAAAGTAAAGTTCTTACATTTCCAGGAGGTATTACAGGGGATGTGCACAAAGTAGAGTTCTTAAATTTCAGGAGGGATTACAGAGGAAGTGTATAAAGTAAAGTTCTTACATTTCCAGGAGGGATTACAGAGGAAGTGCATAAAGTAAAGTTCTTACATTTCCAGGAGGGATTACAGAGGAAGTGCATGAAGTAAAGTTCTTACATTTCCAGGAGGGATTACAGAGGAAGTGCACAAAGTAGATTTCTTACATTTCCAGGAGGGATTACAGTGGAAGTGCATAAAGTAAAGTTCTTACATTTCCAGGAGGGATTACAGAGGAAGTGCATAAAGTAAAGTTCTTACATTTCCAGGAGGGATTACAGAGGAAGTGCACAAAGTAGATTTCTTACATTTCCAGGAGGGATTACAGTGGAAGTGCATAAAGTAAAGTTCTTACATTTCCAGGAGGGATTACAGAGGAAGTGCATAAAGTAAAGTTCTTACATTTCCAGGAGGGATTACAGAGGAAGTGCATAAAGTAAAGTTCTTACATTTCCAGGAGTAATTAAAGAGGAAGTGCACAAAGTAGAGTCCTTACATTTCCAGGAGGATTTACAGAGGAAGTGCACAAAGTAAAGTTCTTACATTTCCAGGAGGGATTACAGAGGAAGTGCACAAAGTAGAGTCCTTACATTTCCAGGGGGGATTACAGGGGAAGTGCAGAAAGTAAAGTTCTTACATTTCCAGGAGGAATTACAGAGGAAATGCACAATGTTCTTACATTTCCAGGAGGGATTACAGAGGAAGAGCACAAAGTAGATTTCTTACATTTCCAGGAGAGATTACAGAGGAAGTGCATAAAGTAAAGTTCTTACATTTCCAGGAGAGATTACAGAGGAAGTGCATAAAGTAGAGTTCTTACATTTCCAGGAGGGATTACAGAGGAAGCACAAAAGTAAAGTTCTTACATTTCCAGGAGGGATTACAGAGGAAGTGCACAAAGTAGATTTCTTACATTTCCAGGAGGGATTACGGAGGAAGTGAAGTAAAGTTCTTGCATTTCCAGGAGGGATTACAGAGGAAGTGCATAAAGTAAAGTTCTTACATTTCCAGGAGGGATTACAGAGGAAGTGCATAAAGTAAAGTTCTTACATTTCCAGGAGGGATTACAGAGGAAGTGCATAAAGTAAACTTCTTACATTTCCAGGAGGGATTACAGAGGAAGTGCATGAAGTAAAGTTCTTACATTTCCAGGAGTAATTAAAGAGGAAGTGCACAAAGTAGAGTCCTTACATTTCCAGGAGGATTTACAGAGGAAGTGCACAAAATAAAGTTCTTACATTTCCAGGAGGGATTACAGAGGAAGTGCACAAAGTAGAGTCCTTACATTTCCAGGAGGGATTACAGGGGAAGTGCAGAAAGTAAAGTTCTTACATTTCCAGGAGGAATTACAGAGGAAATGCACAACGTTCTTACATTTCCAGGAGGGATTACAGAGGAAGTGCACAAAGTAGATTTCTTATATTTCTAGGAGGGATTACAGAGGAAGTGCATAAAGTAAAGTTCTTACATTTCCAGGAGGGATTACAGAGGAAGTGCATAAAGTAAAGTTCTTACATTTCCAGGGGGGATTACAGAGGAAGTGCATAAAGTAGAGTTCTTACATTTCCAGGAGGGATTACAGAGGAAGTGCAAAAAGTAAAGTTCTTACATTTCCAGGAGGGATTACAGAGGAAGTGCATAAAGTAAAGTTCTTACATTTCCAGGACGGATTACAGAGGAAGTGCATAAAGTAAAGTTCTTACATTTCCAGGAGGGATTACAGAGGAAATGCATAAAGTAAAGTTCTTACATTTCCAGGAGGTATTACAGGGGATGTGCACAAAGTAGAGTTCTTAAATTTCAGGAGGGATTACAGAGGAAGTGCATAAAGTAAAGTTCTTACATTTCCAGGAGGGATTACAGAGGAAGTGCATAAAGTAAAGTTCTTACATTTCCAGGAGGGATTACAGAGGAAGTGCATAAAGTAAAGTTCTTACATTTCCAGGAGGGATTACAGAGGAAGTGCACAAAGTAGATTTCTTACATTTCCAGGAGGGATTACAGTGGAAGTGCATAAAGTAAAGTTCTTACATTTCCAGGAGGGATTACAGAGGAAGTGCATAAAGTAAAGTTCTTACATTTCCAGGAGGGATTACAGAGGAAGTGCATAAAGTAAAGTTCTTACATTTCCAGGAGTAATTAAAGAGGAAGTGCACAAAGTAGAGTCCTTACATTTCCAGGAGGATTTACAGAGGAAGTGCACAAAGTAAAGTTCTTACATTTCCAGGAGGGATTACAGAGGAAGTGCACAAAGTAGAGTCCTTACATTTCCAGGAGGGATTACAGGGGAAGTGCAGAAAGTAAAGTTCTTACATTTCCAGGAGGAATTACAGAGGAAATGCACAATGTTCTTACATTTCCAGGAGGGATTACAGAGGAAGAGCACAAAGTAGATTTCTTACATTTCCAGGAGAGATTACAGAGGAAGTGCATAAAGTAAAGTTCTTACATTTCCAGGAGAGATTACAGAGGAAGTGCATAAAGTAGAGTTCTTACATTTCCAGGAGGGATTACAGAGGAAGCGCAAAAGTAAAGTTCTTACATTTCCAGGAGGGATTACAGAGGAAGTGCATAAAGTAAAGTTCTTACATTTCCAGGGGGAATTAACGAGGAAGTGCAGAAAGTGGAGTCCTTACATTTCCAGGAGGGATTACAGGGGATGTGCACAAAGTAGAGTTCTTACATTTCCAGGAGGATTTACAGAGGAAGTGCAAAAAGTATAATTCTTACATTTCCAGGAGGGATTACAGAGGAAGTGCATAAAGTAAAGTTCTTACATTTCCAGGAGGGATTATAGAGGAAGTGCACAAAGTAGATTTCTTACATTTCCAGGACGGATTACAGTGGAAGTGCATAAAGTAAAGTTCTTACATTTCCAGGAGGGATTACAGAGGAAGTGCATAAAGTAAAGTTCTTACATTTCCAGGAGGGATTACAGAGGAAGTGCATAAAGTAAAGTTCTTACATTTCCTGGAGTAATTAAAGAGGAAGTGCACAAAGTAGAGTCCTTACATTTCCAGGAGGATTTACAGAGGAAGTGCACAAAGTAAAGTTCTTACATTTCCAGGAGGGATTACAGAGGAAGTGCACAAAGTAGAGTCCTTACATTTCCAGGAGGGATTACAGAGGAAGTGCACAAAGTAGATTTCTTACATTTCCAGGAGGGATTACGGAGGAAGTGAAGTAAAGTTCTTGCATTTCCAGGAGGGATTACAGAGGAAGTGCATAAAGTAAAGTTCTTACATTTCCAGGAGGAATTACAGAGGAAATGCACAACGTTCTTACATTTCCAGGAGGGATTACAGAGGAAGTGCACAAAGTAGATTTCTTATATTTCTAGGAGGGATTACAGAGGAAGTGCATAAAGTAAAGTTCTTACATTTCCAGGAGGGATTACAGAGGAAGTGCATAAAGTAAAGTTCTTACATTTCCAGGGGGGATTACAGAGGAAGTGCATAAAGTAGAGTTCTTACATTTCCAGGAGGGATTACAGAGGAAGTGCAAAAAGTAGAGTTCTTACATTTCCAGGTGGGATTACAGAGGAAGTGCAAAAGTAAAGTTCTTACATTTCCAGGAGGGATTACAGAGGAAGTGCATAAAGTTAAGTTCTTACATTTCCAGGGGGAATTAACGAGGAAGTGCAGAAAGTGGAGTCCTTACATTTCCAGGAGGGATTACAGGGGATGTGCACAAAGTAGAGTTCTTACATTTCCAGGAGGATTTACAGAGGAAATGCACAACGTTCTTACATTTCCAGGAGGGATTACAGAGGTAGTGCACAAAGTAGATTTCTTACATTTCCAGGAGGGATTACAGAGGAAGTGCATAAAGTAAAGTTCTTACATTTCCAGGAGGGATTACAGAGGAAGTGCATAAAGTAAAGTTCTTACATTTCCAGGAGGGATTACAGAGGACGTGCATAAAGCAAAGTTCTTACTTTTCCAGGAGGGATTACAGAGGAAGTGCATAAAGTAAAGTTCTTACATTTCCAGGAGGAATTACAGAGGAAGTCCATAAAGTAAAGTTCTTACATTTCCAGGAGGGATTACAGAGGAAATGCACAACGTTCTTACATTTCCAGGAGGGATTACAGAGGAAGTGCACAAAGTAGATTTCTTACGTTTCCAGGAGGGATTACAGAGGAAGTGCATAAAGTAAAGTTCTTACATTTCCAGGAGGGATTACAGAGGAAGTGCATAAAGTAAAGTTAATACATTTCCAGGAGGGATTACAGAGGAAGTGCATAAAGCAAAGTTCTTACATTTCCAGGAGGGATTACAGAGGAAGTGCATAAAGTAAAGTTCTTACATTTCCAGGAGGAATTACAGAGGAAGTCCATAAAGTTCTTACATTTCCAGGAGGAATTACAGAGGAAGTGCAAAAAGTAAAGTTCTTACATTTCCAGGAGGGATTACAGAGGAAGTCCATAAAGTAAAGTTCTTACATTTCCAGGAGGAATTACAGAGGAAATGCACAACGTTCTTACATTTCCAGGAGGGATTACAGAGGAAGTGCACAAAGTAGATTTCTTACATTTCCAGGAGGGATTACGGAGGAAGTGAAGTAAAGTTCTTGCATTTCCAGGAGGGATTACAGAGGAAGTGCATAAAGTAAAGTTCTTACATTTCCAGGAGGGATTACAGAGGAAGTGCATAAAGTAAAGTTCTTACATTTCCAGGAGGGATTACAGAGGAAGTGCATAAAGTAAACTTCTTACATTTCCAGGAGGGATTACAGAGGAAGTGCATAAAGTAAAGTTCTTACATTTCCAGGGGGGATTACAGAGGAAGTGCATAAAGTAGAGTTCTTACATTTCCAGGAGGGATTACAGAGGAAGTGCAAAAAGTAAAGTTCTTACATTTCCAGGAGGGATTACAGAGGAAGTGCATAAAGTAAAGTTCTTACATTTCCAGGACGGATTACAGAGGAAGTGCATAAAGTAAAGTTCTTACATTTCCAGGAGGGATTACAGAGGAAATGCATAAAGTAAAGTTCTTACATTTCCAGGAGGTATTACAGGGGATGTGCACAAAGTAGAGTTCTTAAATTTCAGGAGGGATTACAGAGGAAGTGCATAAAGTAAAGTTCTTACATTTCCAGGAGGGATTACAGAGGAAGTGCATAAAGTAAAGTTCTTACATTTCCAGGAGGGATTACAGAGGAAGTGCATAAAGTAAAGTTCTTACATTTCCAGGAGGGATTACAGAGGAAGTGCACAAAGTAGATTTCTTACATTTCCAGGAGGGATTACAGTGGAAGTGCATAAAGTAAAGCTCTTACATTTCCAGGAGGGATTACAGAGGAAGTGCATAAAGTAAAGTTCTTACATTTCCAGGAGGGATTACAGAGGAAGTGCATAAATTAAAGTTCTTACATTTCCAGGAGTAATTAAAGAGGAAGTGCACAAAGTAGAGTCCTTACATTTCCAGGAGGATTTACAGAGGAAGTGCACAAAGTAAAGTTCTTACATTTCCAGGAGAGATTACAGAGGAAGTGCATAAAGTAGAGTTCTTACATTTCCAGGAGGGATTACAGAGGAAGCGCAAAAGTAAAGTTCTTACATTTCCAGGAGGGATTACAGAGGAAGTGCATAAAGTAAAGTTCTTACATTTCCAGGGGGAATTACAGAGGAAGTCCATAAAGTAAAGTTCTTACATTTCCAGGACGGATTACAGGGGAAGTGCAGAAAGTAGAGTCCTTACATTTCCAGGAGGGATTACAGGGGAAGTGCAGAAAGTAAAGTTCTTACATTTCCAGGAGGAATTACAGAGTAAATGCACAATGTTCTTACATTTCCAGGAGGGATTACAGAGGATGAGCACAAAGTAGATTTCTTACATTTCCAGGAGAGATTACAGAGGAAGTGCATAAAGTAAAGGTCTTACATTTCCAGGAGGGATTACAGAGGAAGTGCATAAAGTAAAGTTCTTACATTTCCAGGGGGGATTACAGAGGAAGTGCATAAAGTAGAGTTCTTACATTTCCAGGAGGGATTACAGAGGAAGTGCAAAAAGTAAAGTTCTTACATTTCCAGGAGGGATTACAGAGGAAGTGCATAAAGTAAAGTTCTTACATTTCCAGGACGGATTACAGAGGAAGTGCATAAAGTAAAGTTCTTACATTTCCAGGAGGGATTACAGAGGAAATGCATAAAGTAAAGTTCTTACATTTCCAGGAGGTATTACAGGGGATGTGCACAAAGTAGAGTTCTTAAATTTCAGGAGGGATTACAGAGGAAGTGTATAAAGTAAAGTTCTTACATTTCCAGGAGGGATTACAGAGGAAGTGCATAAAGTAAAGTTCTTACATTTCCAGGAGGGATTACAGAGGAAGTGCATGAAGTAAAGTTCTTACATTTCCAGGAGGGATTACAGAGGAAGTGCACAAAGTAGATTTCTTACATTTCCAGGAGGGATTACAGTGGAAGTGCATAAAGTAAAGTTCTTACATTTCCAGGAGGGATTACAGAGGAAGTGCATAAAGTAAAGTTCTTACATTTCCAGGAGGGATTACAGAGGAAGTGCATAAATTAAAGTTCTTACATTTCCAGGAGTAATTAAAGAGGAAGTGCACAAAGTAGAGTCCTTACATTTCCAGGAGGATTTACAGAGGAAGTGCACAAAGTAAAGTTCTTACATTTCCAGGAGGGATTACAGAGGAAGTGCACAAAGTAGAGTCCTTACATTTCCAGGAGGGATTACAGGGGAAGTGCAGAAAGTAAAGTTCTTACATTTCCAGGAGGAATTACAGAGGAAATGCACAATGTTCTTACATTTCCAGGAGGGATTACAGAGGAAGAGCACAAAGTAGATTTCTTACATTTCCAGGAGAGATTACAGAGGAAGTGCATAAAGTAAAGTTCTTACATTTCCAGGAGAGATTACAGAGGAAGTGCATAAAGTAGAGTTCTTACATTTCCAGGAGGGATTACAGAGGAAGCGCAAAAGTAAAGTTCTTACATTTCCAGGAGGGATTACAGAGGAAGTGCATAAAGTAAAGTTCTTACATTTCCAGGGGGAATTAACGAGGAAGTGCAGAAAGTGGAGTCCTTACATTTCCAGGAGGGATTACAGGGGATGTGCACAAAGTAGAGTTCTTACATTTCCAGGAGGATTTACAGAGGAAGTGCAAAAAGTATAATTCTTACATTTCCAGGAGGGATTACAGAGGAAGTGCATAAAGTAAAGTTCTTACATTTCCAGGAGGGATTACAGAGGAAGTGCACAAAGTAGATTTCTTACATTTCCAGGACGGATTACAGTGGAAGTGCATAAAGTAAAGTTCTTACATTTCCAGGAGGGATTACAGAGGAAGTGCATAAAGTAAAGTTCTTACATTTCCAGGAGGGATTACAGAGGAAGTGCATAAAGTAAAGTTCTTACATTTCCTGGAGTAATTAAAGAGGAAGTGCACAAAGTAGAGTCCTTACATTTCCAGGAGGATTTACAGAGGAAGTGCACAAAGTAAAGTTCTTACATTTCCAGGAGGGATTACAGAGGAAGTGCACAAAGTAGAGTCCTTACATTTCCAGGAGGGATTACAGGGGAAGTGCAGAAAGTAAAGTTCTTACATTTCCAGGAGAAATTACAGAGGAAATGCACAACGTTCTTACATTTCCAGGAGGGATTACAGAGGAAGTGCACAAAGTAGAGTCCTTACATTTCCAGGAGGGATTACAGAGGAAGTGCACAAAGTAGATTTCTTACATTTCCAGGAGGGATTACGGAGGAAGTGAAGTAAAGTTCTTGCATTTCCAGGAGGGATTACAGAGGAAGTGCATAAAGTAAAGTTCTTACATTTCCAGGAGGAATTACAGAGGAAATGCACAACGTTCTTACATTTCCAGGAGGGATTACAGAGGAAGTGCACAAAGTAGATTTCTTATATTTCTAGGAGGGATTACAGAGGAAGTGCATAAAGTAAAGTTCTTACATTTCCAGGAGGGATTACAGAGGAAGTGCATGAAGTAAAGTTCTTACATTTCCAGGGGGGATTACAGAGGAAGTGCATAAAGTAGAGTTCTTACATTTCCAGGAGGGATTACAGAGGAAGTGCAAAAAGTAGAGTTCTTACATTTCCAGGTGGGATTACAGAGGAAGTGCAAAAGTAAAGTTCTTACATTTCCAGGAGGGATTACAGAGGAAGTGCATAAAGTTAAGTTCTTACATTTCCAGGGGGAATTAATGAGGAAGTGCAGAAAGTGGAGTCCTTACATTTCCAGGAGGGATTACAGGGGATGTGCAGAAAGTAGAGTTCTTACATTTCCAGGAGGATTTACAGAGGAAGTGCACAAAGTAAAGTTCTTACATTTCCAGGAGGGATTACAGAGGAAGTGCACAAAGTAGAGTCCTTACATTTCCAGGAGGGATTACAGGGGAAGTGCAGAAAGTAAAGTTCTTACATTTCCAGGAGGAATTACAGAGGAAATGCACAACGTTCTTACATTTCCAGGAGGGATTACAGAGGAAGTGCACAAAGTAGATTTCTTACATTTCCAGGAGGGATTACAGAGGAAGTGCATAAAGTAAAGTTCTTACATTTCCAGGAGGGATTACAGAGGAAGTGCATAAAGTAAAGTTCTTACATTTCCAGGAGGGATTACAGAGGACGTGCATAAAGCAAAGTTCTTACTTTTCCAGGAGGGATTACAGAGGAAGTGCATAAAGTAAAGTTCTTACATTTCCAGGAGGAATTACAGAGGAAGTCCATAAAGTAAAGTTCTTACATTTCCAGGAGGGATTACAGAGGAAATGCACAACGTTCTTACATTTCCAGAAGGGATTACAGAGGAAGTGCACAAAGTAGATTTCTTACGTTTCCAGGAGGGATTACAGAGGAAGTGCATAAAGTAAAGTTCTTACATTTCCAGGAGGGATTACAGAGGAAGTGCATAAAGTAAAGTTAATACATTTCCAGGAGGGATTACAGAGGAAGTGCATAAAGCAAAGTTCTTACATTTCCAGGAGGGATTACAGAGGAAGTGCATAAAGTAAAGTTCTTACATTTCCAGGAGGAATTACAGAGGAAGTCCATAAAGTTCTTACATTTCCAGGAGGAATTACAGAGGAAGTGCAAAAAGTAAAGTTCTTACATTTCCAGGAGGGATTACAGAGGAAGTGCATAATTTAAAGTTCTTACATTTCCAGGGGGAATTAACGAGGAAGTGCAGAAAGTGGAGTCCTTACATTTCCAGGAGGGATTACAGGGGATGTGCACAAAGTAGAGTTCTTACATTTCCAGGAGGATTTACAGAGGAAGTGCAAAAAGTAAAATTCTTACATTTCCAGGAGGGATTACAGAGGAAGTGCATAAAGTAAAGTTCTTACATTTCCAGGAGGGATTACAGAGGAAGTGCACAAAGTAGATTTCTTACATTTCCAGGACGGATTACAGTGGAAGTGCATAAAGTAAAGTTCTTACATTTCCAGGAGGGATTACAGAGGAAGTGCATAAAGTAAAGTTCTTACATTTCCAGGAGGGATTACAGAGGAAGTGCATAAAGTAAAGTTCTTACATTTCCTGGAGTAATTAAAGAGGAAGTGCACAAAGTAGAGTCCTTACATTTCCAGGAGGATTTACAGAGGAAGTGCACAAAGTAAAGTTCTTACATTTCCAGGAGGGATTACAGAGGAAGTGCACAAAGTAGAGTCCTTACATTTCCAGGAGGGATTACAGGGGAAGTGCAGAAAGTAAAGTTCTTACATTTCCAGGAGAAATTACAGAGGAAATGCACAACGTTCTTACATTTCCAGGAGGGATTACAGAGGAAGTGCACAAAGTAGAGTCCTTACATTTCCAGGAGGGATTACAGAGGAAGTGCACAAAGTAGATTTCTTACATTTCCAGGAGGGATAACAGAGGAAGTGAAGTAAAGTTCTTGCATTTCCAGGAGGGATTACAGAGGAAGTGCATAAAGTAAAGTTCTTACATTTCCAGGAGGAATTACAGAGGAAATGCACAACGTTCTTACATTTCCAGGAGGGATTACAGAGGAAGTGCACAAAGTAGATTTCTTATATTTCTAGGAGGGATTACAGAGGAAGTGCATAAAGTAAAGTTCTTACATTTCCAGGAGGGATTACAGAGGAAGTGCATAAAGTAAAGTTCTTACATTTCCAGGGGGGATTACAGAGGAAGTGCATAAAGTAGAGTTCTTACATTTCCAGGAGGGATTACAGAGGAAGTGCAAAAAGTAGAGTTCTTACATTTCCAGGTGGGATTACAGAGGAAGTGCAAAAGTAAAGTTCTTACATTTCCAGGAGGGATTTCAGAGGAAGTGCATAAAGTTAAGTTCTTACATTTCCAGGGGGAATTAATGAGGAAGTGCAGAAAGTGGAGTCCTTACATTTCCAGGAGGGATTACAGGGGATGTGCAGAAAGTAGAGTTCTTACATTTCCAGGAGGATTTACAGAGGAAGTGCACAAAGTAAAGTTCTTACATTTCCAGGAGGGATTACAGAGGAAGTGCACAAAGTAGAGTCCTTACATTTCCAGGAGGGATTACAGGGGAAGTGCAGAAAGTAAAGTTCTTACATTTCCAGGAGGAATTACAGAGGAAATGCACAACGTTCTTACATTTCCAGGAGGGATTACAGAGGAAGTGCACAAAGTAGATTTCTTACATTTCCAGGAGGGATTACAGAGGAAGTGCATAAAGTAAAGTTCTTACATTTCCAGGAGGGATTACAGAGGAAGTGCATAAAGTAAAGTTCTTACATTTCCAGGAGGGATTACAGAGGACGTGCATAAAGCAAAGTTCTTACTTTTCCAGGAGGGATTACAGAGGAAGTGCATAAAGTAAAGTTCTTACATTTCCAGGAGGAATTACAGAGGAAGTCCATAAAGTAAAGTTCTTACATTTCCAGGAGGGATTACAGAGGAAATGCACAACGTTCTTACATTTCCAGAAGGGATTACAGAGGAAGTGCACAAAGTAGATTTCTTACGTTTCCAGGAGGGATTACAGAGGAAGTGCATAAAGTAAAGTTCTTACATTTCCAGGAGGAATTACAGAGGAAGTGCAAAAAGTAAAGTTCTTACATTTCCAGGAGGGATTACAGAGGAAGTCCATAAAGTAAAGTTCTTACATTTCCAGGAGGAATTACAGAGGAAATGCACAACGTTCTTACATTTCCAGGAGGGATTACAGAGGAAGTGCACAAAGTAGATTTCTTACATTTCCAGGAGGGATTACAGAGGAAGTGAAGTAAAGTTCTTGCATTTCCAGGAGGGATTACAGAGGAAGTGCATAAAGTAAAGTTCTTACATTTCCAGGAGGGATTACAGAGGAAGTGCATAAAGTAAAGTTCTTACATTTCCAGGAGGGATTACAGAGGAAGTGCATAAAGTAAACTTCTTACATTTCCAGGAGGGATTACAGAGGAAGTGCATAAAGTAAAGTTCTTACATTTCCAGGGGGGATTACAGAGGAAGTGCATAAAGTAGAGTTCTTACATTTCCAGGAGGGATTACAGAGGAAGTGCAAAAAGTAAAGTTCTTACATTTTCAGGAGGGATTACAGAGGAAGTGCATAAAGTAAAGTTCTTACATTTCCAGGACGGATTACAGAGGAAGTGCATAAAGTAAAGTTCTTACATTTCCAGGAGGGATTACAGAGGAAATGCATAAAGTAAAGTTCTTACATTTCCAGGAGGTATTACAGGGGATGTGCACAAAGTAGAGTTCTTAAATTTCAGGAGGGATTACAGAGGAAGTGCATAAAGTAAAGTTCTTACATTTCCAGGAGGGATTACAGAGGAAGTGCATAAAGTAAAGTTCTTACATTTCCAGGAGGGATTACAGAGGAAGTGCATAAAGTAAAGTTCTTACATTTCCAGGAGGGATTACAGAGGAAGTGCACAAAGTAGATTTCTTACATTTCCAGGAGGGATTACAGTGGAAGTGCATAAAGTAAAGTTCTTACATTTCCAGGAGGGATTACAGAGGAAGTGCATTAAGTAAAGTTCTTACATTTCCAGGAGGGATTACAGAGGAAGTGCATAAATTAAAGTTCTTACATTTCCAGGAGTAATTAAAGAGGAAGTGCACAAAGTAGAGTCCTTACATTTCCAGGAGGATTTACAGAGGAAGTGCACAAAGTAAAGTTCTTACATTTCCAGGAGAGATTACAGAGGAAGTGCATAAAGTAGAGTTCTTACATTTCCAGGAGGGATTACAGAGGAAGCGCAAAAGTAAAGTTCTTACATTTCCAGGAGGGATTACAGAGGAAGTGCATAAAGTAAAGTTCTTACATTTCCAGGGGGAATTACAGAGGAAGTCCAAAAAGTAAAGTTCTTACATTTCCAGGACGGATTACAGGGGAAGTGCAGAAAGTAGAGTCCTTACATTTCCAGGAGGGATTACAGGGGAAGTGCAGAAAGTAAAGTTCTTACATTTCCAGGAGGAATTACAGAGTAAATGCACAATGTTCTTACATTTCCAGGAGGGATTACAGAGGAAGAGCACAAAGTAGATTTCTTACATTTCCAGGAGAGATTACAGAGGAAGTGCATAAAGTAAAGGTCTTACATTTCCAGGAGGGATTACAGAGGAAGTGCATAAAGTAAAGTTCTTACATTTCCAGGAGAGATTACAGAGGAAGTGCATAAAGTAGAGTTCTTACATTTCCAGGGGGAATTAACGAGGAAGTGCAGAAAGTGGAGTCCTTACATTTCCAGGAGGGATTACAGGGGATGTGCACAAAGTAGAGTTCTTACATTTCCAGGTGGGATTACAGAGGAAGTACAAAAGTAAAGTTCTTACATTTCCAGGAGGGATTACAGAGGAAGTGCATAAAGTTAAGTTCTTACATTTCCAGGGGGAATTAACGAGGAAGTGCAGAAAGTGGAGTCCTTACATTTCCAGGAGGGATTACAGGGGATGTGCACAAAGTAGAGTTCTTACATTTCCAGGAGGATTTACAGAGGAAGTGCACAAAGTAAAGTTCTTACATTTCCAGGAGGGATTACAGAGGAAGTGCACAAAGTAGAGTCCTTACATTTCCAGGAGGGATTACAGGGGAAGTGCAGAAAGTAAAGTTCTTACATTTCCAGGAGGAATTACAGAGGAAATGCACAACGTTCTTACATTTCCAGGAGGGATTACAGAGGAAGTGCACAAAGTAGATTTCTTACATTTCCAGGAGGGATTACAGAGGAAGTGCATAAAGTAAAGTTCTTACATTTCCAGGAGGGATTACAGAGGAAGTGCATAAAGTAAAGTTCTTACATTTCCAGGAGGGATTACAGAGGACGTGCATAAAGCAAAGTTCTTACTTTTCCAGGAGGGATTACAGAGGAAGTGCATAAAGTAAAGTTCTTACATTTCCAGGAGGAATTACAGAGGAAGTCCATAAAGTAAAGTTCTTACATTTCCAGGAGGGATTACAGAGGAAATGCACAACGTTCTTACATTTCCAGAAGGGATTACAGAGGAAGTGCACAAAGTAGATTTCTTACGTTTCCAGGAGGGATTACAGAGGAAGTGCATAAAGTAAAGTTCTTACATTTCCAGGAGGGATTACAGAGGAAGTGCATAAAGTAAAGTTAATACATTTCCAGGAGGGATTACAGAGGAAGTGCATAAAGCAAAGTTCTTACATTTCCAGGAGGGATTACAGAGGAAGTGCATAAAGTAAAGTTCTTACATTTCCAGGAGGAATTACAGAGGAAGTCCATAAAGTTCTTACATTTCCAGGAGGAATTACAGAGGAAGTGCAAAAAGTAAAGTTCTTACATTTCCAGGAGGGATTACAGAGGAAGTGCACAAAGTAGATTTCTTACATTTCCAGGAGGGATTACAGTGGAAGTGCATAAAGTAAAGTTCTTACATTTCCAGGAGGGATTACAGAGGAAGTGCATAAAGTAAAGTTCTTACATTTCCAGGAGGGATTACAGAGGAAGTGCATAAATTAAAGTTCTTACATTTCCAGGAGTAATTAAAGAGGAAGTGCACAAAGTAGAGTCCTTACATTTCCAGGAGGATTTACAGAGGAAGTGCACAAAGTAAAGTTCTTACATTTCCAGGAGAGATTACAGAGGAAGTGCATAAAGTAGAGTTCTTACATTTCCAGGAGGGATTACAGAGGAAGCGCAAAAGTAAAGTTCTTACATTTCCAGGAGGGATTACAGAGGAAGTGCATAAAGTAAAGTTCTTACATTTCCAGGGGGAATTACAGAGGAAGTCCAAAAAGTAAAGTTCTTACATTTCCAGGACGGATTACAGGGGAAGTGCAGAAAGTAGAGTCCTTACATTTCCAGGAGGGATTACAGGGGAAGTGCAGAAAGTAAAGTTCTTACATTTCCAGGAGGAATTACAGAGTAAATGCACAATGTTCTTACATTTCCAGGAGGGATTACAGAGGAAGAGCACAAAGTAGATTTCTTACATTTCCAGGAGAGATTACAGAGGAAGTGCATAAAGTAAAGGTCTTACATTTCCAGGAGGGATTACAGAGGAAGTGCATAAAGTAAAGTTCTTACATTTCCAGGAGAGATTACAGAGGAAGTGCATAAAGTAGAGTTCTTACATTTCCAGGGGGAATTAACGAGGAAGTGCAGAAAGTGGAGTCCTTACATTTCCAGGAGGGATTACAGGGGATGTGCACAAAGTAGAGTTCTTACATTTCCAGGTGGGATTACAGAGGAAGTGCAAAAGTAAAGTTCTTACATTTCCAGGAGGGATTACAGAGGAAGTGCATAAAGTTAAGTTCTTACATTTCCAGGGGGAATTAACGAGGAAGTGCAGAAAGTGGAGTCCTTACATTTCCAGGAGGGATTACAGGGGATGTGCACAAAGTAGAGTTCTTACATTTCCAGGAGGATTTACAGAGGAAGTGCACAAAGTAAAGTTCTTACATTTCCAGGAGGGATTACAGAGGAAGTGCACAAAGTAGAGTCCTTACATTTCCAGGAGGGATTACAGGGGAAGTGCAGAAAGTAAAGTTCTTACATTTCCAGGAGGAATTACAGAGGAAATGCACAACGTTCTTACATTTCCAGGAGGGATTACAGAGGAAGTGCACAAAGTAGATTTCTTACATTTCCAGGAGGGATTACAGAGGAAGTGCATAAAGTAAAGTTCTTACATTTCCAGGAGGGATTACAGAGGAAGTGCATAAAGTAAAGTTCTTACATTTCCAGGAGGGATTACAGAGGACGTGCATAAAGCAAAGTTCTTACTTTTCCAGGAGGGATTACAGAGGAAGTGCATAAAGTAAAGTTCTTACATTTCCAGGAGGAATTACAGAGGAAGTCCATAAAGTAAAGTTCTTACATTTCCAGGAGGGATTACAGAGGAAATGCACAACGTTCTTACATTTCCAGAAGGGATTACAGAGGAAGTGCACAAAGTAGATTTCTTACGTTTCCAGGAGGGATTACAGAGGAAGTGCATAAAGTAAAGTTCTTACATTTCCAGGAGGGATTACAGAGGAAGTGCATAAAGTAAAGTTAATACATTTCCAGGAGGGATTACAGAGGAAGTGCATAAAGCAAAGTTCTTACATTTCCAGGAGGGATTACAGAGGAAGTGCATAAAGTAAAGTTCTTACATTTCCAGGAGGAATTACAGAGGAAGTCCATAAAGTTCTTACATTTCCAGGAGGAATTACAGAGGAAGTGCAAAAAGTAAAGTTCTTACATTTCCAGGAGGGATTACAGAGGAAGTCCATAAAGTAAAGTTCTTACATTTCCAGGAGGAATTACAGAGGAAATGCACAACGTTCTTACATTTCCAGGAGGGATTACAGAGGAAGTGCACAAAGTAGATTTCTTACATTTCCAGGAGGGATTACAGAGGAAGTGAAGTAAAGTTCTTGCATTTCCAGGAGGGATTACAGAGGAAGTGCATAAAGTAAAGTTCTTACATTTCCAGGAGGGATTACAGAGGAAGTGCATAAAGTAAAGTTCTTACATTTCCAGGAGGGATTACAGAGGAAGTGCATAAAGTAAACTTCTTACATTTCCAGGAGGGATTACAGAGGAAGTGCATAAAGTAAAGTTCTTACATTTCCAGGGGGGATTACAGAGGAAGTGCATAAAGTAGAGTTCTTACATTTCCAGGAGGGATTACAGAGGAAGTGCAAAAAGTAAAGTTCTTACATTTCCAGGAGGGATTACAGAGGAAGTGCATAAAGTAAAGTTCTTACATTTCCAGGACGGATTACAGAGGAAGTGCATAAAGTAAAGTTCTTACATTTCCAGGAGGGATTACAGAGGAAATGCATAAAGTAAAGTTCTTACATTTCCAGGAGGTATTACAGGGGATGTGCACAAAGTAGAGTTCTTAAATTTCAGGAGGGATTACAGAGGAAGTGCATAAAGTAAAGTTCTTACATTTCCAGGAGGGATTACAGAGGAAGTGCATAAAGTAAAGTTCTTACATTTCCAGGAGGGATTACAGAGGAAGTGCATAAAGTAAAGTTCTTACATTTCCAGGAGGGATTACAGAGGAAGTGCACAAAGTAGATTTCTTACATTTCCAGGAGGGATTACAGTGGAAGTGCATAAAGTAAAGTTCTTACATTTCCAGGAGGGATTACAGAGGAAGTGCATAAAGTAAAGTTCTTACATTTCCAGGAGGGATTACAGAGGAAGTGCATAAATTAAAGTTCTTACATTTCCAGGAGTAATTAAAGAGGAAGTGCACAAAGTAGAGTCCTTACATTTCCAGGAGGATTTACAGAGGAAGTGCACAAAGTAAAGTTCTTACATTTCCAGGAGAGATTACAGAGGAAGTGCATAAAGTAGAGTTCTTACATTTCCAGGAGGGATTACAGAGGAAGCGCAAAAGTAAAGTTCTTACATTTCCAGGAGGGATTACAGAGGAAGTGCATAAAGTAAAGTTCTTACATTTCCAGGGGGAATTACAGAGGAAGTCCAAAAAGTAAAGTTCTTACATTTCCAGGACGGATTACAGGGGAAGTGCAGAAAGTAGAGTCCTTACATTTCCAGGAGGGATTACAGGGGAAGTGCAGAAAGTAAAGTTCTTACATTTCCAGGAGGAATTACAGAGTAAATGCACAATGTTCTTACATTTCCAGGAGGGATTACAGAGGAAGAGCACAAAGTAGATTTCTTACATTTCCAGGAGAGATTACAGAGGAAGTGCATAAAGTAAAGGTCTTACATTTCCAGGAGGGATTACAGAGGAAGTGCATAAAGTAAAGTTCTTACATTTCCAGGAGAGATTACAGAGGAAGTGCATAAAGTAAAGTTCTTACATTTCCAGGGGGAATTAACGAGGAAGTGCAGAAAGTGGAGTCCTTACATTTCCAGGAGGGATTACAGGGGATGTGCACAAAGTAGAGTTCTTACATTTCCAGGTGGGATTACAGAGGAAGTGCAAAAGTAAAGTTCTTACATTTCCAGGAGTAATTACAGAGGAAGTGCATAAAGTTAAGTTCTTACATTTCCAGGGGGAATTAACGAGGAAGTGCAGAAAGTGGAGTCCTTACATTTCCAGGAGGGATTACAGGGGATGTGCACAAAGTAGAGTTCTTACATTTCCAGGAGGATTTACAGAGGAAGTGCACAAAGTAAAGTTCTTACATTTCCAGGAGGGATTACAGAGGAAGTGCACAAAGTAGAGTCCTTACATTTCCAGGAGGGATTACAGGGGAAGTGCAGAAAGTAAAGTTCTTACATTTCCAGGAGGAATTACAGAGGAAATGCACAACGTTCTTACATTTCCAGGAGGGATTACAGAGGAAGTGCACAAAGTAAAGTTCTTACATTTCCAGGAGGGATTACAGAGGAAGTGCATAAAGTAAAGTTCTTACATTTCCAGGAGGGATTACAGAGGAAGTGCATAAAGCAAAGTTCTTACTTTTCCAGGAGGGATTACAGAGGAAGTGCATAAAGTAAAGTTCTTACATTTCCAGGAGGAATTACAGAGGAAGTCCATAAAGTAAAGTTCTTACATTTCCAGGAGGGATTACAGGGGAAGTGCAGAAAGTAAAGTTCTTACATTTCCAGGAGGAATTACAGAGGAAATGCACAACGTTCTTACATTTCCAGGAGGGATTACAGAGGAAGTGCACAAAGTAGATTTCTTATATTTCTAGGAGGGATTACAGAGGAAGTGCATAAAGTAAAGTTCTTACATTTCCAGGAGGGATTACAGAGGAAGTGCATAAAGTAAAATTCTTATATTTCCAGGGGGGATTACAGAGGAAGTGCATAAAGTAGAGTTCTTACATTTCCAGGAGGGATTACAGAGGAAGTGCAAAAAGTAGAGTTCTTACATTTCTAGGTGGGATTACAGAGGAAGTGCAAAAGTAAAGTTCTTACATTTCCAGGAGGGATTACAGAGGAAGTGCATAAAGTTAAGTTCTTACATTTCCAGGGGGAATTAACGAGGAAGTGCAGAAAGTGGAGTCCTTACATTTCCAGGAGGGATTACAGGGGATGTGCACAAAGTAGAGTTCTTACATTTCCAGGAGGATTTACAGAGGAAGTGCACAAAGTAAAGTTCTTACATTTCCAGGAGGGATTACAGAGGAAGTGCACAAAGTAGAGTCCTTACATTTCCAGGAGGGATTACAGGGGAAGTGCAGAAAGTAAAGTTCTTACATTTCCAGGAGGAATTACAGAGGAAATGCACAATGTTCTTACATTTCCAGGAGGGATTACAGAGGAAGAGCACAAAGTAGATTTCTTACATTTCCAGGAGAGATTACAGAGGAAGTGCATAAAGTAAAGTTCTTACATTTCCAGGAGAGATTACAGAGGAAGTGCATAAAGTAGAGTTCTTACATTTCCAGGAGGGATTACAGAGGAAGCGCAAAAGTAAAGTTCTTACATTTCCAGGAGGGATTACAGAGGAAGTGCATAAAGTAAAGTTCTTACATTTCCAGGGGATATTAACGAGGAAGTGCAGAAAGTGGAGTCCTTACATTTCCAGGAGGGATTACAGGGGATGTGCACAAAGTAGAGTTCTTACATTTCCAGGAGGATTTACAGAGGAAGTGCATAAAGTAAAGTTCTTACATTTCCAGGAGGGATTACAGGGGATGTGCACAAAGTAAAGTTCTTACATTTCCAGGAGGGATTACAGAGGAAGTGCATAAAGTAAAGTTCTTACATTTCCAGGAGGGATTACAGAGGAAGTGCATAAAGTAAAGTTCTTACATTTCCTGGAGTAATTAAAGAGGAAGTGCACAAAGTAGAGTCCTTACATTTCCAGGAGGATTTACAGAGGAAGTGCACAAAGTAAAGTTCTTACATTTCCAGGAGGGATTACAGAGGAAGTGCACAAAGTAGAGTCCTTACATTTCCAGGAGGGATTACAGGGGAAGTGCAGAAAGTAAAGTTCTTACATTTCCAGGAGGAATTACAGAGGAAATGCACAACGTTCTTACATTTCCAGGAGGGATTACAGAGGAAGTGCACAAAGTAGATTTCTTACATTTCCAGGAGGGATTACAGAGGAAGTGCATAAAGTAAAGTTCTTACATTTCCAGGAGTAATTAAAGAGGAAGTGCACAAAGTAGAGTCCTTACATTTCCAGGAGGATTTACAGAGGAAGTGCACAAGGTAAAGTTCTTACATTTCCAGGAGGGATTACAGAGGAAGTGCACAAAGTAGAGTCCTTACATTTCCAGGAGGGATTACAGGGGAAGTGCAGAAAGTAAAGTTCTTACATTTCCAGGAGGAATTACAGAGGAAATGCACAACGTTCTTACATTTCCAGGAGGGATTACAGAGGAAGTGCACAAAGTAGATTTCTTACATTTCCAGGAGGGATTACAGAGGAAGTGCATAAAGTAAAGTTCTTACATTTCCAGGAGGGATTACAGAGGAAGTGCATAAAGTAAAGTTCTTACATTTCCAGGAGGGATTACAGAGGAAGTACATAAAGCAAAGTTCTTACTTTTCCAGGAGGGATTACAGAGGAAGTGCATAAAGTAAAGTTCTTACATTTCCAGGAGGAATTACAGAGGAAGTCCATAAAGTAAAGTTCTTACATTTCCAGGAGGGATTACAGGGGAAGTACAGAAAGTAAAGTTCTTACATTTCCAGGAGGAATTACAGAGGAAATGCACAACGTTCTTACATTTCCAGGAGGGATTACAGAGGAAGTGCACAAAGTAGATTTCTTACGTTTCCAGGAGGGATTACAACGGAAGTGCATGAAGTAAAGTTCTTACATTTCCAGGAGGGATTACAGAGGAAGTGCATAAAGTTCATACATTTCCAGGAGGAATTACAGAGGAAGTGCATAAAGCAAAGTTCTTACATTTCCAGGAGGGATTACAGAGGAAGTGCATAAAGTAAAGTTCTTACATTTCCAGGAGGAATTACAGAGGAAGTCCATAAAGTAAAGTTCTTACATTTCCAGGAGGAATTACAGAGGAAGTGCAAAAAGTAAAGTTCTTACATTTCCAGGAGGGATTACAGAGGAAGTCCATAAAGTAAAGTTCTTACATTTCCAGGAGGAATTACAGAGGAAATGCACAACGTTCTTACATTTCTAGGAGGGATTACAGAGGAAGTGCACAAAGTAGATTTCTTACATTTCCAGGAGGGATTACGGAGGAAGTGAAGTAAAGTTCTTGCATTTCCAGGAGGGATTACAGAGGAAGTGCATAAAGTAAAGTTCTTACATTTCCAGGAGGGATTACAGAGGAAGTGCATAAAGTAAAGTTCTTACATTTCCAGGAGGTATTACAGAGGAAGTGCATAAAGTAAAGTTCTTACATTTCCAGGAGGGATTACAGAGGAAGTGCATAAAGTAAAGTTCTTATATTTCCAGGAGTAATAAAAGAGGAAGTGCACAAAGTAGAGTCCTTACATTTCCAGGAGGATTTACAGAGGAAGTGCACAAAGTAAAGTTCTTACATTTCCAGGAGGGATTACAGAGGAAGTGCACAAAGTAGAGTCCTTACATTTCCAGGAGGAATTACAGAGGAAATGCACAACGTTCTTACATTTCCAGGAGGGATTACAGAGGAAGTGCAGAAAGTAGATTTCTTACATTTCCAGGAGGGATTACAGAGGAAGTGCATAAAGTAAAGTTCTTACATTTCCAGGAGGGATTACAGACGAAGTGCATGAAGTAAAGTTCTTACATTTCCAGGAGGGATTACAGAGGAAGTCCATAAAGTAAAGTTCTTACATTTCCAGGAGGGATTACAGGGGAAGTGCAGAAAGTAAAGTTCTTACATTTCCAGGAGGAATTACAGAGCAAATGCACAACGTTCTTACATTTCCAGGAGGGATTACAGAGGAAGTGCACAAAGTAGAGTTCTTACATTTCCAGGAGGGATTACAGAGGAAGTGCATAAAGTAAAGTTCTTACGTTTCCAGGAGGGATTACAGAGGAAGTGCATAAAGTAAAGTTCTTACATTTCCAGGAGGGATTACAGAGGAAGTGCATAAAGTAAAGTTCATACATTTCCAGGAGGGATTACAGAGGAAGTGCATAAAGTAAAGTTCTTACGTTTCCAGGAGGGAATACAGAGGAAGTGCATAAAGTTCTTACATTTCCAGGAGGGATTACAGAGGAAGTGCATGAAGTAAAGTTCTTACGTTTCCAGGAGGGATTAAAGAGGAAGTGCATAAAGTAAAGTTCTTACATTTCCAGGAGGGATTACAGAGGAAGTGCATAAAGTAAAGTTCTTACGTTTCCAGGAGGGATTACAGAGGAAGTGCATGAAGTAAAGTTCTTACATTTCCAGGAGGGATTACAGAGGAAGTGCATAAAGTAAAGTTCATATATTTCAAGGAGGGATTACAGAGGAAGTGCATAAAGCAAAGTTCTTACATTTCCAGGAGGGATTACAGAGGAAGTGCATAAAGTAAAGTTCTTACATTTCCAGGAGGGATTACAGAGGAAGTGCATAAAGTAAAGTTCTTACGTTTCCAGGAGGGATTACAGAGGAAGTGCATGAAGTAAAGTTCTTACATTTCCAGGAGGGATTACAGAGGAAGTGCATAAAGTAAAGTTCATATATTTCAAGGAGGGATTACAGAGGAAGTGCATAAAGCAAAGTTCTTACATTTCCAGGAGGGATTACAGAGGAAGTGCATAAAGTAAAGTTCTTACATTTCCAGGAGGGATTACAGGGGAAGTGCAGAAAGTAAAGTTCTTACATTTCCAGGAGGAATTACAGAGGAAATGCACAACGTTCTTACATTTCCAGGAGTAATTAAAGAGGAAGTGCACAAAGTAGAGTCCTTACATTTCCAGGAGGATTTACAGAGGAAGTGCACAAAGTAAAGTTCTTACATTTCCAGGAGGGATTACAGAGGAAGTGCACAAAGTAGAGTCCTTACATTTCCAGGAGGGATTACAGGGGAAGTGCAGAAAGTAAAGTTCTTACATTTCCAGGAGGAATTACAGAGGAAATGCACAATGTTCTTACATTTCCAGGAGGGATTACAGAGGAAGAGCACAAAGTAGATTTCTTACATTTCCAGGAGAGATTACAGAGGAAGTGCATAAAGTAAAGTTCTTACATTTCCAGGAGAGATTACAGAGGAAGTGCATAAAGTAGAGTTCTTACATTTCCAGGAGGGATTACAGAGGAAGCGCAAAAGTAAAGTTCTTACATTTCCAGGAGGGATTACAGAGGAAGTGCATAAAGTAAAGTTCTTACATTTCCAGGGGATATTAACGAGGAAGTGCAGAAAGTGGAGTCCTTACATTTCCAGGAGGGATTACAGGGGATGTGCACAAAGTAGAGTTCTTACATTTCCAGGAGGATTTACAGAGGAAGTGCATAAAGTAAAGTTCTTACATTTCCAGGAGGGATTACAGGGGATGTGCACAAAGTAAAGTTCTTACATTTCCAGGAGGGATTACAGAGGAAGTGCATAAAGTAAAGTTCTTACATTTCCAGGAGGGATTACAGAGGAAGTGCATAAAGTAAAGTTCTTACATTTCCTGGAGTAATTAAAGAGGAAGTGCACAAAGTAGAGTCCTTACATTTCCAGGAGGATTTACAGAGGAAGTGCACAAAGTAAAGTTCTTACATTTCCAGGAGGGATTACAGAGGAAGTGCACAAAGTAGAGTCCTTACATTTCCAGGAGGGATTACAGGGGAAGTGCAGAAAGTAAAGTTCTTACATTTCCAGGAGGAATTACAGAGGAAATGCACAACGTTCTTACATTTCCAGGAGGGATTACAGAGGAAGTGCACAAAGTAGATTTCTTACATTTCCAGGAGGGATTACAGAGGAAGTGCATAAAGTAAAGTTCTTACATTTCCAGGAGTAATTAAAGAGGAAGTGCACAAAGTAGAGTCCTTACATTTCCATGAGGATTTACAGAGGAAGTGCACAAGGTAAAGTTCTTACATTTCCAGGAGGGATTACAGAGGAAGTGCACAAAGTAGAGTCCTTACATTTCCAGGAGGGATTACAGGGGAAGTGCAGAAAGTAAAGTTCTTACATTTCCAGGAGGAATTACAGAGGAAATGCACAACGTTCTTACATTTCCAGGAGGGATTACAGAGGAAGTGCACAAAGTAGATTTCTTACATTTCCAGGAGGGATTACAGAGGAAGTGCATAAAGTAAAGTTCTTACATTTCCAGGAGGGATTACAGAGGAAGTGCATAAAGTAAAGTTCTTACATTTCCAGGAGGGATTACAGAGGAAGTACATAAAGCAAAGTTCTTACTTTTCCATGAGGGATTACAGAGGAAGTGCATAAAGTAAAGTTCTTACATTTCCAGGAGGAATTACAGAGGAAGTCCATAAAGTAAAGTTCTTACATTTCCAGGAGGGATTACAGGGGAAGTACAGAAAGTAAAGTTCTTACATTTCCAGGAGGAATTACAGAGGAAATGCACAACGTTCTTACATTTCCAGGAGGGATTACAGAGGAAGTGCACAAAGTAGATTTCTTACGTTTCCAGGAGGGATTACAACGGAAGTGCATGAAGTAAAGTTCTTACATTTCCAGGAGGGATTACAGAGGAAGTGCATAAAGTTCATACATTTCCAGGAGGAATTACAGAGGAAGTGCATAAAGCAAAGTTCTTACATTTCCAGGAGGGATTACAGAGGAAGTGCATAAAGTAAAGTTCTTACATTTCCAGGAGGAATTACAGAGGAAGTCCATAAAGTAAAGTTCTTACATTTCCAGGAGGAATTACAGAGGAAGTGCAAAAAGTAAAGTTCTTACATTTCCAGGAGGGATTACAGAGGAAGTCCATAAAGTAAAGTTCTTACATTTCCAGGAGGAATTACAGAGGAAATGCACAACGTTCTTACATTTCCAGGAGGGATTACAGAGGAAGTGCACAAAGTAGATTTCTTACATTTCCAGGAGGGATTACGGAGGAAGTGAAGTAAAGTTCTTGCATTTCCAGGAGGGATTACAGAGGAAGTGCATGAAGTAAAGTTCTTACATTTCCAGGAGGGATTACAGAGGAAGTGCATAAAGTAAAGTTCTTACATTTCCAGGAGGGATTACAGAGGAAGTGCATAAAGTAAAGTTCTTACATTTCCAGGAGGGATTACAGAGGAAGTGCATAAAGTAAAGTTCTTATATTTCCAGGAGTAATAAAAGAGGAAGTGCACAAAGTAGAGTCCTTACATTTCCAGGAGGATTTACAGAGGAAGTGCACAAAGTAAAGTTCTTACATTTCCAGGAGGGATTACAGAGGAAGTGCACAAAGTAGAGTCCTTACATTTCCAGGAGGAATTACAGAGGAAATGCACAACGTTCTTACATTTCCAGGAGGGATTACAGAGGAAGTGCACAAAGTAGATTTCTTACATTTCCAGGAGGGATTACAGAGGAAGTGCATAAAGTAAAGTTCTTACATTTCCAGGAGGGATTACAGACGAAGTGCATGAAGTAAAGTTCTTACATTTCCAGGAGGGATTACAGAGGAAGTCCATAAAGTAAAGTTCTTACATTTCCAGGAGGGATTACAGGGGAAGTGCAGAAAGTAAAGTTCTTACATTTCCAGGAGGAATTACAGAGCAAATGCACAACGTTCTTACATTTCCAGGAGGGATTACAGAGGAAGTGCACAAAGTAGAGTTCTTACATTTCCAGGAGGGATTACAGAGGAAGTGCATAAAGTAAAGTTCTTACGTTTCCAGGAGGGATTACAGAGGAAGTGCATAAAGTAAAGTTCTTACATTTCCAGGAGGGATTACAGAGGAAGTGCATAAAGTAAAGTTCATACATTTCCAGGAGGGATTACAGAGGAAGTGCATAAAGTAAAGTTCTTACGTTTCCAGGAGGGAATACAGAGGAAGTGCATAAAGTTCTTACATTTCCAGGAGGGATTACAGAGGAAGTGCATGAAGTAAAGTTCTTACGTTTCCAGGAGGGATTAAAGAGGAAGTGCATAAAGTAAAGTTCTTACATTTCCAGGAGGGATTACAGAGGAAGTGCATAAAGTAAAGTTCTTACGTTTCCAGGAGGGATTACAGAGGAAGTGCATGAAGTAAAGTTCTTACATTTCCAGGAGGGATTACAGAGGAAGTGCATAAAGTAAAGTTCATATATTTCAAGGAGGGATTACAGAGGAAGTGCATAAAGCAAAGTTCTTACATTTCCAGGAGGGATTACAGAGGAAGTGCATAAAGTAAAGTTCTTACATTTCCAGGAGGGATTACAGAGGAAGTGCATAAAGTAAAGTTCTTACGTTTCCAGGAGGGATTACAGAGGAAGTGCATGAAGTAAAGTTCTTACATTTCCAGGAGGGATTACAGAGGAAGTGCATAAAGTAAAGTTCATATATTTCAAGGAGGGATTACAGAGGAAGTGCATAAAGCAAAGTTCTTACATTTCCAGGAGGGATTACAGAGGAAGTGCATAAAGTAAAGTTCTTACATTTCCAGGAGGGATTACAGGGGAAGTGCAGAAAGTAAAGTTCTTACATTTCCAGGAGGAATTACAGAGGAAATGCACAACGTTCTTACATTTCCAGGAGGGATTACAGAGGAAGTGCACAAAGTAGAGTTCTTACATTTCCAGGAGGGATTACAGAGGAAGTGCATAAAGTAAAGTTCTTACGTTTCCAGGAGGGATTACAGAGGAAGTGCATAAAGTAAAGTTCTTACATTTCCAGGAGGGATTACAGAGGAAGTGCATAAAGTAAAGTTCATACATTTCCAGGAGGGATTACAGAGGAAGTGCATAAAGTAAAGTTCTTACGTTTCCAGGAGGGAATACAAAGGAAGTGCATAAAGTAAAGTTCTTACATTTCCAGGAGGGATTACAGAGGAAGTGCATAAAGTAAAGTTCTTACGTTTCCAGGAGGGATTAAAGAGGAAGTGCATAAAGTAAAGTTCTTACATTTCCAGGAGGGATTACAGAGGAAGTGCATAAAGTAAAGTTCTTACGTTTCCAGGAGGGATTACAGAGGAAGTGCATGAAGTAAAGTTCTTACATTTCCAGGAGGGATTACAGAGGAAGTGCATAAAGTAAAGTTCTTACATTTCCAGGAGGGATTACAGAGGAAGTGCATAAAGTAAAGTTCTTACATTTCCAGGAGGGATTACAGGGGAAGTGCAGAAAGTAAAGTTCTTACATTTCCAGGAGGAATTACAGAGGAAATGCACAACGTTCTTACATTTCCAGGAGGCATTACAGAGGAAGTGCACAAAGTAGATTTCTTACGTTTCCAGGAGGGATTACAGAGGAAGTGCATAAAGTAAAGTTCTTACATTTCCAGGAGGGATTACAGAGGAAGTGCATAAAGTAAAGTTCATACATTTCCAGGAGGAATTACAGAGGAAGTGCATAAAGCAAAGTTCTTACATTTCCAGGAGGGATTACAGAGGAAGTGCAGAAAATAAAGTTCTTACATTTCCAGGAGGAATTACAGAGGAAGTCCATAAAGTAAAGTTCTTACATTTCCAGGAGGAATTACAGAGGAAGTGCAAAAAGTAAAGTTCTTACATTTCCAGGAGGGATTACAGAGGAAGTCCATAAAGTAAAGTTCTTACATTTCCAGGAGGAATTACAGAGGAAATGCACAACGTTCTTACATTTCCAGGAGGGATTACAGAGGAAGTGCACAAAGTAGATTTCTTACATTTCCAGGAGGGATTACGGAGGAAGTGAAGTAAAGTTCTTGCATTTCCAGGAGGGATTACAGAGGAAGTGCATAAAGTAAAGTTCTTACATTTCCAGGAGGGATTACAGAGGAAGTGCATAAAGTAAAGTTCTTACATTTACAGGAGGGATTACCGAGGAAGTGCATAAAGTAAAGTTCTTGCATTTCCAGGAGGGATTACAGAGGAAGTGCACAAAGTAGAGTCCTTACATTTCCAGGAGGATTTACAGAGGAAGTGCACAAAGTAGAGTGCTTACATTTCCAGGAGGGATTACAGGGGAAGTGCAGAAAGTAAAGTTCTTACATTTCCAGGAGGGATTACAGAGGAAGTGCACAAAGTAGAGTGCTTACATTTCCAGGAGGGATTACAGGGGAAGTGCAGAAAGTAAAGTTCTTACATTTCCAGGAGGAATTACAGAGGAAATGCACAACGTTCTTACATTTCCAGGAGGGATTACAGAGGAAGTGCACAAAGTAGATTTCTTACATTTCCAGGAGGGATTACAGGGGAAGTGCATGAAGTAAAGTTCTTACATTTCCAGGAGGGATTACAGAGGAAGTGCATAAAGTAAAGTTCTTACATTTCCACGAGGGATTACAGAGGAAGTGCATAAAGCAAAGTTCTTACTTTTCCAGAAGGGATTACAGAGGAAGTGCATAAAGTAAAGTTCTTACATTTCCAGGAGGAATTACAGAGGAAGTCCATAAAGTAAAGTTCTTACATTTCCAGGAGGGATTACAGGGGAAGTGCAGAAAGTAAAGTTCTTACATTTCCAGGAGGAATTACAGAGGAAATGCACAACGTTCTTACATTTCCAAGAGGGATTACAGAGGAAGTGCACAAAGTAGAGTTCTTACATTTCCAGGAGGGATTACAGAGGAAGTGCATAAAGTAAAGTTCTTACGTTTCCAGGAGGGATTACAGAGGAAGTGCATAAAGTAAAGTTCATACATTTCCAGGAGGGATTACAGAGGAAGTGCATAAAGTAAAGTTCTTACGTTTCCAGGAGGGATTACAGAGGAAGTGCATAAAGTAAAGTTCTTACATTTCCAGGAGGGATTACAGAGGAAGTGCATAAAGTAAAGTTCTTACGTTTCCAGGAGGGATTACAGAGGAAGTGCATGAAGTAAAGTTCATACATTTCCAGGAGGGATTACGGAGGAAGTGAAGTAAAGTTCTTGCATTTCCAGGAGGGATTACAGAGGAAGTGCAGAAAGTAAAGTTCTTACATTTCCAGGAGGGATTACAGAGGAAGTGCATAAAGTAAAGTTCTTACATTTCCAGGAGTAATTAAAGAGGAAGTGCACAAAGTAGAGTCCTTACATTTCCAGGAGGATTTACAGAGGAAGTGCACAAAGTAAAGTTCTTACATTTCCAGGAGGGATTACAGAGGAAGTGCACAAAGTAGAGTCCTTACATTTCCAGGAGGGATTACAGGGGAAGTGCAGAAAGTAAAGTTCTTACATTTCCAGGAGGAATTACAGAGGAAGTGCACAAAGTAAAGTTCTTACATTTCCAGGAGGGATTACAGAGGAAGTGCATATAGTAAAGTTCTTACATTTCCATGAGGAATTAAAAAGGAAGTGCAGAAAGTAAAGTTCTTACATTTCCAGGAGTAATTAAAGAGGAAGTGCACAAAGTAGAGTCCTTACATTTCCAGGAGGATTTACAGAGGAAGTGCACAAAGTAAAGTTCTTACATTTCCAGGAGGGATTACAGAGGAAGTGCACAAAGTAGAGTCCTTTCATTTCCAGGAGGGATTACAGAGGAAGTGCACAAAGTAGAGTTCTTACATTTCCAGGAGGGATTACAGGGGATGTGCACAAAGTAGAGTTCTTACATTTGCAGGAGTATTTACAGAGTAAGTGCAAAAAGTAAAGTTCTTACATTTCCAGGAGGGATTACAGAGGAAGTCCATAATGTAAACTTCTTACATTTCCAAGAGGAATTACAGAGGAAGTGCAAAAAGTAAAGTTCTTACATTTCCAGGAGGGATTACAGGGGAAGTGCAGAAAGTAAAGTTCTTACATTTCCAGGAGGAATTACAGAGGAAATGCACAACGTTCTTACATTTCCAGGAGGGATTACAGAGGAAGTGCACAAAGTAGATTTCTTACGTTTCCAGGAGGGATTACAACGGAAGTGCATGAAGTAAAGTTCTTACATTTCCAGGAGGGATTACAGAGGAAGTGCATAAAGTTCATACATTTCCAGGAGGAATTACAGAGGAAGTGCATAAAGCAAAGTTCTTACATTTCCAGGAGGGATTACAGAGGAAGTGCATAAAGTAAAGTTCTTACATTTCCAGGAGGAATTACAGAGGAAGTCCATAAAGTAAAGTTCTTACATTTCCAGGAGGAATTACAGAGGAAGTGCAAAAAGTAAAGTTCTTACATTTCCAGGAGGGATTACAGAGGAAGTCCATAAAGTAAAGTTCTTACATTTCCAGGAGGAATTACAGAGGAAATGCACAACGTTCTTACATTACCAGGAGGGATTACAGAGGAAGTGCACAAAGTAGATTTCTTACATTTCCAGGAGGGATTACGGAGGAAGTGAAGTAAAGTTCTTGCATTTCCAGGAGGGATTACAGAGGAAGTGCATAAAGTAAAGTTCTTACATTTCCAGGAGGGATTACAGAGGAAGTGCATAAAGTAAAGTTCTTACATTTCCAGGAGGGATTACAGAGGAAGTGCATAAAGTAAAGTTCTTACATTTCCAGGAGGGATTACAGAGGAAGTGCATAAAGTAAAGTTCTTACATTTCCAGGAGTAATAAAAGAGGAAGTGCACAAAGTAGAGTCCTTACATTTCCAGGAGGATTTACAGAGGAAGTGCACAAAGTAAAGTTCTTACATTTCCAGGAGGGATTACAGAGGAAGTGCACAAAGTAGAGTCCTTACATTTCCAGGAGGGATTACAGGGGAAGTGCAGAAAGTAAAGTTCTTACATTTCCAGGAGGAATTACAGAGGAAATGCACAACGTTCTTACATTTCCAGGAGGGATTACAGAGGAAGTGCACAAAGTAGATTTCTTACATTTCCAGGAGGGATTACAGAGGAAGTGCATAAAGTAAAGTTCTTACATTTCCAGGAGGGATTACAGAGGAAGTGCATGAAGTAAAGTTCTTACATTTCCAGGAGGGATTACAGAGGAAGTCCATAAAGTAAAGTTCTTACATTTCCAGGAGGGATTACAGGGGAAGTGCAGAAAGTAAAGTTCTTACATTTCCAGGAGGAATTACAGAGCAAATGCACAACGTTCTTACATTTCCAGGAGGGATTACAGAGGAAGTGCACAAAGTAGAGTTCTTACATTTCCAGGAGGGATTACAGAGGAAGTGCATAAAGTAAAGTTCTTACGTTTCCAGGAGGGATTACAGAGGAAGTGCATAAAGTAAAGTTCTTACATTTCCAGGAGGGATTACAGAGGAAGTGCATAAAGTAAAGTTCATACATTTCCAGGAGGGATTACAGAGGAAGTGCATAAAGTAAAGTTCTTACGTTTCCAGGAGGGAATACAGAGGAAGTGCATAAAGTTCTTACATTTCCAGGAGGGATTACAGAGGAAGTGCATGAAGTAACGTTCTTACGTTTCCAGGAGGGATTAAAGAGGAAGTGCATAAAGTAAAGTTCTTACATTTCCAGGAGGGATTACAGAGGAAGTGCATAAAGTAAAGTTCTTACGTTTCCAGGAGGGATTACAGAGGAAGTGCATGAAGTAAAGTTCTTACATTTCCAGGAGGGATTACAGAGGAAGTGCATAAAGTAAAGTTCATATATTTCAAGGAGGGATTACAGAGGAAGTGCATAAAGCAAAGTTCTTACATTTCCAGGAGGGATTACAGAGGAAGTGCATAAAGCAACGTTCTTACATTTCCAGGAGGGATTACAGAGGAAGTGCATAAAGTAAAGTTCTTACATTTCCAGGAGGGATTACAGGGGAAGTGCAGAAAGTAAAGTTCTTACATTTCCAGGAGGAATTACAGAGGAAATGCACAACGTTCTTACATTTCCAGGAGGGATTACAGAGGAAGTGCATAAAGTAAAGTTCTTACGTTTCCAGGAGGGATTACAGAGGAAGTGCATAAAGTAAAGTTCTTACATTTCCAGGAGGGATTACAGAGGAAGTGCATAAAGTAAAGTTCATACATTTCCAGGAGGGATTACAGAGGAAGTGCATAAAGTAAAGTTCTTACGTTTCCAGGAGGGAATACAAAGGAAGTGCATAAAGTAAAGTTCTTACATTTCCAGGAGGGATTACAGAGGAAGTGCATAAAGTAAAGTTCTTACGTTTCCAGGAGGGATTAAAGAGGAAGTGCATAAAGTAAAGTTCTTACATTTCCAGGAGGGATTACAGAGGAAGTGCATAAAGTAAAGTTCTTACGTTTCCAGGAGGGATTACAGAGGAAGTGCATGAAGTAAAGTTCTTACATTTCCAGGAGGGATTACAGAGGAAGTGCATAAAGTAAAGTTCATACATTTCCAGGAGGGATTACAGAGGAAGTGCATAAAGCAAAGTTCTTACATTTCCAGGAGGGATTACAGAGGAAGTGCATAAAGTAAAGTTCTTACATTTCCAGGAGGGATTACAGGGGAAGTGCAGAAAGTAAAGTTCTTACATTTCCAGGAGGAATTACAGAGGAAATGCACAACGTTCTTACATTTCCAGGAGGGATTACAGAGGAAGTGCACAAAGTAGATTTCTTACGTTTCCAGGAGGGATTACAGAGGAAGTGCATAAAGTAAAGTTCTTACATTTCCAGGAGGGATTACGGAGGAAGTGCATAAAGTAAAGTTCATACATTTCCAGGAGGAATTACAGAGGAAGTGCATAAAGCAAAGTTCTTACATTTCCAGGAGGGATTACAGAGGAAGTGCAGAAAATAAAGTTCTTACATTTCCAGGAGGAATTACAGAGGAAGTCCATAAAGTAAAGTTCTTACATTTCCAGGAGGAATTACAGAGGAAGTGCAAAAAGTAAAGTTCTTACATTTCCAGGAGGGATTACAGAGGAAGTCCATAAAGTAAAGTTCTTACATTTCCAGGAGGAATTACAGAGGAAATGCACAACGTTCTTACATTTCCAGGAGGGATTACAGAGGAAGTGCACAAAGTAGATTTCTTACATTTCCAGGAGGGATTACAGAGGAAGTGAAGTAAAGTTCTTGCATTTCCAGGAGGGATTACAGAGGAAGTGCATAAAGTAAAGTTCTTACATTTCCAGGAGGGATTACAGAGGAAGTGCATAAAGTAAAGTTCTTACATTTACAGGAGGGATTACAGAGGAAGTGCATAAAGTAAAGTTCTTACATTTCCAGGAAGGATTACAGAGGAAGTGCATAAAGTAAAGTTCTTACATTTCCAGGAGTAATAAAAGAGGAAGTGCACAAAGTAGAGTCCTTACATTTCCAGGAGGATTTACAGAGGAAGTGCACAAAGTAAAGTTCTTACATTTCCAGGAGGGATTACAGAGGAAGTGCACAAAGTAGAGTGCTTACATTTCCAGGAGGGATTACAGGGGAAGTGCAGAAAGTAAAGTTCTTACATTTCCAGGAGGAATTACAGAGGAAATGCACAACGTTCTTACATTTCCAGGAGGGATTACAGAGGAAGTGCACAAAGTAGATTTCTTACATTTCCAGGAGGGATTACAGGGGAAGTGCATAAAGTAAAGTTCTTACATTTCCAGGAGGGATTACAGAGGAAGTGCATAAAGTAAAGTTCTTACATTTCCATGAGGGATTACAGAGGAAGTGCATAAAGCAAAGTTCTTACTTTTCCAGAAGGGATTACAGAGGAAGTGCATAAAGTAAAGTTTTACATTTCCAGGAGGAATTACAGAGGAAGTCCATAAAGTAAAGTTCTTACATTTCCAGGAGGGATTACAGGGGAAGTGCAGAAAGTAAAGTTCTTACATTTCCAGGAGGAATTACAGAGGAAATGCACAACGTTCTTACATTTCCAAGAGGGATTACAGAGGAAGTGCACAAAGTAGAGTTCTTACATTTCCAGGAGGGATTACAGAGGAAGTGCATAAAGTAAAGTTCTTACGTTTCCAGGAGGGATTACAGAGGAAGTGCATAAAGTAAAGTTCATACATTTCCAGGAGGGATTACAGAGGAAGTGCATAAAGTAAAGTTCTTACGTTTCCAGGAGGGAATACAGAGGAAGTGCATAAAGTAAAGTTCTTACATTTCCAGGAGGGATTACAGAGGAAGTGCATGAAGTAAAGTTCTTACGTTTCCAGGAGGGATTACAGAGGAAGTGCATAAAGTAAAGTTCTTACATTTCCAGGAGGGATTACAGAGGAAGTGCATAAAGTAAAGTTCTTACGTTTCCAGGAGGGATTACAGAGGAAGTGCATGAAGTAAAGTTCTTACATTTCCAGGAGGGATTACAGAGGAAGTGCATGAAGTAAAGTTCATACATTTCCGAGAGGGATTACAGAGGAAGTGCATAAAGCAAAGTTCTTACATTTCCAGGAGGGATTACAGAGGAAGTGCATAAAGTAAAGTTCTTACATTTCCAGGAGGAATTACAGAGGAAATGCACAACGTTCTTACATTTCCAGGAGGGATTACAGAGGAAGTGCACAAAGTAGATTTCTTACATTTCCAGGAGGGATTACGGAGGAAGTGAAGTAAAGTTCTTGCATTTCCAGGAGGGATTACAGAGGAAGTGCAGAAAGTAAAGTTCTTACATTTCCAGGAGGGATTACAGAGGAAGTGCATAAAGTAAAGTTCTTACATTTCCAGGAGTAATTAAAGAGGAAGTGCACAAAGTAGAGTCCTTACATTTCCAGGAGGATTTACAGAGGAAGTGCACAAAGTAAAGTTCTTACATTTCCAGGAGGGATTACAGAGGAAGTGCACAAAGTAGAGTCCTTACATTTCCAGGAGGGATTACAGGGGAAGTGCAGAAAGTAAAGTTCTTACATTTCCAGGAGGAATTACAGAGGAAGTGCACAAAGTAAAGTTCTTACATTTCCAGGAGGGATTACAGAGGAAGTGCATATAGTAAAGTTCTTACATTTCCATGAGGAATTAAAAAGGAAGTGCAGAAAGTAGAGTCCTTTCATTTCCAGGAGGGATTACAGAGGAAGTGCACAAAGTAGAGTTCTTACATTTCCAGGAGGGATTACAGGGGATGTGCACAAAGTAGAGTTCTTACATTTGCAGGAGTATTTACAGAGTAAGTGCAAAAAGTAAAGTTCTTACATTTCCATGAGGAATTAAAGAGGAAGTGCACAAAGTAGAGTTCTTACATTTCCAGGAGGTATTACAGAGGAAGTGCATAAAGTAGAGTTCTTACATTTCCAGGAGGATTAACAGAGGAAGTGCAAAAAGTAAAGTTCTTACATTTCCAGGAGGGATTACAGAGGAAGTCCATAATGTAAACTTCTTACATTTCCAGGAGGAATTACAGAGGAAGTGCAAAAAGTAAAGTTCTTACATTTCCAGGAGGGATTACAGAGGAAGTCCATAAAGTAAAGTTCTTACATTTCCAGGAGGAATTACAGAGGAAATGCACAACGTTCTTACATTTCCAGGAGAGATTACAGAGGAAGTGCACAAAGTAGATTTCTTACATTTCCAGGAGGGATTACGGAGGAAGTGAATTAAAGTTCTTGCATTTCCAGGAGGGATTACAGAGGAAGTGCATAAAGTAAAGTCCTTACATTTCCAGGAGGGATTACAGAGGAAGTGCATAAAGTAAAGTTCTTACATTTCCAGGAGGGATTACAGAGGAAGTGCATAAAGTAAAGTTCTTACATTTCCAGGAGGGATTACAGAGGAAGTGCATAAAGTAAAGTTCTTACATTTCCAGGAGTAATTAAAGAGGAAG
This sequence comes from Phyllobates terribilis, assembly GCF_046119375.1. Lineage (NCBI taxonomy): Eukaryota > Metazoa > Chordata > Amphibia > Anura > Dendrobatidae > Phyllobates > Phyllobates terribilis. The sequence goes on from NW_027363258.1 coordinate 739,620, forward strand.
TGCACAAAGTAGAGTCCTTACATTTCCAGGAGGATTTACAGAGGAAGTGCACACAGTAAAGTTCTTACATTTCCAGGAGGGATTACAGAGGAAGTGCACAAAGTAGAGTCCTTACATTTCCAGGAGGGATTACAGGGGAAGTGCAGAAAGTAAAGTTCTTACATTTCGAGGAGGAATTACAGAGGAAATGCACAATGTTCTTACATTTCCAGGAGGGATTACAGAGGAAGTACACAAAGTAGATTTCTTACATTTCCAGGAGGGATTACAGAGGAAGTGCACAAAGTAGATTTCTTACATTTCCAGGAGGGATTACAGAGGAAGTGCATAAAGTAAAGTTCTTACATTTCCAGTAGGGATTACAGAGGAAGTGCATAAAGCAAAGTTGTTACATTTCCAGGAGGGATTACAGAGGAAGTGCATAAAGTAAAGTTCTTACATTTCCAGGAGGAATTTCAGAGGAAGTCCATAAAGTAAAGTTCTTACATTTCCAGGAGGGATTACAGGGGAAGTGCAGAAAGTAAAGTTCTTACATTTCCAGGAGGAATTACAGAGGAAATGCACAACGTTCTTACATTTCCAGGAGGGATTACAGAGGAAGTGCACAAAGTAGATTTCTTACGTTTCCAGGAGGGATTACAGAGGAAGTGCATAAAGTAAACTTCTTACATTTCCAGGAGAGATTACAGAGGAAGTGCATAAAGTAAAGTTCATACATTTCCAGGAGGGATTACAGAGGAAGTGCATAAAGCAAAGTTCTTACATTTCCAGGAGGGATTACAGAGGAAGTGCATAAAGTAAAGTTCTTACACTTCCAGGAGAGATTACAGAGGAAGTGCACAAAGTAGATTTCTTACATTTCCAGGAGGGATTACAGTGGAAGTGCATAAAGTAAAGTTCTTACATTTCCAGGAGGGATTACAGAGGAAGTGCATAAAGTAAAGTTCTTACATTTCCAGGAGGGATTACAGAGGATGTGCATAAAGTAAAGTTCTTACATTTCCAGGAGTAATTAAAGAGGAAGTGCACAAAGTAGAGTCCTTACATTTCCAGGAGGATTTACAGAGGAAGTGCACAAAGTAAAGTTCTTACATTTCCAGGAGGGATTACAGAGGAAGTGCATATAGTAAAGTTCTTACATTTCCATGAGGAATTAAAAAGGAAGTGCAGAAAGTAGAGTCCTTTCATTTCCAGGAGGGATTACAGAGGAAGTGCACAAAGTAGAGTTCTTACATTTCCAGGAAGGATTACAGGGGATGTGCACAAAGTAGAGTTCTTACATTTGCAGGAGTATTTACAGAGGAAGTGCAAAAAGTAAAGTTCTTACATTTCCAGGAAGGATTACAGAGGAAATGCATAAAGTAAAGTTCTTACATTTCCATGAGGAATTAAAGAGGAAGTGCACAAAGTAGAGTTCTTACATTTCCAGGAGGTATTACAGAGGAAGTGCATAAAGTAGAGTTCTTACATTTCCAGGAGGATTAACAGAGGAAGTGCAAAAAGTAAAGTTCTTACATTTCCAGGAGGGATTACAGAGGAAGTTCATAAAGTAAAGTTCTTACATTTCCAGGAGGAATTACAGAGGAAGTGCAAAAAGTAAAGTTCTTACATTTCCAGGAGGGATTACAGAGGAAGTCCATAAAGTAAAGTTCTTACATTTCCAGGAGGAATTACAGAGGAAATGCACAACGTTCTTACATTTCCAGGAGGGATTACAGAGGAAGTGCACAAAGTAGATTTCTTACATTTCCAGGAGGGATTACGGAGGAAGTGAATTAAAGTTCTTGCATTTCCAGGAGGGATTACAGAGGAAGTGCATAAAGTAAAGTTCTTACATTTCCAGGAGGGATTACAGAGGAAGTGCATAAAGTAAAGTTCTTACATTTCCAGGAGGGATTACAGAGGAAGTGGATAAAGTAAAGTTCTTACATTTCCAGGAGTAATTAAAGAGGAAGTGCACAAAGTAGAGTCCTTACATTTCCAGGAGGATTTACGGAGGAAGTGCACAAAGTAAAGTTCTTACATTTCCAGGAGGGATTACAGAGGAAGTGCACAAAGTAGAGTCCTTACATTTCCAGGAGGGATTACAGGGGAAGTGCAGAAAGTAAAGTTCTTACATTTCCAGGAGGAATTACAGAGGAAATGCACAACGTTCTTACATTTCCAGGAGGGATTACAGAGGAAGTACACAAAGTAGATTTCTTACATTTCCAGGAGGGATTACAGAAGAAGTGCACAAAGTAGATTTCTTACATTTCCAGGAGGGATTACAGAGGAAGTGCATAAAGTAAAGTTCTTACATTTCCAGGAGGGATTACAGAGGAAGTGCATAAAGCAAAGTTGTTACCTTTCCAGGAGGGATTACAGGAAGTGCATAAAGTAAAGTTCTTACATTTCCAGGAGGAATTACAGAGGAAGTCCATAAAGTAAAGTTCTTACATTTCCAGGAGGGATTACAGGGGAAGTGCAGAAAGTAAAGTTCTTACATTTCCAGGAGGAATTACAGAGGAAATGCACAACGTTCTTACATTTCCAGGAGGGATTACAGAGGAAGTGCACAAAGTAGATTTCTTACATTTCCAGGAGGGATTACAGAGGAAGTGCATAAAGTAAAGTTCTTACATTTCCAGGAGGGATTACAGAGGAAGTGCATAAAGTAAAGTTCTTACATTTCCAGGAGGGATTACAGTTGAAGTGCACAAAGTAGATTTCTTACATTTCCAGGAGGGATTACAGTGGAAGTGCATAAAGTAAAGTTCTTACATTTCCAGGAGGGATTACAGAGGAAGTGCATAAAGTAAAGTTCTTACATTTCCAGGAGGGATTACAGAGGAAGTGCATGAAGTAAAGTTCTTACATTTCCAGGAGTAATTAAAGAGGAAGTGCACAAAGTAGAGTCCTTACATTTCCAGGAGGATTTACAGAGGAAGTGCACAAAGTAAAGTTCTTACATTTCCAGGAGGGATTACAGAGGAAGTGCATATAGTAAAGTTCTTACATTTCTATGAGGAATTAAAAAGGAAGTGCAGAAAGTAGAGTCCTTACATTTCCACGAGGGATTACAGAGGAAGTGCACAAAGTAGAGTCCTTACATTTCCAGGAAGATTTACGGAGGAAGTGCACAAAGTAAAGTTCTTACATTTCCAGGAGGGATTACAGAGGAAGTGCACAAAGTAGAGTCCTTACATTTCCAGGAGGGATTACAGGGGAAGGGCAGAAAGTAAAGTTCTTACATTTCCAGGAGGAATTACAGAGGAAATGCACAACGTTCTTACATTTCCAGGAGGGATTACAGAGGAAGTACACAAAGTAGATTTCTTACATTTCCAGGAGGGATTACAGAGGAAGTGCACAAAGTAGATTTCTTACATTTCCAGGAGGGATTACAGAGGAAGTGCATAAAGTAAAGTTCTTACATTTCCAGGAGGGATTACAGAGGAAGTGCATAAAGCAAAGTTGTTACTTTTCCAGGAGGGATTACAGAGGAAGTGCATAAAGTAAAGTTCTTACATTTCCAGGAGGAATTACAGAGGAAGTCCATAAAGTAAAGTTCTTACATTTCCAGGAGGGATTACAGGGGAAGTGCAGAAAGTAAAGTTCTTACATTTCCAGGAGGAATTACAGAGGAAATGCACAACGTTCTTACATTTCCAGGAGGGATTACAGAGGAAGTGCACAAAGTAGATTTCTTACGTTTCCAGGAGGGATTACAGAGGAAGTGCATAAAGTAAAGTTCTTACATTTCCAGGAGAGATTACAGAGGAAGTGCCTAAAGTAAAGTTCATACATTTCCAGGAGGGATTACAGAGGAAGTGCATAAAGCAAAGTTATTACATTTCCAGGAGGGATTACAGAGGAAGTGCATAAAGTAAAGTTCTTACATTTCCAGGAGGAATTACAGAGGAAGTCCATAAAGTAAAGTTCTTACATTTCCAGGAGGAATTACAGAGGAAGTGGAAAAAGTAAAGTTCTTACATTTCCAGGAGGAATTACAGAGGAAATGCACAACGTTCTTACATTTCCAGGAGGAATTACAGAGGAAGTGCACAAAGTAGATTTCTTACATTTCCAGGAGGGATTACGGAGAAAGTGAAGTAAAGTTCTTGCATTTCCAGGAGGGATTACGGAGGAAGTGCATAAAGTAAAGTTCTTACATTTCCAGGAGGGATTACAGAGGAAGTGCATAAAGTAAAGTTCTTACATTTCCAGGAGGGATTACAGAGGAAGTGCATAAAGTAAAGTTCTTACATTTCCAGGAGTAATTAAAGGGGAAGTGCACAAAGTAGAGTCCTTACATTTCCAGGAGGATTTACAGAGGAAGTGCACAAAGTAAAGTTCTTACATTTCCAGGAGGGATTACAGAGGAAGTGCATAAAGTAAAGTTCTTACATTTCCAGGAGGATTTACAGAGGAAGTGCATATAGTAAAGTTCTTACATTTCCATCAGGAATTAAAGAGGAAGTGCAGAAAGTAGAGTCCTTACATTTCCAGGAGGGATTACAGAGGAAGTGCGTATAGTAAAGTTCTTACATTTCCATGAGGAATTAAAGAGGAAGTGCACAAAGTAGAATCCTTACATTTCCATGAGTATTTACAGAGGAATTGCAAAAAGTAAAGTTCTTACATTTCCAGGAAGGATTACAGAGGAAGTGCATAAAGTAAAGTTCTTACATTTCCAGGAGGAATTACAAAGGAAATGCACAACGTTCTTACATTTCCAGGAGGGATTACAGAGGAAGTGCACAAAGTAGATTTCTTACATTTCCAGGAGGGATTACAGAGGAAGTGCATAAAGTAAAGTTCTTACATTTCCAGGAGGGATTACAGAGGAAGTGCATAAAGTAAAGTTCTTACATTTCCAGGAGGGATTACAGTTGAAGTGCACAAAGTAGATTTCTTACATTTCCAGGAGGGATTACAGTGGAAGTGCATAAAGTAAAGTTCTTACATTTCCAGGAGGGATTACAGAGGAAGTGCATAAAGTAAAGTTCTTACATTTCCAGGGGGGATTACAGAGGAAGTGCATGAAGTAAAGTTCTTACATTTCCAGGAGTAATTAAAGAGGAAGTGCACAAAGTAGAGTCCTTACATTTCCAGGAGGATTTACAGAGGAAGTGCACAAAGTAAAGTTCTTACATTTCCAGGAGGGATTACAGAGGAAGTGCATATAGTAAAGTTCTTACATTTCTATGAGGAATTAAAAAGGAAGTGCAGAAAGTAGAGTCCTTACATTTCCACGAAGGATTACAGAGGAAGTGCACAAAGTAGAGTCCTTACATTTCCAGGAAGATTTACGGAGGAAGTGCACAAAGTAAAGTTCTTACATTTCCAGGAGGGATTACAGAGGAAGTGCACAAAGTAGAGTCCTTACATTTCCAGGAGGGATTACAGGGGAAGGGCAGAAAGTAAAGTTCTTACATTTCCAGGAGGAATTACAGAGGAAATGCACAACGTTCTTACATTTCCAGGAGGGATTACAGAGGAAGTACACAAAGTAGATTTCTTACATTTCCAGGAGGGATTACAGAGGAAGTGCACAAAGTAGATTTCTTACATTTCCAGGAGGGATTACAGAGGAAGTGCATAAAGTAAAGTTCTTACATTTCCAGGAGGGATTACAGAGGAAGTGCATAAAGCAAAGTTGTTACTTTTCCAGGAGGGATTACAGAGGAAGTGCATAAAGTAAAGTTCTTACATTTCCAGGAGGAATTACAGGGGAAGTGCAGAAAGTAAAGTTCTTACATTTCCAGGAGGGATTACAGGGGAAGTGCAGAAAGTAAAGTTCTTACATTTCCAGGAGGAATTACAGAGGAAATGCACAACGTTCTTACATTTCCAGGAGGGATTACAGAGGAAGTGCACAAAGTAGATTTCTTACGTTTCCAGGAGGGATTACAGAGGAAGTGCATGAAGTAAAGTTCTTACATTTCCAGGAGAGATTACAGAGGAAGTGCCTAAAGTAAAGTTCATACATTTCCAGGAGGGATTACAGAGGAAGTGCATAAAGCAAAGTTATTACATTTCCAGGAGGGATTACAGAGGAAGTGCATAAAGTAAAGTTCTTACATTTCCAGGAGGAATTACAGAGGAAGTCCATAAAGTAAAGTTCTTACATTTCCAGGAGGAATTCAAGAGGAAGTGGAAAAAGTAAAGTTCTTACATTTCCAGGAGGAATTACAGAGGAAATGCACAACGTTCTTACATTTCCAGGAGGAATTACAGAGGAAGTGCACAAAGTAGATTTCTTACATTTCCAGGAGGGATTACGGAGAAAGTGAAGTAAAGTTCTTGCATTTCCAGGAGGGATTACGGAGGAAGTGCATAAAGTAAAGTTCTTACATTTCCAGGAGGGATTACAGAGGAAGTGCATAAAGTAAAGTTCTTACATTTCCAGGAGGGATTACAGAGGAAGTGCATAAAGTAAAGTTCTTACATTTCCAGGAGTAATTAAAGGGGAAGTGCACAAAGTAGAGTCCTTACATTTCCAGGAGGATTTACAGAGGAAGTGCACAAAGTAAAGTTCTTACATTTCCAGGAGGGATTACAGAGGAAGTGCATAAAGTAAAGTTCTTACATTTCCAGGAGGATTTACAGAGGAAGTGCATATAGTAAAGTTCTTACATTTCCATCAGGAATTAAAGAGGAAGTGCAGAAAGTAGAGTCCTTACATTTCCAGGAGGGATTACAGAGGAAGTGCGTATAGTAAAGTTCTTACATTTCCATGAGGAATTAAAGAGGAAGTGCACAAAGTAGAATCCTTACATTTCCATGAGTATTTACAGAGGAATTGCAAAAAGTAAAGTTCTTACATTTCCAGGAGGGATTACAGAGGAAGTGCATAAAGTAAAGTTCTTACATTTCCAGGAGGAATTACAAAGGAAATGCACAACGTTCTTACATTTCCAGGAGGGATTACAGAGGAAGTGCATAAAGTAAAGTTCTTACATTTCCAGGAGGGATTACAGAGGAAGTGCATAAAGTAAAGTTCTTACATTTCCAGGAGGGATTACAGTTGAAGTGCACAAAGTAGATTTCTTACATTTCCAGGAGGGATTACAGTGGAAGTGCACAAAGTAGATTTCTTACATTTCCAGGAGGGATTACAGAGGAAGTGCATATAGTAAAGTTCTTACATTTCCATGAGGAATTAAAGAGGAAGTGCACAAAGTAGAGTTCTTACATTTCCAGGAGGTATTACAGAGGAAGTGCATAAAGTAGAGTTCTTACATTTCCAGGAGGGATTACAGAGGAAGTGCAAAAAGTAAAGTTCTTACATTTCCAGGAGGGATTACAGAGGAAGTGCATAAAGTAAAGTTCTTACATTTCCAGGGGGAATTAAAGAGGAAGTGCAGAAAGTAGAGTCCTTACATTTCCAGGAGGTATTACAGGGGATGTGCACAAAGTAGAGTTCTTACATTTCCAGGAGGATTTACAGAGGAAGTGCAAAAAGTAAAATTCTTAAATTTCCAGGAGGGATTACAGAGGAAGTGCATAAAGTAAAATTCTTACATTTCCAGGAGGGATTACAGAGGAAGTGCATAAGTAAAGTTCTTACATTTCCAGGAGGGATTACAGGGGATGTGCACAAAGTAGAGTTCCTACTTTTCCAGGAGGATTTACAGAGGAAGTGCATAAAGTAAAGTTCTTACATTTCCAGGAGGGATTACAGGGGATGTGCACAAAGTAGAGTTCTTACATTTCCAGGAGGGATTACAGAGGAACTGCATAAAGTAAAGTTCTTACATTTCCAGGAGGGATTACAGAGGAAGTGCGTAAAGTAAAGTTCTTACATTTCCATGAGGGATTACAGAGGAAGTGCATAAAGTAAAGTTCTTACATTTCCAGGAGGGATTACAGAGGAAATGCATGAAGTAAAGTTTTTACATTTCCAGGAGGGATTGCAGGGGATGTGCACACAGTGGAGTTCTTACATTTCCAGGAGGGATTACAGAGGAAGTGCATAAAGTAAAGTTCTTACATTTCCAGGAGGGATTACAGAGGAAGTGCATAAAGTAAAGTTCTTACATTTCCAGGAGGGATTACAGAGGAAGTGCATAAAGTAAAGTTCTTACATTTCCAGGAGGGATTACAGAGGAAGTGCATAAAGTAAAGTTCTTACATTTCCAGGAGGGATTATAGAGGAAGTGCATAAAGTAAAGTTCTTACATTTCCAGGGGGAATTAAAGAGGAAGTGCAGAAAGTAGAGTCCTTACATTTCCAGGAGCTATTACAGGGGATGTGCACAAAGTAGAGTTCTTACATTTCCAGGAGGATTTACAGAGGAAGTGCAAAAAGTAAAATTCTTACATTTCCAGGAGGGATTACAGAGGAAGTGCATAAAGTAAAATTCTTACATTTCCAGGAGGGATTACAGAGGAAGTGCATAAAGTAAAGTTCTTACATTTCCAGGAGGGATTACAGGGGATGTGCACAAAGTAGAGTTCCTACTTTTCCAGGAGGATTTACAGAGGAAGTGCATAAAGTAAAGTTCTTACATTTCCAGGAGGGATTACAGGGGATGTGCACAAAGTAGAGTTCTTACATTTCCAGGAGGGATTACAGAGGTAGTGCATAAAGTAAAGTTCTTACATTTCCAGGAGGGATTACAGAGGAAGTGCATGAAGTAAAGTTCTTACATTTCCAGGAGTAATTAAAGAGGAAGTGCACAAAGTAGAGTCCTTACATTTCCAGGAGGATTTACAGAGGAAGTGCACAAAGTAAAGTTCTTACATTTCCAGGAGGGATTACAGAGGAAGTGCATATAGTAAAGTTCTTACATTTCTATGAGGAATTAAAAAGGAAGTGCAGAAAGTAGAGTCCTTACATTTCCACGAGGGATTACAGAGGAAGTGCACAAAGTAGAGTCCTTACATTTCCAGGAAGATTTACGGAGGAAGTGCACAAAGTAAAGTTCTTACATTTCCAGGAGGGATTACAGAGGAAGTGCACAAAGTAGAGTCCTTACATTTCCAGGAGGGATTACAGGGGAAGTGCAGAAAGTAAAGTTCTTACATTTCCAGGAGGAATTACAGAGGAAATGCACAATGTTCTTACATTTCCAGGAGGGATTACAGAGGAAGTACACAAAGTAGATTTCTTACATTTCCAGGAGGGATTACAGAGGAAGTGCACAAAGTAGATTTCTTACATTTCCAGGAGGGATTACAGAGGAAGTGCATAAAGTAAAGTTCTTACATTTCCAGGAGGGATTACAGAGGAAGTGCATAAAGCAAAGTTGTTACTTTTCCAGGAGGGATTACAGAGGAAGTGCATAAAGTAAAGTTCTTACATTTCCAGGAGGAATTACAGAGGAAGTCCATAAAGTAAAGTTCTTACATTTCCAGGAGGGATTACAGGGGAAGTGCAGAAAGTAAAGTTCTTACATTTCCAGGAGGAATTACAGAGGAAATGCACAACGTTCTTACATTTCCAGGAGGGATTACAGAGGAAGTGCACAAAGTAGATTTCTTACGTTTCCAGGAGGGATTACAGAGGAAGTGCATAAAGTAAAGTTCTTACATTTCCAGGAGAGATTACAGAGGAAGTGCCTAAAGTAAAGTTCATACATTTCCAGGAGGGATTACAGAGGAAGTGCATAAAGCAAAGTTATTACATTTCCAGGAGGGATTACAGAGGAAGTGCATAAAGTAAAGTTCTTACATTTCCAGGAGGAATTACAGAGGAAGTCCATAAAGTAAAGTTCTTACATTTCCAGGAGGAATTACAGAGGAAGTGGAAAAAGTAAAGTTCTTACATTTCCAGGAGGAATTACAGAGGAAATGCACAACGTTCTTACATTTCCAGGAGGAATTACAGAGGAAGTGCACAAAGTAGATTTCTTACATTTCCAGGAGGGATTACGGAGAAAGTGAAGTAAAGTTCTTGCATTTCCAGGAGGGATTACGGAGGAAGTGCATAAAGTAAAGTTCTTACATTTCCAGGAAGGATTACAGAGGAAGTGCATAAAATAAAGTTCTTACATTTCCAGGAGGGATTACAGAGGAAGTGCATAAAGTAAAGTTCTTACATTTCCAGGAGTAATTAAAGGGGAAGTGCACAAAGAAGAGTCCTTACATTTCCAGGAGGATTTACAGAGGAAGTGCACAAAGTAAAGTTCTTACATTTCCAGGAGGGATTACAGAGGAAGTGCATAAAGTAAAGTTCTTACATTTCCAGGAGGATTTACAGAGGAAGTGCATATAGTAAAGTTCTTACATTTCCATCAGGAATTAAAGAGGAAGTGCAGAAAGTAGAGTCCTTACATTTCCAGGAGGGATTACAGAGGAAGTGCGTATAGTAAAGTTCTTACATTTCCAGGAGGAATACAAAGGAAATGCACAACGTTCTTACATTTCCAGGAGGGATTACAGAGGAAGTGCATAAAGTAAAGTTCTTACATTTCCAGGAGGGATTACAGAGGAAGTGCATAAAGTAAAGTTCTTACATTTCCAGGAGGGATTACAGTTGAAGTGCACAAAGTAGATTTCTTACATTTCCAGGAGGGATTACAGTGGAAGTGCACAAAGTAGATTTCTTACATTTCCAGGAGGGATTACAGAGGAAGTGCATATAGTAAAGTTCTTACATTTCCATGAGGAATTAAAGAGGAAGTGCACAAAGTAGAGTTCTTACATTTCCAGGAGGTATTACAGAGGAAGTGCATAAAGTAGAGTTCTTACATTTCCAGGAGGGATTACAGAGGAAGTGCAAAAAGTAAAGTTCTTACATTTCCAGGAGGGATTACAGAGGAAGTGCATAAAGTAAAGTTCTTACATTTCCAGGGGGAATTAAAGAGGAAGTGCAGAAAGTAGAGTCCTTACATTTCCAGGAGGTATTACAGGGGATGTGCACAAAGTAGAGTTCTTACATTTCCAGGAGGATTTACAGAGGAAGTGCAAAAAGTAAAATTCTTACATTTCCAGGAGGGATTACAGAGGAAGTGCATAAAGTAAAATTCTTACATTTCCAGGAGGGATTACAGAGGAAGTGCATAAAGTAAAGTTCTTACATTTCCAGGAGGGATTACAGGGGATGTGCACAAAGTAGAGTTCCTACTTTTCCAGGAGGATTTACAGAGGAAGTGCATAAAGTAAAGTTCTTACATTTCCAGGAGGGATTACAGGGGATGTGCACAAAGTAGAGTTCTTACATTTCCAGGAGGGATTACAGAGGAACTGCATAAAGTAAAGTTCTTACATTTCCAGGAGGGATTACAGTGGAAGTGCACAAAGTAGATTTCTTACATTTCCAGGAGGGATTACAGAGGAAGTGCATATAGTAAAGTTCTTACATTTCCATGAGGAATTAAAGAGGAAGTGCACAAAGTAGAGTTCTTACATTTCCAGGAGGTATTACAGAGGAAGTGCATAAAGTAGAGTTCTTACATTTCCAGGAGGGATTACAGAGGAAGTGCAAAAAGTAAAGTTCTTACATTTCCAGGAGGGATTACAGAGGAAGTGCATAAAGTAAAGTTCTTACATTTCCAGGGGGAATTAAAGAGGAAGTGCAGAAAGTAGAGTCCTTACATTTCCAGGAGGTATTACAGGGGATGTGCACAAAGTAGAGTTCTTACATTTCCAGGAGGATTTACAGAGGAAGTGCAAAAAGTAAAATTCTTACATTTCCAGGAGGGATTACAGAGGAAGTGCATAAAGTAAAATTCTTACATTTCCAGGAGGGATTACAGAGGAAGTGCATAAAGTAAAGTTCTTACATTTCCAGGAGGGATTACAGGGGATGTGCACAAAGTAGAGCTCCTACTTTTCCAGGAGGATTTACAGAGGAAGTGCATAAAGTAAAGTTCTTACATTTCCAGGAGAGATTACAGGGGATGTGCACAAAGTAGAGTTCTTACATTTCCAGGAGGGATTACAGAGGAACTGCATAAAGTAAAGTTCTTACATTTCCAGGAGGGATTACAGAGGAAGTGCGTAAAGTAAAGTTCTTACATTTCCATGAGGGATTACAGAGGAAGTGCATAAAGTAAAGTTCTTACATTTCCAGGAGGGATTACAGAGGAAATGCATGAAGTAAAGTTCTTACATTTCCAGGAGGGATTGCAGGGGATGTGCACAAAGTAGAGTTCTTACATTTCCAGGAGGGATTACAGAGGAAGTGCATAAAGTAATGTTCTTACATTTCCAGGAGGGATTACAGAGGAAGTGCATAAAGTAAAGTTCTTACATTTCCAGGAGGGATTACAGAGGAAGTGCATAAAGTAAAGTTCTTACATTTCCAGGAGGGATTACAGAGGAAGTGCATAAAGTAAAGTTCTTACATTTCCAGGGGGAATTAAAGAGGAAGTGCAGAAAGTAGAGTCCTTACATTTCCAGGAGGTATTACAGGGGATGTGCACAAAGTAGAGTTCTTACATTTCCAGGAGGATTTACAGAGGAAGTGCAAAAAGTAAAATTCTTTCATTTCCAGGAGGGATTACAGAGGAAGTGCATAAAGTAAAATTCTTACATTTCCAGGAGGGATTACAGAGGAAGTGCATAAAGTAAAGTTCTTACATTTCCAGGAGGGATTAAAGGGGATGTGCACAAAGTAGAGTTCCTACTTTTCCAGGAGGATTTACAGAGGAAGTGCATAAAGTAAAGTTCTTACATTTCCAGGAGGGATTACAGGGGATGTGCACAAAGTAGAGTTCTTACATTTCCAGGAGGGATTACAGAGGAACTGCATAAAGTAAAGTTCTTACATTTCCAGGAGGGATTACAGAGGAAGTGCGTAAAATAAAGTTCTTACATTTCCATGAGGGATTACAGAGGAAGTGCATACAGTAAAGTTCTTACATTTCCAGGAGGGATTACAGAGGAAATGCATGAAGTAAAGTTCTTACATTTCCAGGAGGGATTGCAGGGGATGTGCACAAAGTAGAGTTCTTACATTTCCAGGAGGGATTAGAGAGGAAGTGCATAAAGTAAAGTTCTTACATTTCCAGGAGGGATTACAGAGGAAGTGCATAAAGTAAAGTTCTTACATTTCCAGGAGGTATTACAGAGGAAGTGCATAAAGTAAAGTTCTTACATTTCCAGGAGGGATTACAGAGGAAGTGCATAAAGTAAAGTTCTTACATTTCCAGGGGGAATTAAAGAGGAAGTGCAGAAAGTAGAGTCCTTACATTTCCTGGAGGTATTACAGGGGATGTGCACAAAGTAGAGTTCTTACATTTCCAGGAGGATTTACAGAGGAAGTGCAAAAAGTAAAATTCTTACATTTCCAGGAGGGATTACAGAGGAAGTGCATAAAGTAAAATTCTTACATTTCCAGGAGGGATTACAGAGGAAGTGCATAAAGTTCTTACATTTCCAGGAGGGATTACAGGGGATGTGCACAAAGTAGAGTTCCTACTTTTCCAGGAGGATTTACAGAGGAAGTGCATAAAGAAAAGTTCTTACATTTCCAGGAGGGATTACAGGGGATGTGCACAAAGTAGAGTTCTTACATTTCCAGGAGGGATTACAGAGGAACTGCATAAAGTAAAGTTCTTACATTTCCAGGAGGGATTACAGAGGAAGTGCGTAAAGTAAAGTTCTTACATTTCCATGAGGGATTACAGAAGAAGTGCATAAAGTAAAGTTCTTACATTTCCAGGAGGGATTACAGAGGAAATGCATGAAGTAAAGTTCTTACATTTCCAGGAGGGATTGCAGGGGATGTGCACACAGTAGAGTTCTTACATTTCCAGGAGGGATTACAGAGGAAGTGCATAAAGTAAAGTTCTTACATTTCCAGGAGGGATTACAGAGGAAGTGCATAAAGTAAAGTTCTTACATTTCCAGGAGGGATTACAGAGGAAGTGCATAAAGTAAAGTTCTTACATTTCCAGGAGGGATTACAGAGGAAGTGCATAAAGTAAAGTTCTTACATTTCCAGGAGGGATTACAGAGGAAGTGCATAAAGTAAAATTCTTACATTTCCAGGAGGGATTACAGGGGATGTGCACAAAGTAGAGTTCTTACATTTCCAGAAGGGATTACAGAGGAAGTGCATAAAGTAAAGTTCTTACATTTCCACGAGGGATTACAGAGGAAGTGCATAAAGTAAAGTTCTTAAATTTCCAGGAGGGATTACAGAGGAAGTGCATAAAGTAAAGTTCTTACATTTCCAGGAGGGATTACAGAGGAAATGCATAAAGTAAAGTTCTTACATTTCCAGGAGGGATTACAGGGGATGTGCACAAAGTAGAGTTCTTACATTTCCAGGAGGGATTACAGAGGAAGTCCATAAAGTAAAATTCTTACATTTCCAGGAGGAATTACAGGGGATGTGCACAAAGTAGAGTTCTTACGTTTCCAGAAGGGATTACAGAGGAAGTGCATAAAGTAAAGTTCTTACATTTCCAGGAGGGATTACAGAGGAAGTGCACAAAGTAGATTTCTTACATTTCCAGGAGGGATTACAGTGGAAGTGCATAAAGTAAAGTTCTTACATTTCCAGGAGGGATTACAGAGGAAGTGCATAAAGTAAAGTTCTTACATTTCCAGGAGGGATTACAGAGGAAGTGCATAAAGTAAAGTTCTTACATTTCCAGGAGTAATTAAAGAGGAAGTGCACAAAGTAGAGTCCTTACATTTCCAGGAGGATTTACAGAGGAAGTGCACAAAGTAAAGTTCTTACATTTCCAGGAGGGATTACAGAGGAAGTGCATATAGTAAAGTTCTTACATTTCCATGAGGAATTAAAAAGGAAGTGCAGAAAGTAGAGTCCTTTCATTTCCAGGAGGGATTACAGAGGAAGTGCACAAAGTAGAGTTCTTACATTTCCAGGAAGGATTACAGGGGATGTGCACAAAGTAGAGTTCTTACATTTGCAGGAGTATTTACAGAGGAAGTGCAAAAAGTAAAGTTCTTACATTTCCAGGAGGTATTACAGAGGAAATGCATAAAGTAAAGTTCTTACATTTCCATGAGGAATTAAAGAGGAAGTGCACGAAGTAGAGTTCTTACATTTCCAGGAGGTATTACAGAGGAAGTGCATAAAGTAGAGTTCTTACATTTCCAGGAGGATTAACAGAGGAAGTGCAAAAAGTAAAGTTCTTACATTTCCAGGAGGGATTACAGAGGAAGTCCATAAAGTAAAGTTCTTACATTTCCAGGAGGAATTACAGAGGAAGTGCAAAAAGTAAAGTTCTTACATTTCCAGGAGGGATTACAGAGGAAGTGCATAAAGTAAAGTTCTTACATTTCCAGGAGGGATTACAGAGGAAGTGCATAAAGTAAAGTTCTTACATTTCCAGGAGTAATAAAAGAGGAAGTCCACAAAGTAGAGTCCTTACATTTCCAGGAGGATTTACAGAGGAAGTGCACAAAGTAAAGTTCTTACATTTCCAGGAGGGATTACAGAGGAAGTGCACAAAGTAGAGTCCTTACATTTCCAGGAGGGATTACAGGGGAAGTGCAGAAAGTAAAGTTCTTACATTTCCAGGAGGAATTACAGAGGAAATGCACAACGTTCTTACATTTCCAGGAGGGATTACAGAGGAAGTGCACAAAGTAGATTTCTTACATTTCCAGGAGGGATTACAGAGGAAGTGCATAAAGTAAAGTTCTTACATTTCCAGGAGGGATTACAGAGGAAGTGCATGAAGTAAAGTTCTTACATTTCCAGGAGGGATTACAGAGGAAGTCCATAAAGTAAAGTTCTTACATTTCCAGGAGGGATTACAGGGGAAGTGCAGAAAGTAAAGTTCTTACATTTCCAGGAGGAATTACAGAGCAAATGCACAACGTTCTTACATTTCCAGGAGGGATTACAGAGGAAGTGCACAAAGTAGAGTTCTTACATTTCCAGGAGGGATTACAGAGGAAGTGCATAAAGTTCTTACGTTTCCAGGAGGGATTACAGAGGAAGTGCATAAAGTTCTTACGTTTCCAGGAGGGATTACAGAGGAAGTGCATAAAGTAAAATTCTTACATTTCCAGGAGGGATTACAGAGGAAGTGCATAAAGTAAAGTTCTTACATTTCCAGGAGGGATTACAGGGGATGTGCACAAAGTAGAGTTCCTACTTTTCCAGGAGGATTTACAGAGGAAGTGCATAAAGTAAAGTTCTTACATTTCCAGGAGGGATTACAGGGGATGTGCACAAAGTAGAGTTCTTACATTTCCAGGAGGGATTACAGAGGAACTACATAAAGTAAAGTTCTTACATTTCCAGGAGGGATTACAGTGGAAGTGCACAAAGTAGATTTCTTACATTTCCAGGAGGGATTACAGAGGAAGTGCATATAGTAAAGTTCTTACATTTCCATGAGGAATTAAAGAGGAAGTGCACAAAGTAGAGTTCTTACATTTCCAGGAGGTATTACAGAGGAAGTGCATAAAGTAGAGTTCTTACATTTCCAGGAGGGATTACAGAGGAAGTGCAAAAAGTAAAGTTCTTACATTTCCAGGAGGGATTACAGAGGAAGTGCATAAAGTAAAGTTCTTACATTTCCAGGGGGAATTAAAGAGGAAGTGCAGAAAGTAGAGTCCTTACATTTCCAGGAGGTATTACAGGGGATGTGCACAAAGTAGAGTTCTTACATTTCCAGGAGGATTTACAGAGGAAGTGCAAAAAGTAAAATTCTTACATTTCCAGGAGGGATTACAGAGGAAGTGCATAAAGTAAAATTCTTACATTTCCAGGAGGGATTACAGAGGAAGTGCATAAAGTAAAGTTCTTACATTTCCAGGAGGGATTACAGGGGATGTGCACAAAGTAGAGCTCCTACTTTTCCAGGAGGATTTACAGAGGAAGTGCATAAAGTAAAGTTCTTACATTTCCAGGAGGGATTACAGGGGATGTGAACAAAGTAGAGTTCTTACATTTCCAGGAGGGATTACAGAGGAACTGCATAAAGTAAAGTTCTTACATTTCCAGGAGGGATTACAGAGGAAGTGCGTAAAGTAAAGTTCTTACATTTCCATGAGGGATTACAGAGGAAGTGCATAAAGTAAAGTTCTTACATTTCCAGGAGGGATTACAGAGGAAATGCATGAAGTAAAGTTCTTACATTTCCAGGAGGGATTGCAGGGGATGTGCACAAAGTAGAGTTCTTACATTTCCAGGAGGGATTACAGAGGAAGTGCATAAAGTAAAGTTCTTACATTTCCAGGAGGGATTACAGAGGAAGTGCATAAAGTAAAGTTCTTACATTTCCAGGAGGGATTACAGAGGAAGTGCATAAAGTAAAGTTCTTACATTTCCAGGAGGGATTACAGAGGAAGTGCATAAAGTAAAGTTCTTACATTTCCAGGGGGAATTAAAGAGGAAGTGCAGAAAGTAGAGTCCTTACATTTCCAGGAGGTATTACAGGGGATGTGCACAAAGTAGAGTTCTTACATTTCCAGGAGGATTTACAGAGGAAGTGCAAAAAGTAAAATTCTTTCATTTCCAGGAGGGATTACAGAGGAAGTGCATAAAGTAAAATTCTTACATTTCCAGGAGGGATTACAGAGGAAGTGCATAAAGTAAAGTTCTTACATTTCCAGGAGGGATTACAGGGGATGCGCACAAAGTAGAGTTCCTACTTTTCCAGGAGGATTTACAGAGGAAGTGCATAAAGTAAAGTTCTTACATTTCCAGGAGGGATTACAGGGGATGTGCACAAAGTAGAGTTCTTACATTTCCAGGAGGGATTACAGAGGAACTGCATAAAGTAAAGTTCTTACATTTCCAGGAGGGATTACAGAGGAAGTGCGTAAAGTAAAGTTCTTACATTTCCATGAGGGATTACAGAGGAAGTGCATACAGTAAAGTTCTTACATTTCCAGGAGGGATTACAGAGGAAATGCATGAAGTAAAGTTCTTACATTTCCAGGAGGGATTGCAGGGGATGTGCACAAAGTAGAGTTCTTACATTTCCAGGAGGGATTACAGAGGAAGTGCATAAAGTAAAGTTCTTACATTTCCAGGAGGGATTACAGAGGAAGTGCATAAAGTAAAGTTCTTACATTTCCAGGAGGTATTACAGAGGAAGTGCATAAAGTAAAGTTCTTACATTTCCAGGAGGGATTACAGAGGAAGTGCATAAAGTAAAGTTCTTACATTTCCAGGGGGAATTAAAGAGGAAGTGCAGAAAGTAGAGACCTTACATTTCCTGGAGGTATTACAGGGGATGTGCACAAAGTAGAGTTCTTACATTTCCAGGAGGATTTACAGAGGAAGTGCAAAAAGTAAAATTCTTACATTTCCAGGAGGGATTACAGAGGAAGTGCATAAAGTAAAATTCTTACATTTCCAGGAGGGATTACAGAGGAAGTGCATAAAGTTCTTACATTTCCAGGAGGGATTACAGGGGATGTGCACAAAGTAGAGTTCCTACTTTTCCAGGAGGATTTACAGAGGAAGTGCATAAAGTAAAGTTCTTACATTTCCAGGAGGGATTACAGGGGATGTGCACAAAGTAGAGTTCTTACATTTCCAGGAGGGATTACAGAGGAACTGCATAAAGTAAAGTTCTTACATTTCCAGGAGGGATTACAGAGGAAGTGCGTAAAGTAAAGTTCTTACATTTCCATGAGGGATTACAGAAGAAGTGCATAAAGTAAAGTTCTTACATTTCCAGGAGGGATTACAGAGGAAGTGCATAAAGTAAAGTTCTTACATTTCCAGGAGGGATTACAGAGGAAGTGCATAAAGTAAAGTTCTTACATTTCCAGGGGGAATTAAAGAGGAAGTGCAGAAAGTAGAGTCCTTACATTTCCAGGAGGTATTACAGGGGATGTGCACAAAGTAGAGTTCTTACATTTCCAGGAGGATTTACAGAGGAAGTGCAAAAAGTAAAATTCTTTCATTTCCAGGAGGGATTACAGAGGAAGTGCATAAAGTAAAATTCTTACATTTCCAGGAGGGATTACAGAGGAAGTGCATAAAGTAAAGTTCTTACATTTCCAGGAGGGATTACAGGGGATGCGCACAAAGTAGAGTTCCTACTTTTCCAGGAGGATTTACAGAGGAAGTGCATAAAGTAAAGTTCTTACATTTCCAGGAGGGATTACAGGGGATGTGCACAAAGTAGAGTTCTTACATTTCCAGGAGGGATTACAGAGGAACGGCATAAAGTAAAGTTCTTACATTTCCAGGAGGGATTACAGAGGAAGTGCGTAAAGTAAAGTTCTTACATTTCCATGAGGGATTACAGAGGAAGTGCATACAGTAAAGTTCTTACATTTCCAGGAGGGATTACAGAGGAAATGCATGAAGTAAAGTTCTTACATTTCCAGGAGGGATTGCAGGGGATGTGCACAAAGTAGAGTTCTTACATTTCCAGGAGGGATTACAGAGGAAGTGCATAAAGTAAAGTTCTTACATTTCCAGGAAGGATTACAGAGGAAGTCCATAAAGTAAAGTTCTTACATTTCCAGGAGGTATTACAGAGGAAGTGCATAAAGTAAAGTTCTTACATTTCCAGGAGGGATTACAGAGGAAGTGCATAAAGTAAAGTTCTTACATTTCCAGGGGGAATTAAAGAGGAAGTGCAGAAAGTAGAGTCCTTACATTTCCTGGAGGTATTACAGGGGATGTGCACAAAGTAGAGTTCTTACATTTCCAGGAGGATTTACAGAGGAAGTGCAAAAAGTAAAATTCTTACATTTCCAGGAGGGATTACAGAGGAAGTGCATAAAGTAAAATTCTTACATTTCCAGGAGGGATTACAGAGGAAGTGCATAAAGTTCTTACATTTCCAGGAGGGATTACAGGGGATGTGCACAAAGTAGAGTTCCTACTTTTCCAGGAGGATTTACAGAGGAAGTGCATAAAGTAAAGTTCTTACATTTCCAGGAGGGATTACAGGGGATGTGCACAAAGTAGAGTTCTTACATTTCCAGGAGGGATTACAGAGGAACTGCATAAAGTAAAGTTCTTACATTTCCAGGAGGGATTACAGAGGAAGTGCGTAAAGTAAAGTTCTTACATTTCCATGAGGGATTACAGAAGAAGTGCATAAAGTAAAGTTCTTACATTTCCAGGAGGGATTACAGAGGAAATGCATGAAGTAAAGTTCTTACATTTCCAGGAGGGATTGCAGGGGATGTGCACACAGTAGAGTTCTTACATTTCCAGGAGGGATTACAGAGGAAGTGCATAAAGTAAAGTTCTTACATTTCCAGGAGGGATTACAGAGGAAGTGCATAAAGTAAAGTTCTTACATTTCCAGGAGGGATTACAGAGGAAGTGCATAAAGTAAAATTCTTACATTTCCAGGAGGGATTACAGGGGATGTGCACAAAGTAGAGTTCTTACATTTCCAGAAGGGATTACAGAGGAAGTGCATAAAGTAAAGTTCTTACATTTCCACGAGGGATTACAGAGGAAGTGCATAAAGTAAAGTTCTTAAATTTCCAGGAGGGATTACAGAGGAAGTGCATAAAGTAAAGTTCTTACATTTCCAGGAGGGATTACAGAGGAAATGCATAAAGTAAAGTTCTTACATTTCCAGGAGGGATTACAGGGGATGTGCACAAAGTAGAGTTCTTACATTTCCAGGAGGGATTACAGAGGAAGTCCATAAAATAAAATTCTTACATTTCCAGGAGGAATTACAGGGGATGTGCACAAAGTAGAGTTCTTACGTTTCCAGAAGGGATTACAGAGGAAGTGCATAAAGTAAAGTTCTTACATTTCCAGGAGGGATTACAGAGGAAGTGCACAAAGTAGATTTCTTACATTTCCAGGAGGGATTACAGTGGAAGTGCATAAAGTAAAGTTCTTACATTTCCAGGAGGGATTACAGAGGAAGTGCATAAAGTAAAGTTCTTACATTTCCAGGAGGGATTACAGAGGAAGTGCATAAAGTAAAGTTCTTACATTTCCAGGAGTAATTAAAGAGGAAGTGCACAAAGTAGAGTCCTTACATTTCCAGGAGGATTTACAGAGGAAGTGCACAAAGTAAAGTTCTTACATTTCCAGGAGGGATTACAGAGGAAGTGCATATAGTAAAGTTCTTACATTTCCATGAGGAATTAAAAAGGAAGTGCAGAAAGTAGAGTCCTTTCATTTCCAGGAGGGATTACAGAGGAAGTGCACAAAGTAGAGTTCTTACATTTCCAGGAAGGATTATAGGGGATGTGCACAAAGTAGAGTTCTTACATTTGCAGGAGTATTTACAGAGGAAGTGCAAAAAGTAAAGTTCTTACATTTCCAGGAGGTATTACAGAGGAAATGCATAAAGTAAAGTTCTTACATTTCCATGAGGAATTAAAGAGGAAGTGCACGAAGTAGAGTTCTTACATTTCCAGGAGGTATTACAGAGGAAGTGCATAAAGTAGAGTTCTTACATTTCCAGGAGGATTAACAGAGGAAGTGCAAAAAGTAAAGTTCTTACATTTCCAGGAGGGATTACAGAGGAAGTCCATAAAGTAAAGTTCTTACATTTCCAGGAGGAATTACAGAGGAAGTGCAAAAAGTAAAGTTCTTACATTTCCAGGAGGGATTACAGAGGAAGTGCATAAAGTAAAGTTCTTACATTTCCAGGAGGGATTACAGAGGAAGTGCATAAAGTAAAGTTCTTACATTTCCAGGAGTAATAAAAGAGGAAGTGCACAAAGTAGAGTCCTTACATTTCCAGGAGGATTTACAGAGGAAGTGCACAAAGTAAAGTTCTTACATTTCCAGGAGGGATTACAGAGGAAGTGCACAAAGTAGAGTCCTTACATTTCCAGGAGGGATTACAGGGGAAGTGCAGAAAGTAAAGTTCTTACATTTCCAGGAGGAATTACAGAGGAAATGCACAACGTTCTTACATTTCCAGGAGGGATTACAGAGGAAGTGCACAAAGTAGATTTCTTACATTTCCAGGAGGGATTACAGAGGAAGTGCATAAAGTAAAGTTCTTACATTTCCAGGAGGGATTACAGAGGAAGTGCATGAAGTAAAGTTCTTACATTTCCAGGAGGGATTACAGAGGAAGTCCATTAAGTAAAGTTCTTACATTTCCAGGAGGGATTACAGGGGAAGTGCAGAAAGTAAAGTTCTTACATTTCCAGGAGGAATTACAGAGCAAATGCACAACGTTCTTACATTTCCAGGAGGGATTACAGAGGAAGTGCACAAAGTAGAGTTCTTACATTTCCAGGAGGGATTACAGAGGAAGTGCATAAAGTTCTTACGTTTCCAGGAGGGATTACAGAGGAAGTGCATAAAGTTCTTACGTTTCCAGGAGGGATTACAGAGGAAGTGCATAAAGTAAAGTTCTTACATTTCCAGGAGGGATTACAGAGGAAGTGCATAAAGTAAAGTTCTTACATTTCCAGGAGGGAATACAGAGGAAGTGCATAAAGTTCTTACATTTCCAGGAGGGATTACAGAGGAAGTGCATGAAGTAAAGTTCTTACGTTTCCAGGAGGGATTAAAGAGGAAGTGCATAAAGTAAAGTTCTTACATTTCCAGGAGGGATTACAGAGGAAGTGCATAAAGTAAAGTTCTTACGTTTCCAGGAGGGGTTACAGAGGAAGTGCATGAAGTAAAGTTCTTACATTTCCAGGAGGGATTACAGAGGAAGTGCATAAAGTAACGTTCATATATTTCAAGGAGGGATTACAGAGGAAGTGCATAAAGCAAAGTTCTTACATTTCAAGGAGGGATTACAGAGGAAGTGCATAAAGCAAAGTTCTTACATTTCCAGGAGGGATTACAGAGGAAGTGCATAAAGTAAAGTTCTTACATTTCCAGGAGGGATTACAGGGGAAGTGCAGAAAGTAAAGTTCTTACATTTCCAGGAGGAATTACAGAGGAAATGCACAACGTTCTTACATTTCCAGGAGGGATTACAGAGGAAGTGCACAAAGTAGAGTTCTTACATTTCCAGGAGGGATTACAGAGGAAGTGCATAAAGTAAAGTTCTTACGTTTCCAGGAGGGATTACAGAGGAAGTGCATAAAGTAAAGTTCTTACATTTCCAGGAGGGATTACAGAGGAAGTGCATAAAGTAAAGTTCATACATTTCCAGGAGGGATTACAGAGGAAGTGCATAAAGTAAAGTTCTTACGTTTCCAGGAGGGAATACAAAGGAAGTGCATAAAGTAAAGTTCTTACATTTCCAGGAGGGATTACAGAGGAAGTGCATAAAGTAAAGTTCTTACGTTTCCAGGAGGGATTAAAGAGGAAGTGCATAAAGTAAAGTTCTTACATTTCCAGGAGGGATTACAGAGGAAGTGCATAAAGTAAAGTTCTTACGTTTCCAGGAGGGATTACAGAGGAAGTGCATGAAGTAAAGTTCTTACATTTCCAGGAGGGATTACAGAGGAAGTGCATAAAGTAAAGTTCATACATTTCCAGGAGGGATTACAGAGGAAGTGCATAAAGCAAAGTTCTTACATTTCCAGGAGGGATTACAGAGGAAGTGCATAAAGTAAAGTTCTTACATTTCCAGGAGGGATTACAGGGGAAGTGCAGAAAGTAAAGTTCTTACATTTCCAGGAGGAATTACAGAGGAAATGCACAACGTTCTTACATTTCCAGGAGGGATTACAGAGGAAGTGCACAAAGTAGATTTCTTAGGTTTCCAGGAGGGATTACAGAGGAAGTGCATAAAGTAAAGTTCTTACATTTCCAGGAGGGATTACAGAGGAAGTGCATAAAGTAAAGTTCATACATTTCCAGGAGGAATTACAGAGGAAGTGCATAAAGCAAAGTTCTTACATTTCCAGGAGGGATTACAGAGGAAGTGCAGAAAGTAAAGTTCTTACATTTCCAGGAGGAATTACAGAGGAAGTTCATAAAGTAAAGTTCTTACATTTCCAGGAGGAATTACAGAGGAAGTGCAAAAAGTAAAGTTCTTACATTTCCAGGAGGGATTACAGAGGAAGTCCATAAAGTAAAGTTCTTACATTTCCAGGAGGAATTACAGAGGAAATGCACAACGTTCTTACATTTCCAGGAGGGATTACAGAGGAAGTGCACAAAGTAGATTTCTTACATTTCCAGGAGGGATTACGGAGGAAGTGAAGTAAAGTTCTTGCATTTCCAGGAGGGATTACAGAGGAAGTGCATAAAGTAAAGTTCTTACATTTCCAGGAGGGATTACAGAGGAAGTGCATAAAGTAAAGTTCTTACATTTACAGGAGGGATTACAGAGGAAGTGAATAAAGTAAAGTTCTTACATTTCCAGGAGGGATTACAGAGGAAGTGCATAAAGTAAAGTTCTTACATTTCCAGGAGTAATAAAAGAGGAAGTGCACAAAGTAGAGTCCTTACATTTCCAGGAGGATTTACAGAGGAAGTGCACAAAGTAAAGTTCTTACATTTCCAGGAGGGATTACAGAGGAAGTGCACAAAGTAGAGTCCTTACATTTCCAGGAGGGATTACAGGGGAAGTGCAGAAAGTAAAGTTCTTACATTTCCAGGAGGAATTACAGAGGAAATGCACAACGTTCTTACATTTCCAGGAGGGATTACAGAGGAAGTGCACAAAGTAGATTTCTTACATTTCCAGGAGAGATTACAGGGGAAGTGCATGAAGTAAAGTTCTTACATTTCCAGGAGAGATTACAGAGGAAGTGCATAAAGTAGAGTTCTTACATTTCCAGGAGGGATTACAGAGGAAGCGCAAAAGTAAAGTTCTTACATTTCCAGGAGGGATTACAGAGGAAGTGCATAAAGTAAAGTTCTTACATTTCCAGGGGGAATTAACGAGGAAGTGCAGAAAGTGGAGTCCTTACATTTCCAGGAGGGATTACAGGGGATGTGCACAAAGTAGAGTTCTTACATTTCCAGGAGGATTTACAGAGGAAGTGCAAAAAGTAAAATTCTTACATTTCCAGGAGGGATTACAGAGGAAGTGCATAAAGTAAAGTTCTTACATTTCCAGGAGGGATTACAGAGGAAGTGCATAAAGTAAAGTTCTTACATTTCCTGGAGTAATTAAAGAGGAAGTGCACAAAGTAGAGTCCTTACATTTCCAGGAGGATTTACAGAGGAAGTGCACAAAGTAAAGTTCTTACATTTCCAGGAGGGATTACAGAGGAAGTGCACATAGTAGAGTTCTTACATTTCCAGGAAGGGATTACAGAGGAAGTGCATAAAGTAAAGTTCTTACATTTCCAGGAGTAATTAAAGAGGAAGTGCACAAAGTAGAGTCCTTACATTTCCAGGAGGATTTACAGAGGAAGTGCACAAGGTAAAGTTCTTACATTTCCAGGAGGGATTACAGAGGAAGTGCACAAAGTAGAGTCCTTACATTTCCAGGAGGGATTACAGGGGAAGTGCATAAAGTAAAGTTCTTACATTTCCAGGAGGAATTACAGAGGAAATGCACAACGTTCTTACATTTCCAGGAGGGATTACAGAGGAAGTGCACAAAGTAGATTTCTTACATTTCCAGGAGGGATTACAGAGGAAGTGCAAAAAGTAAAGTTCTTACATTTCCAGGAGGAATTACAGAGGAAATGCACAACGTTCTTACATTTCCAGGAGGGATTACAGAGGAAGTGCATAAAGTAAAGTTCTTACATTTCCAGGAGGGATTACAGAGGAAGTGCATAAAGCAAAGTTCTTACTTTTCCAGGAGGGATTACAGAGGAAGTGCATAAAGTAAAGTTCTTACATTTCCAGGAGGAATTACAGAGGAAGTCCATAAAGTAAAGTTCTTACATTTCCAGGAGGGATTACAGGGGAAGTGCAGAAAGTAAAGTTCTTACATTTCCAGGAGGAATTACAGAGGAAATGCACAACGTTCTTACATTTCCAGGAGGGATTACAGAGGAAGTGCACAAAGTAGATTTCTTACGTTTCCAGGAGGGATTACAACGGAAGTGCATGAAGTAAAGTTCTTACATTTCCAGGAGGGATTACAGAGGAAGTGCATAAAGTTCATACATTTCCAGGAGGAATTACAGAGGAAGTGAATAAAGCAAAGTTCTTACATTTCCAGGAGGGATTACAGAGGAAGTGCATAAAGTAAAGTTCTTACATTTCCAGGAGGAATTACAGAGGAAGTCCATAAAGTAAAGTTCTTACATTTCCAGGAGGAATTACAGAGGAAGTGCAAAAAGTAAAGTTCTTACATTTCCAGGAGGGATTACAGAGGAAGTCCATAAAGTAAAGTTCTTACATTTCCAGGAGGAATTACAGAGGAAATGCACAACGTTCTTACATTTCCAGGAGGGATTACAGAGGAAGTGCACAAAGTAGATTTCTAACATTTCCAGGAGGGATTACGGAGGAAGTGAAGTAAAGTTCTTGCATTTCCAGGAGGGATTACAGAGGAAGTGCATAAAGTAAAGTTCTTACATTTCCAGGAGGGATTACAGAGGAAGTGCATAAAGTAAAGTTCTTACATTTCCAGGAGGGATTACAGAGGAAGTGCATAAAGTAAAGTTCTTACATTTCCAGGAGGGATTACAGAGGAAGTGCATAAAGTAAAGTTCTTACATTTCCAGGAGTAATAAAAGAGGAAGTGCACAAAGTAGAGTCCTTACATTTCCAGGAGGATTTACAGAGGAAGTGCACAAAGTAAAGTTCTTACATTTCCAGGAGGGATTACAGAGGAAGTGCACAAAGTAGAGTCCTTACATTTCCAGGAGGGATTACAGGGGAAGTGCAGAAAGTAAAGTTCTTACATTTCCAGGAGGAATTACAGAGGAAATGCACAACGTTCTTACATTTCCAGGAGGGATTACAGAGGAAGTGCACAAAGTAGATTTCTTACATTTCCAGGAGGGATTACAGAGGAAGTGCATAAAGTAAAGTTCTTACATTTCCAGGAGGGATTACAGAGGAAGTGCATGAAGTAAAGTTCTTACATTTCCAGGAGGGATTACAGAGGAAGTCCATAAAGTAAAGTTCTTACATTTCCAGGAGGGATTACAGGGGAAGTGCAGAAAGTAAAGTTCTTACATTTCCAGGAGGAATTACAGAGCAAATGCACAACGTTCTTACATTTCCAGGAGGGATTACAGAGGAAGTGCACAAAGTAGAGTTCTTACATTTCCAGGAGGGATTACAGAGGAAGTGCATAAAGTAAAGTTCTTACGTTTCCAGGAGGGATTACAGAGGAAGTGCATAAAGTAAAGTTCTTACATTTCCAGGAGGGATTACAGAGGAAGTGCATAAAGTAAAGTTCATACATTTCCAGGAGGGATTACAGAGGAAGTGCATAAAGTAAAGTTCTTACGTTTCCAGGAGGGAATACAGAGGAAGTGCATAAAGTTCTTACATTTCCAGGAGGGATTACAGAGGAAGTGCATGAAGTAAAGTTCTTACGTTTCCAGGAGGGATTAAAGAGGAAGTGCATAAAGTAAAGTTCTTACATTTCCAGGAGGGATTACAGAGGAAGTGCATAAAGTAAAGTTCTTACGTTTCCAGGAGGGGTTACAGAGGAAGTGCATGAAGTAAAGTTCTTACATTTCCAGGAGGGATTACAGAGGAAGTGCATAAAGTAAAGTTCATATATTTCAAGGAGGGATTACAGAGGAAGTGCATAAAGCAAAGTTCTTACATTTCCAGGAGGGATTACAGAGGAAGTGCATAAAGCAAAGTTCTTACATTTCCAGGAGGGATTACAGAGGAAGTGCATAAAGTAAAGTTCTTACATTTCCAGGAGGGATTACAGGGGAAGTGCAGAAAGTAAAGTTCTTACATTTCCAGGAGGAATTACAGAGGAAATGCACAACGTTCTTACATTTCCAGGAGGGATTACAGAGGAAGTGCACAAAGTAGAGTTCTTACATTTCCAGGAGGGATTACAGAGGAAGTGCATAAAGTAAAGTTCTTACGTTTCCAGGAGGGATTACAGAGGAAGTGTATAAAGTAAAGTTCTTACATTTCCAGGAGGGATTACAGAGGAAGTGCATAAAGTAAAGTTCATACATTTCCAGGAGGGATTACAGAGGAAGTGCATAAAGTAAAGTTCTTACGTTTCCAGGAGGGAATACAAAGGAAGTGCATAAAGTAAAGTTCTTACATTTCCAGGAGGGATTACAGAGGAAGTGCATAAAGTAAAGTTCTTACGTTTCCAGGAGGGATTAAAGAGGAAGTGCATAAAGTAAAGTTCTTACATTTCCAGGAGGGATTACAGAGGAAGTGCATAAAGTAAAGTTCTTACGTTTCCAGGAGGGATTACAGAGGAAGTGCATGAAGTAAAGTTCTTACATTTCCAGGAGGGATTACAGAGGAAGTGCATAAAGTAAAGTTCATACATTTCCAGGAGGGATTACAGAGGAAGTGCATAAAGCAAAGTTCTTACATTTCCAGGAGGGATTACAGAGGAAGTGCATAAAGTAAAGTTCTTACATTTCCAGGAGGGATTACAGGGGAAGTGCAGAAAGTAAAGTTCTTACATTTCCAGGAGGAATTACAGAGGAAATGCACAACGTTCTTACATTTCCAGGAGGGATTACAGAGGAAGTGCACAAAGTAGATTTCTTACGTTTCCAGGAGGGATTACAGAGGAAGTGCATAAAGTAAAGTTCTTACATTTCCAGGAGGGATTACAGAGGAAGTGCATAAAGTAAAGTTCATACATTTCCAGGAGGAATTACAGAGGAAGTGCATAAAGCAAAGTTCTTACATTTCCAGGAGGGATTACAGAGGAAGTGCAGAAAGTAAAGTTCTTACATTTCCAGGAGGAATTACAGAGGAAGTCCATAAAGTAAAGTTCTTACATTTCCAGGAGGAATTACAGAGGAAGTGCAAAAAGTAAAGTTCTTACATTTCCAGGAGGGATTACAGAGGAAGTCCATAAAGTAAAGTTCTTACATTTCCAGGAGGAATTACAGAGGAAATGCACAACGTTCTTACATTTCCAGGAGGGATTACAGAGGAAGTGCACAAAGTAGATTTCTTACATTTCCAGGAGGGATTACGGAGGAAGTGAAGTAAAGTTCTTGCATTTCCAGGAGGGATTACAGAGGAAGTGCATAAAGTAAAGTTCTTACATTTCCAGGAGGGATTACAGAGGAAGTGCATAAAGTAAAGTTCTTACATTTACAGGAGGGATTACAGAGGAAGTGAATAAAGTAAAGTTCTTACATTTCCAGGAGGGATTACAGAGGAAGTGCATAAAGTAAAGTTCTTACATTTCCAGGAGTAATAAAAGAGGAAGTGCACAAAGTAGAGTCCTTACATTTCCAGGAGGATTTATAGAGGAAGTGCACAAAGTAAAGTTCTTACATTTCCAGGAGGGATTACAGAGGAAGTGCACAAAGTAGAGTCCTTACATTTCCAGGAGGGATTACAGGGGAAGTGCAGAAAGTAAAGTTCTTACATTTCCAGGAGGAATTACAGAGGAAATGCACAACGTTCTTACATTTCCAGGAGGGATTACAGAGGAAGTGCACAAAGTAGATTTCTTACATTTCCTGGAGGGATTACAGGGGAAGTGCATAAACTAAAGTTCTTACATTTCCAGGAGGGATTACAGAGGAAGTGCATAAAGTAAAGTTCTTACATTTCCAGGAGGGATTACAGAGGAAGTGCATAAAGCAAAGTTCTTACTTTTCCAGAAGGGATTACAGAGGAAGTGCATAAAGTAAAGTTCTTACATTTCCAGGAGGAATTACAGAGGAAGTCCATAAAGTAAAGTTCTTACATTTCCAGGAGGGATTACAGGGGAAGTGCAGAAAGTAAAGTTCTTACATTTCCAGGAGGAATTACAGAGGAAATGCACAACGTTCTTACATTTCCAGGAGGGATTACAGAGGAAGTGCACAAAGTAGAGTTCTTACATTTCCAGGAGGGATTACAGAGGAAGTGCATAAAGAAAAGTTCTTACGTTTCCAGGAGGGATTACAGAGGAAGTGCATAAAGTAAAGTTCTTACGTTTCCAGGAGGGAATACAGAGGAAGTGCATAAAGTAAAGTTCTTACATTTCCAGGAGGGATTACAGAGGAAGTGCATAAAGTAAAGTTCTTACATTTCCAGGAGGGATTACAGAGGAAGTGCATAAAGTAAAGTTCATACATTTCCAGGAGGAATTACAGAGGAAGTGCATAAAGCAAAGTTCTTACATTTCCAGGAGGGATTACAGAGGAAGTGCACAAAGTAAAGTTCTTACATTTCCAGGAGGAATTACAGAGGAAGTCCATAAAGTAAAGTTCTTACATTTCCAGGAGGAATTACAGAGGAAGTGCAAAAAGTAAAGTTCTTACATTTCCAGGAGGGATTACAGAGGAAGTCCATAAAGTAAAGTTCTTACATTTCCAGGAGGAATTACAGAGGAAATGCACAACGTTCTTACATTTCCAGGAGGGATTACAGAGGAAGTGCACAAAGTAGATTTCTTACATTTCCAGGAGGGATTACGGAGGAAGTGAAGTAAAGTTCTTGCATTTCCAGGAGGGATTACAGAGGAAGTGCATAAAGTAAAGTTCTTACATTTCCAGGAGGGATTACAGAGGAAGTGCATAAAGTAAAGTTCTTACATTTACAGGAGGGATTACAGAGGAAGTGCATAAAGTAAAGTTCTTACATTTCCAGGAGGGATTACAGAGGAAGTGCATGAAGTAAAGTTCTTACATTTCCAGGAGTAATAAAAGAGGAAGTGCACAAAGTAGAGTCCTTACATTTCCAGGAGGATTTACAGAGGAAGTGCACAAAGTAAAGTTCTTACATTTCCAGGAGGGATTACAGAGGAAGTGCACAAAGTAGAGTCCTTACATTTCCAGGAGGGATTACAGGGGAAGTGCAGAAAGTAAAGTTCTTACATTTCCAGGAGGAATTACAGAGGAAATGCACAACGTTCTTACATTTCCAGGAGGGATTACAGAGGAAGTGCACAAAGTAGATTTCTTACATTTCCAGGAGGGATTACAGGGGAAGTGCATAAAGTAAAGTTCTTACATTTCCAGGAGGGATTACAGAGGAAGTACATAAAGTAAAGTTCTTACATTTCCAGGAGGGATTACAGAGGAAGTGCATAAAGCAAAGTTCTTACTTTTCCAGAAGGGATTACAGAGGAAGTGCATAAAGTAAAGTTCTTACATTTCCAGGAGGAATTACAGAGGAAGTCCATAAAGTAAAGTTCTTACATTTCCAGGAGGGATTACAGGGGAAGTGCAGAAAGTAAAGTTCTTACATTTCCAGGAGGAATTACAGAGGAAATGCACAACGTTCTTACATTTCCAGGAGGGATTACAGAGGAAGTGCACAAAGTAGAGTTCTTACATTTCCAGGAGGGATTACAGAGGAAGTGCATAAAGTAAAGTTCTTACGTTTCCAGGAGGGATTACAGAGGAAGTGCATAAAGTAAAGTTCATACATTTCCAGGAGGGATTACAGAGGAAGTGCATAAAGTAAAGTTCTTACATTTCCAGGAGGGATTACAGAGGAAGTGCATAAAGTAAAGTTCTTACGTTTACAGGAGGGATTACAGAGGAAGTGCATAAAGTAAAGTTCTTACATTTCCAGGAGGGATTACAGAGGAAGTGCATAAAGTAAAGTTCTTACGTTTCCAGGAGGGATTACAGAGGAAGTGCATGAAGTAAAGTTCTTACATTTCCAGGAGGGATTACAGAGGAAGTGCATGAAGTAAAGTTCATACATTTCCAGGAGGGATTACAGAGGAAGTGCATAAAGCAAAGTTCTTACATTTCCAGGAGGGATTACAGAGGAAGTGCATAAAGTAAAGTTCTTACATTTCCAGGAGGAATTACAGAGGAAATGCACAACGTTCTTACATTTCCAGGAGGGATTACAGAGGAAGTGCACAAAGTAGATTTCTTACATTTCCAGGAGGGATTACGGAGGAAGTGAAGTAAAGTTCTTGCATTTCCAGGAGGGATTACAGAGGAAGTGCAGAAAGTAAAGTTCTTACATTTCCAGGAGGGATTACAGAGGAAGTGCATAAAGTAAAGTTCTTACATTTCCAGGAGTAATTAAAGAGGAAGTGCACAAAGTAGAGTCCTTACATTTCCAGGAGGATTTACAGAGGAAGTGCACAAAGTAAAGTTCTTACATTTCCAGGAGGGATTACAGAGGAAGTGCACAAAGTAGAGTCCTTACATTTCCAGGAGGGATTACAGGGGAAGTGCAGAAAGTAAAGTTCTTACATTTCCAGGAGGAATTACAGAGGAAGTGCACAAAGTAAAGTTCTTACATTTCCAGGAGGGATTACAGAGGAAGTGCATATAGTAAAGTTCTTACATTTCCATGAGGAATTAAAAAGGAAGTGCAGAAAGTAGAGTCCTTTCATTTCCAGGAGGGATTACAGAGGAAGTGCACAAAGTAGAGTTCTTACATTTCCAGGAGGGATTACAGGGGATGTGCACAAAGTAGAGTTCTTACATTTGCAGGAGTATTTACAGAGTAAGTGCAAAAAGTAAAGTTCTTACATTTCCAGGAGGGATTACAGAGGAAATGCATAAAGTAAAGTTCTTACATTTCCATGAGGAATTAAAGAGGAAGTGCACAAAGTAGAGTTCTTACATTTCCAGGAGGTATTACAGAGGAAGTGCATAAAGTAGAGTTCTTACATTTCCAGGAGGATTAACAGAGGAAGTGCAAAAAGTAAAGTTCTTACATTTCCAGGAGGGATTACAGAGGAAGTCCATAATGTAAACTTCTTACATTTCCAGGAGGAATTACAGAGGAAGTGCAAAAAGTAAAGTTCTTACATTTCCAGGAGGGATTACAGAGGAAGTCCATAAAGTAAAGTTCTTACATTTCCAGGAGGAATTACAGAGGAAATGCACAACGTTCTTACATTTCCAGGAGAGATTACAGAGGAAGTGCACAAAGTAGATTTCTTACATTTCCAGGAGGGATTACGGAGGAAGTGAATTAAAGTTCTTGCATTTCCAGGAGGGATTACAGAGGAAGTGCATAAAGTAAAGTCCTTACATTTCCAGGAGGGATTACAGAGGAAGTGCATAAAGTAAAGTTCTTATATTTCCAGGAGGGATTACAGAGGAAGTGCATAAAGTAAAGTTCTTACATTTCCAGGAGGGATTACAGAGGAAGTGCATAAAGTAAAGTTCTTACATTTCCAGGAGTAATTAAAGAGGAAGTGCACAAAGTAGAGTCCTTACATTTCCAGGAGGATTTACAGAGGAAGTGCACACAGTAAAGTTCTTACATTTCCAGGAGGGATTACAGAGGAAGTGCACAAAGTAGAGTCCTTACATTTCCAGGAGGGATTACAGGGGAAGTGCAGAAAGTAAAGTTCTTACATTTCCAGGAGGAATTACAGAGGAAATGCACAACGTTCTTACATTTCCAGGAGGGATTACAGAGGAAGTACACAAAGTAGATTTCTTACATTTCCAGGAGGGATTACAGAGGAAGTGCACAAAGTAGATTTCTTACATTTCCAGGAGGGATTACAGAGGAAGTGCATAAAGTAAAGTTCTTACATTTCCAGGAGGGATTACAGAGGAAGTGCATAAAGCAAAGTTGTTACATTTCCAGGAGGGATTACAGAGGAAGTGCATAAAGTAAAGTTCTTACATTTCCAGGAGGAATTTCAGAGGAAGTCCATAAAGTAAAGTTCTTACATTTCCAGGAGGGATTACAGGGGAAGTGCAGAAAGTAAAGTTCTTACATTTCCAGGAGGAATTACAGAGGAAATGCACAACGTTCTTACATTTCCAGGAGGGATTACAGAGGAAGTGCACAAAGTAGATTTCTTACGTTTCCAGGAGGGATTACAGAGGAAGTGCATAAAGTAAAGTTCTTACATTTCCAGGAGAGATTACAGAGGAAGTGCATAAAGTAAAGTTCATACATTTCCAGGAGGGATTACAGAGGAAGTGCATAAAGCAAAGTTCTTACATTTCCAGGAGGGATTACAGAGGAAGTGCATAAAGTAAAGTTCTTACACTTCCAGGAGAGATTACAGAGGAAGTGCACAAAGTAGATTTCTTACATTTCCAGGAGGGATTACAGTGGAAGTGCATAAAGTAAAGTTCTTACATTTCCAGGAGGGATTACAGAGGAAGTGCATAAAGTAAAGTTCTTACATTTCCAGGAGGGATTACAGAGGATGTGCATAAAGTAAAGTTCTTACATTTCCAGGAGTAATTAAAGAGGAAGTGCACAAAGTAGAGTCCTTACATTTCCAGGAGGATTTACAGAGGAAGTGCACAAAGTAAAGTTCTTACATTTCCAGGAGCGATTACAGAGGAAGTGCATATAGTAAAGTTCTTACATTTCCATGAGGAATTAAAAAGGAAGTGCAGAAAGTAGAGTCCTTTCATTTCCAGGAGGGATTACAGAGGAAGTGCACAAAGTAGAGTTCTTACATTTCCAGGAAGGATTACAGGGGATGTGCACAAAGTAGAGTTCTTACATTTGCAGGAGTATTTACAGAGTAAGTGCAAAAAGTAAAGTTCTTACATTTCCAGGAGGGATTACAGAGGAAATGCATAAAGTAAAGTTCTTACATTTCCATGAGGAATTAAAGAGGAAGTGCACAAAGTAGAGTTCTTACATTTCCAGGAGGTATTACAGAGGAAGTGCATAAAGTAGAGTTCTTACATTTCCAGGAGGATTAACAGAGGAAGTGCAAAAAGTAAAGTTCTTACATTTCCAGGAGGGATTACAGAGGAAGTCCATAATGTAAACTTCTTACATTTCCAGGAGGAATTACAGAGGAAGTGCAAAAAGTAAAGTTCTTACATTTCCAGGAGGGATTACAGAGGAAGTCCATAAAGTAAAGTTCTTACATTTCCAGGAGGAATTACAGAGGAAATTCACAACGTTCTTACATTTCCAGGAGAGATTACAGAGGAAGTGCAGAAAGTAGATTTCTTACATTTCCAGGAGGGATTACAGAGGAAGTGCATAAAGTAAAGTTCTTACATTTCCAGGAGTAATAAAAGAGGAAGTGCACAAAGTAGAGTCCTTACATTTCCAGGAGGATTTACAGAGGAAGTGCACAAAGTAAAGTTCTTACATTTCCAGGAGGGATTACAGAGGAAGTGCACAAAGTAGAGTCCTTACATTTCCAGGAGGGATTACAGGGGAAGTGCAGAAAGTAAAGTTCTTACATTTCCAGGAGGAATTACAGAGGAAATGCACAACGTTCTTACATTTCCAGGAGGGATTACAGAGGAAGTGCACAAAGTAGATTTCTTACATTTCCAGGAGGGATTACAGAGGAAGTGCATAAAGTAAAGTTCTTACATTTCCAGGAGGGATTACAGAGGAAGTGCATGAAGTAAAGTTCTTACATTTCCAGGAGGGATTACAGAGGAAGTCCATAAAGTAAAGTTCTTACATTTCCAGGAGGGATTACAGGGGAAGTGCAGAAAGTAAAGTTCTTACATTTCCAGGAGGAATTACAGAGCAAATGCACAACGTTCTTACATTTCCAGGAGGGATTACAGAGGAAGTGCACAAAGTAGAGTTCTTACATTTCCAGGAGGGATTACAGAGGAAGTGCATAAAGTAAAGTTCTTACGTTTCCAGGAGGGATTACAGAGGAAGTGCATAAAGTAAAGTTCTTACATTTCCAGGAGGGATTACAGAGGAAGTGCATAAAGTAAAGTTCATACATTTCCAGGAGGGATTACAGAGGAAGTGCATAAAGTAAAGTTCTTACGTTTCCAGGAGGGAATACAGAGGAAGTGCATAAAGTTCTTACATTTCCAGGAGGGATTACAGAGGAAGTGCATGAAGTAAAGTTCTTACGTTTCCAGGAGGGATTAAAGAGGAAGTGCATAAAGTAAAGTTCTTACATTTCCAGGAGGGATTACAGAGGAAGTGCATAAAGTAAAGTTCTTACGTTTCCAGGAGGGGTTACAGAGGAAGTGCATGAAGTAAAGTTCTTACATTTCCAGGAGGGATTACAGAGGAAGTGCATAAAGTAAAGTTCATATATTTCAAGGAGGGATTACAGAGGAAGTGCATAAAGCAAAGTTCTTACATTTCCAGGAGGGATTACAGAGGAAGTGCATAAAGCAAAGTTCTTACATTTCCAGGAGGGATTACAGAGGAAGTGCATAAAGTAAAGTTCTTACATTTCCAGGAGGGATTACAGGGGAAGTGCAGAAAGTAAAGTTCTTACATTTCCAGGAGGAATTACAGAGGAAATGCACAACGTTCTTACATTTCCAGGAGGGATTACAGAGGAAGTGCACAAAGTAGAGTTCTTACATTTCCAGGAGGGATTACAGAGGAAGTGCATAAAGTAAAGTTCTTACGTTTCCAGGAGGGATTACAGAGGAAGTGCATAAAGTAAAGTTCTTACATTTCCAGGAGGGATTACAGAGGAAGTGCATAAAGTAAAGTTCATACATTTCCAGGAGGGATTACAGAGGAAGTGCATAAAGTAAAGTTCTTACGTTTCCAGGAGGGAATACAAAGGAAGTGCATAAAGTAAAGTTCTTACATTTCCAGGAGGGATTACAGAGGAAGTGCATAAAGTAAAGTTCTTACGTTTCCAGGAGGGATTAAAGAGGAAGTGCATAAAGTAAAGTTCTTACATTTCCAGGAGGGATTACAGAGGAAGTGCATAAAGTAAAGTTCTTACATTTCCAGGAGGGATTACAGGGGAAGTGCAGAAAGTAAAGTTCTTACATTTCCAGGAGGAATTACAGAGGAAATGCACAACGTTCTTACATTTCCAGGAGGGATTACAGAGGAAGTGCACAAAGTAGATTTCTTACGTTTCCAGGAGGGATTACAGAGGAAGTGCATAAAGTAAAGTTCTTACATTTCCAGGAGGGATTACAGAGGAAGTGCATAAAGTAAAGTTCATACATTTCCAGGAGGAATTACAGAGGAAGTGCATAAAGCAAAGTTCTTACATTTCCAGGAGGGATTACAGAGGAAGTGCAGAAAGTAAAGTTCTTACATTTCCAGGAGGAATTACAGAGGAAGTCCATAAAGTAAAGTTCTTACATTTCCAGGAGGAATTACAGAGGAAGTGCAAAAAGTAAAGTTCTTACATTTCCAGGAGGGATTACAGAGGAAGTCCATAAAGTAAAGTTCTTACATTTCCAGGAGGAATTAGAGGAAATGCACAACGTTCTTACATTTCCAGGAGGGATTACAGAGGAAGTGCACAAAGTAGATTTCTTACATTTCCAGGAGGGATTACGGAGGAAGTGAAGTAAAGTTCTTGCATTTCCAGGAGGGATTACAGAGGAAGTGCATAAAGTAAAGTTCTTACATTTCCAGGAGGGATTACAGAGGAAGTGCATAAAGTAAAGTTCTAACATTTACAGGAGGGATTACAGAGGAAGTGAATAAAGTAAAGTTCTTACATTTCCAGGAGGGATTACAGAGGAAGTGCATAAAGTAAAGTTCTTACATTTCCAGGAGTAATAAAAGAGGAAGTGCACAAAGTAGAGTCCTTACATTTCCAGGAGGATTTACAGAGGAAGTGCACAAAGTAAAGTTCTTACATTTCCAGGAGGGATTACAGAGGAAGTGCACAAAGTAGAGTCCTTACATTTCCAGGAGGGATTACAGGGGAAGTGCAGAAAGTAAAGTTCTTACATTTCCAGGAGGAATTACAGAGGAAATGCACAACGTTCTTACATTTCCAGGAGGGATTACAGAGGAAGTGCACAAAGTAGATTTCTTACATTTCCAGGAGGGATTACAGGGGAAGTGCATAAAGTAAAGTTCTTACATTTCCAGGAGGGATTACAGAGGAAGTGCATAAAGTAAAGTTCTTACATTTCCAGGAGGGATTACAGAGGAAGTGCATAAAGCAAAGTTCTTACTTTTCCAGAAGGGATTACAGAGGAAGTGCATAAAGTAAAGTTCTTACATTTCCAGGAGGAATTACAGAGGAAGTCCATAAAGTAAAGTTCTTACATTTCCAGGAGGGATTACAGGGGAAGTGCAGAAAGTAAAGTTCTTCCATTTCCAGGAGGAATTACAGAGGAAATGCACAACGTTCTTACATTTCCAGGAGGGATTACAGAGGAAGTGCACAAAGTTAAGTTCTTACATTTCCAGGAGGGATTACAGAGGAAGTGCATAAAGTAAAGTTCTTACGTTTCCAGGAGGGATTACAGAGGAAGTGCATAAAGTAAAGTTCATACATTTCCAGGAGAGATTACAGAGGAAGTGCACAAAGTAGATTTCTTACATTTCCAGGAGGGATTACGGAGGAAGTGAATTAAAGTTCTTGCATTTCCAGGAGGGATTACAGAGGAAGTGCATTAAGTAAAGTCCTTACATTTCCAGGAGGGATTACAGAGGAAGTGCATAAAGTAAAGTTCTTACATTTCCAGGAGGGATTACAGAGGAAGTGCATAAAGTAAAGTTCTTACATTTCCAGGAGGGATTACAGAGGAAGTGCATAAAGTAAAGTTCTTACATTTCCAGGAGTAATTAAAGAGGAAGTGCACAAAGTAGAGTCCTTACATTTCCAGGAGGATTTACAGAGGAAGTGCACACAGTAAAGTTCTTACATTTCCAGGAGGGATTACAGAGGAAGTGCACAAAGTAGAGTCCTTACATTTCCAGGAGGGATTACAGGGGAAGTGCAGAAAGTAAAGTTCTTACATTTCCAGGAGGAATTACAGAGGAAATGCACGTTCTTACATTTCCAGGAGGGATTACAGAGGAAGTACACAAAGTAGATTTCTTACATTTCCAGGAGGGATTACAGAGGAAGTGCACAAAGTAGATTTCTTACATTTCCAGGAGGGATTACAGAGGAAGTGCATAAAGTAAAGTTCTTACATTTCCAGGAGGGATTACAGAGGAAGTGCATAAAGCAAAGTTGTTACATTTCCAGGAGGGATTACAGAGGAAGTGCATAAAGTAAAGTTCTTACATTTCCAGGAGGAATTTCAGAGGAAGTCCATAAAGTAAAGTTCTTACAATTCCAGGAGGGATTACAGGGGAAGTGCAGAAAGTAAAGTTCTTACATTTCCAGGAGGAATTACAGAGGAAATGCACAACGTTCTTACATTTCCAGGAGGGATTACAGAGGAAGTGCACAAAGCAGATTTCTTACGTTTCCAGGAGGGATTACAGAGGAAGTGCATAAAGTAAAGTTCTTACATTTCCAGGAGAGATTACAGAGGAAGTGCATAAAGTAAAGTTCATACATTTCCAGGAGGGATTACAGAGGAAGTGCATAAAGCAAAGTTCTTACATTTCCAGGAGGGATTACAGAGGAAGTGCATAAAGTAAAGTTCTTACACTTCCAGGAGAGATTACAGAGGAAGTGCACAAAGTAGATTTCTTACATTTCCAGGAGGGATTACAGTGGAAGTGCATAAAGTAAAGTTCTTACATTTCCAGGAGGGATTACAGAGGAAGTGCATAAAGTAAAGTTCTTACATTTCCAGGAGGGATTACAGAGGATGTGCATAAAGTAAAGTTCTTACATTTCCAGGAGTAATTAAAGAGGAAGTGCACAAAGTAGAGTCCTTACATTTCCAGGAGGATTTACAGAGGAAGTGCACAAAGTAAAGTTCTTACATTTCCAGGAGCGATTACAGAGGAAGTGCATATAGTAAAGTTCTTACATTTCTATGAGGAATTAAAAAGGAAGTGCAGAAAGTAGAGTCCTTTCATTTCCAGGAGGGATTACAGAGGAAGTGCACAAAGTAGAGTTCTTACATTTCCAGGAAGGATTACAGGGGATGTGCACAAAGTAGAGTTCTTACATTTGCAGGAGTATTTACAGAGTAAGTGCAAAAAGTAAAGTTCTTACATTTCCAGGAGGGATTACAGAGGAAATGCATAAAGTAAAGTTCTTACATTTCCATGAGGAATTAAAGAGGAAGTGCACAAAGTAGAGTTCTTACATTTCCAGGAGGTATTACAGAGGAAGTGCATAAAGTAGAGTTCTTACATTTCCAGGAGGATTAACAGAGGAAGTGCAAAAAGTAAAGTTCTTACATTTCCAGGAGGGATTACAGAGGAAGTCCATAATGTAAACTTCTTACATTTCCAGGAGGAATTACAGAGGAAGTGCAAAAAGTAAAGTTCTTACATTTCCAGGAGGGATTACAGAGGAAGTCCATAAAGTAAAGTTCTTACATTTCCAGGAGGAATTACAGAGGAAATGCACAACGTTCTTACATTTCCAGGAGAGATTACAGAGGAAGTGCAGAAAGTAGATTTCTTACATTTCCAGGAGGGATTACAGAGGAAGTGCATAAAGTAAAGTTCTTACATTTCCAGGAGTAATAAAAGAGGAAGTGCACAAAGTAGAGTCCTTACATTTCCAGGAGGATTTACAGAGGAAGTGCACAAAGTAAAGTTCTTACATTTCCAGGAGGGATTACAGAGGAAGTGCACAAAGTAGAGTCCTTACATTTCCAGGAGGGATTACAGGGGAAGTGCAGAAAGTAAAGTTCTTACATTTCCAGGAGGAATTACAGAGGAAATGCACAACGTTCTTACATTTCCAGGAGGGATTACAGAGGAAGTGCACAAAGTAGATTTCTTACATTTCCAGGAGGGATTACAGAGGAAGTGCATAAAGTAAAGTTCTTACATTTCCAGGAGGGATTACAGAGGAAGTGCATGAAGTAAAGTTCTTACATTTCCAGGAGGGATTACAGAGGAAGTCCATAAAGTAAAGTTCTTACATTTCCAGGAGGGATTACAGGGGAAGTGCAGAAAGTAAAGTTCTTACATTTCCAGGAGGAATTACAGAGCAAATGCACAACGTTCTTACATTTCCAGGAGGGATTACAGAGGAAGTGCACAAAGTAGAGTTCTTACATTTCCAGGAGGGATTACAGAGGAAGTGCATAAAGTAAAGTTCTTACGTTTCCAGGAGGGATTACAGAGGAAGTGCATAAAGTAAAGTTCTTACATTTCCAGGAGGGATTACAGAGGAAGTGCATAAAGTAAAGTTCATACATTTCCAGGAGGGATTACAGAGGAAGTGCATGAAGTAAAGTTCTTACGTTTCCAGGAGGGAATACAGAGGAAGTGCATAAAGTTCTTACATTTCCAGGAGGGATTACAGAGGAAGTGCATGAAGTAAAGTTCTTACGTTTCCAGGAGGGATTAAAGAGGAAGTGCATAAAGTAAAGTTCTTACATTTCCAGGAGGGATTACAGAGGAAGTGCATAAAGTAAAGTTCTTACGTTTCCAGGAGGGGTTACAGAGGAAGTGCATGAAGTAAAGTTCTTACATTTCCAGGAGGGATTACAGAGGAAGTGCATAAAGTAAAGTTCATATATTTCAAGGAGGGATTACAGAGGAAGTGCATAAAGCAAAGTTCTTACATTTCCAGGAGGGATTACAGAGGAAGTGCATAAAGCAAAGTTCTTACATTTCCAGGAGGGATTACAGAGGAAGTGCATAAAGTAAAGTTCTTACATTTCCAGGAGGGATTACAGGGGAAGTGCAGAAAGTAAAGTTCTTACATTTCCAGGAGGAATTACAGACGAAATGCACAACGTTCTTACATTTCCAGGAGGGATTACAGAGGAAGTGCACAAAGTAAAGTTCTTACGTTTCCAGGAGGGATTACAGAGGAAGTGCATAAAGTAAAGTTCTTACATTTCCAGGAGGGATTACAGAGGAAGTGCATGAAGTAAAGTTCATACATTTCCAGGAGGGATTACAGAGGAAGTGCATAAAGTAAAGTTCTTACGTTTTCAGGAGGGAATACAAAGGAAGTGCATAAAGTAAAGTTCTTACATTTCCAGGAGGGATTACAGAGGAAGTGCATAAAGTAAAGTTCTTACGTTTCCAGGAGGGATTAAAGAGGAAGTGCATAAAGTAAAGTTCTTACATTTCCAGGAGGGATTACAGAGGAAGTGCATAAAGTAAAGTTCTTACGTTTCCAGGAGGGATTACAGAGGAAGTGCATGAAGTAAAGTTCTTACATTTCCAGGAGGGATTACAGAGGAAGTGCATAAAGTAAAGTTCATACATTTCCAGGAGGGATTACAGAGGAAGTGCATAAAGCAAAGTTCTTACATTTCCAGGAGGGATTACAGAGGAAGTGCATAAAGTAAAGTTCTTACATTTCCAGGAGGGATTACAGGGGAAGTGCAGAAAGTAAAGTTCTTACATTTCCAGGAGGAATTACAGAGGAAATGCACAACATTCTTACATTTCCAGGAGGGATTACAGAGGAAGTGCACAAAGTAGATTTCTTACGTTTCCAGGAGGGATTACAGAGGAAGTGCATAAAGTAAAGTTCTTACATTTCCAGGAGGGATTACAGAGGAAGTGCATAAAGTAAAGTTCATACATTTCCAGGAGGAATTACAGAGGAAGTGCATAAAGCAAAG
The DNA here is from genome assembly GCF_046119375.1 of Phyllobates terribilis. NCBI lineage: Eukaryota > Metazoa > Chordata > Amphibia > Anura > Dendrobatidae > Phyllobates > Phyllobates terribilis. Next base: position 781,715 of record NW_027363258.1, read on the forward strand.
TTCTTACATTTCCAGGAGGGATTACAGAGGAAGTGCATAAAGTAAAGTTCATATATTTCAAGGAGGGATTACAGAGGAAGTGCATAAAGCAAAGTTCTTACATTTCCAGGAGGGATTACAGAGGAAGTGCATAAAGCAAAGTTCTTACATTTCCAGGAGGGATTACAGAGGAAGTGCATAAAGTAAAGTTCTTACATTTCCAGGAGGGATTACAGGGGAAGTGCAGAAAGTAAAGTTCTTACATTTCCAGGAGGAATTACAGAGGAAATGCACAACGTTCTTACATTTCCAGGAGGGATTACAGAGGAAGTGCACAAAGTAGAGTTCTTACATTTCCAGGAGGGATTACAGAGGAAGTGCATAAAGTAAAGTTCTTACGTTTCCAGGAGGGATTACAGAGGAAGTGCATAAAGTAAAGTTCTTACATTTCCAGGAGGGATTACAGAGGAAGTGCATAAAGTAAAGTTCATACATTTCCAGGAGGGATTACAGAGGAAGTGCATAAAGTAAAGTTCTTACGTTTCCAGGAGGGAATACAAAGGAAGTGCATAAAGTAAAGTTCTTACATTTCCAGGAGGGATTACAGAGGAAGTGCATAAAGTAAAGTTCTTACGTTTCCAGGAGGGATTAAAGAGGAAGTGCATAAAGTAAAGTTCTTACATTTCCAGGAGGGATTACAGAGGAAGTGCATAAAGTAAAGTTCTTACGTTTCCAGGAGGGATTACAGAGGAAGTGCATGAAGTAAAGTTCTTACATTTCCAGGAGGGATTACAGAGGAAGTGCATAAAGTAAAGTTCATACATTTCCAGGAGGGATTACAGAGGAAGTGCATAAAGCAAAGTTCTTACATTTCCAGGAGGGATTACAGAGGAAGTGCATAAAGTAAAGTTCTTACATTTCCAGGAGGGATTACAGGGGAAGTGCAGAAAGTAAAGTTCTTACATTTCCAGGAGGAATTACAGAGGAAATGCACAACGTTCTTACATTTCCAGGAGGGATTACAGAGGAAGTGCACAAAGTAGATTTCTTACGTTTCCAGGAGGGATTACAGAGGAAGTGCATAAAGTAAAGTTCTTACATTTCCAGGAGGGATTACAGAGGAAGTGCATAAAGTAAAGTTCATACATTTCCAGGAGGAATTACAGAGGAAGTGCATAAAGCAAAGTTCTTACATTTCCAGGAGGGATTACAGAGGAAGTGCAGAAAGTAAAGTTCTTACATTTCCAGGAGGAATTACAGAGGAAGTCCATAAAGTAAAGTTCTTACATTTCCAGGAGGAATTACAGAGGAAGTGCAAAAAGTAAAGTTCTTACATTTCCAGGAGGGATTACAGAGGAAGTCCATAAAGTAAAGTTCTTACATTTCCAGGAGGAATTACAGAGGAAATGCACAACGTTCTTACATTTCCAGGAGGGATTACAGAGGAAGTGCACAAAGTAGATTTCCTACATTTCCAGGAGGGATTACGGAGGAAGTGAAGTAAAGTTCTTGCATTTCCAGGAGGGATTACAGAGGAAGTGCATAAAGTAAAGTTCTTACATTTCCAGGAGGGATTACAGAGGAAGTGCATAAAGTAAAGTTCTTACATTTACAGGAGGGATTACAGAGGAAGTGAATAAAGTAAAGTTCTTACATTTCCAGGAGGGATTACAGAGGAAGTGCATAAAGTAAAGTTCTTACATTTCCAGGAGTAATAAAAGAGGAAGTGCACAAAGTAGAGTCCTTACATTTCCAGGAGGATTTACAGAGGAAGTGCACAAAGTAAAGTTCTTACATTTCCAGGAGGGATTACAGAGGAAGTGCATAAAGCAAAGTTCTTACTTTTCCAGAAGGGATTACAGAGGAAGTGCATAAAGTAAAGTTCTTACATTTCCAGGAGGAATTACAGAGGAAGTCCATAAAGTAAAGTTCTTACATTTCCAGGAGGGATTACAGGGGAAGTGCAGAAAGTAAAGTTCTTACATTTCCAGGAGGAATTACAGAGGAAATGCACAACGTTCTTACATTTCCAGGAGGGATTACAGAGGAAGTGCACAAAGTAGAGTCCTTACATTTCCAGGAGGGATTACAGGGGAAGTGCAGAAAGTAAAGTTCTTACATTTCCAGGAGGAATTACAGAGGAAATGCACAACGTTCTTACATTTCCAGGAGGGATTACAGAGGAAGTTCACAAAGTAGATTTCTTACATTTCCAGGAGGGATTACAGGGGAAGTGCATAAAGTAAAGTTCTTACATTTCCAGGAGGGATTACAGAGGAAGTGCATAAAGTAAAGTTCTTACATTTCCAGGAGGGATTACAGAGGAAGTGCATAAAGCAAAGTTCTTACTTTTCCAGAAGGGATTACAGAGGAAGTGCATAAAGTAAAGTTCTTACATTTCCAGGAGGAATTACAGAGGAAGTCCATAAAGTAAAGTTCTTACATTTCCAGGAGGGATTACAGGGGAAGTGCAGAAAGTAAAGTTCTTACATTTCCAGGAGGAATTACAGAGGAAATGCACAACGTTCTTACATTTCCAGGAGGGATTACAGAGGAAGTGCACAAAGTAGAGTTCTTACATTTCCAGGAGGGATTACAGAGGAAGTGCATAAAGTAAAGTTCTTACGTTTCCAGGAGGGATTACAGAGGAAGTGCATAAAGTAAAGTTCATACATTTCCAGGAGGGATTACAGAGGAAGTGCATAAAGTAAAGTTCTTACGTTTCCAGGAGGGAATACAGAGGAAGTGCATAAAGTAAAGTTCTTACATTTCCAGGAGGAATTACAGAGGAAGTGCATAAAGTAAAGTTCTTACATTTCCAGGAGGGATTACAGAGGAAGTGCATAAAGTAAAGTTCATACATTTCCAGGAGGAATTACAGAGGAAGTGCACAAAGTAAAGTTCTTACATTTCCAGGAGCGATTACAGAGGAAGTGCATATAGTAAAGTTCTTACATTTCTATGAGGAATTAAAAAGGAAGTGCAGAAAGTAGAGTCCTTTCATTTCCAGGAGGGATTACAGAGGAAGTGCACAAAGTAGAGTTCTTACATTTCCAGGAAGGATTACAGGGGATGTGCACAAAGTAGAGTTCTTACATTTGCAGGAGTATTTACAGAGTAAGTGCAAAAAGTAAAGTTCTTACATTTCCAGGAGGGATTACAGAGGAAATGCATAAAGTAAAGTTCTTACATTTCCATGAGGAATTAAAGAGGAAGTGCACAAAGTAGAGTTCTTACATTTCCAGGAGGTATTACAGAGGAAGTGCATAAAGTAGAGTTCTTACATTTCCAGGAGGATTAACAGAGGAAGTGCAAAAAGTAAAGTTCTTACATTTCCAGGAGGGATTACAGAGGAAGTCCATAATGTAAACTTCTTACATTTCCAGGAGGAATTACAGAGGAAGTGCAAAAAGTAAAGTTCTTACATTTCCAGGAGGGATTACAGAGGAAGTCCATAAAGTAAAGTTCTTACATTTCCAGGAGGAATTACAGAGGAAATGCACAACGTTCTTACATTTCCAGGAGAGATTACAGAGGAAGTGCAGAAAGTAGATTTCTTACATTTCCAGGAGGGATTACAGAGGAAGTGCATAAAGTAAAGTTCTTACATTTCCAGGAGTAATAAAAGAGGAAGTGCACAAAGTAGAGTCCTTACATTTCCAGGAGGATTTACAGAGGAAGTGCACAAAGTAAAGTTCTTACATTTCCAGGAGGGATTACAGAGGAAGTGCACAAAGTAGAGTCCTTACATTTCCAGGAGGGATTACAGGGGAAGTGCAGAAAGTAAAGTTCTTACATTTCCAGGAGGAATTACAGAGGAAATGCACAACGTTCTTACATTTCCAGGAGGGATTACAGAGGAAGTGCACAAAGTAGATTTCTTACATTTCCAGGAGGGATTACAGAGGAAGTGCATAAAGTAAAGTTCTTACATTTCCAGGAGGGATTACAGAGGAAGTGCATGAAGTAAAGTTCTTACATTTCCAGGAGGGATTACAGAGGAAGTCCATAAAGTAAAGTTCTTACATTTCCAGGAGGGATTACAGGGGAAGTGCAGAAAGTAAAGTTCTTACATTTCCAGGAGGAATTACAGAGCAAATGCACAACGTTCTTACATTTCCAGGAGGGATTACAGAGGAAGTGCACAAAGTAGAGTTCTTACATTTCCAGGAGGGATTACAGAGGAAGTGCATAAAGTAAAGTTCTTACGTTTCCAGGAGGGATTACAGAGGAAGTGCATAAAGTAAAGTTCTTACATTTCCAGGAGGGATTACAGAGGAAGTGCATAAAGTAAAGTTCATACATTTCCAGGAGGGATTACAGAGGAAGTGCATAAAGTAAAGTTCTTACGTTTCCAGGAGGGAATACAGAGGAAGTGCATAAAGTTCTTACATTTCCAGGAGGGATTACAGAGGAAGTGCATGAAGTAAAGTTCTTACGTTTCCAGGAGGGATTAAAGAGGAAGTGCATAAAGTAAAGTTCTTACATTTCCAGGAGGGATTACAGAGGAAGTGCATAAAGTAAAGTTCTTACGTTTCCAGGAGGGGTTACAGAGGAAGTGCATGAAGTAAAGTTCTTACATTTCCAGGAGGGATTACAGAGGAAGTGCATAAAGTAAAGTTCATATATTTCAAGGAGGGATTACAGAGGAAGTGCATAAAGCAAAGTTCTTACATTTCCAGGAGGGATTACAGAGGAAGTGCATAAAGCAAAGTTCTTACATTTCCAGGAGGGATTACAGAGGAAGTGCATAAAGTAAAGTTCTTACATTTCCAGGAGGGATTACAGGGGAAGTGCAGAAAGTAAAGTTCTTACATTTCCAGGAGGAATTACAGACGAAATGCACAACGTTCTTACATTTCCAGGAGGGATTACAGAGGAAGTGCACAAAGTAGAGTTCTTACATTTCCAGGAGGGATTACAGAGGAAGTGCATAAAGTAAAGTTCTTACGTTTCCAGGAGGGATTACAGAGGAAGTGCATAAAGTAAAGTTCTTACATTTCCAGGAGGGATTACAGAGGAAGTGCATAAAGTAAAGTTCATACATTTCCAGGAGGGATTACAGAGGAAGTGCATAAAGTAAAGTTCTTACGTTTCCAGGAGGGAATACAAAGGAAGTGCATAAAGTAAAGTTCTTACATTTCCAGGAGGGATTACAGAGGAAGTGCATAAAGTAAAGTTCTTACGTTTCCAGGAGGGATTAAAGAGGAAGTGCATAAAGTAAAGTTCTTACATTTCCAGGAGGGATTACAGAGGAAGTGCATAAAGTAAAGTTCTTACGTTTCCAGGAGGGATTACAGAGGAAGTGCATGAAGTAAAGTTCTTACATTTCCAGGAGGGATTACAGAGGAAGTGCATGAAGTAAAGTTCATACATTTCCAGGAGGGATTACAGAGGAAGTGCATAAAGCAAAGTTCTTACATTTCCAGGAGGGATTACAGAGGAAGTGCATAAAGTAAAGTTCTTACATTTCCAGGAGGGATTACAGGGGAAGTGCAGAAAGTAAAGTTCTTACATTTCCAGGAGGAATTACAGAGGAAATGCACAACGTTCTTACATTTCCAGGAGGGATTACAGAGGAAGTGCACAAAGTAGATTTCTTACGTTTCCAGGAGGGATTACAGAGGAAGTGCATAAAGTAAAGTTCTTACGTTTCCAGGAGGGATTACAGAGGAAGTGCATAAAGTAAAGTTCTTACATTTCCAGGAGGGATTACAGAGGAAGTGCATAAAGTAAAGTTCATACATTTCCAGGAGGGATTACAGAGGAAGTGCATAAAGTAAAGTTCTTACGTTTCCAGGAGGGAATACAAAGGAAGTGCATAAAGTAAAGTTCTTACATTTCCAGGAGGGATTACAGAGGAAGTGCATAAAGTAAAGTTCTTACGTTTCCAGGAGGGATTAAAGAGGAAGTGCATAAAGTAAAGTTCTTACATTTCCAGGAGGGATTACAGAGGAAGTGCATAAAGTAAAGTTCTTACGTTTCCAGGAGGGATTACAGAGGAAGTGCATGAAGTAAAGTTCTTACATTTCCAGGAGGGATTACAGAGGAAGTGCATAAAGTAAAGTTCATACATTTCCAGGAGGGATTACAGAGGAAGTGCATAAAGCAAAGTTCTTACATTTCCAGGAGGGATTACAGAGGAAGTGCATAAAGTAAAGTTCTTACATTTCCAGGAGGGATTACAGGGGAAGTGCAGAAAGTAAAGTTCTTACATTTCCAGGAGGAATTACAGAGGAAATGCACAACGTTCTTACATTTCCAGGAGGGATTACAGAGGAAGTGCACAAAGTAGATTTCTTACGTTTCCAGGAGGGATTACAGAGGAAGTGCATAAAGTAAAGTTCTTACGTTTCCAGGAGGGATTACAGAGGAAGTGCATAAAGTAAAGTTCTTACATTTCCAGGAGGGATTACAGAGGAAGTGCATAAAGTAAAGTTCATACATTTCCAGGAGGGATTACAGAGGAAGTGCATAAAGTAAAGTTCTTACGTTTCCAGGAGGGAATACAAAGGAAGTGCATAAAGTAAAGTTCTTACATTTCCAGGAGGGATTACAGAGGAAGTGCATAAAGTAAAGTTCTTACGTTTCCAGGAGGGATTAAAGAGGAAGTGCATAAAGTAAAGTTCTTACATTTCCAGGAGGGATTACAGAGGAAGTGCATAAAGTAAAGTTCTTACGTTTCCAGGAGGGATTACAGAGGAAGTGCATGAAGTAAAGTTCTTACATTTCCAGGAGGGATTACAGAGGAAGTGCATAAAGTAAAGTTCATACATTTCCAGGAGGGATTACAGAGGAAGTGCATAAAGCAAAGTTCTTACATTTCCAGGAGGGATTACAGAGGAAGTGCATAAAGTAAAGTTCTTACATTTCCAGGAGGGATTACAGGGGAAGTGCAGAAAGTAAAGTTCTTACATTTCCAGGAGGAATTACAGAGGAAATGCACAACGTTCTTACATTTCCAGGAGGGATTACAGAGGAAGTGCACAAAGTAGATTTCTTACGTTTCCAGGAGGGATTACAGAGGAAGTGCATAAAGTAAAGTTCTTACATTTCCAGGAGGGATTACAGAGGAAGTGCATAAAGTAAAGTTCATACATTTCCAGGAGGAATTACAGAGGAAGTGCATAAAGCAAAGTTCTTACATTTCCAGGAGGGATTACAGAGGAAGTGCAGAAAGTAAAGTTCTTACATTTCCAGGAGGAATTACAGAGGAAGTCCATAAAGTAAAGTTCTTACATTTCCAGGAGGAATTACAGAGGAAGTGCAAAAAGTAAAGTTCTTACATTTCCAGGAGGGATTACAGAGGAAGTCCATAAAGTAAAGTTCTTACATTTCCAGGAGGAATTACAGAGGAAATGCACAACGTTCTTACATTTCCAGGAGGGATTACAGAGGAAGTGCACAAAGTAGATTTCCTACATTTCCAGGAGGGATTACGGAGGAAGTGAAGTAAAGTTCTTGCATTTCCAGGAGGGATTACAGAGGAAGTGCATAAAGTAAAGTTCTTACATTTCCAGGAGGGATTACAGAGGAAGTGCATGAAGTAAAGTTCTTACATTTACAGGAGGGATTACAGAGGAAGTGAATAAAGTAAAGTTCTTACATTTCCAGGAGGGATTACAGAGGAAGTGCATAAAGTAAAGTTCTTACATTTCCAGGAGTAATAAAAGAGGAAGTGCACAAAGTAGAGTCCTTACATTTCCAGGAGGATTTACAGAGGAAGTGCACAAAGTAAAGTTCTTACATTTCCAGGAGGGATTACAGAGGAAGTGCACAAAGTAGAGTCCTTAATTTCCAGGAGGGATTACAGGGGAAGTGCAGAAAGTAAAGTTCTTACATTTCCAGGAGGAATTACAGAGGAAATGCACAACGTTCTTACATTTCCAGGAGGGATTACAGAGGAAGTGCACAAAGTAGATTTCTTACATTTCCAGGAGGGATTACAGGGGAAGTGCATAAAGTAAAGTTCTTACATTTCCAGGAGGGATTACAGAGGAAGTGCATAAAGTAAAGTTCTTACATTTCCAGGAGGGATTACAGAGGAAGTGCATAAAGCAAAGTTCTTACTTTTCCAGAAGGGATTACAGAGGAAGTGCATAAAGTAAAGTTCTTACATTTCCAGGAGGAATTACAGAGGAAGTCCATAAAGTAAAGTTCTTACATTTCCAGGAGGGATTACAGGGGAAGTGCAGAAAGTAAAGTTCTTACATTTCCAGGAGGAATTACAGAGGAAATGCACAACGTTCTTACATTTCCAGGAGGGATTACAGAGGAAGTGCACAAAGTAGAGTTCTTACATTTCCAGGAGGGATTACAGAGGAAGTGCATAAAGTAAAGTTCTTACGTTTCCAGGAGGGATTACAGAGGAAGTGCATAAAGTAAAGTTCATACATTTCCAGGAGGGATTACAGAGGAAGTGCATAAAGTAAAGTTCTTACGTTTCCAGGAGGGAATACAGAGGAAGTGCATAAAGTAAAGTTCTTACATTTCCAGGAGGAATTACAGAGGAAGTGCATAAAGTAAAGTTCTTACATTTCCAGGAGGGATTACAGAGGAAGTGCATAAAGTAAAGTTCATACATTTCCAGGAGGAATTACAGAGGAAGTGCATAAAGCAAAGTTCTTACATTTCCAGGAGGGATTACAGAGGAAGTGCAGAAAGTAAAGTTCTTACATTTCCAGGAGGAATTACAGAGGAAGTCCATAAAGTAAAGTTCTTACATTTCCAGGAGGAATTACAGAGGAAGTGCAAAAAGTAAAGTTCTTACATTTCCAGGAGGGATTACAGAGGAAGTCCATAAAGTAAAGTTCTTACATTTCCAGGAGGAATTACAGAGGAAATGCACAACGTTCTTACATTTCCAGGAGGGATTACAGAGGAAGTGCACAAAGTAGATTTCTTACATTTCCAGGAGGGATTACGGAGGAAGTGAAGTAAAGTTCTTGCATTTCCAGGAGGGATTACAGAGGAAGTGCATAAAGTAAAGTTCTTACATTTCCAGGAGGGATTACAGAGGAAGTGCATAAAGTAAAGTTCTTACATTTACAGGAGGGATTACAGAGGAAGTGCATAAAGTAAAGTTCTTACATTTCCAGGAGGGATTACAGAGGAAGTGCATGAAGTAAAGTTCTTACATTTCCAGGAGTAATAAAAGAGGAAGTGCACAAAGTAGAGTCCTTACATTTCCAGGAGGATTTACAGAGGAAGTGCACAAAGTAAAGTTCTTACATTTCCAGGAGGGATTACAGGGGAAGTGCATAAAGTAAAGTTCTTACATTTCCAGGAGGGATTACAGAGGAAGTGCATAAAGTAAAGTTCTTACATTTCCAGGAGGGATTACAGAGGAAGTGCATAAAGCAAAGTTCTTACTTTTCCAGAAGGGATTACAGAGGAAGTGCATAAAGTAAAGTTCTTACATTTCCAGGAGGAATTACAGAGGAAGTCCATAAAGTAAAGTTCTTACATTTCCAGGAGGGATTACAGGGGAAGTGCAGAAAGTAAAGTTCTTACATTTCCAGGAAGAATTACAGAGGAAATGCACAACGTTCTTACATTTCCAGGAGGGATTACAGAGGAAGTGCACAAAGTAGAGTTCTTACATTTCCAGGAGGGATTACAGAGGAAGTGCATAAAGTAAAGTTCTTACGTTTCCAGGAGGGATTACAGAGGAAGTGCATAAAGTAAAGTTCATACATTTCCAGGAGGGATTACAGAGGAAGTGCATAAAGTAAAGTTCTTACATTTCCAGGAGGGATTACAGAGGAAGTGCATAAAGTAAAGTTCTTACGTTTACAGGAGGGATTACAGAGGAAGTGCATAAAGTAAAGTTCTTACATTTCCAGGAGGGATTACAGAGGAAGTGCATAAAGTAAAGTTCTTACGTTTCCAGGAGGGATTACAGAGGAAGTGCATGAAGTAAAGTTCTTACATTTCCAGGAGGGATTACAGAGGAAGTGCATGAAGTAAAGTTCATACATTTCCAGGAGGGATTACAGAGGAAGTGCATAAAGAAAAGTTCTTACATTTCCAGGAGGGATTACAGAGGAAGTGCATAAAGTAAAGTTCTTACATTTCCAGGAGGAATTACAGAGGAAATGCACAACGTTCTTACATTTCCAGGAGGGATTACAGAGGAAGTGCACAAAGTAGATTTCTTACATTTCCAGGAGGGATTACGGAGGAAGTGAAGTAAAGTTCTTGCATTTCCAGGAGGGATTACAGAGGAAGTGCAGAAAGTAAAGTTCTTACATTTCCAGGAGGGATTACAGAGGAAGTGCATAAAGTAAAGTTCTTACATTTCCAGGAGTAATTAAAGAGGAAGTGCACAAAGTAGAGTCCTTACATTTCCAGGAGGATTTACAGAGGAAGTGCACAAAGTAAAGTTCTTACATTTCCAGGAGGGATTACAGAGGAAGTGAACAAAGTAGAGTCCTTACATTTCCAGGAGGAATTACAGAGGAAGTGCACAAAGTAAAGTTCTTACATTTCCAGGAGGGATTACAGAGGAAGTGCATATAGTAAAGTTCTTACATTTCCATGCGGAATTAAAAAGGAAGTGCAGAAAGTAGAGTCCTTTCATTTCCAGGAGGGATTACAGAGGAAGTGCACAAAGTAGAGTTCTTACATTTCCAAGAGGGATTACAGGGGATGTGCACAAAGGAGAGTTCTTACATTTGCAGGAGTATTTACAGAGTAAGTGCAAAAAGTAAAGTTCTTACATTTCCAGGAGGGATTACAGAGGAAATGCATAAAGTAAAGTTCTTACATTTCCATGAGGAATTAAAGAGGAAGTGCACAAAGTAGAGTTCTTACATTTCCAGGAGGTATTACAGAGGAAGTGCATAAAGTAGAGTTCTTACATTTCCAGGAGGATTAACAGAGGAAGTGCAAAAAGTAAAGTTCTTACATTTCCAGGAGGGATTACAGAGGAAGTCCATAATGTAAACTTCTTACATTTCCAGGAGGAATTACAGAGGAAGTGCAAAAAGTAAAGTTCTTACATTTCCAGGAGGGATTACAGAGGAAGTCCATAAAGTAAAGTTCTTACATTTCCAGGAGGAATTACAGAGGAAATGCACAACGTTCTTACATTTCCAGGAGAGATTACAGAGGAAGTGCACAAAGTAGATTTCTTACATTTCCAGGAGGGATTACGGAGGAAGTGAATTAAAGTTCTTGCATTTCCAGGAGGGATTACAGAGGAAGTGCATAAAGTAAAGTCCTTACATTTCCAGGAGGGATTACAGAGGAAGTGCATAAAGTAAAGTTCTTACATTTCCAGGAGGGATTACAGAGGAAGTGCATAAAGTAAAGTTCTTACATTTCCAGGAGGGATTACAGAGGAAGTGCATAAAGTAAAGTTCTTACATTTCCAGGAGTAATTAAAGAGGAAGTGCACAAAGTAGAGTCCTTACATTTCCAGGAGGATTTACAGAGGAAGTGCACACAGTAAAGTTCTTACATTTCCAGGAGGGATTACAGAGGAAGTGCACAAAGTAGAGTCCTTACATTTCCAGGAGGGATTACAGGGGAAGTGCAGAAAGTAAAGTTCTTACATTTCCAGGAGGAATTACAGAGGAAATGCACAACGTTCTTACATTTCCAGGAGGGATTACAGAGGAAGTACACAAAGTAGATTTCTTACATTTCCAGGAGGGATTACAGAGGAAGTGCACAAAGTAGATTTCTTACATTTCCAGGAGGGATTACAGAGGAAGTGCATAAAGTAAAGTTCTTACATTTCCAGGAGGGATTACAGAGGAAGTGCATAAAGCAAAGTTGTTACATTTCCAGGAGGGATTACAGAGGAAGTGCATAAAGTAAAGTTCTTACATTTCCAGGAGGAATTTCAGAGGAAGTCCATAAAGTAAAGTTCTTACATTTCCAGGAGGGATTACAGGGGAAGTGCAGAAAGTAAAGTTCTTACATTTCCAGGAGGAATTACAGAGGAAATGCACAACGTTCTAACATTTCCAGGAGGGATTACAGAGGAAGTGCACAAAGTAGATTTCTTACGTTTCCAGGAGGGATTACAGAGGAAGTGCATAAAGTAAAGTTCTTACATTTCCAGGAGAGATTACAGAGGAAGTGCATAAAGTAAAGTTCATACATTTCCAGGAGGGATTACAGAGGAAGTGCATAAAGCAAAGTTCTTACATTTCCAGGAGGGATTACAGAGGAAGTGCATAAAGTAAAGTTCTTACACTTCCAGGAGAGATTACAGAGGAAGTGCACAAAGTAGATTTCTTACATTTCCAGGAGGGATTACAGTGGAAGTGCATAAAGTAAAGTTCTTACATTTCCAGGAGGGATTACAGAGGAAGTGCATAAAGTAAAGTTCTTACATTTCCAGGAGGGATTACAGAGGATGTGCATAAAGTAAAGTTCTTACATTTCCAGGAGTAATTAAAGAGGAAGTGCACAAAGTAGAGTCCTTACATTTCCAGGAGGATTTACAGAGGAAGTGCACAAAGTAAAGTTCTTACATTTCCAGGAGCGATTACAGAGGAAGTGCATATAGTAAAGTTCTTACATTTCCATGAGGAATTAAAAAGGAAGTGCAGAAAGTAGAGTCCTTTCATTTCCAGGAGGGATTACAGAGGAAGTGCACAAAGTAGAGTTCTTACATTTCCAGGAAGGATTACAGGGGATGTGCACAAAGTAGAGTTCTTACATTTGCAGGAGTATTTACAGAGTAAGTGCAAAAAGTAAAGTTCTTACATTTCCAGGAGGGATTACAGAGGAAATGCATAAAGTAAAATTCTTACATTTCCATGAGGAATTAAAGAGAAAGTGCACAAAGTAGAGTTCTTACATTTCCAGGAGGTATTACAGAGGAAGTGCATAAAGTAGAGTTCTTACATTTCCAGGAGGATTAACAGAGGAAGTTCAAAAAGTAAAGTTCTTACATTTCCAGGAGGGATTACAGAGGAAGTCCATAATGTAAACTTCTTACATTTCCAGGAGGAATTACAGAGGAAGTGCAAAAAGTAAAGTTCCTACATTTCCAGGAGGGATTACAGAGGAAGTCCATAAAGTAAAGTTCTTACATTTCCAGGAGGAATTACAGAGGAAATGCACAACGTTCTTACATTTCCAGGAGAGATTACAGAGGAAGTGCAGAAAGTAGATTTCTTACATTTCCAGCAGGGATTACGGAGGAAGTGAATTAAAGTTCTTGCATTTCCAGGAGGGATTACAGAGGAAGTGCATAAAGTAAAGTCCTTACATTTCCAGGAGGGATTACAGAGGAAGTGCATCAAGTAAAGTTCTTACATTTCCAGGAGGGATTACAGAGGAAGTGCATAAAGTAAAGTTCTTACATTTCCAGGAGGGATTACAGAGGAAGTGCATAAAGTAAAGTTCTTACATTTCCAGGAGTAATTAAAGATGAAGTGCACAAAGTAGAGTCCTTACATTTCCAGGAGGATTTACAGAGGAAGTGCACACAGTAAAGTTCTTACATTTCCAGGAGGGATTACAGAGGAAGTGCACAAAGTAGAGTCCTTACATTTCCAGGAGGGATTACAGGGGAAGTGCAGAAAGTAAAGTTCTTACATTTCCAGGAGGAATTACAGAGGAAATGCACAACGTTCTTACATTTCCAGGAGGGATTACAGAGGAAGTACACAAAGTAGATTTCTTACATTTCCAGGAGGGATTACAGAGGAAGTGCACAAAGTAGATTTCTTACATTTCCAGGAGGGATTACAGAGGAAGTGCATAAAGTAAAGTTCTTACATTTCCAGGAGGGATTACAGAGGAAGTGCATAAAGCAAAGTTGTTACATTTCCAGGAGGGATTACAGAGGAAGTGCATAAAGTAAAGTTCTTACATTTCCAGGAGGGATTTCAGAGGAAGTCCATAAAGTAAAGTTCTTACATTTCCAGGAGGGATTACAGGGGAAGTGCAGAAAGTAAAGTTCTTACATTTCCAGGAGGAATTACAGAGGAAATGCACAACGTTCTTACATTTCCAGGAGGGATTACAGAGGAAGTGCACAAAGTAGATTTCTTACGTTTCCAGGAGGGATTACAGAGGAAGTGCATAAAGTAAAGTTCTTACATTTCCAGGAGAGATTACAGAGGAAGTGCATAAAGTAAAGTTCATACATTTCCAGGAGGGATTACAGAGGAAGTGCATAAAGCAAAGTTCTTACATTTCCAGGAGGGATTACAGAGGAAGTGCATAAAGTAAAGTTCTTACATTTCCAGGAGGGATTACAGAGGATGTGCATAAAGTAAAGTTCTTACATTTCCAGGAGTAATTAAAGAGGAAGTGCACAAAGTAGAGTCCTTACATTTCCAGGAGGATTTACAGAGGAAGTGCACAAAGTAAAGTTCTTACATTTCCAGGAGCGATTACAGAGGAAGTGCATATAGTAAAGTTCTTACATTTCCATGAGGAATTAAAAAGGAAGTGCAGAAAGTAGAGTCCTTTCATTTCCAGGAGGGATTACAGAGGAAGTGCACAAAGTAGAGTTCTTACATTTCCAGGAAGGATTACAGGGGATGTGCACAAAGTAGAGTTCTTACATTTGCAGGAGTATTTACAGAGGAAGTGCAAAAAGTAAAGTTCTTACATTTCCAGGAAGGATTACAGAGGAAATGCATAAAGTAAAGTTCTTACATTTCCATGAGGAATTAAAGAGGAAGTGCACAAAGTAGAGTTCTTACATTTCCAGGAGGTATTACAGAGGAAGTGCATAAAGTAGAGTTCTTACATTTCCAGGAGGATTAACAGAGGAAGTGCAAAAAGTAAAGTTCTTACATTTCCAGGAGGGATTACAGAGGAAGTTCATAAAGTAAAGTTCTTACATTTCCAGGAGGAATTACAGAGGAAGTGCAAAAAGTAAAGTTCTTACATTTCCAGGAGGGATTACAGAGGAAGTCCATAAAGTAAAGTTCTTACATTTCCAGGAGGAATTACAGAGGAAATGCACAACGTTCTTACATTTCCAGGAGGGATTACAGAGGAAGTGCACAAAGTAGATTTCTTACATTTCCAGGAGGGATTACGGAGGAAGTGAATTAAAGTTCTTGCATTTCCAGGAGGGATTACAGAGGAAGTGCATAAAGTAAAGTTCTTACATTTCCAGGAGGGATTACAGAGGAAGTGCATAAAGTAAAGTTCTTACATTTCCAGGGGGGATTACAGAGGAAGTGGATAAAGTAAAGTTCTTACATTTCCAGGAGTAATTAAAGAGGAAGTGCACAAAGTAGAGTCCTTATATTTCCAGGAGGATTTACGGAGGAAGTGCACAAAGTAAAGTTCTTACATTTCCAGGAGGGATTACAGAAGAAGTGCACAAAGTAGAGTCCTTACATTTCCAGGAGGGATTACAGGGGAAGTGCAGAAAGTAAAGTTCTTACATTTCCAGGAGGAATTACAGAGGAAATGCACAACGTTCTTACATTTCCAGGAGGGATTACAGAGGAAGTACACAAAGTAGATTTCTTACATTTCCAGGAGGGATTACAGAGGAAGTGCACAAAGTAGATTTCTTACATTTCCAGGAGGGATTACAGAGGAAGTGCATAAAGTAAAGTTCTTACATTTCCAGGAGGGATTACAGAGGAAGTGCATAAAGCAAAGTTGTTACTTTTCCAGGAGGGATTACAGAGGAAGTGCATAAAGTAAAGTTCTTACATTTCCAGGAGGAATTACAGAGGAAGTCCATAAAGTAAAGTTCTTAAATTTCCAGGAGGGATTACAGGGGAAGTGCAGAAAGTAAAGTTCTTACATTTCCAGGAGGAATTACAGAGGAAATGCACAACATTCTTACATTTCCAGGAGGGATTACAGAGGAAGTGCACAAAGTAGATTTCTTAAGTTTCCAGGAGGGATTACAGAGGAAGTGCATAAAGTAAAGTTCTTACATTTCCAGGAGAGATTACAGAGGAAGTGCCTAAAGTAAAGTTCATACATTTCCAGGAGGGATTACAAAGGAAGTGCATAAAGCAAAGTTATTACATTTCCAGGAGGAATTACAGAGGAAGTGCATGAAGTAAAGTTCTTACATTTCCAGGAGGAATTACAGAGGAAGTCCATAAAGTAAAGTTCTTACATTTCCAGGAGGAATTACAGAGGAAGTGGAAAAAGTAAAGTTCTTACATTTCCAGGAGGAATTACAGAGGAAATGCACAACGTTCTTACATTTCCAGGAGGAATTACAGAGGAAGTGCACAAAGTAGATTTCTTACATTTCCAGGAGGGATTACGGAGAAAGTGAAGTAAAGTTCTTGCATTTCCAGGAGGGATTACAGGGGAAGTGCAGAAAGTAAAGTTCTTACATTTCCAGGAGGAATTACAGAGGAAATGCACAACGTTCTTACATTTCCAGGAGGAATTACAGAGGAAGTCCATAAAGTAAAGTTCTTACATTTCCAGGAGGAATTACAGAGGAAGTGGAAAAAGTAAAGTTCTTACATTTCCAGGAGGAATTACAGAGGAAATGCACAACGTTCTTACATTTCCAGGAGGAATTACAGAGGAAGTGCACAAAGTAGATTTCTTACATTTCCAGGAGGGATTACGGAGAAAGTGAAGTAAAGTTCTTGCATTTCCAGGAGGGATTACGGAGGAAGTGCATAAAGTAAAGTTCTTACATTTCCAGGAGGGATTACAGAGGAAGTGCATAAAGTAAAGTTCTTACATTTCCAGGAGGGATTACAGAGGAAGTGCATAAAGTAAAGTTCTTACATTTCCAGGAGTAATTAAAGGGGAAGTGCACAAAGTGGAGTCCTTACATTTCCAGGAGGATTTACAGAGGAAGTGCACAAAGTAAAGTTCTTACATTTCCAGGAGGGATTACAGAGGAAGTGCATAAAGTAAAGTTCTTACATTTCCAGGAGGATTTACAGAGGAAGTGCATATAGTAAAGTTCTTACATTTCCATCAGGAATTAAAGAGGAAGTGCAGAAAGTAGAGTCCTTACATTTCCAGGAGGGATTACAGAGGAAGTGCGTATAGTAAAGTTCTTACATTTCCATGAGGAATTAAAGAGGAAGTGCACAAAGTAGAATCCTTACATTTCCATGAGTATTTACAGAGGAATTGCAAAAAGTAAAGTTCTTACATTTCCAGGAGGGATTACAGAGGAAGTGCATAAAGTAAAGTTCTTACATTTCCAGGAGGAATTACAAATGAAATGCACAACGTTCTTACATTTCCAGGAGGGATTACAGAGGAAGTGCACAAAGTAGATTTCTTACATTTCCAGGAGGGATTACAGAGGAAGTGCATAAAGTAAAGTTCTTACATTTCCAGGAGGGATTACAGAGGAAGTGCATAAAGTAAAGTTCTTACATTTCCAGGAGGGATTACAGTTGAAGTGCACAAAGTAGATTTCTTACATTTCCAGGAGGGATTACAGTGGAAGTGCACAAAGTAGATTTCTTACATTTCCAGGAGGGATTACAGAGGAAGTGCATATAGTAAAGTTCTTACATTTCCATTAGGAATTAAAGAGGAAGTGCAAAAAGTAGAGTTCTTACATTTCCAGGAGGTATTACAGAGGAAGTGCAAAAAGTAGATTTCTTACATTTCCAGGAGGGATTACAGTGGAAGTGCATAAAGTAAAGTTCTTACATTTCCAGGAGGGATTACAGAGGAAGTGCATAAAGTAAAGTTCTTACATTTCCAGGAGGAATTACAGAGGATGTGCATAAAGTAAAGTTCTTACATTTCCAGGAGTAATTAAAGAGGAAGTGCACAAAGTAGAGTCCTTACATTTCCAGGAGGATTTACAGAGGAAGTGCACAAAGTAAAGTTCTTACATTTCCAGGAGCGATTACAGAGGAAGTGCATATAGTAAAGTTCTTACATTTCCATGAGGAATTAAAAAGGAAGTGCAGAAAGTAGAGTCCTTTCATTTCCAGGAGGGATTACAGAGGAAGTGCACAAAGTAGAGTTCTTACATTTCCAGGAAGGATTACAGGGGATGTGCACAAAGTAGAGTTCTTACATTTGCAGGAGTATTTACAGAGGAAGTGCAAAAAGTAAAGTTCTTACATTTCCAGGAAGGATTACAGAGGAAATGCATAAAGTAAAGTTCTTACATTTCCATGAGGAATTAAAGAGGAAGTGCACAAAGTAGAGTTCTTACATTTCCAGGAGGTATTACAGAGGAAGTGCATAAAGTAGAGTTCTTACATTTCCAGGAGGATTAACAGAGGAAGTGCAAAAAGTAAAGTTCTTACATTTCCAGGAGGGATTACAGAGGAAGTTCATAAAGTAAAGTTCTTACATTTCCAGGAGGAATTACAGAGGAAGTGCAAAAAGTAAAGTTCTTACATTTCCAGGAGGGATTACAGAGGAAGTCCATAAAGTAAAGTTCTTACATTTCCAGGAGGAATTACAGAGGAAATGCACAACGTTCTTACATTTCCAGGAGGGATTACAGAGGAAGTGCACAAAGTAGATTTCTTACATTTCCAGGAGGGATTACGGAGGAAGTGAATTAAAGTTCTTGCATTTCCAGGAGGGATTACAGAGGAAGTGCATAAAGTAAAGTTCTTACATTTCCAGGAGGGATTACAGAGGAAGTGCATAAAGTAAAGTTCTTACATTTCCAGGAGGGATTACAGAGGAAGTGGATAAAGTAAAGTTCTTACATTTCCAGGAGTAATTAAAGAGGAAGTGCACAAAGTAGAGTCCCTACATTTCCAGGAGGATTTACGGAGGAAGTGCACAAAGTAAAGTTCTTACATTTCCAGGAGGGATTACAGAAGAAGTGCACAAAGTAGAATCCTTACATTTCCAGGAGGGATTACAGGGGAAGTGCAGAAAGTAAAGTTCTTACATTTCCAGGAGGAATTACAGAGGAAATGCACAACGTTCTTACATTTCCAGGAGGGATTACAGAGGAAGTACACAAAGTAGATTTCTTACATTTCCAGGAGGGATTACAGAGGAAGTGCACAAAGTAGATTTCTTACATTTCCAGGAGGGATTACAGAGGAAGTGCATAAAGTAAAGTTCTTACATTTCCAGGAGGGATCACAGAGGAAGTGCATAAAGCAAAGTTGTTACTTTTCCAGGAGGGATTACAGAGGAAGTGCATAAAGTAAAGTTCTTACATTTCCAGGAGGAATTACAGAGGAAGTCCATAAAGTAAAGTTCTTACATTTCCAGGAGGGATTACAGGGGAAGTGCAGAAAGTAAAGTTCTTACATTTCCAGGAGGAATTACAGAGGAAATGCACAACGTTCTTACATTTCCAGGAGGGATTACAGAGGAAGTGCACAAAGTAGATTTCTTACGTTTCCAGGAGGGATTACAGAGGAAGTGCATAAAGTAAAGTTCTTACATTTCCAGGAGAGATTACAGAGGAAGTGCCTAAAGTAAAGTTCATACATTTCCAGGAGGGATTACAAAGGAAGTGCATAAAGCAAAGTTATTACATTTCCAGGAGGAATTACAGAGGAAGTGCATAAAGTAAAGTTCTTACATTTCCAGGAGGAATTACAGAGGAAGTCCATAAAGTAAAGTTCTTACATTTCCAGGAGGAATTACAGAGGAAGTGGAAAAAGTAAAGTTCTTACATTTCCAGGAGGAATTACAGAGGAAATGCACAACGTTCTTACATTTCCAGGAGGAATTACAGAGGAAGTGCACAAAGTAGATTTCTTACATTTCCAGGAGGGATTACGGAGAAAGTGAAGTAAAGTTCTTGCATTTCCAGGAGGGATTACGGAGGAAGTGCATAAAGTAAAGTTCTTACATTTCCAGGAGGGATTACAGATGAAGTGCATAAAGTAAAGTTCTTACATTTCCAGGAGGGATTACAGAGGAAGTGCATAAAGTAAAGTTCTTACATTTCCCGGAGTAATTAAAGGGGAAGTGCACAAAGTAGAGTCCTTACATTTCCAGGAGGATTTACAGAGGAAGTGCACAAAGTAAAGTTCTTACATTTCCAGGAGGGATTTACAGAGGAAGTGCATATAGTAAAGTTCTTACATTTCCATCAGGAATTAAAGAGGAAGTGCAGAAAGTAGAGTCCTTACATTTCCAGGAGGGATTACAGAGGAAGTGCGTATAGTAAAGTTCTTACATTTCCATGAGGAATTAAAGAGGAAGTGCACAAAGTAGAATCCTTACATTTCCATGAGTATTTACAGAGGAATTGCAAAAAGTAAAGTTCTTACATTTCCAGGAGGGATTACAGAGGAAGTGCATAAAGTAAAGTTCTTACATTTCCAGGAGGAATTACAAAGGAAATGCACAACGTTCTTACATTTCCAGGAGGGATTACAGAGGAAGTGCACAAAGTAGATTTCTTACATTTCCAGGAGGGATTACAGAGGAAGTGCATAAAGTAAAGTTCTTACATTTCCAGGAGGGATTACAGAGGAAGTGCATAAAGTAAAGTTCTTACATTTCCAGGAGGGATTACAGTTGAAGTGCACAAAGTAGATTTCTTACATTTCCAGGAGGGATTACAGTGGAAGTGCATAAAGTAAAGTTCTTACATTTCCAGGAGGGATTACAGAGGAAGTGCATAAAGTAAAGTTCTTACATTTCCAGGAGGGATTACAGAGGAAGTGCATGAAGTAAAGTTCTTACATTTCCAGGAGAAATTAAAGAGGAAGTGCACAAAGTAGAGTCCTTACATTTCCAGGAGGATTTACAAAGGAAGTGCACAAAGTAAAGTTCTTACATTTCCAGGAGGGATTACAGAGGAAGTGCATATAGTAAAGTTCTTACATTTCTATGAGGAATTAAAAAGGAAGTGCAGGAAGTAGAGTCCTTACGTTTCCACGAGGGATTACAGAGGAAGTGCACAAAGTAGAGTCCTTACATTTCCAGGAAGATTTACGGAGGAAGTGCACAAAGTAAAGTTCTTACATTTCCAGGAGGGATTACAGAGGAAGTGCACAAAGTAGAGTCCTTACATTTCCAGGAGGGATTACAGGGGAAGTGCAGAAAGTAAAGTTCTTACATTTCCAGGAGGAATTACAGAGGAAATGCACAACGTTCTTACATTTCCAGGAGGGATTACAGAGGAAGTACACAAAGTAGATTTCTTACATTTCCAGGAGGGATTACAGAGGAAGTGCACAAAGTAGATTTCTTACATTTCCAGGAGGGATTACAGAGGAAGTGCATAAAGTAAAGTTCTTACATTTCCAGGAGGGATTACAGAGGAAGTGCATAAAGCAAAGTTGTTACTTTTCCAGGAGGGATTACAGAGGAAGTGCATAAAGTAAAGTTCTTACATTTCCAGGAGGAATTACAGAGGAAGTCCATAAAGTAAAGTTCTTACATTTCCAGGAGGGATTACAGGGGAAGTGCAGAAAGTAAAGTTCTTACATTTCCAGGAGGAATTACAGAGGAAATGCACAACGTTCTTACATTTCCAGGAGGGATTACAGAGGAAGTGCACAAAGTAGATTTCTTACGTTTCCAGGAGGGATTACAGAGGAAGTGCATAAAGTAAAGTTCTTACATTTCCAGGAGAGATTACAGAGGAAGTGCCTAAAGTAAAGTTCATACATTTCCAGGAGGGATTACAGAGGAAGTGCATAAAGCAAAGTTATTACATTTCCAGGAGGGATTACAGAGGAAGTGCATAAAGTAAAGTTCTTACATTTCCAGGAGGAATTACAGAGGAAGTCCATAAAGTAAAGTTCTTACATATCCAGGAGGAATTACAGAGGAAGTGGAAAAAGTAAAGTTCTTACATTTCCAGGAGGAATTACAGAGGAAATGCACAACGTTCTTACATTTCCAGGAGGAATTACAGAGGAAGTGCACAAAGTAGATTTCTTACATTTCCAGGAGGGATTACGGAGAAAGTGAAGTAAAGTTCTTGCATTTCCAGGAGGGATTACGGAGGAAGTGCATAAAGTAAAGTTCTTACATTTCCAGGAGGGATTACAGAGGAAGTGCATAAAGTAAAGTTCTTACATTTCCAGGAGGGATTACAGAGGAAGTGCATAAAGTAAAGTTCTTACATTTCCAGGAGTAATTAAAGGGGAAGTGCACAAAGTAGAGTCCTTACATTTCCAGGAGGATTTACAGAGGAAGTGCACAAAGTAAAGTTCTTACATTTCCAGGAGGGATTACAGAGGAAGTGCATAAAGTAAAGTTCTTACATTTCCAGGAGGATTTACAGAGGAAGTGCATATAGTAAAGTTCTTACATTTCCATCAGGAATTAAAGAGGAAGTGCAGAAAGTAGAGTCCTTACATTTCCAGGAGGGATTACAGAGGAAGTGCGTATAGTAAAGTTCTTACATTTCCATGAGGAATTAAAGAGGAAGTGCACAAAGTAGAATCCTTACATTTCCATGAGTATTTACAGAGGAATTGCAAAAAGTAAAGTTCTTACATTTCCAGGAGGGATTACAGAGGAAGTGCATAAAGTAAAGTTCTTACATTTCCAGGAGGAATTACAAAGGAAATGCACAACGTTCTTACATTTCCAGGAGGGATTACAGAGGAAGTGCACAAAGTAGATTTCTTACATTTCCAGGAGGGATTACAGAGGAAGTGCATAAAGTAAAGTTCTTACATTTCCAGGAGGGATTACAGAGGAAGTGCATAAAGTAAAGTTCTTACATTTCCAGGAGGGATTACAGTTGAAGTGCACAAAGTAGATTTCTTACATTTCCAGGAGGGATTACAGTGGAAGTGCACAAAGTAGATTTCTTACATTTCCAGGAGGGATTACAGAGGAAGTGCATATAGTAAAGTTCTTACATTTCCATGAGGAATTAAAGAGGAAGTGCACAAAGTAGAGTTCTTACATTTCCAGGAGGGATTACAGAGGAAGTGCATAAAGTAGAGTTCTTACATTTCCAGGAGGGATTACAGAGGAAGTGCAAAAAGTAAAGTTCTTACATTTCCAGGAGGGATTACAGAGGAAGTGCATAAAGTAAAGTTCTTACATTTCCAGGAGGAATTACAGAGGAAATGCACAACGTTCTTACATTTCCAGGAGGGATTACAGAGGAAGTGCACAAAGTAGATTTCTTACGTTTCCAGGAGGGATTACAGAGGAAGTGCATAAAGTAAAGTTCTTACATTTCCAGGAGAGATTACAGAGGAAGTGCCTAAAGTAAAGTTCATACATTTCCAGGAGGGATTACAAAGGAAGTGCATAAAGCAAAGTTATTACATTTCCAGGAGGAATTACAGAGGAAGTGCATAAAGTAAAGTTCTTACATTTCCAGGAGGAATTACAGAGGAAGTCCATAAAGTAAAGTTCTTACATTTCCAGGAGGAATTACAGAGGAAGTGGAAAAAGTAAAGTTCTTACATTTCCAGGAGGAATTACAGAGGAAATGCACAACGTTCTTACATTTCCAGGAGGAATTACAGAGGAAGTGCACAAAGTAGATTTCTTACATTTCCAGGAGGGATTACGGAGAAAGTGAAGTAAAGTTCTTGCATTTCCAGGAGGGATTACGG
This sequence comes from Phyllobates terribilis, assembly GCF_046119375.1. Classification (NCBI taxonomy): domain Eukaryota; kingdom Metazoa; phylum Chordata; class Amphibia; order Anura; family Dendrobatidae; genus Phyllobates; species Phyllobates terribilis. The sequence continues at coordinate 805,111 of NW_027363258.1, forward strand.
AGGAAGTGCATAAAGTAAAGTTCTTACATTTCCAGGAGGGATTACAGATGAAGTGCATAAAGTAAAGTTCTTACATTTCCAGGAGGGATTACAGAGGAAGTGCATAAAGTAAAGTTCTTACATTTCCCGGAGTAATTAAAGGGGAAGTGCACAAAGTAGAGTCCTTACATTTCCAGGAGGATTTACAGAGGAAGTGCACAAAGTAAAGTTCTTACATTTCCAGGAGGGATTTACAGAGGAAGTGCATATAGTAAAGTTCTTACATTTCCATCAGGAATTAAAGAGGAAGTGCAGAAAGTAGAGTCCTTACATTTCCAGGAGGGATTACAGAGGAAGTGCGTATAGTAAAGTTCTTACATTTCCATGAGGAATTAAAGAGGAAGTGCACAAAGTAGAATCCTTACATTTCCATGAGTATTTACAGAGGAATTGCAAAAAGTAAAGTTCTTACATTTCCAGGAGGGATTACAGAGGAAGTGCATAAAGTAAAGTTCTTACATTTCCAGGAGGAATTACAAAGGAAATGCACAACGTTCTTACATTTCCAGGAGGGATTACAGAGGAAGTGCACAAAGTAGATTTCTTACATTTCCAGGAGGGATTACAGAGGAAGTGCATAAAGTAAAGTTCTTACATTTCCAGGAGGGATTACAGAGGAAGTGCATAAAGTAAAGTTCTTACATTTCCAGGAGGGATTACAGTTGAAGTGCACAAAGTAGATTTCTTACATTTCCAGGAGGGATTACAGTGGAAGTGCATAAAGTAAGGTTCTTACATTTCCAGGAGGGATTACAGAGGAAGTGCATAAAGTAAAGTTCTTACATTTCCAGGAGGGATTACAGAGGAAGTGCATGAAGTAAAGTTCTTACATTTCCAGGAGTAATTAAAGAGGAAGTGCACAAAGTAGAGTCCTTACATTTCCAGGAGGATTTACAAAGGAAGTGCACAAAGTAAAGTTCTTACATTTCCAGGAGGGATTACAGAGGAAGTGCATATAGTAAAGTTCTTACATTTCTATGAGGAATTAAAAAGCAAGTGCAGGAAGTAGAGTCCTTACGTTTCCACGAGGGATTACAGAGGAAGTGCACAAAGTAGAGTCCTTACATTTCCAGGAAGATTTACGGAGGAAGTGCACAAAGTAAAGTTCTTACATTTCCAGGAGGGATTACAGAGGAAGTGCACAAAGTAGAGTCCTTACATTTCCAGGAGGGATTACAGGGGAAGTGCAGAAAGTAAAGTTCTTACATTTCCAGGAGGAATTACAGAGGAAATGCACAACGTTCTTACATTTCCAGGAGGGATTACAGAGGAAGTACACAAAGTAGATTTCTTACATTTCCAGGAGGGATTACAGAGGAAGTGCACAAAGTAGATTTCTTACATTTCCAGGAGGGATTACAGAGGAAGTGCATAAAGTAAAGTTCTTACATTTCCAGGAGGGATTACAGAGGAAGTGCATAAAGCAAAGTTGTTACTTTTCCAGGAGGGATTACAGAGGAAGTGCATAAAGTAAAGTTCTTACATTTCCAGGAGGAATTACAGAGGAAGTCCATAAAGTAAAGTTCTTACATTTCCAGGAGGGATTACAGGGGAAGTGCAGAAAGTAAAGTTCTTACATTTCCAGGAGGAATTACAGAGGAAATGCACAACGTTCTTACATTTCCAGGAGGGATTACAGAGGAAGTGCACAAAGTAGATTTCTTACGTTTCCAGGAGGGATTACAGAGGAAGTGCATAAAGTAAAGTTCTTACATTTCCAGGAGAGATTACAGAGGAAGTGCCTAAAGTAAAGTTCATACATTTCCAGGAGGGATTACAGAGGAAGTGCATAAAGCAAAGTTATTACATTTCCAGGAGGGATTACAGAGGAAGTGCATAAAGTAAAGTTCTTACATTTCCAGGAGGAATTACAGAGGAAGTCCATAAAGTAAAGTTCTTACATATCCAGGAGGAATTACAGAGGAAGTGGAAAAAGTAAAGTTCTTACATTTCCAGGAGGAATTACAGAGGAAATGCACAACGTTCTTACATTTCCAGGAGGAATTACAGAGGAAGTGCACAAAGTAGATTTCTTACATTTCCAGGAGGGATTACGGAGAAAGTGAAGTAAAGTTCTTGCATTTCCAGGAGGGATTACGGAGGAAGTGCATAAAGTAAAGTTCTTACATTTCCAGGAGGGATTACAGAGGAAGTGCATAAAGTAAAGTTCTTACATTTCCAGGAGGGATTACAGAGGAAGTGCATAAAGTAAAGTTCTTACATTTCCAGGAGTAATTAAAGGGGAAGTGCACAAAGTAGAGTCCTTACATTTCCAGGAGGATTTACAGAGGAAGTGCACAAAGTAAAGTTCTTACATTTCCAGGAGGGATTACAGAGGAAGTGCATAAAGTAAAGTTCTTACATTTCCAGGAGGATTTACAGAGGAAGTGCATATAGTAAAGTTCTTACATTTCCATCAGGAATTAAAGAGGAAGTGCAGAAAGTAGAGTCCTTACATTTCCAGGAGGGATTACAGAGGAAGTGCGTATAGTAAAGTTCTTACATTTCCATGAGGAATTAAAGAGGAAGTGCACAAAGTAGAATCCTTACATTTCCATGAGTATTTACAGAGGAATTGCAAAAAGTAAAGTTCTTACATTTCCAGGAGGGATTACAGAGGAAGTGCATAAAGTAAAGTTCTTACATTTCCAGGAGGAATTACAAAGGAAATGCACAACGTTCTTACATTTCCAGGAGGGATTACAGAGGAAGTGCACAAAGTAGATTTCTTACATTTCCAGGAGGGATTACAGAGGAAGTGCATAAAGTAAAGTTCTTACATTTCCAGGAGGGATTACAGAGGAAGTGCATAAAGTAAAGTTCTTACATTTCCAGGAGGGATTACAGTTGAAGTGCACAAAGTAGATTTCTTACATTTCCAGGAGGGATTACAGTGGAAGTGCACAAAGTAGATTTCTTACATTTCCAGGAGGGATTACAGAGGAAGTGCATATAGTAAAGTTCTTACATTTCCATGAGGAATTAAAGAGGAAGTGCACAAAGTAGAGTTCTTACATTTCCAGGAGGTATTACAGAGGAAGTGCATAAAGTAGAGTTCTTACATTTCCAGGAGGGATTACAGAGGAAGTGCAAAAAGTAAAGTTCTTACATTTCCAGGAGGGATTACAGAGGAAGTGCATAAAGTAAAGTTCTTACATTTCCAGGGGGAATTAAAGAGGAAGTGCAGAAAGTAGAGCCCTTACATTTCCAGGAGGTATTACAGGGGATGTGCACAAAGTAGAGTTCTTACATTTCCAGGAGGATTTACAGAGGAAGTGCAAAAAGTAAAATTCTTACATTTCCAGGAGGGATTACAGAGGAAGTGCATAAAGTAAAATTCTTACATTTCCAGGAGGGATTACAGAGGAAGTGCATAAAGTAAAGTTCTTACATTTCCAGGAGGGATTACAGGGGATGTGCACAAAGTAGAGTTCCTACTTTTCCAGGAGGATTTACAGAGGAAGTGCATAAAGTAAAGTTCTTACATTTCCAGGAGGGATTACAGGGGATGTGCACAAAGTAGAGTTCTTACATTTCCAGAAGGGATTACAGAGGAACTGCATAAAGTAAAGTTCTTACATTTCCAGGAGGGATTACAGAGGAAGTGCGTAAAGTAAAGTTCTTACATTTCCATGAGGGATTACAGAGGAAGTGCATAAAGTAAAGTTCTTACATTTCCAGGAGGGATTACAGAGGAAATGCATGAAGTAAAGTTCTTACATTTCCAGGAGGGATTGCAGGGGATGTGCACACAGTAGAGTTCTTACATTTCCAGGAGGGATTACAGAGGAAGTGCATAAAGTAAAGTTCTTACATTTCCAGGAGGGATTACAGAGGAAGTGCATAAAGTAAAGTTCTTACATTTCCAGGAGGGATTACAGAGGAAGTGCATAAAGTAAAGTTCTTACATTTCCAGGAGGGATTACAGAGGAAGTGCATAAAGTAAAGTTCTTACATTTCCAGGAGGGATTACAGAGGAAGTGCATAAAGTAAAGATCTTACATTTCCAGGGGGAATTAAAGAGGAAGTGCAGAAAGTAGAGTCCTTACATTTCCAGGAGGTATTACAGGGGATGTGCACAAAGTAGAGTTCTTACATTTCCAGGAGGATTTACAGAGGAAGTGCAAAAAGTAAAATTCTTTCATTTCCAGGAGGGATTACAGAGGAAGTGCATAAAGTAAAATTCTTACATTTCCAGGAGGGATTACAGAGGAAGTGCATAAAGTAAAGTTCTTACATTTCCAGGAGGGATTACAGGGGATGTGCACAAAGTAGAGTTCCTACTTTTCCAGGAGGATTTACAGAGGAAGTGCATAAAGTAAAGTTCTTACATTTCCAGGAGGGATTACAGGGGATGTGCACAAAGTAGAGTTCTTACATTTCCAGGAGGGATTACAGAGGAACTGCATAAAGTAAAGTTCTTACATTTCCAGGAGGGATTACAGAGGAAGTGCGTAAAGAAAAGTTCTTACATTTCCATGAGGGATTACAGAGGAAGTGCATACAGTAAAGTTCTTACATTTCCAGGAGGGATTACAGAGGAAATGCATGAAGTAAAGTTCTTACATTTCCAGGAGGGATTGCAGGGGATGTGCACAAAGTAGAGTTCTTACATTTCCAGGAGGGATTACAGAGGAAGTGCATAAAGTAAAGTTCTTACATTTCCAGGAGGGATTACAGAGGAAGTGCATAAAGTAAAGTTCTTACATTTCCAGGAGGGATTACAGAGGAAGTGAATAAAGTAAAGTTCTTACATTTCCAGGAGGGATTACAGAGGAAGTGCATAAAGTAAAGTTCTTACATTTCCAGGGGGAATTAAAGAGGAAGTGCAGAAAGTAGAGTCCTTACATTTCCTGGAGGTATTACAGGGGATGTGCACAAAGTAGAGTTCTTACATTTCCAGGAGGATTTACAGAGGAAGTGCAAAAAGTAAAATTCTTACATTTCCAGGAGGGATTACAGAGGAAGTGCATAAAGTAAAATTCTTACATTTCCAGGAGGGATTACAGAGGAAGTGCATAAAGTTCTTACATTTCCAGGAGGGATTACAGGGGATGTGCACAAAGTAGAGTTCCAACTTTTCCAGGAGGATTTACAGAGGAAGTGCATAAAGTAAAGTTCTTACATTTCCAGGAGGGATTACAGGGGATGTGCACAAAGTAGAGTTCTTACATTTCCAGGAGGGATTACAGAGGAACTGCATAAAGTAAAGTTCTTACATTTCCAGGAGGGATTACAGAGGAAGTGCGTAAAGTAAAGTTCTTACATTTCCATGAGGGATTACAGAGGAAGTGCATAAAGTAAAGTTCTTACATTTCCAGGAGGGATTACAGAGGAAATGCATGAAGTAAAGTTCTTACATTTCCAGGAGGGATTGCAGGGGATGTGCACACAGTAGAGTTCTTACATTTCCAGGAGGGATTACAGAGGAAGTGCATAAAGTAAAGTTCTTACATTTCCAGGAGGGATTACAGAGGAAGTGCATAAAGTAAAGTTCTTACATTTCCAGGAGGGATTACAGAGGAAGTGCATAAAGTAAAGTTCTTACATTTCCAGGAGGGATTACAGAGGAAGTGCATAAAGTAAAGTTCTTACATTTCCAGGAGGGATTACAGAGGAAGTGCATAAAGTAAAATTCTTACATTTCCAGGAGGGATTACAGGGGATGTGCACAAAGTAGAGTTCTTACATTTCCAGAAGGGATTACAGAGGAAGTGCATAAAGTAAAGTTCTTACATTTCCAGGAGGGATTACAGAGGAAGTGCATAAAGTAAAGTTCTTAAATTTCCAGGAGGGATTACAGAGGAAGTGCATAAAGTAAAGTTCTTACATTTCCAGGAGGGATTACAGAGGAAATGCATAAAGTAAAGTTCTTACATTTCCAGGAGGGATTACAGGGGATGTGCACAAAGTAGAGTTCTTACATTTCCAGGAGGGATTACAGAGGAAGTCCATAAAGTAAAATTCTTACATTTCCAGGAGGAATTACAGGGGATGTGCACAAAGTAGAGTTCTTACGTTTCCAGAAGGGATTACAGAGGAAGTGCATAAAGTAAAGTTCTTACATTTCCAGGAGGGATTACAGAGGAAGTGCACAAAGTAGATTTCTTACATTTCCAGGAGGGATTACAGTGGAAGTGCATAAAGTAAAGTTCTTACATATCCAGGAGGGATTACAGAGGAAGTGCATAAAGTAAAGTTCTTACATTTCCAGGAGGGATTACAGAGGAAGTGCATAAAGTAAAGTTCTTACATTTCCAGGAGTAATTAAAGAGGAAGTGCACAAAGTACAGTCCTTACATTTCCAGGAGGATTTACAGAGGAAGTGCACAAAGTAAAGTTCTTACATTTCCAGGAGGGATTACAGAGGAAGTGCATATAGTAAAGTTCTTACATTTCCATGAGGAATTAAAAAGGAAGTGCAGAAAGTAGAGTCCTTTCATTTCCAGGAGGGATTACAGAGGAAGTGCACAAAGTAGAGTTCTTACATTTCCAGGAAGGATTACAGGGGATGTGCACAAAGTAGAGTTCTTACATTTGCAGGAGTATTTACAGAGGAAGTGCAAAAAGTAAAATTCTTTCATTTCCAGGAGGGATTACAGAGGAAGTGCATAAAGTAAAATTCTTACATTTCCAGGAGGGATTACAGAGGAAGTGCATAAAGTAAAGTTCTTACATTTCCAGGAGGGATTACAGGGGATGTGCACAAAGTAGAGTTCCTACTTTTCCAGGAGGATTTACAGAGGAAGTGCATAAAGTAAAGTTCTTACATTTCCAGGAGGGATTACAGGGGATGTGCACAAAGTAGAATTCTTACATTTCCAGGAGGGATTACAGAGGAACTGCATAAAGTAAGGTTCTTACATTTCCAGGAGGGATTACAGAGGAAGTGCGTAAAGTAAAGTTCTTACATTTCCATGAGGGATTACAGAGGAAGTGCATAAAGTAAAGTTCTTACATTTCCAGGAGGGATTACAGAGGAAATGCATGAAGTAAAGTTCTTACATTTCCAGGAGGGATTGCAGGGGATGTGCACACAGTAGAGTTCTTACATTTCCAGGAGGGATTACAGAGGAAGTGCATAAAGTAAAGTTCTTACATTTCCAGGAGGGATTACAGTGGAAGTGCATAAAGTAAAGTTCTTACATTTCCAGGAGGGATTACAGAGGAAGTGCATGAAGTAAAGTTCTTACATTTCCAGGAGGGATTACAGAGGAAGTGCATAAAGTAAAGTTCTTACATTTCCAGGGGGGATTACAGAGGAAGTGCATAAAGTAAAATTCTTACATTTCCAGGAGGGATTACAGGGGATGTGCACAAAGTAGAGTTCTTACATTTCCAGAAGGGATTACAGAGGAAGTGCATGAAGTAAAGTTCTTACATTTCCAGGAGGGATTACAGAGGAAGTGCATAAAGTAAAGTTCTTAAATTTCCAGGAGGGATTACAGAGGAAGTGCATAAAGTAAAGTTCTTACATTTACAGGAGGGATTACAGAGGAAATGCATAAAGTAAAGTTCTTACATTTCCAGGAGGGATTACAGGGGATGTGCACAAAGTAGAGTTTTTACATTTCCAGGAGGGATTACAGAGGAAGTCCATAAAGTAAAATTCTTACATTTCCAGGAGGAATTACAGGGGATGTGCACAAAGTAGAGTTCTTACGTTTCCAGAAGGGATTACAGAGGAAGTGCATAAAGTAAAGTTCTTACATTTCCAGGAGGGATTACAGAGGAAGTGCACAAAGTAGATTTCTTACATTTCCAGGAGGGATTACAGTGGAAGTGCATAAAGTAAAGTTCTTACATTTCCAGGAGGGATTACAGAGGAAGTGCATAAAGTAAAGTTCTTACATTTCCAGGAGGGATTACAGAGGAAGTGCATAAAGTAAAGTTCTTACATTTCCAGGAGTAATTAAAGAGGAAGTGCACAAAGTAGAGTCCTTACATTTCCAGGAGGATTTACAGAGGAAGTGCACAAAGTAAAGTTCTTACATTTCCAGGAGGGATTACAGAGGAAGTGCATATAGTAAAGTTCTTACATTTCCATGAGGAATTAAAAAGGAAGTGCAGAAAGTAGAGTCCTTTCATTTCCAGGAGGGATTACAGAGGAAGTGCACAAAGTAGAGTTCTTACATTTCCAGGAAGGATTACAGGGGATGTGCACAAAGTAGAGTTCTTACATTTGCAGGAGTATTTACAGAGGAAGTGCAAAAAGTAAAGTTCTTACATTTCCAGGAGGTATTACAGAGGAAATGCATAAAGTAAAGGTCTTACATTTCCATGAGGAATTAAAGAGGAAGTGCACGAAGTAGAGTTCTTACATTTCCAGGAGGTATTACAGAGGAAGTGCATAAAGTAGAGTTCTTACATTTCCAGGAGGATTAACAGAGGAAGTGCAAAAAGTAAAGTTCTTACATTTCCAGGAGGGATTACAGAGGAAGTCCATAAAGTAAAGTTCTTACATTTCCAGGAGGAATTACAGAGGAAGTGCAAAAAGTAAAGTTCTTACATTTCCAGGAGGGATTACAGAGGAAGTCCATAAATTAAAGTTCTTACATTTCCAGGAGGAATTACAGAGGAAATGCACAACGTTCTTACATTTCCAGGAGGGATTACAGAGGAAGTGCACGAAGTAGATTTCTTACATTTCCAGGAGGGATTACGGAGGAAGTGAATTAAAGTTCTTGCATTTCCAGGAGGGATTACAGAGGAAGTGCATAAAGTAAAGTTCTTACATTTCCAGGAGGGATTACAGAGGAAGTGCATAAAGTAAAGTTCTTACATTTCCAGGAGGGATTACAGAGGAAGTGCATAAAGTAAAGTTCTTACATTTCCAGGAGGGATTACAGAGGAAGTGGATAAAGTAAAGTTCTTACATTTCCAGGAGTAATTAAAGAGGAAGTGCACAAAGTAGAGTCCTTACATTTCCAGGAGGATTTACAGAGGAAGTGCACAAAGTAAAGTTCTTACATTTCCAGGAGGGATTACAGAGGAAGTGCACAAAGTAGAGTCCTTACATTTCCAGGAGGGATTACAGGGGAAGTGCAGAAAGTAAAAAGTTCTTACATTTCCAGGAGGAATTACAGAGGAAATGCACAACGTTCTTACATTTCCAGGAGGGATTACAGAGGAAGTACACAAAGTAGATTTCTTACATTTCCAGGAAGGATTACAGAGGAAGTGCACAAAGTAGATTTCTTACATTTCCAGGAGGGATTACAGAGGAAGTGCATAAAGTAAAGTTCTTACATTTCCAGGAGGGATTACAGAGGAAGTGCATAAAGCAAAGTTGTTACTTTTCCAGGAGGGATTACAGAGGAAGTGCATAAAGTAAAGTTCTTACATTTCCAGGAAGAATTACAGAGGAAGTCCATAAAGTAAAGTTCTTACATTTCCAGGAGGGATTACAGGGGAAGTGCAGAAAGTAAAGTTCTTACATTTCCAGGAGGAATTACAGAGGAAATGCACAACGTTCTTACATTTCCAGGAGGGATTACAGAGGAAGTGCACAAAGTAGATTTCTTACGTTTCCAGGAGGGATTACAGAGGAAGTGCATAAAGTAAAGTTCTTACATTTCCAGGAGAGATTACAGAGGAAGTGCATAAAGTAAAGTTCATACATTTCCAGGAGGGATTACAGAGGAAGTGCATAAAGCAAAGTTCTTACATTTCCAGGAGGGATTACAGAGGAAGTGCATAAAGTAAAGTTCTTACATTTCCAGGAGGAATTACAGAGGAAGTCCATAAAGTAAAGTTCTTACATTTCCAGGAGGAATTACAGAGGAAGTGCAAAAAGTAAAGTTCTTACATTTCCAGGAGGAATTACAGAGGAAATGCACAACGTTCTTACATTTCCAGGAGGAATTACAGAGGAAGTGCACAAAGTAGATTTCTTACATTTCCAGGAGGGATTACGGAGGAAGTGAAGTAAAGTTCTTACATTTCCAGGAGGGATTACAGAGGAAGTGCATAAAGTAAAGTTCTTACATTTCCAGGAGGGATTACAGAGGAAGTGCATAAAGTAAAGTTCTTACATTTCCAGGAGGGATTACAGAGGAAGTGCATAAAGTAAAGTTCTTACATTACCAGGAGTAATTAAAGGGGAAGTGCACAAAGTAGAGTCCTTACATTTCCAGGAGGATTTACAGAGGAAGTGCACAAAGTAAAGTTCTTACATTTCCAGGAGGGATTACAGAGGAAGTGCATAAAGTAAAGTTCTTACATTTCCAGGAGGATTTACAGAGGAAGTGCATATAGTAAAGTTCTTACATTTCCATGAGGAATTAAAGAGGAAGTGCAGAAAGTAGAGTCCTTACATTTCCAGGAGGGATTACAGAGGAAGTGCGTATAGTAAAGTTCTTACATTTCCATGAGGAATTAAAGAGGAAGTGCACAAAGTAGAATCCTTACATTTCCATGAGTATTTACAGAGGAATTGCAAAACGTAAAGTTCCTAAATTTCCAGGAGGGATTACAGAGGAAGTGCATAAAGTAAAGTTCTTACATTTCCAGGAGGGATTACAGAGGAAGTGCATAATGTAAAGTTCTTACATTTCCAGGAGGAATTACAGAGGAAATGCACAACGTTCTTACATTTCCAGGAGGGATTACAGAGGAAGTGCACAAAGTAGATTTCTTATATTTCCAGGAGGGATTACAGAGGAAGTGCATAAAGTAAAGTTCTTACATTTCCAGGAGGGATTACAGAGGAAGTGCATAAAGTAAAGTTCTTACATTTCCAGGAGGGATTACAGAGGAAGTGCACAAAATAGATTTCTTACATTTCCAGGAGGGATTACAGTGGAAGTGCATAAAGTAAAGTTCTTACATTTCCAGGAGGGATTACAGAGGAAGTGCATAAAGTAAAGTTCTTACATTTCCAGGAGGGATTACAGAGGAAGTGCATAAAGTAAAGTTCTTACATTTCCAGGAGGGATTACAGAGGAAGTGCATAAAGTAAAGTTCTTACATTTCCAGGAGTAATTAAAGAGGAAGTGCACAAAGTAGAGTTCTTACATTTCCAGGCGGTATTACAGAGGAAGAGCATAAAGTAGAGTTCTTACATTTCCAGGAGGGATTACAGAGGAAGTGCATAAAGTAAAATTCTTACATTTCCAGGAGGGATTACAGAGGAAGTGCATTAAGTAAAGTTCTTACATTTCCAGGAGGGATTACAGGGGATGTGCACAAAGTAGAGTTCCTACTTTTCCAGGAGGATTTACAGAGGAAGTGCATAAAGTAAAGTTCTTACATTTCCAGGAGGGATTACAGGGGATGTGCACAAAGTAGAGTTCTTACATTTCCAGGAGGGATTACAGAGGAACTGCATAAAGTAAAGTTCTTACATTTCCAGGAGGGATTACAGAGGAAGTGCGTAAAGTAAAGTTCTTACATTTCCATGAGGGATTACAGAGGAAGTGCATAAAGTAAAGTTCTTACATTTCCAGGAGGGATTACAGAGGAAATGCATGAAGTAAAGTTCTTACATTTCCAGGAGGGATTGCAGGGGATGTGCACAAAGTAGAGTTCTTACATTTCCAGGAGGGATTACAGAGGAAGTGCATGAAGTAAAGTTCTTACATTTCCAGGAGGGATTACAGAGGAAGTGCATAAAGTAAAGTTCTTACATTTCCAGGAGGGATTACAGAGGAAGTGCATAAAGTAAAGTTCTTACATTTCCAGGAGGGATTACAGAGGAAGTGCATATAGTAAAGTTCTTACATTTCCATGAGGAATTAAAAAGGAAGTGCAGAAAGTAGAGTCCTTACATTTCCAGGAGGGATTACAGAGGAAGTGCACAAAGTAGAGTTCTTACATTTCCAGGAGGGATTACAGGAGATGTGCACAAAGTAGAGTTCTTACATTTGCAGGAGGGATTACAGAGGAAATGCATAAAGTAAAGTTCTTACATTTCCATGAGGAATTAAAGAGGAAGTGCACAAAGTAGAGTTCTTACATTTCCAGGAGGTATTACAGAGGAAGTGCATAAAGTAGAGTTCTTACATTTCCAGGAGGGATTACAGAGGAAGTGCAAAAAGTAAAGTTCTTACATTTCCAGGAGGGATTACAGAGGAAGTGCACAAAGTAAAGTTCTTACATTTCCAGGGGGAATTAAAGAGGAAGTGCAGAAAGTAGAGTCCTTACATTTCCAGGAGGTATTACAGGGGATGTGCACAAAGTATAGTTCTTACATTTCCAGGAGGATTTACAGAGGAAGTGCAAAAAGTAAAATTCTTACATTTCCAGGAGGGATTACAGAGGAAGTGCATAAAGTAAAATTCTTACATTTCCAGGAGGGATTACAGAGGAAGTGCATAAAGTAAAGTTCTTACATTTCCAGGAGGGATTACAGGGGATGTGCACAAAGTAGAGTTCTTACATTTCCAGGAGGGATTACAGAGGAACTGCATGAAGTAAAGTTCTTACATTTCCAGGAGGGATTACAGAGGAAGTGCGTAAAGTAAAGTTCTTACATTTCCATGAGGGATTACAGAGGAAGTGCATAAAGTAAAGTTCTTACATTTCCAGGAGGGATTACAGAGGAAATGCATGAAGTAAAGTTCTTACATTTACAGGAGGGATTGCAGGGGATGTGCACAAAGTAGAGTTCTTACATTTCCAGGAGTGATTACAGAGGAAGTGCATAAACTAAAGTTCTTACATTTCCAGGAAGGATTACAGAGGAAGTGCATAAAGTAAAGTTCTTACATTTCCAGGAGGGATTACAGAGGAAGTGCATCAAGTAAAGTTCTTACATTTCCAGGAGGGATTACAGAGGAAGTGCATAAAGTAAAGTTCTTACATTTCCAGGGGGAATTAAAGAGGAAATGCAGAAAGTAGAGTCCTTACATTTCCAGGAGGTATTACAGGGGATGTGCACAAAGTAGAGTTCTTACATTTCCAGGAGGATTTACAGAGGAAGTGCAAAAAGTAAAATTCTTACATTTCCAGGAGGGATTACAGAGGAAGTGCATAAAGTAAAATTCTTACATTTCCAGGAGGGATTACAGAGGAAGTGCATAAAGTAAAGTTCTTACATTTCCAGGAGGAATTACAGAGGAAATGCACAACGTTCTTACATTTCCAGGAGGAATTACAGAGGAAGTGCACAAAGTAGATTTCTTACATTTCCAGGAGGGATTACGGAGGAAGTGAAGTAAAGTTCTTGCATTTCCAGGAGGGATTACAGAGGAAGTGCATAAAGTAAAGTTCTTACATTTCCAGGAGGGATTACAGAGGAAGTGCATAAAGTAAAGTTCTTACATTTCCAGGAGGGATTACAGAGGAAGTGCATAAAGTAAAGTTCTTACATTTCCAGGAGGGATTACAGAGGAAGTGCACAAAGTAGAGTCCTTACATTTCCAGGAGGATTTACAAAGGAAGTGCACAAAGTAAAGTTCTTACATTTCCAGGAGGGATTACAGAGGAAGTGCATAAAGTAAAGTTCTTACATTTCAAGGAGGATTTACAGAGGAAGTGCATATAGTAAAGTTCTTACATTTCCATGAGGAATTAAAGAGGAAGTGCAGAAAGTAGAGTCCTTACATTTCCAGGAGGGATTACAGAGGAAGTGCGTATAGTAAAGTTCTTACATTTCCATGAGGAATTAAAGAGGAAGTGCACAAAGTAGAATCCTTACATTTCCATGAGTATTTACAGAGGAAGTGCATAATGTAAAGTTCTTACATTTCCAGGAGGAATTACAGAGGAAATGCACAACGTTCTTACATTTCCAGGAGGGATTGCAGAGGAAGTGCACAAAGTAGATTTCTTACATTTCCAGGAGGGATTACAGAGGAAGTGCATAAAGTAAAGTTCTTACATTTCCAGGAGGGATTACAGAGGAAGTGCATAAAGTAAAGTTCTTACATTTCCAGGAGGGATTACAGAGGAAGTGCACAAAATAGATTTCTTACATTTCCAGGAGGGATTACAGTGGAAGTGCATAAAGTAAAGTTCTTACATTTCCAGGAGGGATTACAGAGGAAGTGCATAAAGTAAAGTTCTTACATTTCCAGGAGGGATTACAGAGGAAGTGCATAAAGTAAAGTTCTTACATTTCCAGGAGTAATTAAAGAGGAAGTGCAGAAAGTAGAGTCCTTACATTTCCAGGAGGGATTACAGAGGAAGTGCACAAAGTAGAGTTCTTACATTTCCAGGAGGGATTACAGGGGATGTGCACAAAGTAGAGTTCTTACATTTGCAGGAGGGATTACAGAGGAAATGCATAAAGTAAAGTTCTTACATTTCCATGAGGAATTAAAGAGGAAGTGCACAAAGTAGAGTTCTTACATTTCCAGGAGGTATTACAGAGGAAGTGCATAAAGTAGAGTTCTTACATTTCCAGGAGGGATTACAGAGGAAGTGCAAAAAGTAAAGTTCTTACATTTCCAGGAGGGATTACAGAGGAAGTGCATAAAGTAAAGTTCTTACATTTCCAGGGGGAATTAAAGAGGATGTGCACAAAGTAGAGTCCTTACATTTCCAGGAGGATTTACAGAGGAAGTGCAAAAAGTAAAATTCTTACATTTCCAGGAGGGATTACAGAGGAAGTGCATAAAGTAAAATTCTTACATTTCCAGGAGGGATTACAGAGGAAGTGCATAAAGTAAAGTTCTTACATTTCCAGGAGGGATTACAGGGGATGTGCACAAAGTAGAGTTCCTACTTTTCCAGGAGGATTTACAGAGGAAGTGCATAAAGTAAAGTTCTTACATTTCCAGGAGGGATTACAGGGGATGTGCACAAAGTAGAGTTCTTACATTTCCAGGAGGGATTACAGACGAACTGCATAAAGTAAAGTTCTTACATTTGCAGGAGGGATTACAGAGGAAGTGCGTAAAGTAAAGTTCTTACATTTCCATGAGGGATTACAGAGGAAGTGCATAAAGTAAAGTTCTTACATTTCCAGGAGGGATTACAGAGGAAATGCATGAAGTAAAGTTCTTACATTTCCAGGAGGGATTGCAGGGGATGTGCACAAAGTAGAGTTCTTACATTTCCAGGAGGGATTACAGAGGAAGTGAATAAAGTAAAGTTCTTACATTTCCAGGAGGGATTACAGAGGAAGTGCATAAAGTAAAGTTCTTACATTTCCAGGAGGGATTACAGAGGAAGTGCATAAAATAAAGTTCTTACATTTCCAGGAGGGATTACAGAGGAAGTGCATATAGTAAAGTTATTATATTTCCATGAGGAATTAAAAAGGAAGTGCAGAAAGTAGAGTCCTTACATTTCCAGGAGGGATTACAGAGGAAGTGCACAAAGTAGAGTTCTTACATTTCCAGGAGGGATTACAGGGGATGTGCACAAAGTAGAGTTCTTACATTTGCAGGAGGGATTACAGAGGAAATGCATAAAGTAAAGTTCTTACATTTCCATGAGGAATTAAAGAGGAAGTGCACAAAGTAGAGTTCTTACATTTCCAGGAGGTATTACAGAGGAAGTGCATAAAGTAGAGTTCTCACATTTCCAGGAGGGATTACAGAGGAAGTGCAAAAAGTAAAGTTCTTACATTTCCAGGAGGGATTACAGAGGAAGTGCATAAAGTAAAGTTCTTACATTTCCAGGGTGAATTAAAGAGGAAGTGCAGAAAGTAGATTCCTTACATTTCCAGGAGGTATTACAGGGGATGTGCACAAAGTAGAGTTCTTACATTTCCAGGAGGATTTACAGAGGAAGTGCAAAAAGTAAAATTCTTACATTTCCAGGAGGGATTACAGAGGAAGTGCATAAAGTAAAATTCTTACATTTCCAGGAGGGATTACAGAGGAAGTGCATAAAGTAAAGTTCTTACATTTCCAGGAGGGATTACAGGGGATGTGCACAAAGTAGAGTTCCTACTTTTCCAGGAGGATTTACAGAGGAAGTGCATAAAGTAAAGTTCTTACATTTCCAGGAGGGATTACAGGGGATGTGCACAAAGTAGAGTTCTTACATTTCCAGGAGGGATTACAGAGGAACTGCATAAAGTAAAGTTCTTACATTTCCAGGAGGGATTACAGAGGAAGTGCGTAAAGTAAAGTTCTTACATTTCCATGAGGGATTACAGAGGAAGTGCATAAAGTAAAGTTCTTACATTTCCAGGAGGGATTACAGAGGAAATGCATGAAGTAAAGTTCTTACATTTCCAGGAGGGATTGCAGGGGATGTGCACAAAGTAGAGTTCTTACATTTCCAGGAGGGATTACAGAGGAAGTGCATAAAGTAAAGTTCTTACATTTCCAGGAGGGATTACAGAGGAAGTGCATAAAGTAAAGTTCTTACATTTCCAGGAGGGATTACAGAGGAAGTGCATAAAGTAAAGTTCTTACATTTCCAGGAGGGATTACAGAGGAAGTGCATATAGTAAAGTTCTTACATTTCCATGAGGAATTAAAAAGGAAGTGCAGAAAGTAGAGTCCTTACATTTCCAGGAGGGATTACAGAGGAAGTGCACAAAGTAGAGTTCTTACATTTCCAGGAGGGATTACAGGGGATGTGCACAAAGTAGAGTTCTTACATTTGCAGGAGGGATTACAGAGGAAATGCATAAAGTAAAGTTCTTACATTTCCATGAGGAATTAAAGAGGAAGTGCACAAAGTAGAGTTCTTACATTTCCAGGAGGTATTACAGAGGAAGTGCATAAAGTAGAGTTCTTACATTTCCAGGAGGGATTACAGAGGAAGTGCAAAAAGTAAGTTCTTACATTTCCAGGAGGTATTACAGAGGAAGTGCATAAAGTAAAGTTCTTACATTTCCAGGAGGGATTACAGGGGATGTGCACAAAGTAGAGTTCCTACTTTTCCAGGAGGATTTACAGAGGAAGTGCATAAAGTAAAGTTCTTACATTTCCAGGAGGGATTACAGGGGATGTGCACAAAGTAGAATTCTTACATTTCCAGGAGGGATTACAGAGGAACTGCATAAAGTAAAGTTCTTACATTTCCAGGAGGGATTACAGAGGAAGTGCGTAAAGTAAAGTTCTTACATTTCCATGAGGGATTACAGAGGAAGTGCATAAAGTAAAGTTCTTACATTTCCAGGAGGGATTACAGAGGAAATGCATGAAGTAAAGTTCTTACATTTCCAGGAGGGATTGCAGGGGATGTGCACACAGTAGAGTTCTTACATTTCCAGGAGGGATTACAGAGGAAGTGCATAAAGTAAAGTTCTTACATTTCCAGGAGGGATTACAGTGGAAGTGCACAAAGTAAAGTTCTTACATTTCCAGGAGGGATTACAGAGGAAGTGCATAAAGTAAAGTTCTTACATTTCCAGGAGGGATTACAGAGGAAGTGCATAAAGTAAAGTTCTTACATTTCCAGGGGGGATTACAGAGGAAGTGCATAAAGTAAAATTCTTACATTTCCAGGAGGGATTACAGGGGATGTGCACAAAGTAGAGTTCTTACATTTCCAGAAGGGATTACAGAGGAAGTGCATGAAGTAAAGTTCTTACATTTCCAGGAGGGATTACAGAGGAAGTGCATAAAGTAAAGTTCTTAAATTTCCAGGAGGGATTACAGAGGAAGTGCATAAAGTAAAGTTCTTACATTTACAGGAGGGATTACAGAGGAAATGCATAAAGTAAAGTTCTTACATTTCCAGGAGGGATTACAGGGGATGTGCACAAAGTAGAGTTTTTACATTTCCAGGAGGGATTACAGAGGAAGTCCATAAAGTAAAATTCTTACATTTCCAGGAGGAATTACAGGGGATGTGCACAAAGTAGAGTTCTTACGTTTCCAGAAGGGATTACAAAGGAAGTGCATAAAGTAAAGTTCTTACATTTCCAGGAGGGATTACAGAGGAAGTGCACAAAGTAGATTTCTTACATTTCCAGGAGGGATTACAGTGGAAGTGCATAAAGTAAAGTTCTTACATTTCCAGGAGGGATTACAGAGGAAGTGCATAAAGTAAAGTTCTTACATTTCCAGGAGGGATTACAGAGGAAGTGCATAAAGTAAAGTTCTTACATTTCCAGGAGTAATTAAAGAGGAAGTGCACAAAGTAGAGTCCTTACATTTCCAGGAGGATTTACAGAGGAAGTGCACAAAGTAAAGTTCTTACATTTCCAGGAGGGATTACAGAGGAAGTGCATATAGTAAAGTTCTTACATTTCCATGAGGAATTAAAAAGGAAGTGCAGAAAGTAGAGTCCTTTCATTTCCAGGAGGGATTACAGAGGAAGTGCACAAAGTAGAGTTCTTACATTTCCAGGAAGGATTACAGGGGATGTGCACAAAGTAGAGTTCTTACATTTGCAGGAGTATTTACAGAGGAAGTGCAAAAAGTAAAGTTCTTACATTTCCAGGAGGTATTACAGAGGAAATGCATAAAGTAAAGGTCTTACATTTCCATGAGGAATTAAAGAGGAAGTGCACGAAGTAGAGTTCTTACATTTCCAGGAGGTATTACAGAGGAAGTGCATAAAGTAGAGTTCTTACATTTCCAGGAGGATTAACAGAGGAAGTGCAAAAAGTAAAGTTCTTACATTTCCAGGAGGGATTACAGAGGAAGTCCATAAAGTAAAGTTCTTACATTTCCAGGAGGAATTACAGAGGAAGTGCAAAAAGTAAAGTTCTTACATTTCCAGGAGGGATTACAGAGGAAGTCCATAAATTAAAGTTCTTACATTTCCAGGAGGAATTACAGAGGAAATGCACAACGTTCTTACATTTCCAGGAGGGATTACAGAGGAAGTGCACGAAGTAGATTTCTTACATTTCCAGGAGGGATTACGGAGGAAGTGAGTTAAAGTTCTTGCATTTCCAGGAGGGATTACAGAGGAAGTGCATAAAGTAAAGTTCTTACATTTCCAGGAGGGATTACAGAGGAAGTGCATAAAGTAAAGTTCTTACATTTCCAGGAGGGATTACAGAGGAAGTGCATAAAGTAAAGTTCTTACATTTCCAGGAGGGATTACAGAGGAAGTGGATAAAGTAAAGTTCTTACATTTCCAGGAGTAATTAAAGAGGAAGTGCACAAAGTAGAGTCCTTACATTTCCAGGAGGATTTACAGAGGAAGTGCACAAAGTAAAGTTCTTACATTTCCAGGAGGGATTACAGAGGAAGTGCACAAAGTAGAGTCCTTACATTTCCAGGAGGGATTACAGGGGAAGTGCAGAAAGTAAAAAGTTCTTACATTTCCAGGAGGAATTACAGAGGAAATGCACAACGTTCTTACATTTCCAGGAGGGATTACAGAGGAAGTACACAAAGTAGATTTCTTACATTTCCAGGAGGGATTACAGAGGAAGTGCACAAAGTAGATTTCTTACATTTCCAGGAGGGATTACAGAGGAAGTGCATAAAGTAAAGTTCTTACATTTCCAGGAGGGATTACAGAGGAAGTGCATAAAGCAAAGTTGTTACTTTTCCAGGAGGGATTACAGAGGAAGTGCATAAAGTAAAGTTCTTACATTTCCAGGAGGAATTACAGAGGAAGTCCATAAAGTAAAGTTCTTACATTTCCAGGAGGGATTACAGGGGAAGTGCAGAAAGTAAAGTTCTTACATTTCCAGGAGGAATTACAGAGGAAATGCACAACGTTCTTACATTTCCAGGAGGGATTACAGAGGAAGTGCACAAAGTAGATTTCTTACGTTTCCAGGAGGGATTACAGAGGAAGTGCATAAAGTAAAGTTCTTACATTTCCAGGAGAGATTACAGAGGAAGTGCATAAAGTAAAGTTCATACATTTCCAGGAGGGATTACAGAGGAAGTGCATAAAGCAAAGTTCTTACATTTCCAGGAGGGATTACAGAGGAAGTGCATAAAGTAAAGTTCTTACATTTCTAGGAGGAATTACAGAGGAAGTCCATAAAGTAAAGTTCTTACATTTCCAGGAGGAATTACAGAGGAAGTGCAAAAAGTAAAGTTCTTACATTTCCAGGAGGAATTACAGAGGAAATGCACAACGTTCTTACATTTCCAGGAGGAATTACAGAGGAAGTGCACAAAGTAGATTTCTTACATTTCCAGGAGGGATTACGGAGGAAGTGAAGTAAAGTTCTTACATTTCCAGGAGGGATTACAGAGGAAGTGCATAAAGTAAAGTTCTTACATTTCCAGGAGGGATTACAGAGGAAGTGCATAAAGTAAAGTTCTTACATTTCCAGGAGTAATTAAAGGGGAAGTGCACAAAGTAGAGTCCTTACATTTCCAGGAGGATTTACAGAGGAAGTGCACAAAGTAAAGTTCTTACATTTCCAGGAGGGATTACAGAGGAAGTGCATAAAGTAAAGTTCTTACATTTCCAGGAGGATTTACAGAGGAAGTGCATATAGTAAAGTTCTTACATTTCCATGAGGAATTAAAGAGGAAGTGCAGAAAGTAGAGTCCTTACATTTCCAGGAGGGATTACAGAGGAAGTGCGTATAGTAAAGTTCTTACATTTCCATGAGGAATTAAAGAGGAAGTGCACAAAGTAGAATCCTTACATTTCCATGAGTATTTACAGAGGAATTGCAAAAAGTAAAGTTCCTACATTTCCAGGAGGGATTACAGAGGAAGTGCATAAAGTAAAGTTCTTACATTTCCAGGAGGGATTACAGAGGAAGTGCATAATGTAAAGTTCTTACATTTCCAGGAGGAATTACAGAGGAAATGCACAACGTTCTTACATTTCCAGGAGGGATTACAGAGGAAGTGCACAAAGTAGATTTCTTATATTTCCAGGAGGGATTACAGAGGAAGTGCATAAAGTAAAGTTCTTACATTTCCAGGAGGGATTACAGAGGAAGTGCATAAAGTAAAGTTCTTACATTTCCAGGAGGGATTACAGAGGAAGTGCACAAAATAGATTTCTTACATTTCCAGGAGGGATTACAGTGGAAGTGCATAAAGTAAAGTTCTTACATTTCCAGGAGGGATTACAGAGGAAGTGCATAAAGTAAAGTTCTTACATTTCCAGGAGGGATTACAGAGGAAGTGCATAAAGTAAAGTTCTTACATTTCCAGGAGGGATTACAGAGGAAGTGCATAAAGTAAAGTTCTTACATTTCCAGGAGTAATTAAAGAGGAAGTGCACAAAGTAGAGTTCTTACATTTCCAGGAGGGATTACAGGGGATGTGCACAAAGTAGAGTTCCTACTTTTCCAGGAGGATTTACAGAGGAAGTGCAAAAAGTAAAATTCTTACATTTCCAGGAGGGATTACAGAGGAAGTGCATAAAGTAAAATTCTTACATTTCCAGGAGGGATTACAGAGGAAGTGCATTAAGTAAAGTTCTTACATTTCCAGGAGGGATTACAGGGGATGTGCACAAAGTAGAGTTCCTACTTTTCCAGGAGGATTTACAGAGGAAGTGCATAAAGTAAAGTTCTTACATTTCCAGGAGGGATTACAGGGGATGTGCACAAAGTAGAGTTCTTACATTTCCAGGAGGGATTACAGAGGAACTGCATAAAGTAAAGTTCTTACATTTCCAGGAGGGATTACAGAGGAAGTGCGTAAAGTAAAGTTCTTACATTTCCATGAGGGATTACAGAGGAAGTGCATAAAGTAAAGTTCTTACATTTCCAGGAGGGATTACAGAGGAAATGCATGAAGTAAAGTTCTTACATTTCCAGGAGGGATTGCAGGGGATGTGCACAAAGTAGAGTTCTTACATTTCCAGGAGGGATTACAGAGGAAGTGCATAAAGTAAAGTTCTTACATTTCCAGGAGGGATTACAGAGGAAGTGCATAAAGTAAAGTTCTTACATTTCCAGGAGGGATTACAGAGGAAGTGCATAAAGTAAAGTTCTTACATTTCCAGGAGGGATTACAGAGGAAGTGCATATAGTAAAGTTCTTACATTTCCATGAGGAATTAAAAAGGAAGTGCAGAAAGTAGAGTCCTTACATTTCCAGGAGGGATTACAGAGGAAGTGCACAAAGTAGAGTTCTTACATTTCCAGGAGGGATTACAGGAGATGTGCACAAAGTAGAGTTCTTACATTTGCAGGAGGGATTACAGAGGAAATGCATAAAGTAAAGTTCTTACATTTCCATGAGGAATTAAAGAGGAAGTGCACAAAGTAGAGTTCTTACATTTCCAGGAGGTATTACAGAGGAAGTGCATAAAGTAGAGTTCTTACATTTCCAGGAGGGATTACAGAGGAAGTGCAAAAAGTAAAGTTCTTACATTTCCAGGAGGGATTACAGAGGAAGTGCATAAAGTAAAGTTCTTACATTTCCAGGGGGAATTAAAGAGGAAGTGCAGAAAGTAGAGTCCTTACATTTCCAGGAGGTATTACAGGGGATGTGCACAAAGTATAGTTCTTACATTTCCAGGAGGATTTACAGAGGAAGTGCAAAAAGTAAAATTCTTACATTTCCAGGAGGGATTACAGAGGAAGTGCATAAAGTAAAATTCTTACATTTCCAGGAGGGATTACAGAGGAAGTGCATAAAGTAAAGTTCTTACATTTCCAGGAGGGATTACAGGGGATGTGCACAAAGTAGAGTTCTTACATTTCCAGGAGGGATTACAGAGGAACTGCATGAAGTAAAGTTCTTACATTTCCAGGAGGGATTACAGAGGAAGTGCGTAAAGTAAAGTTCTTACATTTCCATGAGGGATTACAGAGGAAGTGCATAAAGTAAAGTTCTTACATTTCCAGGAGGGATTACAGAGGAAATGCATGAAGTAAAGTTCTTACATTTACAGGAGGGATTGCAGGGGATGTGCACAAAGTAGAGTTCTTACATTTCCAGGAGGGATTACAGAGGAAGTGCATAAAGTAAAGTTCTTACATTTCCAGGAAGGATTACAGAGGAAGTGCATAAAGTAAAGTTCTTACATTTCCAGGAGGGATTACAGAGGAAGTGCATAAAGTAAAGTTCTTACATTTCCAGGAGGGATTACAGAGGAAGTGCATAAAGTAAAGTTCTTACATTTCCAGGGGGAATTAAAGAGGAAATGCAGAAAGTAGAGTCCTTACATTTCCAGGAGGTATTACAGGGGATGTGCACAAAGTAGAGTTCTTACATTTCCAGGAGGATTTACAGAGGAAGTGCAAAAAGTAAAATTCTTACATTTCCAGGAGGGATTACAGAGGAAGTGCATAAAGTAAAATTCTTACATTTCCAGGAGGGATTACAGAGGAAGTGCATAAAGTAAAGTTCTTACATTTCCAGGAGGAATTACAGAGGAAATGCACAACGTTCTTACATTTCCAGGAGGAATTACAGAGGAAGTGCACAAAGTAGATTTCTTACATTTCCAGGAGGGATTACGGAGGAAGTGAAGTAAAGTTCTTGCATTTCCAGGAGGGATTACAGAGGAAGTGCATAAAGTAAAGTTCTTACATTTCCAGGAGGGATTACAGAGGAAGTGCATAAAGTAAAGTTCTTACATTTCCAGGAGGGATTACAGAGGAAGTGCATAAAGTAAAGTTCTTACATTTCCAGGAGGGATTACAGAGGAAGTGCATAAAGTAAAGTTCTTACATTTCCAGGAGTAATTAAAGGGGAAGTGCACAAAGTAGAGTCCTTACATTTCCAGGAGGATTTACAAAGGAAGTGCACAAAGTAAAGTTCTTACATTTCCAGGAGGGATTACAGAGGAAGTGCATAAAGTAAAGTTCTTACATTTCAAGGAGGATTTACAGAGGAAGTGCATATAGTAAAGTTCTTACATTTCCATGAGGAATTAAAGAGGAAGTGCAGAAAGTAGAGTCCTTACATTTCCAGGAGGGATTACAGAGGAAGTGCGTATAGTAAAGTTCTTACATTTCCATGAGGAATTAAAGAGGAAGTGCACAAAGTAGAATCCTTACATTTCCATGAGTATTTACAGAGGAAGTGCATAATGTAAAGTTCTTACATTTCCAGGAGGAATTACAGAGGAAATGCACAACGTTCTTACATTTCCAGGAGGGATTGCAGAGGAAGTGCACAAAGTAGATTTCTTACATTTCCAGGAGGGATTACAGAGGAAGTGCATAAAGTAAAGTTCTTACATTTCCAGGAGGGATTACAAAGGAAGTGCATAAAGTAAAGTTCTTACATTTCCAGGAGGGATTACAGAGGAAGTGCACAAAATAGATTTCTTACATTTCCAGGAGGGATTACAGTGGAAGTGCATAAAGTAAAGTTCTTACATTTCCAGGAGGGATTACAGAGGAAGTGCATAAAGTAAAGTTCTTACATTTCCAGGAGGGATTACAGAGGAAGTGCATAAAGTAAAGTTCTTACATTTCCAGGAGTAATTAAAGAGGAAGTGCAGAAAGTAGAGTCCTTACATTTCCAGGAGGGATTACAGAGGAAGTGCACAAAGTAGAGTTCTTACATTTCCAGGAGGGATTACAGGGGATGTGCACAAAGTAGAGTTCTTACATTTGCAGGAGGGATTACAGAGGAAATGCATAAAGTAAAGTTCTTACATTTCCATGAGGAATTAAAGAGGAAGTGCACAAAGTAGAGTTCTTACATTTCCAGGAGGTATTACAGAGGAAGTGCATAAAGTAGAGTTCTTACATTTCCAGGAGGGATTACAGAGGAAGTGCAAAAAGTAAAGTTCTTACATTTCCAGGAGGGATTACAGAGGAAGTGCATAAAGTAAAGTTCTTACATTTCCAGGGGGAATTAAAGAGGATGTGCACAAAGTAGAGTCCTTACATTTCCAGGAGGATTTACAGAGGAAGTGCAAAAAGTAAAATTCTTACATTTCCAGGAGGGATTACAGAGGAAGTGCATAAAGTAAAATTCTTACATTTCCAGGAGGGATTACAGAGGAAGTGCATAAAGTAAAGTTCTTACATTTCCAGGAGGGATTACAGGGGATGTGCACAAAGTAGAGTTCCTACTTTTCCAGGAGGATTTACAGAGGAAGTGCATAAAGTAAAGTTCTTACATTTCCAGGAGGGATTACAGGGGATGTGCACAAAGTAGAGTTCTTACATTTCCAGGAGGGATTACAGACGAACTGCATAAAGTAAAGTTCTTACATTTCCAGGAGGGATTACAGAGGAAGTGCGTAAAGTAAAGTTCTTACATTTCCATGAGGGATTACAGAGGAAGTGCATAAAGTAAAGTTCTTACATTTCCAGGAGGGATTACAGAGGAAATGCATGAAGTAAAGTTCTTACATTTCCAGGAGGGATTGCAGGGGATGTGCACAAAGTAGAGTTCTTACATTTCCAGGAGGGATTACAGAGGAAGTGAATAAAGTAAAGTTCTTACATTTCCAGGAGGGATTACAGAGGAAGTGCATAAAGTAAAGTTCTTACATTTCCAGGAGGGATTACAGAGGAAGTGCATAAAATAAAGTTCTTACATTTCCAGGAGGGATTACAGAGGAAGTGCATATAGTAAAGTTATTATATTTCCATGAGGAATTAAAAAGGAAGTGCAGAAAGTAGAGTCCTTACATTTCCAGGAGGGATTACAGAGGAAGTGCACAAAGTAGAGTTCTTACATTTCCAGGAGGGATTACAGGGGATGTGCACAAAGTAGAGTTCTTACATTTGCAGGAGGGATTACAGAGGAAATGCATAAAGTAAAGTTCTTACATTTCCATGAGGAATTAAAGAGGAAGTGCACAAAGTAGAGTTCTTACATTTCCAGGAGGTATTACAGAGGAAGTGCATAAAGTAGAGTTCTCACATTTCCAGGAGGGATTACAGAGGAAGTGCAAAAAGTAAAGTTCTTACATTTCCAGGAGGGATTACAGAGGAAGTGCATAAAGTAAAGTTCTTACATTTCCAGGGTGAATTAAAGAGGAAGTGCAGAAAGTAGATTCCTTACATTTCCAGGAGGTATTACAGGGGATGTGCACAAAGTAGAGTTCTTACATTTCCAGGAGGATTTACAGAGGAAGTGCAAAAAGTAAAATTCTTACATTTCCAGGAGGGATTACAGAGGAAGTGCATAAAGTAAAATTCTTACATTTCCAGGAGGGATTACAGAGGAAGTGCATAAAGTAAAGTTCTTACATTTCCAGGAGGGATTACAGGGGATGTGCACAAAGTAGAGTTCCTACTTTTCCAGGAGGATTTACAGAGGAAGTGCATAAAGTAAAGTTCTTACATTTCCAGGAGGGATTACAGGGGATGTGCACAAAGTAGAGTTCTTACATTTCCAGGAGGGATTACAGAGGAACTGCATAAAGTAAAGTTCTTACATTTCCAGGAGGGATTACAGAGGAAGTGCGTAAAGTAAAGTTCTTACATTTCCATGAGGGATTACAGAGGAAGTGCATAAAGTAAAGTTCTTACATTTCCAGGAGGGATTACAGAGGAAATGCATGAAGTAAAGTTCTTACATTTCCAGGAGGGATTGCAGGGGATGTGCACAAAGTAGAGTTCTTACATTTCCAGGAGGGATTACAGAGGAAGTGCATAAAGTAAAGTTCTTACATTTCCAGGAGGGATTACAGAGGAAGTGCATAAAGTAAAGTTCTTACATTTCCAGGAGGGATTACAGAGGAAGTGCATAAAGTAAAGTTCTTACATTTCCAGGAGGGATTACAGAGGAAGTGCATATAGTAAAGTTCTTACATTTCCATGAGGAATTAAAAAGGAAGTGCAGAAAGTAGAGTCCTTACATTTCCAGGAGGGATTACAGAGGAAGTGCACAAAGTAGAGTTCTTACATTTCCAGGAGGGATTACAGGGGATGTGCACAAAGTAGAGTTCTTACATTTGCAGGAGGGATTACAGAGGAAATGCATAAAGTAAAGTTCTTACATTTCCATGAGGAATTAAAGAGGAAGTGCACAAAGTAGAGTTCTTACATTTCCAGGAGGTATTACAGAGGAAGTGCATAAAGTAGAGTTCTTACATTTCCAGGAGGGATTACAGAGGAAGTGCAAAAAGTAAAGTTCTTACATTTCCAGGAGGGATTACAGAGGAAGTGCATAAAGTAAAGTTCTTACATTTCCAGGGGGAATTAAAGAGGAAGTGCAGAAAGTAGAGTCCTTACATTTCCAGGAGGTATTACAGGGGATGTGCACAAAGTAGAGTTCTTACATTTCCAGGAGGATTTACAGAGGAAGTGCAAAAAGTAAAATTCTTACATTTCCAGGAGGGATTACAGAGGAAGTGCATAAAGTAAAATTCTTACATTTCCAGGAGGGATTACAGAGGAAGTGCATAAAGTAAAGTTCTTACATTTCCAGGAGGGATTACAGGGGATGTGCACAAAGTAGAGTTCCTACTTTTCCAGGAGGATTTACAGAGGAAGTGCATGAAGTAAAGTTCTTACATTTCCAGGAGGGATTACAGGGGATGTGCACAAAGTAGAGTTCTTACATTTCCAGGAGGTATTACAGAGGAAGTGCATAAAGTAGAGTTCTCACATTTCCAGGAGGGATTACAGAGGAAGTGCAAAAAGTAAAGTTCTTACATTTCCAGGAGGGATTGCAGAGGAAGTGCATAAAGTAAAGTTCTTACATTTCCAGGGTGAATTAAAGAGGAAGTGCAGAAAGTAGATTCCTTACATTTCCAGGAGGTATTACAGGGGATGTGCACAAAGTAGAGTTCTTACATTTCCAGGAGGATTTACAGAGGAAGTGCAAAAAGTAAAATTCTTACATTTCCAGGAGGGATTACAGAGGAAGTGCATAAAGTAAAATTCTTACATTTCCAGGAGGGATTACAGAGGAAGTGCATAAAGTAAAGTTCTTACATTTCCAGGAGTGATTACAGGGGATGTGCACAAAGTAGAGTTTCTACTTTTCCAGGAGGATTTACAGAGGAAGTGCATAAAGTAAAGTTCTTACATTTCCAGGAGGGATTACAGGGGATGTGCACAAAGTAGAGTTCTTACATTTCCAGGAGGGATTACAGAGGAACTGCATAAAGTAAAGTTCTTACATTTCGAGGAGGGATTACAGAGGAAGTGAGTAAAGTAAAGTTCTTACATTTCCATGAGGGATTACAGAGGAAGTGCATAAAGTAAAGTTCTTACATTTCCAGGAGGGATTACAGAGGAAATGCATGAAGTAAAGTTCTTACATTTCCAGGAGGGATTGCAGGGGATGTGCACAAAGTAGAGTTCTTACATTTCCAGGAGGGATTACAGAGGAAGTGCATAAAGTAAAGTTCTTACATTTCCAGGAGGGATTACAGAGGAAGTGCATAAAGTAAAGTTCTTACATTTCCAGGAGGGATTACAGAGGAAGTGCATAAAGTAAAGTTCTTACATTTCCAGGAGGGATTACAGAGGAAGTGCATATAGTAAAGTTCTTACATTTCCATGAGGAATTAAAAAGGAAGTGCAGAAAGTAGAGTCCTTACATTTCCAGGAGGGATTACAGAGGAAGTGCACAAAGTAGAGTTCTTACATTTCCAGGAGGGATTACAGGGGATGTGCACAAAGTAGAGTTCTTACATTTGCAGGAGGGATTACAGAGGAAATGCATAAAGTAAAGTTCTTACATTTCCATGAGGAATTAAAGAGGAAGTGCACAAAGTAGAGTTCTTACATTTCCAGGAGGTATTACAGAGGAAGTGCATAAAGTAGAGTTCTTACATTTCCAGGAGGGATTACAGAGGAAGTGCAAAAAGTAAAGTTCTTACATTTCCAGGAGGGATTACAGAGGAAGTGCATAAAGTAAAGTTCTTACATTTCCAGGGGGAATTAAAGAGGAAGTGCAGAAAGTAGAGTCCTTACATTTCCAGGAGGTATTACAGGGGATGTGCACAAAGTAGAGTTCTTACATTTCCAGGAGGATTTACAGAGGAAGTGCAAAAAGTAAAATTCTTACATTTCCAGGAGGGATTACAGAGGAAGTGCATAAAGTAAAATTCTTACATTTCCAGGAGGGATTACAGAGGAAGTGCATAAAGTAAAGTTCTTACATTTCCAGGAAGGATTACAGGGGATGTGCACAAAGTAGAGTTCCTACTTTTCCAGGAGGATTTACAGAGGAAGTGCATGAAGTAAAGTTCTTACATTTCCAGGAGGGATTACAGGGGATGTGCACAAAGTAGAGTTCTTACATTTCCAGGAGGGATTACAGAGGAACTGCATAAAGTAAAGTTCTTACATTTCCAGGAGGGATTACAGAGGAAGTGCGTAAAGTAAAGTTCTTACATTTCCATGAGGGATTACAGAGGAAGTGCATAAAGTAAAGTTCTTACATTTCCAGGAGGGATTACAGAGGAAATGCATGAAGTAAAGTTCTTACATTTCCAGGAGGGATTGCAGGGGATGTGCACAAAGTAGAGTTCTTACATTTCCAGGAGGGATTACAGAGGAAGTGCATAAAGTAAAGTTCTTACATTTCCAGGAGGGATTACAGAGGAAGTGCATAAAGTAAAGTTCTTACATTTCCAGGAGGGATTACAGAGGAAGTGCATAAAGTAAAGTTCTTACATTTCCAGGAGGGATTACAGAGGAAGTGCATAAAGTAAAGTTCTTACATTTCCACGGGGAATTAAAGAGGAAGTGCAGAAAGTAGAGTCCTTACATTTCCAGGAGGTATTACAGGGGATGTGCACAAAGTAGAGTTCTTACATTTCCAGGAGGATTTACAGAGGAAGTGCATAAAGTAAAGTTCTTACATTTCCAGGAGGGATTACAGGGGATGTGCACAAAGTAGAGTTCTTACATTTCCAGGAGGGATTACAGAGGAAGTGCATAAAGTAAAGTTCTTACATTTCCAGGAGGGATTACAGAGGAAATGCATAAAGTAAAGTTCTTACATTTCCAGGAGGGATTACAGGGGATGTGCACAAAGTAGAGTTCTTACATTTCCAGGAGGGATTACAGAGGAAGTGCATAAAGTAAAATTCTTACATTTCCAGGAGGGATTACAGGGGATGTGCACAAAGTAGAGTTCTTACATTTCCAGAAGGGATTACAGAGGAAGTGCATAAAGTAAAGTTCTTACATTTCCAGGAGGGATTACAGAGGAAATGCATAAAGTAAAGTTCTTACATTTCCAGCAGGGATTGCAGGGGATGTGCACAAAGTAGAGTTCTTACATTTCCAGGAGGGATTACAGAGGAAGTGCATAAAGTAAAGTTCTTACATTTCCAGGAGGGATTACAGAGGAAGTGCATAAAGTAAAGTTCTTACATTTCCAGGAGGGATTACAGAGGAAGTGCATAAAGTAAAGTTCTTACATTTCCAGGAGGGATTACAGAGGAAGTGCATAAAGTAAAGTTCTTACATTTCCAGGAGGGATTACAGAGGAAATGCATAAAGTAAAGTTCTTACATTTCCAGGAGGGATTACAGGGGATGTGCACAAAGTAGAGTTCTTACATTTCCAGGAGGGATTACAGAGGAAGTGCATAAAGTAAAGTTCTTACATTTCCAGGAGGGATTACAGAGGAAGTGCATAAAGTAAAGTTCTTACATTTCCAGGAGGGATTACAGAGGAAGTGCATAAAGTAAAGTTCTTACATTTCCAGGAGGGATTACAGAGGAAGTGCATAAAGTAAAGTTCTTACAATTCCAGGAGGGACTACAGAGGAAATGCATGAAGTAAAGTTCTTACATTTCCAGGAGGATTTACAGAGGAAGTGCAAAAAGTAAAATTCTTACATTTCCAGGAGCGATTACAGAGGAAGTGCATAAAGTAAAATTCTTACATTTCCAGGAGGGATTACAGAGGAAGTGCATAAAGTAAAGTTCTTACATTTCCAGGAGGGATTACAGGGGATGTGCACAAAGTAGAGTTCCTACTTTTCCAGGAGGATTTACAGAGGAAGTGCATAAAGTAAAGTTCTTACATTTCCAGGAGGGATTACACGGGATGTGCACAAAGTAGAGTTCTTACATTTCCAGGAGGGATTACAGAGGAACTGCATAAAGTAAAGTTCTTACATTTCCAGGAGGGATTACAGAGGAAGTGCGTAAAGTAAAGTTCTTACATTTCCATGAGGGATTACAGAGGAAGTGCATAAAGTAAAGTTCTTACATTTCCAGGAGGGATTACAGAGGAAATGCATGAAGTAAAGTTCTTATATTTCCAGGAGGGATTGCAGGGGATGTGCACAAAGTAGAGTTCTTACATTTCCAGGAGGGATTACAGAGGAAGTGCATAAAGTAAAGTTCTTACATTTCCAGGAGGGATTACAGAGGAAGTGCATAAAGTAAAGTTCTTACATTTCCAGGAGGGATTACAGAGGAAGTGCATAAAGTAAAGTTCTTACATTTCCAGGAGGGATTATAGAGGAAGTGCATAAAGTAAAGTTCTTACATTTCCAGGGGGAATTAAAGAGGAAGTGCAGAAAGTAGAGTCCTTACATTTCCAGGAGGTATTACAGGGGATGTGCACAAAGTAGAGTTCTTACATTTCCAGGAGGATTTACAGAGGAAGTGCAAAAAGTAAAATTCTTACATTTCCAGGAGGGATTACAGAGGAAGTGCATAAAGTAAAATTCTTACATTTCCAGGAGGGATTACAGAGGAAGTGCATAAAGTAAAGTTCTTACATTTCCAGGAGGGATTACAGGGGATGTGCACAAAGTAGAGTTCCTACTTTTCCAGGAGGATTTACAGAGGAAGTGCATAAAGTAAAGTTCTTACATTTCCAGGAGGGATTACAGGGGATGTGCACAAAGTAGAGTTCTTACATTTCCAGGAGGGATTACAGAGGAACTGCATAAAGTAAAGTTCTTACATTTCCAAGAGGGATTACAGAGGAAGTGCGTAAAGTAAAGTTCTTACATTTCCATGAGGGATTACAGAGGAAGTGCATAAAGTAAAGTTCTTACATTTCCAGGAGGGATTACAGAGGAAATGCATGAAGTAAAGTTCTTACATTTCCAGGAGGGATTGCAGGGGATGTGCACAAAGTAGAGTTCTTACATTTCCAGGAGGGATTACAGGGGATGTGCACAAAGTAGAGTTCTTACATTTCCAGAAGGGATTACAGAGGAAGTGCATAAAGTAAAGTTCTTACATTTCCAGGAGGGATTACAGAGGAAGTGCATAAAGTAAAGTTCTTAAATTTCCAGGAGGGATTACAGAGGAAGTGCATAAAGTGAAGTTCTTACATTTCCAGGAGGGATTACAGAGGAAATGCATAAAGTAAAGTTCTTACATTTCCAGGAGGGATTACAGGGGATGTGCACAAAGTAGAGTTCTTACATTTCCAGGAGGGATTACAGAGGAAGTGCATAAAGTAAAATTCTTACATTTCCAGGAGGGATTACAGGGGATGTGCACAAAGTAGAGTTCTTACATTTCCAGAAGGGATTACAGAGGAAGTGCATAAAGTAAAGTTCTTACATTTCCAGGAGGGATTACAGAGGAAATGCATAAAGTAAAGTTCTTACATTTCCAGGAGGGATTGCAGGGGATGTGCACAAAGTAGAGTTCTTACATTTCCAGGAGGGATTACAGAGGAAGTGCATAAAGTAAAGTTCTTACATTTCCAGGTGGGATTACAGAGGAAGTGCATAAAGTAAAGTTCTTACATTTCCAGGAGGGATTACAGAGGAAGTGCATAAAGTAAAGTTCTTACATTTCCAGGAGGGATTACAGAGGAAGTGCATAAAGTAAAGTTCTTACATTTCCAGGAGGGATTACAGAGGAAATGCATAAAGTAAAGTTCTTACATTTCCAGGAGGGATTACAGGGGATGTGCAAAAAGTAGAGTTCTTACATTTCCAGGAGGGATTACAGAGGAAGTGCATAAAGTAAAGTTCTTACATTTCCAGGAGGGATTACAGAGGAAGTGCATAAAGTAAAGTTCTTACATTTCCAGGAGGGATTACAGAGGAAGTGCATAAAGTAAAGTTCTTACATTTCCAGGAGGGATTACAGAGGAAATGCATAAAGTAAAGTTCTTACATTTCCAGGAGGGATTACAGGGGATGTGCACAAAGTAGAGTTCTTACATTTCCAGGAGGGATTACAGAGGAAGTGCATAAAGTAAAATTCTTACATTTCCAGGAGGGATTACAGGGGATGTGCACAAAGTAGAGTTCTTACATTTCCAGAAGGGATTACAGAGGAAGTGCATAAAGTAAAGTTCTTACATTTCCAGGAGGGATTACAGAGGCAATGCATAAAGTAAAGTTCTTACATTTCCAGCAGGGATTGCAGGGGATGTGCACAAAGTAGAGTTCTTACATTTCCAGGAGGGATTACAGAGGAAGTGCATAAAGTAAAGTTCTTACATTTCCAGGAGGGATTACAGAGGAAGTGCATAAAGTAAAGTTCTTACATTTCCAGGAGGGATTACAGAGGAAGTGCATAAAGTAAAGTTCTTACATTTCCAGGAGGGATTACAGAGGAAGTGCATAAAGTAAAGTTCTTACATTTCCAGGAGGGATTACAGAGGAAATGCATAAAGTAAAGTTCTTACATTTCCAGGAGGGATTACAGGGGATGTGCACAAAGTAGAGTTCTTACATTTCCAGGAGGGATTACAGAGGAAGTGCATAAAGTAAAGTTCTTACATTTCCAGGAGGGATTACAGAGGAAGTGCATAAAGTAAAGTTCTTACATTTCCAGGAGGGATTACAGAGGAAGTGCATAAAGTAAAGTTCTTACATTTCCAGGAGGGATTACAGAGGAAGTGCATAAAGTAAAGTTCTTACAATTCCAGGAGGGACTACAGAGGAAATGCATGAAGTAAAGTTCTTACATTTCCAGGAGGATTTACAGAGGAAGTGCAAAAAGTAAAATTCTTACATTTCCAGGAGCGATTACAGAGGAAGTGCATAAAGTAAAATTCTTACATTTCCAGGAGGGATTACAGAGGAAGTGCATAAAGTAAAGTTCTTACATTTCCAGGAGGGATTACAGGGGATGTGCACAAAGTAGAGTTCCTACTTTTCCAGGAGGATTTACAGAGGAAGTGCATAAAGTAAAGTTCTTACATTTCCAGGAGGGATTACAGGGGATGTGCACAAAGTAGAGTTCTTACATTTCCAGGAGGGATTACAGAGGAACTGCATAAAGTAAAGTTCTTACATTTCCAGGAGGGATTACAGAGGAAGTGCGTAAAGTAAAGTTCTTACATTTCCATGAGGGATTACAGAGGAAGTGCATAAAGTAAAGTTCTTACATTTCCAGGAGGGATTACAGAGGAAATGCATGAAGTAAAGTTCTTATATTTCCAGGAGGGATTGCAGGGGATGTGCACAAAGTAGAGTTCTTACATTTCCAGGAGGGATTACAGAGGAAGTGCATAAAGTAAAGTTCTTACATTTCCAGGAGGGATTACAGAGGAAGTGCATAAAGTAAAGTTCTTACATTTCCAGGAGGGATTACAGAGGAAGTGCATAAAGTAAAGTTCTTACATTTCCAGGAGGGATTACAGAGGAAGTGCATAAAGTAAAGTTCTTACATTTCCAGGGGGAATTAAAGAGGAAGTGCAGAAAGTAGAGTCCTTACATTTCCAGGAGGTATTACAGGGGATGTGCACAAAGTAGAGTTCTTACATTTCCAGGAGGATTTACAGAGGAAGTGCAAAAAGTAAAATTCTTACATTTCCAGGAGGGATTACAGAGGAAGTGCATAAAGTAAAATTCTTACATTTCCAGGAGGGATTACAGAGGAAGTGCATAAAGTAAAGTTCTTACATTTCCAGGAGGGATTACAGGGGATGTGCACAAAGTAGAGTTCCTACTTTTCCAGGAGGATTTACAGAGGAAGTGCATAAAGTAAAGTTCTTACATTTCCAGGAGGGATTACAGGGGATGTGCACAAAGTAGAGTTCTTACATTTCCAGGAGGGATTACAGAGGAACTGCATAAAGTAAAGTTCTTACATTTCCAAGAGGGATTACAGAGGAAGTGCGTAAAGTAAAGTTCTTACATTTCCATGAGGGATTACAGAGGAAGTGCATAAAGTAAAGTTCTTACATTTCCAGGAGGGATTACAGAGGAAATGCATGAAGTAAAGTTCTTACATTTCCAGGAGGGATTGCAGGGGATGTGCACAAAGTAGAGTTCTTACATTTCCAGGAGGGATTACAGGGGATGTGCACAAAGTAGAGTTCTTACATTTCCAGAAGGGATTACAGAGGAAGTGCATAAAGTAAAGTTCTTACATTTCCAGGAGGGATTACAGAGGAAGTGCATAAAGTAAAGTTCTTAAATTTCCAGGAGGGATTACAGAGGAAGTGCATAAAGTAAAGTTCTTACATTTCCAGGAGGGATTACAGAGGAAATGCATAAAGTAAAGTTCTTACATTTCCAGGAGGGATTACAGGGGATGTGCACAAAGTAGAGTTCTTACATTTCCAGGAGGGATTACAGAGGAAGTGCATAAAGTAAAATTCTTACATTTCCAGGAGGGATTACAGGGGATGTGCACAAAGTAGAGTTCTTACATTTCCAGAAGGGATTACAGAGGAAGTGCATAAAGTAAAGTTCTTACATTTCCAGGAGGGATTACAGAGGAAATGCATAAAGTAAAGTTCTTACATTTCCAGGAGGGATTGCAGGGGATGTGCACAAAGTAGAGTTCTTACATTTCCAGGAGGGATTACAGAGGAAGTGCATAAAGTAAAGTTCTTACATTTCCAGGTGGGATTACAGAGGAAGTGCATAAAGTAAAGTTCTTACATTTCCAGGAGGGATTACAGAGGAAGTGCATAAAGTAAAGTTCTTACATTTCCAGGAGGGATTACAGAGGAAGTGCATAAAGTAAAGTTCTTACATTTCCAGGAGGGATTACAGAGGAAATGCATAAAGTAAAGTTCTTACATTTCCAGGAGGGATTACAGGGGATGTGCAAAAAGTAGAGTTCTTACATTTCCAGGAGGGATTACAGAGGAAGTGCATAAAGTAAAGTTCTTACATTTCCAGGAGGGATTACAGAGGAAGTGCATAAAGTAAAGTTCTTACATTTCCAGGAGGGATTACAGAGGAAGTGCATAAAGTAAAGTTCTTACATTTCCAGGAGGGATTACAGAGGAAGTGCATAAAGTAAAGTTCTTACATTTCCAGGAGAGATTACAGAGGAAGTGCACAAAGTAGATTTCTTTCATTTCCAGGAGGGATTACAGTGGAAGTGCATAATGTAAAGTTCTTACATTTCCAGGAGGGATTACAGAGGAAGTGCATAAAGTAAAGTTCTTACATTTCCAGGAGGGATTACAGAGGAAGTGCATAAAGTAAAGTTCTTACATTTCCAGGAGTAATTAAAGAGGAAGTGCACAAAGGAGAGTCCTTACATTTCCAGGAGGATTTACAGAGGAAGTGCACAAAGTAAAGTTCTTACATTTCCAGGAGGGATTACAGAGGAAGTGCATATAGTAAAGTTCTCACATTTCCATGAGGAATTAAAGAGGAAGTGCAGAGAGTAGAGTCCTTACATTTCCAGGAGGGATTACAGAGGAAGTGCACAAAGTAGAGTTCTTACATTTCCAGGAGGGATTACAGGGGATGTGCACAAAGAAGAGTTCTTACATTTCCAGGAGTATTTACAGAGGAAGTGCAAAGAGTAAAGTTCTTACATTTCCAGGAGGGATTACAGAGGAAATGCATAAAGTAAAGTTCTTACATTTCCATGAGGAATTAAAGAGGAAGTGCAAAAAGTAAAGTTCTTACATTTCCAGGAGGGATTACAGAGGAAATGCATAAAGTAAAGTTCTTACATTTCCATGAGGAATTAAAGAGGAAGTGCATAAAGTAAAGTTCTTACATTTCCAGGAGGGATTACAGAGGAAGTGTATAAAGTAAAGTTCTTACATTTCCAGGGGGAATTAAAGAGGAAGTGCAGAAAGTGGAGTCCTTACATTTCCAGGAGGGATTACAGGGGATGTGCACAAAGTAGAGTTCTTACATTTCCAGGAGGATTTACAGAGGAAGTGCAAAAAGTAAAATTCTTACATTTCCAGGAGGGATTACAGAGGAAGTGCATAAAGTAAAATTCTTACATTTCCAGGAGGGATTACAGGGGATGTGCACAAAGTAGAGTTCTTACATTTCCAGAAGGGATTACAGAGGAAGTGCATAAAGTAAAGTTCTTACATTTCCAGGAGGGATTACAGAGGAAGTGCATAAAGTAAAGTTCTTAAATTTCCAGGAGGGATTACAGAGGAAGTGCATAAAGTAAAGTTCTTACATTTCCAGGAGGGATTACAGAGGAAATGCATAAAGTAAAGTTCTTACATTTCCAGGAGGGATTACAGGGGATGTGCACAAAGTAGAGTTCTTATATTTCCAGGAGGGATTACAGAGGAAGTGCATAAAGTAAAATTCTTACATTTCCAGGAGGGATTACAGGGGATGTGCACAAAGTAGAGTTCTTACATTTCCAGAAGGGATTACAGAGGAAGTGCATAAAGTAAAGTTCTTACATTTCCAGGAGGGACTACAGAGGAAATGCATGAAGTAAAGTTCTTACATTTCCAGGAGGATTTACAGAGGAAGTGCAAAAAGTAAAATTCTTACATTTCCAGGAGCGATTACAGAGGAAGTGCATAAAGTAAAATTCTTACATTTCCAGGAGGGATTACAGAGGAAGTGCATAAAGTAAAGTTCTTACATTTCCAGGAGGGATTACAGGGGATGTGCACAAAGTAGAGTTCCTACTTTTCCAGGAGGATTTACAGAGGAAGTGCATAAAGTAAAGTTCTTACATTTCCAGGAGGGATTACAGGGGATGTGCACAAAGTAGAGTTCTTACATTTCCAGGAGGGATTACAGAGGAACTGCATAAAGTAAAGTTCTTACATTTCCAGGAGGGATTACAGAGGAAGTGCGTAAAGTAAAGTTCTTACATTTCCATGAGGGATTACAGAGGAAGTGCATAAAGTAAAGTTCTTACATTTCCAGGAGGGATTACAGAGGAAATGCATGAAGTAAAGTTCTTATATTTCCAGGAGGGATTGCAGGGGATGTGCACAAAGTAGAGTTCTTACATTTCCAGGAGGGATTACAGAGGAAGTGCATAAAGTAAAGTTCTTACATTTCCAGGAGGGATTACAGAGGAAGTGCATAAAGTAAAGTTCTTACATTTCCAGGAGGGATTACAGAGGAAGTGCATAAAGTAAAGTTCTTACATTTCCAGGAGGGATTACAGAGGAAGTGCATAAAGTAAAGTTCTTACATTTCCAGGGGGAATTAAAGAGGAAGTGCAGAAAGTAGAGTCCTTACATTTCCAGGAGGTATTACAGGGGATGTGCACAAAGTAGAGTTCTTACATTTCCAGGAGGATTTACAGAGGAAGTGCAAAAAGTAAAATTCTTACATTTCCAGGAGGGATTACAGAGGAAGTGCATAAAGTAAAATTCTTACATTTCCAGGAGGGATTACAGAGGAAGTGCATAAAGTAAAGTTCTTACATTTCCAGGAGGGATTACAGGGGATGTGCACAAAGTAGAGTTCCTACTTTTCCAGGAGGATTTACAGAGGAAGTGCATAAAGTAAAGTTCTTACATTTCCAGGAGGGATTACAGGGGATGTGCACAAAGTAGAGTTCTTACATTTCCAGGAGGGATTACAGAGGAACTGCATAAAGTAAAGTTCTTACATTTCCAAGAGGGATTACAGAGGAAGTGCGTAAAGTAAAGTTCTTACATTTCCATGAGGGATTACAGAGGAAGTGCATAAAGTAAAGTTCTTACATTTCCAGGAGGGATTACAGAGGAAATGCATGAAGTAAAGTTCTTACATTTCCAGGAGGGATTGCAGGGGATGTGCACAAAGTAGAGTTCTTACATTTCCAGGAGGGATTACAGGGGATGTGCACAAAGTAGAGTTCTTACATTTCCAGAAGGGATTACAGAGGAAGTGCATAAAGTAAAGTTCTTACATTTCCAGGAGGGATTACAGAGGAAGTGCATAAAGTAAAGTTCTTAAATTTCCAGGAGGGATTACAGAGGAAGTGCATAAAGTAAAGTTCTTACATTTCCAGGAGGGATTACAGAGGAAATGCATAAAGTAAAGTTCTTACATTTCCAGGAGGGATTACAGGGGATGTGCACAAAGTAGAGTTCTTACATTTCCAGGAGGGATTACAGAGGAAGTGCATAAAGTAAAATTCTTACATTTCCAGGAGGGATTACAGGGGATGTGCACAAAGTAGAGTTCTTACATTTCCAGAAGGGATTACAGAGGAAGTGCATAAAGTAAAGTTCTTACATTTCCAGGAGGGATTACAGAGGAAATGCATAAAGTAAAGTTCTTACATTTCCAGGAGGGATTGCAGGGGATGTGCACAAAGTAGAGTTCTTACATTTCCAGGAGGGATTACAGAGGAAGTGCATAAAGTAAAGTTCTTACATTTCCAGGTGGGATTACAGAGGAAGTGCATAAAGTAAAGTTCTTACATTTCCAGGAGGGATTACAGAGGAAGTGCATAAAGTAAAGTTCTTACATTTCCAGGAGGGATTACAGAGGAAGTGCATAAAGTAAAGTTCTTACATTTCCAGGAGGGATTACAGAGGAAATGCATAAAGTAAAGTTCTTACATTTCCAGGAGGGATTACAGGGGATGTGCAAAAAGTAGAGTTCTTACATTTCCAGGAGGGATTACAGAGGAAGTGCATAAAGTAAAGTTCTTACATTTCCAGGAGGGATTACAGAGGAAGTGCATAAAGTAAAGTTCTTACATTTCCAGGAGGGATTACAGAGGAAGTGCATAAAGTAAAGTTCTTACATTTCCAGGAGGGATTACAGAGGAAGTGCATAAAGTAAAGTTCTTACATTTCCAGGAGAGATTACAGAGGAAGTGCACAAAGTAGATTTCTTTCATTTCCAGGAGGGATTACAGTGGAAGTGCATAATGTAAAGTTCTTACATTTCCAGGAGGGATTACAGAGGAAGTGCATAAAGTAAAGTTCTTACATTTCCAGGAGGGATTACAGAGGAAGTGCATAAAGTAAAGTTCTTACATTTCCAGGAGTAATTAAAGAGGAAGTGCACAAAGGAGAGTCCTTACATTTCCAGGAGGATTTACAGAGGAAGTGCACAAAGTAAAGTTCTTACATTTCCAGGAGGGATTACAGAGGAAGTGCATAAAGTAAAGTTCTCACATTTCCATGAGGAATTAAAGAGGAAGTGCAGAAAGTAGAGTCCTTACATTTCCAGGAGGGATTACAGGGGATGTGCACAAAGAAGAGTTCTTACATTTCCAGGAGAATTTACAGAGGAAGTGCAAAGAGTAAAGTTCTTACATTTCCAGGAGGGATTACAGAGGAAATGCATAAAGTAAAGTTCTTACATTTCCATGAGGAATTAAAGAGGAAGTGCAAAAAGTAAAGTTCTTACATTTCCAGGAGGGATTACAGAGGAAATGCATAAAGTAAAGTTCTTACATTTCCATGAGGAATTAAAGAGGAAGTGCATAAAGTAAAGTTCTTACATTTCCAGGAGGGATTACAGAGGAAGTGTATAAAGTAAAGTTCTTACATTTCCAGGGGGAATTAAAGAGGAAGTGCAGAAAGTGGAGTCCTTACATTTCCAGGAGGGATTACAGGGGATGTGCACAAAGTAGAGTTCTTACATTTCCAGGAGGATTTACAGAGGAAGTGCAAAAAGTAAAATTCTTACATTTCCAGGAGGGATTACAGAGGAAGTGCATAAAGTAAAATTCTTACATTTCCAGGAGGGATTACAGGGGATGTGCACAAAGTAGAGTTCTTACATTTCCAGAAGGGATTACAGAGGAAGTGCATAAAGTAAAGTTCTTACATTTCCAGGAGGGATTACAGAGGAAGTGCATAAAGTAAAGTTCTTAAATTTCCAGGAGGGATTACAGAGGAAGTGCATAAAGTAAAGTTCTTACATTTCCAGGAGGGATTACAGAGGAAATGCATAAAGTAAAGTTCTTACATTTCCAGGAGGGATTACAGGGGATGTGCACAAAGTAGAGTTCTTATATTTCCAGGAGGGATTACAGAGGAAGTGCATAAAGTAAAATTCTTACATTTCCAGGAGGGATTACAGGGGATGTGCACAAAGTAGAGTTCTTACATTTCCAGAAGGGATTACAGAGGAAGTGCATAAAGTAAAGTTCTTACATTTCCAGGAGGGATTACAGAGGAAATGCATAAAGTAAAGTACTTACATTTCCAGGAGGGATTGCAGGGGATGTGCACAAAGTAGAGTTCTTACATTTCCAGGAGGGATTACAGAGGAAGTGCATAAAGTAAAGTTCTTACATTTCCAGGAGGGATTACAGAGGAAGTGCATAAAGTAAAGTTCTTACATTTCCAGGAGGGATTACAGAGGAAGTGCATAAAGTAAAGTTCTTACATTTCCAGGAGGGATTACAGAGGAAGTGCATAAAGTAAAGTTCTTACATTTCCAGGAGGGATTACAGAGGAAGTGCATAAAGTAAAATTCTTACATTTCCAGGAGGGATTACAGGGGATGTGCACAAAGTAGAGTTCTTACATTTCCAGGAGGATTTACAGAGGAAGTGCAAAAAGTAAAATTCTTACATTTCCAGGAGGGATTACAGAGGAAGTGCATAAAGTAAAATTCTTACATTTCCAGGACGGATAACAGAGGAAGTGCATAAAGTAAAGTTCTTACATTTCCAGGAGGGATTACAGGGGATGTGCACAAAGTAGAGTTCTTACTTTTCCAGGAGGATTTACAGAGGAAGTGCATGAAGTAAAATTCTTACATTTCCAGGAGGGATTACAGGGGATGTGCACAAAGTAGAGTTCTTACATTTCCAGGAGGGATTACAGAGTAACTGCATAAAGTAAAGTTCTTACATTTCCAGGAGGGATTACAGAGGAAGTGCATAAAGTAAAGTTCTTACATTTCCAGGAGGGATTACAGAGGAAGTGCATAAAGTAAAGTTCTTACATTTCCAGGAGGGATTACAGAGGAAGTGCATAAAGTAAAGTTCTTACATTTCCAGGAGTGATTACAGAGGAAGTGCACAAAGTAAAGTTCTTACATTTCCAGGAGGATTTACAGAGGAAGTGCATAAAGTAAAGTTCTTACATTTCCAGGAGGGATTACAGAGGCAGTGCATAAAGTAGAGTTCATACATTTCCAGGAGGGATTACAGAGGAAGTGCATAAAGTAAAGTTCTTACATTTCCAGGAGGGATTACAGAGGAAGTGCATAAAGTAGAGCTCTTACATTTCCAGGAGGATTTACAGAGGAAGTGCATGAAGTAAAATTCTTACATTTCCAGGAGGGATTACAGAGGAAATGCATAAAGTAAAGTTCTTACATTTCCAGGAGGGATTACAGAGGAAGTGCATAAAGTAAAGTTCTTACATTTCCAGGAGGGATTACAGAGGAAATGCATAAAGTAAAGTTCTTACATTTCCAGGAGGGATTACAGAGGAAGTGCATAAAGTAAAGTTCTTACATTTCCAGGAGGATTTACAGAGGAAGTGCATAAAGTAAAGTTCTTACATTTCCAGGAGGGATTACAGAGGCAGTGCATAAAGTAGAGTTCATACATTTCCAGGAGGGATTACAGAGGAAGTGCATAAAGTAAAGTTCTTACATTTCCAGGAGGGATTACAGAGGAAGTGCATAAAGTAGAGCTCTTACATTTCCAGGAGGATTTATAGAGGAAGTGCATGAAGTAAAATTCTTACATTTCCAGGAGGGATTACAGAGGAAGTGCATAAAGTAAAGTTCTTACATTTCCAGTGGGAATTAAAGAGGAAGTGCAGAAAGTAGAGTCCTTACATTTCCAGGAGGGATTACAGGGGATGTGCACAAAGTAGAGCTCTATGAAATAAGCCTCCCGAAACAGATATGTAAAAAAAGAGCTAAGTTTAATTTGAATTCTCTGTTATCCCTCCTGGAAATGAATGTCTCAACTGATAACTGGGTGATACAATTTCATGGTAAAAATATCAAACTGTGTAGAGACTCACCACACATTAAAAAAGGAGCACCCTTCTTGTCAAGTAATTTACACATTTCCAGGAGGAATAATAGAGGAACAGCATAAAAAATGCTACAGAATTGTAAAGAAAGTGTATAGTATAAGCCCAGCACTAAGAGAAGAGCATTCTCCTGTGTCCGCAGGGTGGTCCGGCCCCCCGGAGGATACGTCATCCAGGGCTATATCTGTCCTTGTCACTGAGTCAAGTGCCCTGTCAGGACTAGCCCCTGTCTGTGACCACCAGGGAATCTGCACTATTCCCAGACCCCATAGTGCCAGGACGCAGGCTGTGATCAGCGCCCCCCCTGGCATGTAGGAAATACTGCACCCAAAGTCTCTCCAACTTCTGCACTAATTGAGTGACTCAAAAAATTTGAGGGGACAAGACGGGAAAAATAATCAGTATTTAGATAAAATATTTTAAAATTTTATTTTACTTTATCGGCCCATTGTTATATAGATCAGTGAAAAGAACTTGACTTTAAAAAAAAAAGTGCCGTTCCTCTATTATTCCTCCTGGAAATGACTAAATAGGCAACTGGGTCTTATCTAGAGATGAGCGTTGTTCTACTCGAACTGTTCGCCAATCTCAAATTCAAGCTGTTTTGGGCGGTGTTCGAGCCGGTCGGCGAACACGAACAATTTGAGAAAAATTCGGCTGTTCGAGGTTATGTTCGATAACTGTTCGTGCACCAAAATCATAACTGGATTTTTTCTCAGTAATGATGAAAATTAATGTTAATACGCAGTTTGAGTGTACAGCGGGGCGGGGGGAGGGGCAGGGGATGGATCTCTGCAGGAACAATGAAGATCTCCATTTTTTTTTCTCTTTCCCGCATTTGCAGTGGGGAGGTGCAATCTGTCAGCCTAT
The DNA here is from genome assembly GCF_046119375.1 of Phyllobates terribilis. Classification (NCBI taxonomy): domain Eukaryota; kingdom Metazoa; phylum Chordata; class Amphibia; order Anura; family Dendrobatidae; genus Phyllobates; species Phyllobates terribilis. The sequence goes on from NW_027363258.1 coordinate 848,716, forward strand.
CAGCAGCGCACACACGGAGCGAAGTGCTTTTTTTCACACAAGCAAGGGCATGTGTCATTGGCAGTGTATGTCACATGTCCTTGCCCTATAAGACCAAGCCATTTTCCCCGTCGCCACCATTTTCTCACTGCTGCAGCTGCGTGTTAGACGGCACCGCTGTTGCTGTGTGCGCTATACCTTGTTAATTTCAAGCCAATTTTCGCACAAATATACAGATAGCTTGGGAGTAGGGAATAGTTGTGATTGCAGTCCTTTTAAGGACTAGGTTACAGCATTTCCTACGACTTTTATCAGGGAGGTCTGTGCTCTTAAATAGATAGGTTGTGGGAGTAAAGACTAATTGTAATTGGAGTCCTTTTCAGGACTAGGTTACATGAGTTCCTATCAGTTTTTGCCAGGCAGGTCTGTGCCAGTGCTGTGCAAGTTTTTTTCACAGCATTTGGCTGAATCTAGCAAAGCTAATCCTTTTTGGCCTATTGCAGAGTGTGTTAGTCAGTGGAGTAGCCTATCTGTGTTGCAAGATATACCACCTGTGTATAGAATACCAATTTTTTTACTGCACCTAGTGAAGTAAAATCTTTTGGGCATAGCATCATTCTATTAGTCCATCTATACTGACCTCCATCAGGTTGCAAACTGAATATAATTTTTTTCTGCATCTAGCTCTGAAAAAATATTTAGGCTTCTAGCAGTGTGTGGGACTTGGTCTATTAGTCCATCTATACTGACCTCCATCAGGTTGCAAATTAAAAATAATTTTTTTCTGCATCTAGCTCTGAAAAAATATTTGGGCTTCTAGCAGTGTGTGGGACTTGGTCTATTAGTCCATCTATACTGACCTCCATCAGGTTGCAAATTAAAAATAATTTTTTTCTGCATCTAGCTCTGAAAAAATATTTGGGCTTCTAGCGGTGAGTGGGACTTGGTCTATTAGTCCATCTATACTGACCTCCATCAGGTTGCAAATTAAAAATAATTTTTTTCTGCATCTAGCTCTGAAAAAATATTTGGGCTTCTAGCAGTGTGTGGGACTTGGTCTATTAGTCCATCTATACTGACCTACATCAGGTTGCAAATTAAAAATAATTTTTTTCTGCATCTAGCTCTGAAAAAATATTTGGGCTTCTAGCGGTCTGTGGGACTTGGTCTATTAGTCCACCTATACTGACCTCCATCAGGTTGCAAATTAAAAATAATTTTTTTCTGCATCTAGCTCTGAAAAAATATTTGGGCTTCTAGCAGTGTGTGGAACTTGGTCTATTAGTCCATCTATACTGACCTCCATCAGGTTGCAAATTAAAAATAATTTTTTTCTGCATCTAGCTCTGAAAAAATATTTGGGCTTCTAGCAGTGTGTGGGACTTGGTCTATTAGTCCATCTATACTGACCTCCATCAGGTTGCAAATTAAAAATAATTTTTTTCTGCATCTAGCTCTGAAAAAATATTTGGGCTTCTAGCAGTGTGTGGGACTTGGTCTATTAGTCCATCTATACTGACCTACATCAGGTTGCAAATTAAAAATAATTTTTTTCTGCATCTAGCTCTGAAAAAATATTTGGGCTTCTAGCGGTGTGTGGGACTTGGTCTATTAGTCCACCTATACTGACCTCCATCAGGTTGCAAATTAAAAATAATTTTTTTCTGCATCTAGCTCTGAAAAAATATTTGGGCTTCTAGCAGTGTGTGGGACTTGGTCTATTAGTCCATCTATACTGACCTACATCAGGTTGCAAATTAAAAATAATTTTTTTCTGCATCTAGCTCTGAAAAAATATTTGGGCTTCTAGCGGTGTGTGGGACTTGTTCTATTAGTCCTTCTATACTGACCTCCATCAGGTTGCAAATTAAAAATATTTTTTTTCTGCATCTAGCTCTGAAAAAATATTTGGGCTTCTAGCAGTGTGTGGGACTTGGTCTATTAGTCCATCTATACTGACCTCCATCAGGTTGCAAATTAAAAATATTTTTTTTCTGCATCTAGCTCTGAAAAAATATTTGGGCTTCTAGCAGTGTGTGGGACTTGGTCTATTAGTCCATCTATACTGACCTCCATCAGGTTGCAAATTAAAAATATTTTTTTTCTGCATCTAGCTCTGAAAAAATATTTGGGCTTCTAGCAGTGTGTGGGACTTGGTCTATTAGTCCATCTATACTGACCTCCATCAGGTTGCAAATTAAAAATATTTTTTTTCTGCATCTAGCTCTGAAAAAATATTTGGGCTTCTAGCAGTGTGTGGGACTTGGTCTATTAGTCCATCTATACTGACCTCCATCAGGTTGCAAATTAAAAATAATTTTTTTCTGCATCTAGCTCTGAAAAAATATTTGGGCTTCTAGCGGTGTGTGGGACTTGGTCTATTAGTCCATCTATACTGACCTCCATCAAGTTGCAAATTAAAAATAATTTTTTTCTTCATTTATCTCTGAAAAAATATTTGGGCTTCTAGCAGCGTGTGGGACTTGTTCTATTAGTCCATCTATACTGACCTCCATCAGGTTGCAAATTAAAAATAATTTTTTTCTGCATCTAGCTCTGAAAAAATATTTGGGCTTCTAGCAGTGTGTGGGACTTGGTCTATTAGTCCATCTATACTGACCTCCATCAGGTTGCAAATTAAAAATAATTTTTTTCTGCATCTAGCTCTGAAAAAATATTTGGGCTTCTAGCAGTGTGTGGGACTTGGTCTATTAGTCCATCTATACTGACCTCCATCAGGTTGCAAATTGAATAAAAACATTTTCTGCATCTAGCTCTGAAAAAATATTTGGGCTTCTAGCGGTGTGTGGGACTTGGTCTATTAGTCCATCTATACTGACCTCCATCAGGTTGCAAATTAAAAATAATTTTTTTCTGCATCTAACCCAGCCAATAGTTTTGGCCTAATACCACAGTTTGGCCACTCAGCTCTGCTCGGTTACCATCCATTGTTTTTTTGTGCAAACAACTCCAGAGTTGTGAATTAGTTAACTACCAAAATGAGTGGAAAAAGGCCTGCTGCTGGTGGAAAGGGGAATAGGCGTGTTGGGAAGGGGAAAAAAGGTTGTGTCCGTGGGGTAGGTGCAGAAGAAAGACCATCTTCCAGCCAAACTAAAATGTCTACTTCTTTTAGCGGACAATGTGATAAGATCCCTTTCTTACGGCCACGCCAATCGCTACAAATTCCAGATGAGGCACAAAAACAGCAGGTGCTTCAACGGATATCAAGTGCTCCTTTAAGTGGGCTCTCCTCCACATCAACTTCAACATCACAAATACTCCAGTCCTCAAAGGTGTCACCCAAATCGCACTTGCTTCCTCACAGCTCCCAAATCTCCAGCTGCCCGTCTGAGTGTGAGGTAGAACAGATGGTTGAGTCTGCAGAGCTGTTTACTCATACTATAGCCTGGGAATCAGAGGTCGACTCCAGCGCTTCTGTGAATCCAGACGAGGAAATGATCTGCACTGATGCCCAGAGTCTTTATGAGTCGGATCCAGGACCAGACGCAGAAGGTTCTGACCATAATGTAGACCCTCATTCCCAAACTGTAACTCCTGTTGGTGGAGACAATGAGGAAGACGATGATAAGACTCAAATACCTGATTGGAGCGACAACTTTAGTTTTTTGTCAGGGCAGGAACAGGTTGGCTCTGAGGACGACGGGTGTGATAACGCACAGGGTGATGATGATGAGGTCAGAGATCCCACTTACTGTCAACCCACAGTCAGCCAAGAGATGAGGTCAGCAGAGGAGGTGGAGGAAGATGCTAGTGACGACGAGGTCAGGTTGCGCCTTCCTGGACAGAGACGTAGTACTGGAAGCACGTCAACAACTGCATCCTCAAACACAACTCTGCCTCTCACCACAAGTCGTGGTGGCTCTTCAGGTCGCATGGGTGCTAAGCCTTGCATAGCCTGGGCATTTTTTCAGATCGATAAAGATGACCCAACTCGTGTTATCTGTAACATTTGTCAGCAAAAGCTAAGTAGAGGCCAAAAAATACATAGTTTGAGTACTTCATGCATGAACCGGCACATGGACATGAAGCATAAGTTGCAGTGGGAAGCTCAGTGTGCTACAATGCGGCCTAGCCGGCCGGGCCAATCACCGTCTGCCATATCTTGTGCATCCGCGGCCTCTTCATCCTCTGTGACTGGGGGCACAGCAGTCACACCTGTTTTGGGGCGCAGACCTGCCACCTCTTTACCCGCAACAGCCAGCGTGATTGGCAGGTCATCATTTTCTTTGGAGGTGGTAACACCAGCTGGTCTTGAGCGCTGTCCGACATCGATAGCACCACCTTTGGATCAAGGCAACCTAACATGTCCGCCTGCATCTTCCTCACAGACCGGCAGTTTGCCGGGGACACCCTTATCAACCCCGTCTAAGCACAATAGCCAGCCCTCGGTCCCTCAGATGTGGACAAGTAAAAGACCATTTCCTCCTAGCCATGAGAAAGCTAAGAGGTTGAATTTCACCATCTGCAAGCTCTTGGCTACAGAAATGCTGCCTTTCCGCCTGGTGGACACAGAGGATTTTCGAGACCTTATGTCCGTCGCAGTGCCCCAGTACCAGATGCCCAGTCGGCACTACTTCTCAAAGAAAGGTGTGCCTGCGCTCCACCAGCATGTCGCACACAACATCACCGCTTCTTTGAGAAACTCTGTGTGTGACAGGGTGCATTTCACCACAGACACTTGGACGAGTAGGCATGGACAGGGGCGTTACATGTCGCTGACTGGGCACTGGGTAACTATGGTGACAGCAGGACAAGGGGCTGCTGTCCAAGTCTTGCCGTCCCCACGAGTTGTGCGTCAATCCTCTTTATGTCAAAGTTCCTCCACTGCTTCTGCCTCCTCAACCTCCTCTCGGTCTTCCACCTGCACCCAAAGCCTGTCTGGTCATGCCACAAGCTTTCTAACTGCGCAGAAGGGATCCTGCACACCTCCTTACTATGCTGGCAGTAGGGCTCAACGTCATCAGGCGGTTTTTACATTGAAATGTCTGGGAAATGTGAGTCACACAGCTGAGGAGTTGTGGTCAGCTCTGGAGAACCAATTTCATGAATGGTTGTCTCCACTGGACCTGAAACCAGGGAAGGCCGTGTGCGACAATGCTGCAAACCTGGGTGCGGCCCTTCGCCGGGGCAATGTCACACACGTGCCTTGTATGGCTCACGTGTTGAACCTGGTTGTCCAGCAATTTTTAGCCCACTATCCCAGACTAGATGGCCTTCTGCAGAGGGCACGGTCGCTGTGTGCTCACTTCCGCCGTTCGCATCCCGCAGCTCAGCGACTTACATCTCTACAGAAGTCGTTGGGCCTGCCACTTCACCGGCTAAAATGCGATGTGCCTACCCGGTGGAATTCAACTCTGCACATGTTGCAGCGACTGTGGCAGCACCGACAAGCCCTGGTGCAATACGTTCTGACGTATAGCCTGGGCCAACGAGATTCAGAGGTGGGGCAAATCACGCTGGAGGAGTGGTCTCAGATCAGGGACCTATGCACCCTTCTGCACAGTTTTGAAATGGCGACGAAGATGTTTAGTGCTGACGATGCCATTATCAGCATGACTATTCCGGTGATTTACATGCTGGAGCACATGTTAAACAGAATTCGGAGTCAGGTGGTGGCACAAGAGGAGGTGGAGGAAGTAGAGGAGGAGGAGTTGTATGCGGAAGGGCTAACATCTGCAAGGTCCAGACGGTCGGCAGCACCAAGGCGGCAGGCATGTGAGGGTGGGGGAGATGGTTTTACCAGGGCGCATGGTAGCAGCCAAACTAGTGAGGAAGGTGCAGGAGCCCAGGAAGAAGTGGAGGACGAACTGATGGAAGACTCATCAGATGAGGGAGACCTTGATCACATTTCTGTTGTGCGAGGTTGGGGGGAGAGGACAGAGGAAGGAAGCATGATTGTTACCTCGCCACCAACACAACAGGGACTTGGTGCTCCTGGATGCGCAACACACATGAGTGCCTTCTTGCTGCACTACCTGCAACATGACCCTCGAATTGTGAGAATTAGAAATAATCCTGACTACTGGGTTGCCACACTGTTAGATCCCCGGTACAAAAGTAAATTTGCAGAAATTATTCCTGCCATAGAAAGGGATGCACGCATGCAGGAGTATCAGCAGAGACTGTTGCAGAATCTTACATGTGCTTTTCCACAAAATACCAGTGGTGCACGTAGTGAATCTCACAGTTCCAACTTGCCAACCGTGGGACCGTCAAGTGTTCAGCACTCAAACCGTGACAGAACCACAGTATCTGCTGGTAACATCAATTTTGCGGAATCATTTCACCACTTTTTTAGCCCATCCTTTGCAAGGCCACAGGAGACAAGAAGTCTGACACATAGTCAACGCCTAGAGACGATGGTACAGGAGTATCTCCAAGTAAACATTGAAGCCACGACTGTGTCACTGGACCCTTGCTCTTTTTGGGCTTCCAATCTGGATAAATGGCCGGAGCTAGCCACTTACGCCTTGGAGATCTTGTCATGCCCCGCAGCCAGCGTTCTGTCTGAACGTGTGTTCAGCGCTGCTGGTGGTGTGCTGACAGATAAGCGCACGCGGCTCTCCACTGATAATGTAGACAGACTCACGTTCATAAAGATGAACAAATCATGGATCCGAAACGACTTTTCTACCCCTGTGTCATCCTGGGGAGAGTAAAAGCTTGATGATTGGTTAAAATCACCCTACCAACCGTTTTAAGCTTTCAAATTACTAATCATGTTTATCTGTATCTTGACTGGAAAATAATTTGGGCTTTGTAGCAGTGTGCAGCACTGATCCTATTAGGCCATCTATACTAAAGCTTCACCAGATTTAAAATTAAAAATAATTTTTAGCTGCATCTAGCCCGGAAAATAATTTTGGGGCTCCGAGATGCGCAAGACACATAAGTGCCTTCTTGCTGCACTACCTGCAGCATGACCCTCATATTGTCAGAATTCGAAGTAATCATGACTACTGGGTTGCCACACTCTTAGATCCCCCAAACTTTTCGATCAACCTTTTCATTTTAATAAAGACCAAAAAAATGGTCATTTTTGAAATTATAAGCATTAGCAGGTTGTTAGAAACTGAAATCAAACAGTTTTCAACTCAAAACTTTATTCTAGGTGATGTTACATTTTCACATAGGACCCCTTGTTCGAAAGGAGCTTCTGAACTCTCTCGTCCATTGAATTTGTCAGGTTTTGGATGGTTTCTGCTTCAATTGTTTTGCATGAGGACAGAATACCCTCCCAGAGCTGTTGCTTAGATGTGAACTGCCTCCCGCCATCATAGACACTCCTTTTAATGATGCTCCAAAGGTTCTGAATGGGGTAGAGGTCAGGGGAGCATGGGGGTCACACCATAAGTTTGTCCCCTTTTATGCCCATATCAGCCAGAGATGCAGATGTTTTATGTGCAGCATGAGATGGTGCATTATCATGCAGAAAAATGATCTTGCTGTGAAATACACGGTTCTTCTTCTTGAACCATGGCAGGAAGTGCTGTTTGAGAAAATCCACATACATTATGGAGTTCATCTTTAGCGCCTTCAGGGATCCTAAAGGGGCCGACAATCTCTCTCCCCATGATTCCAGCCCAAAACATTACTCCACCTCCTCCTTGTTGGCGCTGTAGCCGTGTTTGCGTGGGGTGTCCATCAACCAGCCATCCTCCACTCCATCCATCTGGACCATCGAGCGCTGCACGGCACTCATCCGTGAACAAAACAGTTTTGAAATCAGTCTTCATGTAATGTTTGGCCCACTGGAGCCGTTTCTGCTTGTGTGAAGTGGATAGAGGAGGTCGACAGGATGGCGCATGCACAGCTGCAAACCTCTGAAGGACCCTGCATCTTGTTGTTCGGGGGACGTTGGAGGCACAAGCAGCTTCAAAAACTTGTCTGCTGCTATGACAAGGCTTTTTTGCCGCTGCTCTTTCAACCTGACGTAATTGCCTGTAGGAAAGAGTCCTCAATTTGCCCTTATCAGCACGCACACGTGTGTACTGTGAATCAGCTACATACTTCTTGATTGCCAGGACACTTCATCCTGATCATCGCACAATGTTGATTGTAGTCATGCCTTGACCTAAACACTCCACAATTTGTTGCTTCTCAGCAGCCGACACATTCTTTTTCTTTCCCATTTTGGCAGAAAATGTAGGCTGCTTAATAATGTGAGAGAGCCTTCTTAAGTAGTCTTGCCTTTCATTGGACACACCTGCCAAACTAATTAGCACAGGTGTCTGCAATTGCTTACAGTGATATAAAGAGCCCTGACACACATCACCATCAATGAGTTTAACTGACAAACAAACAAATTCTTCCCTTATCACTCCTAAACACTTTTTGTATAATAATTTGGAACGCAGTGTACATGTGCTTTTCCACAAAACACCAGTGGTTCACGTAGTGAATCTTACAGTTCTAACTTGCCAACCGTGGTCTGTATGGAGTTGTGCAATAAAGGGCCCAAAATTAAGATAACATAGATGGGAGAGGTCTCTATGAATAGGAATTCCTAAGTATTTGATACCCTGTGAGGGCCAGGCAAAGGGAAAGTTGGACTGGATGGAATCCTACATGGATTTGGGGAGGGAGACATCGAGGGCCTCAGACTTCGCTGCATTGATTTTAAAATTTTACCATGTAACAAAGTGATCTATTTCAGCCATAACAGCATGGATGGATATATGTGATTGAGTGATATATACTAGGACATCATCAGCAAATAGAGAGCACTTGTACTCGGTGCCTCCCACCTCAATCCACCTAATATTGGGGTTATGGCGAATTGATGAGAGCAGGTGCTCCGTCACTAGGATGTATAAGAGAGGGGACAGAGGACATCACTGCCTTGTCCCATTGGTGATTGTGAAAGGTGATGAAAATGTTCTGACGCACCCCCTGGGCCTTGGGACACCCGGAGCCGGACCCTTTTTGGTGGATGCTGGTGGTTGTAGTCTTCGTGGCGGCGACCCAGTTCCGTGGCTCAGGGCGGTCAAACCAGTGGCGGAACTATTTATGTGGTTTTCATGTTTAAATGTCCGACTACGCCACCCGTGGATTGCGGTCAGAGTGAACCGCCGCTACAGGGCAGACCACTGAGGCTGGTGTTGTGGGTGCAGCAGAGCGTAGCATAACTCCCCACGGGAGGAGTATAGCCTCAGGGCAGTGTATGCGGAGGATGGGGGTGATGGTGCAGGGCAGCAGCAGTAACGACACGGAGTCAGTGATGCAGTTCAGGGCCTTTACTCACAGTTCTTATTATCCAGACCACGTCTGCAGGTAACGGCTGCCCACGTCGTACTGTGCTCACCAGGTGAGGGGCTCAGACAACTCCCAGATAACTTTGGAGCACTTCACAGGACCCCCTTTGTGTGTCCTTTGTCTGGCCTTTCTTACCAACACTTCTGTCCGGCTGCCTCGGGCCTCCTCTTGGTAAACTTGGCGCCAGTTTCCCTGACCCTATGTGGTGCCTTCCTAGCGGGTGTAGCGAGGGGCTGCGCCACATAAAATGTCAGAGCCTCCGGTTTCTAGCTGAGGGTCGTTTCCTGCCTCCACTAGTTCGGGGATCGGTCTCCCCCTTTGGCCTGACCCCTCCACGCAGGTGGATTCGGGCGTGCGGTGGCGACTCGCCCGTCCGCACCCCTGGGATCCCTTCATTCCTCGTTCCTGGAGCCTTCTCCGCTCCTCTTCCTTCCTTCTCCCTCTTCCAGGCCTGGGCCTCTGTTACTAGGCCCGCCTCCGGAGCAGAGCTCATGCAGAGCCCCTGCTCCCTGCCACTTCTGCTCAGACTTCTCTGCACTGAACTAAGATGGTGCCCACCTTTTATACTCCCTTCTCAATGCACCCAGGAACTGCTTCCTCCCTGCTCCTGCACTACAGGGTTCCCCTTCCTCAGTGTTCCCTCCCCCCACTCCAGCCAGGGACAGGGACTGTCGTGCCCATCTCAGGGGCATATTGGTCGCCCTGCCCCACGGCAATGTGGTGTAATGCATGCAGGTGTCGGGTCCTGATCCACACTCCATCCTTACCTGAGAGTGAGATATCACACCTCTGGGTGAGGTGCAATACGTCTGTAGCAACCGAGCCCTCAGGGTGCTACAGTTCCATTTATCTTCAGCCTAGGTGACGTATTGCGATACAGGGCCGTGATTTTGGCTATAAAAGGGTCCCCTAGACCCCTACCCCAAGCTTTTTAAGAGAATCATATATGGCGTGCCAGGAGACTCTATGGAATGCTTTCTCAGCATCCAACGAGAGTATCTACTTACAAATTTTTAACTGCATCTAGCCCAGGAAATACTTTGTGCCTAGTAGCAGTGTCTGCTAGTCAGCGGATTATCCCGGCTGTTAAGCAAGCTACACCACCTGTAGTTTGGACACTTAATTTTTTCAAAGGAAATGCTTCGGGACCATGGGATACTTAGTGAAGAGCATCAGGAGGCACCCCAAGGCATAGGGGCTGGGACTGGCAGTAGGATGCCTTGCGGTGGACAGCCGAGCTCGATCCTTATAAAAGCTTTTTAACTGCAGCAGCTTTAGTGGACGCTACTGGAGCTGGAATTACGCGGCTGCTGGCATGAGACTTGCCCTCCAATAGATCCTTGTAAATGGATTTAAAGTGTATTCATTCAAATTAGAGAGACAATTTAAATTAAAAAGCTTAGAGCTGCCTCCACCACAGGGGGGCTCGCTCGACCCACCAGCGGACAGGCACCAGTATTGGGAGAGGGGGGCTGGCCGTCAGGGTTCACCGCGGCTCTGGCACAAACCCGGCGACACGGAGGTGGCACGGGCAGGACCGGACTGGCCGTGTCGGCTTCTCACTTTTTGGATTTTAGAAGGGCATGACATGCCTATATCTGTGTCTCCCCCTCCTTTTACTCCTCCACCTCTTTTATTTTCGCATGACTATATGTACTTGTCACTTTTCCATGTGTTAGTTGTGTCTTCTGAGCAGTTTGTCAGCTTTTGGACACCTTTGAAGGTGTTTTCTATGTGTTTCTATGTGTTTTTGTTTGCCTGCCATTGGTTTTAACGGTGTTCGAAGGTGTTCGACGAACCGAACCGAACTCGAACACTACGGGGGTGGCTCAACACTAGTCTTATCGTTCCATTATTCATGAGTGTCCAATCAGTACTGACAATATTAGTCACACTCTGTTTTAAATGGGAATGATTGTGCCAAGTTATTAATTGATGCACACATTTCCAAGAGGAATAACAGAGGACAAGACAGGAGAATTAATCAGTATTTGATCCAAAATGACACTTATTTCCAACATTTCAGGTATTTTATTGGCCCAATGTTATAGATTAGTGAGATGGATTTTGCAGCATTTTTTTTTCTTCTTAAAATTGTGCCACTCCTCTGTTATTCTTCCTGGAAATGTATGACTAAATCGACAATGTTATAGTTTAGTGCATTGGATTTACATAAAGGATCTGTCCTGACATATCACTGATACTTCCCCCAAAAAACAATAATTTGGGAATATTTTTCCTCTGTTATTCTTCCTGGAAATGTATGACCAAATTGACAACTACATGTTACCGTTCCTTTGTCTTTGAGAATGTTTCTGTCCTATCAGTGCTGCTGATTACGATAGCCACGCCCTATTGAAAAGTAAGTGGGTGTGTCAATGGGGCGTGTCTCTACACAGAATGTCCCTCTCTAATCACTACTGACAATGTTAGTCACGCCCTGTTGTAAGGTTAGTACATTTCCAGGAGGAACAACAGGTGAACAGCAAAAATAAATAAAAAAATAAAAAACAAAATGTGTTCTAAAATAGTCATTCCCCCTGTTGTTCCTCTTGGAAATGTATTTACCTTATAATAGTGCGTGACAAACATTGTCAGCCCTGATTGGACAGGGACATTGTGTAGGGACACGCCTCACTGACGCAACCTATAAAATAACAATTCTGGAACATATTTTTTTTTCTGTTCCAATGTTGTTCCTCCTGGAAATGTAAAGTGAAGACATTTCAAGAGGAACAACATGGGAAATAGTTATTCTGGAACATTTTTTTATTTTTATTGATGTTCCCATATTGTTCCTCCTGGAAATGTATTGACCTTTCATTATTTTTGAAAGAAAAGCAAATTTTTTTCAATGAAGCTAACATTAAATGAATCAGAAATACACTCTATACATTGTTAATGTGGTAAATGACTATTCTAGCTGCAAACGTCTTGTTTTTATTGCAATATCTACATAGGTGTATAGAGGCCCATTTCCAACAACCACCACTCCAGTGTTTTAATGGTACATTGTGTTTGCTAACTGTGTAAGAAGGCTAATGGATGTTTAGAAAACCCTAGAAAACCCTTGCACAAGTATGTTAGCCCAGCTGAAAACGGTTTGGCTGATTTGAGAAGCTATAAAATTGACCTTCCTTTGAGCTAGTTGAGAATCTGGAGCATTACATTTGTTTGTTCTATGAAACTCTCAAAATGGCCAGAAAAAGAGAACTTTCATGTGAAACTCAACAGTCTATTCTTGTTCTTAGAAATGAAGGCTATTCCATGCAAGAGATTGCCAAGAAACTGAAGATTTCCTCCAACGGTGTGTACTACTCCCTTCAGAGGAGAGCACAAACAGGCTCTAACCAGAGTAGAAAGAGAAGTGGGAGCCCCGCAGCACAACTGAGCAACAAGACAAATACATTAGAGTCTCTAGTTTGAGAAATCGACGTCTCACAGCTCCTCAACTGACAGCTTCATTAAATAGTACACGCAAAATGCCAGTGTCAACGTCTACAGTGAAGAGGCGACTCCGGGATGCTGGCCTTCAGGGCAAAGTGGCAAAGAAAAAGCCATATCTGAGACTGACTAATAAAAGGAAAAGATTAATATGGGCAAAAGAACACAGACATTGGACAGAGGAAGATTGGAAAAAAGTTTTATGGACAGACGAATCAAAGTTTGAGGTGTTTGGATCACATAGAAGAACATTTGTGAGACGCAGAACAACTGAAAAGATGCTGGAAGAGTGCCTGACGCCATCTGTCAAGCATGGTGGAGGTAATGTGATGGTCTGGGGTTGCTTTGGTGCTGGTAAAGTGTGAGATCTGTACAAGATAAATGGGATTTTGAATAAGGAAGGCTATCACTCCATTTTGCAACGCCATGCCATACACTGTGGACAGCGCTTGAATGGAGCCAATTTCATCCTACAACAGGAAGATGACCCAAAGCACACCTCCAAATTATGCATGAACTATTTAGGGAAGAAGCAGGCAGCTGGTATTCTATCTGTAATGGAGTGGCCAGCAGTCACCAGATCTCAGCCCCATTGAGCTGTTGTGGGATCAGATCAGATTGACCGTATGATACGCAAAAAGTGCCCATCAAGCCAATCCAACTTGTGTGAGGGGCTTCAGGAAGCATGGGGGGGGAATTTCTCAAGATTACCTCAGCAAATTAACAGCTAGAATGCCAAAGGTCTGCAATGCTGTAATTGCTGCAAAGGAGCATTCTGTGACGAAAGCAAAGTTTGAAGCAGAAATTATTCTTTCCAATAAAAATCATTATTTCTAACCTTGTCAATGTCTGGACTATTTTCTATTCATTTTTCAACTCATTTGATAAATAAAAGTATGAGTTTTCATGGAAAAAAAAAATTGTCTGGGTGACCCCAAAGTTTTGAATGGTAGTGTGTATGTATATATATATATATATATATATATTTGCAAAGGTTTAGGTTTGGGGCTCATAGATATATATATATATATACACTGCTCAAAGAAATAAGGAGGGAGCATCATGTGACACTCCCTCTCCCATCATTCCTCCTCTGCGTCTGACGCAGCGGCATGATGACGCGCCACGCTGTGTCAGACAGTGGAGCTGGCAGCTGCTGAGGTGATCAGCTGCAGAGACTGAAGCAGCGGGGAACGAGGAGCGGTAAGTATGGATTTATTTATAAATCAGTGTGTACTGATAATACTGGAGGACTGGGGCTGCATTTTACCCTAGGGGTGGGGGGCTGCATTTTACCCTATGGCTGGCTGCATTATACTGCGTACAGGACCATGGGGGAATGCATTATACTGAGTGGAGGACCAAGGCGAGTGTCTTATACTGTGTGGAGGACCATGGGGGAGTGCATTGTACTGTGTGGAGGACCATGGGGGAGTGCATTATACTGTGTGGAGGACCACGAGGGAGTGCATTATACTGCGTGGAGGACCATGGGGGAGTGCATTATACTGTGTGGAGGACCACGTGGGAGTGCATTATACTGCGTGGAGGACCACAAGGGAGTGCATTATACTGCGTGGAGGACCACGAGGGAGTGCATTATACTTCGTGGAGGACCATGGGAGTGTATTATACTGCATGGAGGACCATGGCGAGTGCCTTACACTGTGTGGAGGACCATGGCGAGAGTCTTATACTGTGCGGAGGACCATGGTGAGTGCATTTAACTCTATGGAGTGTGGAGAGGTGTGGGGCAGTCGGGGGATCATACTTTACCCTGGGAGTTGAGGTGGGGTATAGTAGGGTCATTATACTGCGCATATGGAGGAATTCACCATGGGAGTATCATACCGTGTTTGGGGGGCACTTTTGTTGGCACCACACTTTATGGGCAATGAAAAAGGGATCTAGGACTTCAGCAGGAGGAAAATTACTATGTGAAGGCTGGAAGGTTGTGAGATCTGCTCTTCTGTGACCCCGACAATTATTTACATTTTTACATTTTTTTGTTGGGGGGCCCAATTAGAACTTCTGCTATGGGGCCCCATGATTCCTATGTACGCCCCTGATTGTACCAAATCCTCAGCTGTGCTGATACTAAGGATATGGACACTCAGACATTTTGGGCTAAATATATACAGTACACACCAAAAGTTTGGACACACCTTCTGATTTAAAGATTTTTCTGTATTTTCATGACTTTGAAAATTGTACATTCACACTGAAGGCATCAAAACTATGAATTACCACATGTGAAATTATATACCTAACAAAAAAGTGTGAAACAACTGAAAATATGTCTTATATTCTAGGTTCTTCAAAGTAGCCACCTTTTGCTTTGATGACTGCTTTGCACACTCTTGGCATTCTCTTGATGAGCTTCTAGAGGTAGTCACCGGAAATGGTTTTCACTTCACATGTGTGCCCTTTCAGGTTTAATAAGTGGGATTTCTTGCCTTATAAATGGGGTTGGGACCATCAGTTGTGTTGTGCAGAAGTCAGGTGGATACACAGCTGATAGTCCTACTGAATAGACTGTTAGAATTTGTATTATGGCAAGAAAAAAGCAGCCAAGTAAAGAAAAATGAGTGGCAATCATTACTTTAAGAAATGAAGGTCAGTCAGTCTGAAAAATTGGGCAAACTTTGAAAGTGTCCCCAAGTGTAGTTGCAAAAACCATCAAGCGCTACAAAGAAACTGGCTCACATGAGGACCGCCCCAGGAAAGGAAGACCAAGAGTCACCTCTGCTTCTGAGGCTAAGTTTATCCGAGTCACCAGCCTCAGAAATCGCAGGTTAACAGCAGCTCAGATTAGAGACCAGGTCAATGCCACACAGAGTTCTAGCAGCAGACACATCTCTACAACAACTGTTAAGAGGAGACTTTGTGCAGCAGGCCTTCATGGTAAAATAGCTGCTAGGAAGCCACTGGTAAGGACGGGCAACAAGCAGAAGAGACTTGTTTGGGTTAAAGAACACAAGGAATGGACATGAGACCAGTGGAAATCTGTGCTTTGGTCTGATGAGTCCAAATTTGAGATCTTTGGTTCCAACCACAGTGTCTTTGTGCGACGCAGAAAAGGTGAACGGATGGACTCTACATGCCTGGTTCCCACCGTGAAGCATGGAGGAGGAGGTGTGATGGTGTGGGGGTGCTTTGCTGGTGACACTGTTGGGGATTTATTCAAAATTGAAGACATACTGAACCAGTATGGCTACCACAGCATCTTGCAGCGGCATGCTATTCCAATCGGTTTGCGTTTAGTTGGAGCATCATTTATTTTTCAACAGGACAATGACCCGAAACACACCTCCAGGCTGTGTAAGGGCTATTTGACCAAGAAAGCGAGTGATGGGGTGCTACGCCAGATGACCTGGCCTCCACAGTCACCAGACCTGAACCCAATCGAGATGGTTTGGGGTGAGCTGGACCGCAGAGTGAAGGCAAAAGGGCCAACAAGTGCTAAGCATCTCTGGGAACTCCTTCAAGATTGTTGGAAGACCATTTCCGGTGACTACCTCTTGAAGCTCATCAAGAGAATGCCAAGAGTGTGCAAAGCAGTCATCAAAGCAAAAGGTGGCTACTTTGAAGAACCTAGAATATAAGACATATTTTCAGTTGTTTCACACTTTTTTGTTAAGTATATAATTCCACATGTGTTAATTCATAGTTTTGATGCCTTCAGTGTGAATGTACAATTTTCATAGTCATGAAAATATAGAAAAATCTTTAAATGAGAAGGCGTGTCCAAACTTTTGGTCTGTACTGTACATACAAATATTTTTTCAATAAAGTTTCATAAACAATTTGGCTTTTTTATTTCCTTTGCATTGCTAGTTGCAGAATGAGCTCACTGAGAGTTTATCAGTGAGCTCATTCTGACCTTCTCTGTGCTGATTATGTTCACAGACCAGCATGAAAGTTGGGCTGATCTCTGATTCAGTCATAAATCATCGCAGAAATAAAAGAGCTGGAAACTCCACATCATAAGGAGCTCACTGACTGAATCTCAAGTTAACTCATTCTGCAGCCATCAATGTGCTGCTGGGAAACAAAAAGCTGGTAAAGGCCGAACAGAGCAAATATTACATGAAGAGAAATAGTAAAAAGTCTTTTTAGAGCAATATACATGTATTTAAAGGGATTGTCCGGTGTGAAGCTGAAGGCCTGCAGTCATCTGTGTGACTCTCTGTGACTGCAGACTTGTAATCCTCACATCATGTAGACTGCGCGCTGCCAGCATTATTCTCAGCCCAGAGATGGCAGAAGCCCCTGTATCATGTGTACAGGAATTGTGCCCCCTCTCCCCGAGGAGCAGCAGCGCCTCGTCCTCCAGATACATGAGGGTCCCATCGGGGAGATCCGCATGTACCGGCCATGATGTCATCTCCATGGATACGGCATCAATGTGCAGAGCAGAAGACCCCTGTAAGGGAGAGCTCAGACGTGGGGGGATTGATGTGGATGTGAGGAGCAGATCCCCCCCATATTCACAGATTATCGCACAATACATGTGGCCTTGCACAGGAAAAACTGTGAGGAAAGAAGAAATCAGATTTCTTACAATATAGAATAATGTCCTCCTGCCCTCGCTCATGTCCAGTATTATTTATCCCCTGACCTTTAGGGTGGGGAACCCCTCCTGAGCCCCCTCCATTATATAGGAGCCATATATCTGCTCCATTACTGGCAGAAGGTAAGGAGCCAATCACACTGCACGGCTTCTACTTCCTGCTCTAAGCCCCGCCCACCTGCCTTCCCTTGAGATCTCCATGACAACCCTTGTGTGACTACAGTGACAGGCCACGCCCCGAGGATTCTGATCAGTGCGGATGTCTCCATATTGCTGAGGACTGTGAGCGGCTGATGGGCGGAGCCAGCAGCGATGTGAGGGGCAGAGCCAGCAGCGATATGAGGGGCTGAGCCAGCAGCGACATGAGGGGCGGAGCCAGCAGCGATATGAGGGGCGGAGCCAACAACGACAAGAGGGGCGGAGCCAACAGCGACACGAGGAGCGGGGCCAGCAGCGATATGAGAGGCGGAGCCAGCAGCGATATGAGGGGCGGAGCCAGCAGCGACATGAGGGGCGGAGCCAACAGCGACACGAGGGGCGGAGCCAGCAGCGATATGAGGGGCGGAGCCAGCAGCGATATGAGGGGCGCTCACAGCACTGACAGGAGCAGGTGTGTGTGCAGCCCGTTCCTCTGTTGTGGGTGTTGTGGTGTGTGAGCTTCGCCGTGTATATAATATACACACATATATATATATATATATATACAGAGTTGAAATCAGAAGTTTCCATACACTGTATAAATAGACACATCTGCATGTTTTTCTCAATACCTGACATGAAATCAGAATAAACCTTTCCCATTTTAGGTCAATTAGGATTACCATCATTTTTAATATTTGCCAAATGCCAGAATAATGAGAGAGAGAGAATGTTTTAGGACATTTTTATTACTTACTGCTAAGTCAAAAGTTTCCCTCTTTCCCTCTCCTCATTCATTGGGAGTGGGGCGCGGAGGATCCTGGGTGGGACGCGCGGGGTAACCCCCGCCCACAGCCCAGCATCCACCGCGGGGTCTGCGACTCTAATGTCACCCCTCATTTGACGTGACATGAGCGGAAGAAAGAGCCGGCTGCAGCCGGGGGGTCACGTGATGCCTGTGAGTGGCGCTATCGCCAGTCCCTCCTACAGGAAATCAACCCCACATGATGCTGCCACCCCCATGTTTCACAGTTGGGATGGTGTTCTTAGGCTTCCAAGCTTCTCCTTTCTTCTTCCAAAAGTAACGATGGTCACTATGCCCAAAAAGTTCAATTTTAGTTTCATCAGACCACGGGACATGTCTCCAAAAATTAAGGTCTTTGTTCCTGTGTGCATTTGCAAACATTAATCTGGCTTTTTTATCTTTCTTTTGGAGTAATGGCTTCTTCCTGGCACAGTGGCCTTTCAGCCTATATTGATACAGTACTCATTTCACTGTGGATATTGACACAATCTTATCAGCTTCCCCTATCATCTTCACAAGATCTTTTGCTTTTGTCCTTGATATGCACATATCGGACCAAAGCACATTCATCTCTGGGACACAGAACCCGTCTCCTTCCTGAGCGGTATGATGGCTGGACATTCCCATCTTGTTTGTACTTGCATATAATTGTTTGTACAGATTAACGAGACACCTTCAGGTATCTTGAAATTGTACCCAAGGATGAGCCAGACTTGTGCAAGTCCACAATTCTCTTCCTGATATCTTGGTTGATTTCTTTAGACTTTCCCATGATGCTACACAAAGAAGCAGTGTGTTTCAGGTGTGCATTAAAATACATCCACAGGTGTGTCTCTAATTAACTGAGATGTTGCCAAAAAAACTATCAGAAGTTTCCAAACACATGACATCATCATATGGGCAGTCCAGAATTGTTTAAAGGTATAGCAATATTAGTGTATGTAAACTTATGACTTTGCAGTAAGTAATAAAAATGCTTTAAAACATTCTCTCTCTCTCTTATTATTCTGGCATTTGGCAAATCTTAAAAATTATGGTAATCCTAATTGACCTAAAACGGGAAGGTTTATTCTGATTTCATGTCAGATATTGAGAAAAACATGCAGATGTGTCTTTTTATTGTTATGATCTGCAACAAGTACTAAGGAAAGAAAGGAGAAAGCTATCCCTACAGTAAGACTAAGCTGAATCCCTTCGATGTAGCGGGCTGCCTGTTCCTAGCGAACAGACCCGCCTTAGTCCTCGGCTAGTCTGAACGAAGCCCTATAGCATAAAGGAGAGGGGTCCCTAAAAGAACTAAGGAGTGGAACAAAAATGGGACATCTCCTAAACAGAGAAGTTGTTACAGAACACAAAAAGATAAACTGACAAAAAGGTACTAGAGGTCCCAGAAGGACCAAGCGAACTGACAGAGAAAGGCACAGAAGCACCTGGCTAGCAAAGCAGTCAAACAACACTGAAGTCCAACACAGCCAAAAGGGCGGAGCTGGAATATAAAGGCAGATGGTCTTGTGACCGCAAAACACAAGATGGAAAAAACAAACAGGAGGGTTCTAACATTTATATAGTGTATGAAAATTTCTGGTTTCAACTGTGTATACAGGTGACAGGAGCAGATGTGTGTGCAGCCAGGTCCGCTCTTTTTGTGGAGCCGCAGCGGAGCGTGTTGTGGTGTGTGAGCTCTGTCGTGTATATAGTACAGAGGAGTATATATATATGTGTATGTATATATATATATATACATACACACACACGGGGCATGCAGGAGTTTTTAGTTTACCAGTTTGGGTCCATGCGGAGCAGCTATAGGATTCACTGGTAACATTTTGGGGAACAGACAACGTTTTTATAATTTTTATTCCATTTTTCTTTTGCGTGAGATTAATAAAAAAACAATTCTGCTGATGTTTTTTTATTTTTTCCAGCATTCAATGGCAAAACCCCAGGAAAGGTTCTTATATTTTTTCTTTCCAGCGTTTATCGTGCAGTATAGAGACAAAATGAACAAAAGCTACAATTTTGCCATTAATTCTTACTATTTTATTCTTGATGCTGTTTTTTGTGCCGGATAAATCATGTGATCGTTGTACAGTTTGGTTTGTTGTTCTTTGCGATGTTAATCAGGTTTAGTTTTTTTGTTCTTGTTTTTTGGGGGTTTATTTTAATAAAATCTAGTTTTAATGTAAGAAAAAAAATTATATTTGAGTTTTTACTTTGTATATTTCCAAATATTTTATTGAAACGGAGTAAAGGAAAGAAGGATGAACTAGTGGGAGAGCAACTGTAAAGGACCCCTGCCAGTCCCTAAAACTAAAGGGGCCTGTGACGACACAGCATTTAATCGTAATTATCCAGATGTAAATTCCATAGGCCCAGAATGATAGACTATTGCCTGAATTATTAACTATTGAATTTATGTGTTTCTTTCTTCGGTTGGTCAACGCACATGATCTTTTGTCATGAGTCCGAATGTTGACTCATCTTGTAGGTTGAGGTGATATTTGTTAATTGATAAATGGTTATTTACCTCTTATATCAACTTTTCTGGTTTATTGTACTGTTATCTTTACAATACAGGGACGCAGGCTCTTTGAACAATGGATGTTTGCTAAATATGTTGATTACCATTTTAGAAGTCCATGCAATTTGTTGACTTGCATTGTTTCGGAATTTATAGTTTATCCTTCAATGTTTGCAATGTTTGCAAGTCAACATTGGGGGATGAACTGTGGATGCTCCAGTAATGAGAATTAGTAACACCACCCCTTTCTCTTGACCTGTGGATGAAGTCTTGAAGAAGGACAGTTGTGAACTACATAAAGGAGTCTTTTTACAAAACCACTGCCAGGAACACTCTATGGGACAGCTCTACAGAACACCATGAATCCATTAAGAGGGACACAGATTTGGTTTCTACAGGATGCCAGCTTAAGGTACCACAGCCCCGGCTGGAGGAATACAGATCTGCTCCATTGACTACTATAGAACCCATGGATACATCTGGGAAAACCAGGTTGGGACCCACCAGTCACCTGGTCCCATGAAGATGTTTGGAGTAGCCAGGTTGGGACACTCCGGCCACCTGGAACTCGTGAATATGCTCGGAAAAAGCCAAGTCGGGACCTTCCAGTCACCTAGTTCCATGGATATGTTCGGAGAAGCCAGGTTGGAACTTTCTGGTCTCCTGGCCACGTACCTCAATGGACTGTCAGCTTTCTAAGCTTGTTGTTACCTCCTCTTTGTGGGTGCTCTTTAGTGGGGGTGCCATTGGTGGGGGTAGTCAGCCCCAGAAGCCCCTCGGATTGGCAGCTGCTTTAATCCCAGCGAGTCAGCGGAAGGGTGAGACTCTGTAATTTGCACCATATTAGGTATTTTCTGGGACTGTTCGATATGTTTATTGTGTGTTTGGTGGCTCAATAAAATATTACCTCACTGTTTTACAATCATCCTGTGTTGTTGTTTATGTATCTTCTATCAGTGATGGATTATAATGAGTGTGATCTGCTCCACCATGAGGGGCCCGATCCTCCCGGGGGCCCACGTTCAAAGATCCCAGCACGGCTCAGGACGGATTCTTGTAGTGCTGATGTTTGATAAATAGGATAATAGAGCGCTCATAGAAAATAAATGTCTGACCTCTTCTTTCTGATGGGCATTTTAGAGCGAGGAGCTGCGCTCTGGACTCACCGCTGCACTCCCCATGCCATTGCGGTGGCCATCCTAATATCGATCTGTGCGGAGGAGACTGTGGGAGTCAGACGGAGGTGTCAAATGTACGGACCCTTTTAATCACAG
Organism: Phyllobates terribilis; assembly: GCF_046119375.1. Lineage (NCBI taxonomy): Eukaryota > Metazoa > Chordata > Amphibia > Anura > Dendrobatidae > Phyllobates > Phyllobates terribilis. The sequence goes on from NW_027363258.1 coordinate 870,726, forward strand.
GATGGAGGGTCACTGTGAATATTAATTCATGAACCGCTGTGCATAGTGACTCACCCCAGGGCCGTGGGGCACTCGGCAGCCGGGCCTCTGGTTGCCGGGGGATATCACGGTGGCTGGCCTAGTCCGTGGCCCAGGGCGGTCACTCAAAGGGGGGGGAATGCTTATAGGGGAAATTGTCGTGACGCCACCTGTGGATTCTGGTAAGAGGTTACCAGCGCTGCGACAGTCCACTGAGGCTGATGTTAGGGGCAGCTATGATGGGACGGCTCCCCACAGGTAGAGCAGGCCTCAGGGCAGTGTAGAGGTGTAGAAAGATGGTGGAAGCAGGAGGGAGACGGCAGGACGGTCCCAAAGGAAGTACAGGCACACACACAAGGGTAAACTTCAATACCTTTACTGGTGGTGATGCAGGTGCGGTCCAGGGCTTGTGGGGGCCCCGGGGGGATGCTGCGGGCTTGTGGGGGCCCTAAGGGGATGCTGCGGGCTTGTGGGGCCCTGGGGGGGATTCTGCGGGCTTGTGGGGCCCTGGAGGGGATGCTGTGGGCTTGTGGGTGCTCTGGGGGGGATGCTGCAGGCTTGTGGGGTCTATGGGGGGGATGCTGCAGGCATGTGGGGGCTCTGGGGGGGGGTGATGCAGGCTTGAGGGGGGCCCTGGGGGGATGCAGCCGGCTTGTGGGGGCCCCGGGGAGGATGCAGCGGGCTTGTGGGGCCTCTGTATGGGGTCCAGCCTGCATATGGAATTACATGGGGACCAGGCAGTATTCTCTATGGTGAATTATATGGGATCCAGTATTTTGTATGGAGCATTATATAGGGCTCATAATACTGTATGGAGGACATAGTGGTGCCATAACACTGTATGGAGGACTATACTGTCCGGTCTGCACTGTGCGCTGTGAGGATTCACCGGTTTCTGAGCTATTGTAGAATTTACAAAAGATATCACTCATAAGTGGAGAACCATGGCGAGTGTCTTAAGGCCCCGTCACACTAAGCGATGCAGCAGCGATCCCGACAATGATACGACCTGTCAGGGATCGTTGCTGCATCGCTAATACATCGCTGGTGAGCTGTCAAACAGGCAGGCTCACCAGCGATCAGGGGAGCAGCGATATCGTGGAAAGAATCGTTCCACGATGTCCTGCTCCTGTTACCAGCCTGCTGCTTAAGCAGGAGCAGGCTGGTAACTATGGTAAACATCAGGTTACTAAGTGCGCGTGTGCCCCTAGTAACCCGCTGTTTATCATGGATACGACTCTGCTAAGATGAACGGTAGCCTCCGCGCACCGTAGCAGAGTGGTATCCATGGTAAACAGCGGGTTACTAAGTGCGTGCGTGCCCCTAGTAACCCGATGTTTACCATGGTTACCAGCCAGATCGTTGGTCCCGCTGGTCACACACAGCGATGTGTGCTGGCCAGCGGGAGGCCAACGACCAAAAAATGGTCCAGGACACTTTGCAGCGATCAGCAACCTCACAGCAGGGGCCTGATCGTTGCAAAGTGTCACACATAGCGACATCGCTGGTGAGGTCGCTGGTGAGTCACCAAAACCGTGACACAGCAGCGATCTCGCTAGCGAGATCGCTATGTGAGACGGGGGCTTTATACTGTGTGGAGGACCATGGGGGAGTACATTGTACTGTGTGGAGGACCATGGGGGAGTGCATTGTACTGTGTGGAGGACCATGGGGGAGTGCATTGTACTGTGTGGAGGACCATGGGGGAGTACATTGTACTGTGTGGAGGACCATGGGGGAGTGCATTGTACTGTGTGGAGGACCATGGGGGAGTGCATGGTACTGTGTGGAGGACCATGGGGGAGTGCATTATACTGTGTGGAGGACCACGGGGAGTGCATTGTACTGTGTGGAGGACCACGTGGGAGTGCATTATACTGCGTGGAGGACCACGAGGGAGTGCATTATACTGCGTGGAGGACCATGGCGAGTGCCTTATACTGTGTGGAGAACCATGGCGAGAGTCTTATACTGAGTGCATTATACTCTATGGAGTGTGGAGAGGTGTGGGGCAGTTGGGGGATCATACTTTACCCTGGGAGTTGAGGTCGGGTACAGTAGGGTCATTATACTGCGCATATGGAGGAATTCACCATGGGGGTATCATACCGTGTTTGGGGGGCACTTTTGTTGGCACCACACTTTATGGGCAATGAAAAAGGGATCTAGGACTTCAGCAGGAGGAAAATTACTATGTAAAGGCTGGAAGGTTGTGAGATCTGCTCTTCTGTGACCCCGACAATTATTTACATTTTTACATATTTTTGTTGGGGGGGGGGCCCAATTAGAACTTCTGCTATGGGGCCCCATGATTCCTATGTACGCCCCTGATTGTACCAAATCCTCAGCTGTGCTGGTACTAAGGATATGGACACTCAGACATTTTGGGCTAAATATATACATACAAATATTTTTTCAATAACGTTTCATAAACAATTTGGCTTTTTTATTTCCTTTGCATTGCTAGTTGCAGAATGAGCTCACTGAGAATTTATCAGTGAGCTCATTCTGACCTTCTCTGTGCTGATTATGTTCACAGACCAGCATGAAAGTTGGGCTGATCTCTGATGCAGTCATAAATCATCGCAGAAATAAAAGCGCTGGAAACTCCACATCATAAGGAGCTCACTGACTGAATCTCAAGTTAACTCATTCTGAAGCCATCAATGTGCTGCTGGGAAACAAAAAGCTGGTAAAGGCCGAACAGAGCAAATGTTACATGAAGCAAAATAGTAAAAAGTATTTTTAGACCAATATACATGTATTTAAAGGGATTGTCCGGTGTGAAGCTGAAGGCTGCAGTCATCTGTGTGACTCTCTGTGACTGCAGACTTGTAATCCTCACATCATGTAGACTGCGCGCTGCCAGCATTATTCTCAGCCCAGAGATGGCAGAAGCCCCTGTATCATGTGTACAGGAATTGTGCCCCCTCTCCCCGAGGAGCAGCAGCGCCTCGTCCTCCAGATACATGAGGGTCCCATCGGGGAGATCCGCATGTACCGGCCATGATGTCATCTCCATGGATACGGCATCAATGTGCAGAGCAGAAGACCCCTGTAAGGGAGAGCTCAGACGTGGGGGGATTGATGAGGATGTGAGGAGCAGATCCCCCCATATTCACAGATTATCGCACAATACATGTGGCCTTGCACAGAAAAAACTGTGAGGAAAGAAGAAATCAGATTTCTTACAATATAGAATAATGTCCTCCTGCCCTCGCTCATGTCCAGTATTATTTATCCCCTGACCTTTTGGGTGGGGAACCTCTCCTGAACCCCCTCCATTATATAGGAGCCATATATCTGCTCCATTACTGGCAGAAGGTAAGGAGCCAATCACACTGCACGGCTTCTACTTTCTGCTCTAAGCCCCGCCCACCTGCCTTCCCTTGAGATCTCCATGACAACCCTTGTATGACTACAGTGACAGGCCACGCCCCCGAGGATTCTGATCAGTGCGGATGTCTCCATATTGCTGAGGACTGTGAGCGGCTGATGGGCGGAGCCAGCAGCGATGTGAGGGGCGGAGCCAGCAGCGATGTGAGGGGCAGAGCCAGCAGCGATATGAGGGGCGGAGCCAGCAGCGATGTGAGGAGCGGAGCCAGCAGCGATATGAGGGGCGGAGCCAGCAGCGATATGAGGGGCGGAGCCAGCAGCGACATGAGGGGCGGAGCCAGCAGTGATATGAGAGGCGGAGCCAGCAGCGATATGAGGGGCGGAGCCAGCAGCGATATGAGGGGCAGAGCCAGCAGCGATATGATGGGCGGAGCCAGCAGCGATATGAGGGGCGGAGCCAGCAGCGATATGAGGGGCGCTCACAGCACTGACAGGAGCAGGTGTGTGTGCAGCCAGTTCCTCTGCTGTGGGTGTTGTGGTGTGTGAGCTTCGCCGTGTATATAATATATACACATATATATATATATATACATACACAGTTGAAATCAGAAGTTTCCATACACTGTATAAATAGACACATCTGCAGGTTTTTCTCAATATCTGACATGAAATCAGAATAAACCTTTCCCATTTTAGGTCAATTAGGATTACCATCATTTTTAATATTTGCCAAATGCCAGAATAATGCTCTCTTGTAAGGGGCATTAAAAGAGTCTTGTTATACCACTCTGACCTCCACGTGTCTTGTAAGGGGCATTAAAACCGTCTTGTTATACCACTCTGACCTCCACGTCTCTTCTGAGGGGCATTAAAAGCGTCTTGTTATACCACTCTGACCTCCACGTGTCTTGTAAGGGGCATTAAAACCGTCTTGTTATGCCACTCTGACCTCCACGTCTCTTCTGAGGGGCATTAAAAGCGTCTTGTTAAGCTACTGGGACCTCCACAACTCTTCGAACGGGCATTGCATTTCCTCATAATTTTTGGAAAATTTTGCTTGGAAGGCATAAGCAAATACTATGGGAGACCCACTCCCCAATAATGGGAATAATGTTTTTAAGATGCTGTACTGCATGGCTCTTGTAAGGGGCATTGAAACCGTCTTGTTAAGCTACTGTGACCTCCACGTCTCTTCAAAGGGGCATTAAAAGCGTCTTCTTAAGCCACTCTGAACTCCACAGCTCTTCCAAGGGGCACTGAAATGTTGTTTTTAATTACCTTACCTCTAATCTCCACGACTCTTCCAACGGGCATTGCATTTCCTCCTAATTTTAGTCAGCTTTTGCTTTTCAATGCAAAGGTGAAAACTAAGGGAGACACACTCCCCAATAATGGGTAGAAGGTTTTTAGTACGCTGTAATCCACGTCTGTTTCCAGGGGCATTGCAGTTCCTTATAATTTTTGGAAAGCCTTCCATTCACTGCTTAGGCCAACAGTGCACAGGAGACCCAGTTGCCATAAATGGAAAAAAAGGTTTAGTTAAGGCCCTCTGACCTCCATGTCATTTCCAAGGGGCATTGGAGTGCCTCAAAAGTTTTGGTAGGCATTGCACTCACTGTATGCCCTATAACTGTGTAGCCAAACCGCTCCTTTTGTTACAGAAACATATCCTACAAGACATATGTGGTTGACTGGCCTGATATTGATGTGAATGGTCCCTGTTCCTCCTGCTCTTTCTCCTTTGCCACTACCTCATCCATCATTTATCACTTGAAGCTTTGTTTTAACGAGAGTCATAGAACTTGGATAGTAGCAGGAAAACATCCAGCAATCCTCGGAGGAGGTAGGATATGCGCCAAAACGCTGACCACCTCAGGCCTAGCCGCTGCTACATACATGCGCTTGCATTCCTTGAAAACAAAGCAGATGCTAACTTCTATCATCCTCATCATGCTCCTCACCTTGGCACTCTCAACTCCCCTGATAGAGAAGCCAGGGCCCACCGGAGAAGTCGGGTTCTTTGGTGGGCTCGTCCAATGCTGCCCTAAAGCAGGCCAGTCTAAGAAAAGTGTGTGGGGATGTTCCGCGGAGAAATCGGGGCGGCTTGGAACCGTTTATGGACACCTGGCCGCGGGGCGGCTGGGGACCGAGTGTGGACACCCAGCCGCCCCCTGGCGGCTGGGGACCGAGCATGGACACCCGGCCGCCGGGCGGCTGGGGACTGAGTATCGATACCTCGCTGCCGAAGCAGCCATGAGGTAGTGGCCAGCTCTGGCCTCCACATGCCTAAAAGGCCCAATTTCAAGTGCACGCATGCTAGCAGTATGGTATTGCAGCCTCGGGGTGGGTTGGTGGCAGGTTGCACACTTATGCTTGCATTCCAACAAAACAAAGCAGATGCTAACTTCTATCATCATCATGCTCCTCACCTTGGCATTCTCACCTCCCCTGATGGAGTCGGGTTCTCTAGTGGGCTCGTCCAATGCTGCCCTAAAGCAGGCCAGTCTAAGAAAAGTGTGTGGGGATGTTCCGCGGAGAAATCGGGGTGGCTGGGGACCATCTATGGACACCCCGCCGCCCCCAGGCGGCTGGGGACCAGGTGTGGACACCCGGCCGCCGGGCGGCTGGGGACTGAGTATGGATACCTCGCTGCCGAAGCAGCCATGAGGTAGTGGCCAGCTTCGGCCTCCTCAAAACTAAAAGGCCCAATTTCAAGTGCAAGCTAGCAGTATGGTATTGCAGCCTGGGGGTGGGTGGGTGGTTGGCTGCATATTTGCGCTTGCATTGCAAGGAATGGGGGAGGTACAATTGAACACTGCCCTGGGACAAGGACTTGCACGGGGATAGTTGCAAGTCTGCATCTTCTGATGCGGCAAGGATCACTTCTGATGGGCACACTTTTAGGCAGTGACCTGGGAGTCAGAGATCCTTCCAGGGGTCTTCCCCATGCTGTTCCCATGTCTTTTCAGCACTGTATGCATGTGTCACACAGCACATGGCCAGATAAGGTTGTAAAATGTTAAAATGACATTTCCCGGTGAATGCATTTGTCACAGTTGAAAGCAATACAAAAGTGCAAAAACGCATAAAAAATGCTACTTGTGAACATAGCCCAAGGTGTGGAGGAGTATTTTTGTTTTTGGTTATTTATTTTACCTTATACACAAGTCTTTACCCTGGAAAAGAAATTCCTTAACATATTTCACAGGAAAAAAGTTTCACTTTCGTTTTTGAACATTTTCTTATGAGCCTGTAAAAGTGGCTTAATACCTCTGACCACGTTGTTGACAACAGTGACCTGGGGGTCAGAAATGCTTCCTGGGGCGATCCCCATGCTGTCCCCATGTCATCTGAGCACTGTCACTATCATTTTGGGCACTTTTTAGGCTTTCTACAGACTGCCGGGGGTGCCTCCGCAAAAATGCTCGGGTCTCCCATAGACTAACATGGGCTCGTTGCTCGGGTCGAGCACCCGAGTATCACGGCGAGCTCGGGCCGAGCTTCGAGCACCCGAGCATTTTAGTGCTCGCTCAACACTATTTATAACGGGGGCACAAGCTAGTGACTGATTTATATTCTCAGTGGAGCAGACTTCATTGCGGTGAATGATATACTCATGGGCACAGTGTGGCACATATTTGCATTTGGTGGCACAGTGGGCAGCATTATTTATTTAAGTCGCTTATATTTGTAACATTTTTGTTTTTCAGGAGTGCGGTGATCTGCTGAAAAGTGCGGAGCAGCCGAAACCTGGACAGCAAACTGCAAAGAAGAAATCATGGCGGGAAGTCGTCACGAAAGACTGGACTAGGTAAAGAAGAGAAGAAAGAGAGCGACTGCAGTGTATAAACTGGAGGGTTAGGTGGGGACCATTATATTATAATAAATCTATGTGCGGCCCATTATATTATAATAAATCTATGTGGGGTCCATAATATTATAATAAATCTATGTGGGGTCCATAATATTAAAGGGACGGATATGTGGGGCCCATTATATTATAATAAATCTATGTGGTGCCCATTATATTAAAGGGAAAGCTATGTGGGGCCAATTATATTAAAGGGAAAGCTATGTGGGGCCAATTATATTAAGGGGAAAGCTATGTGGGGCCCGTTATATTAAAGGGAAAGCTATGTGGGGCCCATTATATTAAAAAGAAAGCTATGTGGTGCCCATTATATTAAAGAGAAAGCTATGTGGGGCCCATTATATTAAAGGGAAAGCTATGTGGGGCCCATTATATTAAAGAGAAAGCTATGTGGGGCCCATTATATTAAAGAGAAAGCTATGTGGGGCCCATTATATTAAAGAGAAAGCTATGTGGGGCCCATTATATTAAAGAGAAAGCTATGTGGGGCCCATTATATTAAAGGGAAAGCTATGTGGGGCCCATTATGTTAAAGAGAAAGCTATGTGGGGCCCATTATATTAAAGAGAAAGCTATGTGGGGCCCATTATATTAAAGGGAAAGCTATGTGGGGCCCATTATGTTAAAGAGAAAGCTATGTGGGGCCCATTATATTAAAGAGAAAGCTATGTGTTGCCCATTATATTAAAGATAAAGCTATGTGCGGCCCATTATATTAAAGAGAAAGCTATGTGGGGCCCATTATATTAAAGAGAAAGCTATGTGGGGCCCATTATATTAAAGAGAAAGCTATGTGGGGCCCATTATATTAAAGAAAAAGCTATGTGGGGCCCATTATATTAAAGGGAAAGCTATGTGGGGCCCATTATATTAAAGGGAAAGCTATGTGGGGCCCATTATATTAAAGGGAAAGCTATGTGCGGCCCATTATATTAAAGAGAAAGCTATGTAGGGCCCATTTTATTAAAGAGAAAGCTATGTGGGGCCCATTATATTAAAGAGAAAGCTATGTGGGGCCCATTATATTAAAGGGAAAGCTATGTGGGGCCCATTATATTAAAGGGAAAGCTATGTGGGGCCCGTTATCTTAAAGGGACATCTACGTAGGGCCCATTATATTAAATGGATGGCTATGTGGGGCCCATTATATTAAAGAAAAAGCTATGTGGGGCCCATTATATTAAAGGGAAAGCTATGTGGGGCCCATTATATTAAAGGGAAAGCTATGTGGGGCCCATTATATTAAAGGGAAAGCTATGTGCGGCCCATTATATTAAAGAGAAAGCTATGTGGGGCCCATTTTATTAAAGAGAAAGCTATGTGGGGCCCATTATATTAAAGAGAGAGCTATGTGGGGCCCATTATACTAAAGAGAAAGCTATGTGGGGCCCATTATATTAAAGAGAAAGCTATGTGGGGCCCATTATATTAAAGGGAAAGCTATGTGGGGCCCATTATATTAAAGAGAAAGCTATGTGGGGCCCATTATATTAAAGGGAAAGCTATGTGGGGCCCATTATATAATAATAAAATCTATGTGGGGCCCATTATATTAATGGGAAAGCTATGTGGGGCCCGTTATCTTAAAGGGACATCTACGTATATGATAAATTCTATATGGGGCCCATGATATTTAATGGAAGGCTATGTGAGGCCCATTATATTAAATAGAGGGCTATGTGGGGACCAATACATTAAAAAGAAAGCTATATTGGGGCCCACTATGTTATCTGGAAGGTTTTGTGGGGCCCTCTGTATTAAATTGAGGGCTATGTGAGGCCTATTAAATTAAATGGAAAGCGTTGCGGGGCCCACAATATTATATGGAGGGCTATGTGAGGCGCATTTATCAAATAAAGGGCTATGTAGCGCCAATTATATTAAATGGAAGCCTGTGTTTTGTCCATTATATTAAATAGAGATGTATCTTGGCTCCATTATAATAAATGGAAGGCAATGTGGGGACCATTATATTAAATGGAGGGTTATGTGGGGCCCATTATATTAAATGGAAGCCTATATGGAGCTCAGTAAATTAAATGTAAAGCTATGTGGGGCCCAATATTTTAAATGGAAGGTTAAGTGGGGCCAATTGTATTAAATAGAGGGCTATGTGGTGCCCAATATAAAACATGGAAGGCTTTTTGGTGCCCATTATATTAAATAGAGGGATATTTTGGCCCCATTTTATTAAATGGAAGCCTATGTCAGGTCCAATATATTAAATGGAGTCCAGTGCGGCCTATTATATTAAATTGACGGTTATGTGGGGTTCAATAAATTAAATGAAAAGCTATGTGGAGCCCAATAAATTAAATTATAGTACATGGAAGGCAATGTGCGGCTCATTATACTATATAGAGGGCTATGTGGGGGCCATTATACTTTATAGAATTCTATGTGGGGGTCCATTATACTTTTACCAGTGGCAAATTGTGTGTTCCGGTGGCACTCCAAAGGTAAAGGGTGTGCTCCGGTGGCACTCCAACGTCATAGGGTGTGCTCTGGTGGCACACCAATGGCAAAAAGGCCAAAGAGTAGACTCGGCCCCAGTGATAACAATAAGGCCAAAGAATTTACCCTGGTGGTAGGCTAAAAAGCCCTAGAGTGTGCCCCAGTGGTAAGCAATATGGCCAAAAAGTGCACCCCGGTGGCAGGCTAAAAAAGCCTAAAATGAGTGCCCCGGTGGTAAGCAAAATGGTCAGAGTGTACCCCGGTCGCAGTTAAAAAGCCCAAGTTGGGTGCCCCAGTGGTAAGCTAAAAGGCCAAAGAGTGCACCCCGGTGGAAGCTAAAAAGCCCAAGATGGGTGCCCCGGTGGTAAGCAAAAAAGGTCACATATTGGGCCCCTCTGGTAGGCCTACGGGAAATAGAGTTCTCCGATGGCACACCAACGGTAAAGGGTGTGCCCGATGGTACTCCAATAGTAAAGGGTGTGCTTCAGTGGCATGCCAGTGGCAAAAAGTGTACTCCGGTGGCATGCTAATGGTGAAAGGTGTGCTCTGTTGGCACCCCAACTGTAAAGAGTGTGTTCCAGTGGCACCCCAGCAGCCAATGGTGTACTTCGGTGGCAGACCATCGGGAAATGGTGTGATATGTAAGGCTCATCATAACAAAAGGGAGGGCTATGTGGGACCCATTATTTTATATGGAAAGCAAGGTGGGGCCCATTATATTAATTAGGGGCTTATGTGGGGCTCTTTATATTAAATAAAAACATATGTGGGCCCCATTAAATAAAATGGAAGGCTATGTGGACCCCATTAAATTAAATGGAAGGCTATGTGGACCCCATTAAATTAAATAGAAGGCTATGTGGGGCCCATTATATTAAATGGAAGCCTATATGGGGCCCAATAAATTAAATGAAAAGCTACAGTATGTACAGCAATAATAAAAATGGTAATAATACAGGGTGGGCTATTTATATGGATACACCTAAATTAAATGGGAATGGTTGGTGATGTCAACTTCCTGTTTATGGCACATTAGTATATGGGAGGGGGAAACTTTTCCAGATGGGTGGTGACTATGGCGGCCATTTTGAAGTCGGCCATTTTGGATCTAACTTTATTTTTTTCAATGTGACACATCAAACTCATTGAGAATTTCATAAGAAAATACAATGGTGTGCTTGGTTTTAACATAACTTTAATTTTTTACAAGTTTATGACCACTTATAAAATGTGTTTAAAGTGCTGCCCATTGTGTTGGATTGTCAATGCAACCCTCTTCTCCCACTCTTGACACACTGATAGCAACACCGCAGAAGAAATGCTAGCACAGGCTTTCAGTATCTGTTGTTTCAGATGCTGAAAGGTTATATGGGGCCTATTAAAATAAATGGAAGACTATGCAGGACCTCTTGTAATAACTAGAAGGCAATTTGTGGCCCATTATATTAAACTAGATGGTGGCCCGATTCTAACTCATCGGGTATTCTAGAATATGTATGCGGCCGGCCGCGACCAATCAGCGAACCGTGTTAGTGAGGACCGGAGAGCATGTTTAAATTTGGCGCCAAAACCGGTGATTGGTGACGGCTGGCGGCCGCGACCAATCAGCGAATCGTATTAGTGAGACCCGGGGAGCGGGTACTTCCACTGTGAGCAGCCGGGAGATGACCGGCTGCTCGCAGCAGAAGTATCCCAACCGGCGGCGCCGCTCCCCGGTCCTCCCTTCACACTTGCCGTCGGGAGATCAGCGGCCCTAGCCGCTGATCTAGCGACGGTAGCCGCATGGAGGTCAGCGGCGCCGCAGGTCGGGGTACTTCTGCTGCGAGCAGCCGGGAGATGACCGGCTGCATCGCCACTGACCTCTGTGCAGAGCGGTGTTTAAATTTGGAGCCAATATCGCTGATTGGTCGTGGCCGCCGAATCGTATTAGTGAGGACAGGGGAGCGGCGCTGCCTGTGCGGGTACTTCCACTGTGAGCAGCCGGGAAATGACCGTCTGCTCGCAGCAGAAGTATCCGGACCGGTGGCGCCGCTCCCCGATCCTCCCTTCACACTTTCCGTCGGAAGATTAGCGGCCCTAACCGCTGATCTCCTGACGGTAGCCGCATGGAGGTCAGCGGCGCCGCTGGTCAGGGTACTTCTGCTGCGAGCAACCGGGAGTTGACCGGCTAGCGCCGGTCATCTCCCAGCTGCATCGCCGCTGACCTCCGTGCGGCAGATGAGCTGCTAATGGCCGCCATCTTTTTCTGAAATCCCACGTCGCTGATTGACCACGGTCGGACCAATCAGCGACGCATGACTTCCTGGACAGAAGGACAGACAGACAGACATGATAAGACGATTATATATATTAAATGTAAGGTTATGTAGGGCCCAATATATTCAATGAAAAACTATATGGGCCCATTATATAAAAGAAAAAGCTAAGTGTGGCCCATTTTATTAAATGGATGATGGCGTGCTCCCTTGGCAAGCCAGCGGGAAAGTGGCGTGCTTCCGGTGGCAAGCCAGTGGGACAGTGGCGTGCTCCGGTGGCAAGCCAGTGGGACAGTGGCGTGCTCCGGTGGCAAGCCAGAGGGAAAGTGGCGTGCTCCGGTGGCAAGCCAGCGGGAAAGTGGCATGCTCCGGTGGCAAGCCAGCGGGAAAGTGGCGTGCTCCGGTGGCAAGCCAGCGGGAAAGTGGCGTGCTCCGGTGGCAAGCCAGCGGGAAAGTGGCGTGCTCCGGTGGCAAGCCAACGGGAAAGTGGCGTGCTCCGGTGGCAAGCCAGCGGGAAAGTGGCGTGCTCCGGTGGCAAGCCAACGGGAAAGTGGCGTGCTCCGGTGGCAAGCCAACGGGAAAGTGGCGTGCTCCGGTGGCAAGCCAACGGGAAAGTGGCGTGCTCCGGTGGCAAGCCAACGGGAAAGTGGCGTGCTCCGGTGGCAAGCCAACGGGAAAGTGGCGTGCTCCGGTGGCAAGCCAACGGAAAAGTGGCGTGCTCCGGTGGCAAGCCAACGGGAAAGTGGCGTGCTTCGGTGGCAAGCCAACGGGAAAGTGGTGTGCTCCGGTGGCAAGCCAACGGGAAAGTGGCGTGCTCCGGTGGCAAGCCAACGGGAAAGTGGCGTGCTCCGGTGGCAAGCCAACGGGAATGTGGCGTGCTCCGGTGGCAAGCCAACGGGACTGTGGCGTGCTCCGGTGGCAAGCCAACGGGAAAGTGGCGTGCTCCGGTGGCAAGCCAACGGGAAAGTGGCGTGCTCCAGTGGCAAGCCAACGGGAAAGTGGCGTGCTCCGGTGGCAAGCCAACGGGAAAGTGGCGTGCTCCGGTGGCAAGCCAACGGGAAAGTGGCGTGCTCCGGTGGCAAGCCAACGGGACTGTGGCGTGCTCCGGTGGCAAGCCAACGGGAAAGTGGCGTGCTCCGGTGGCAAGCCAACGGGACAGTGGCGTGCTCCGGTGGCAAGCCAACGGGACAGTGGCGTGCTCCGGTGGCAAGCCAACGGGAAAGTGGCGTGCTCCGGTGGCAAGCCAACGGGAAAGTGGCGTGCTCCGGTGGCAAGCCAACGGGAAAGTGGCGTGCTCCGGTGGCAAGCCAACGGGAAAGTGGCGTGCTCCGGTGGCAAGCCAACGGGACTGTGGCGTGCTCCGGTGGCAAGCCAACGGGACTGTGGCGTGCTCCGGTGGCAAGCCAACGGGACTGTGGCGTGCTCCGGTGGCAAGCCAACGGGAAAGTGGCGTGCTCCGGTGGCAAGCCAACGGGAAAGTGGCGTGCTCCGGTGGCAAGCCAACGGGAAAGTGGCGTGCTCCGGTGGCAAGCCAACGGGAAAGTGGCGTGCTCCGGTGGCAAGCCAACGGGAAAGTGGCGTGCTCCGGTGGCAAGCCAACGGGAAAGTGGCGTGCTCCGGTGGCAAGCCAACGGGAATGTGGCATGCTCCGGTGGCAAGCCAACGGGACTGTGGCGTGCTCCGGTGGCAAGCCCACGGGACTGTGGCGTGCTCCGGTGGCAAGCCAACGGGACAGTGGCGTGCTCCGGTGGCAAGCCAACGGGACAGTGGCGTGCTCCGGTGGCAAGCCAACGGGACAGTGGCGTGCTCCGGTGGCAAGCCAACGGGACAGTGGCGTGCTCCGGTGGCAAGCCAACGGGAAAGTGGCGTGCTCCGGTGGCAAGCCAACGGGAAAGTGGCGTGCTCCGGTGGCAAGCCAACGGGAAAGTGGCGTGCTCCGGTGGCAAGCCAACGGGAAAGTGGCGTGCTCCGGTGGCAAGCCAACGGGAAAGTGGCGTGCTCCGGTGGCAAGCCAACGGGAAAGTGGCGTGCTCCGGTGGCAAGCCAACGGGAATGTGGCGTGCTCCGGTGGCAAGCCAACGGGACTGTGGCGTGCTCCGGTGGCAAGCCCACGGGACTGTGGCGTGCTCCGGTGGCAAGCCAACGGGACAGTGGCGTGCTCCGGTGGCAAGCCAACGGGACAGTGGCGTGCTCCGGTGGCAAGCCAACGGGACAGTGGCGTGCTCCGGTGGCAAGCCAACGGGACAGTGGCGTGCTCCGGTGGCAAGCCAACGGGAAAGTGGCGTGCTCCGGTGGCAAGCCAACGGGAAAGTGGCGTGCTCCGGTGGCAAGCCAACGGGAAAGTGGCGTGCTCCGGTGGCAAGCCAACGGGAAAGTGGCGTGCTCCGGTGGCAAGCCAACGGGAAAGTGGCGTGCTCCGGTGGCAAGCCAACGGGAAAGTGGCGTGCTCCGGTGGCAAGCCAACGGGAATGTGGCGTGCTCCGGTGGCAAGCCAACGGGACTGTGGCGTGCTCCGGTGGCAAGCCAACGGGACTGTGGCGTGCTCCGGTGGCAAGCCAACGGGACAGTGGCGTGCTCCGGTGGCAAGCCAACGGGACAGTGGCGTGCTCCGGTGGCAAGCCAACGGGAAAGTGGCGTGCTCCGGTGGCAAGCCAACGGGAAAGTGGCGTGCTCCGGTGGCAAGCCAACGGGAAAGTGGCGTGCTCCGGTGGCAAGCCAACGGGAAAGTGGCGTGCTCCGGTGGCAAGCCAACGGGAAAGTGGCGTGCTCCGGTGGCAAGCCAAAGGGAAAGTGGCGTGCTCCGGTGGCAAGCCAACGGGAATGTGGCGTGCTCCGGTGGCAAGCCAACGGGACTGTGGCGTGCTCCGGTGGCAAGCCAACGGGACTGTGGCGTGCTCCGGTGGCAAGCCAACGGGACAGTGGCGTGCTCCGGTGGCAAGCCAACGGGACAGTGGCGTGCTCCGGTGGCAAGCCAACGGGAAAGTGGCGTGCTCCGGTGGCAAGCCAACGGGAAAGTGGCGTGCTCCGGTGGCAAGCCAACGGGAAAGTGGCGTGCTCCGGTGGCAAGCCAACGGGAAAGTGGCGTGCTCCGGTGGCAAGCCAACGGGAAAGTGGCGTGCTCCGGTGGCAAGCCAACGGGAAAGTGGCGTGCTCCGGTGGCAAGCCAACGGGAAAGTGGCGTGCTCCGGTGGCAAGCCAACGGGAATGTGGCGTGCTCCGGTGGCAAGCCAACGGGACTGTGGCGTGCTCCGGTGGCAAGCCAACGGGAAAGTGGCGTGCTCCGGTGGCAAGCCAACGGGACTGTGGCGTGCTCCGGTGGCAAGCCAACGGGACTGTGGCGTGCTCCGGTGGCAAGCCAACGGGACAGTGGCGTGCTCCGGTGGCAAGCCAACGGGACAGTGGCGTGCTCCGGTGGCAAGCCAACGGGAAAGTGGCGTGCTCCGGTGGCAAGCCAACGGGAAAGTGGCGTGCTCCGGTGGCAAGCCAACGGGAAAGTGGCGTGCTCAGGTGGCAAGCCAACGGGAAAGTGGCGTGCTCCGATGGCAAGCCAACGGGAAAGTGGCGTGCTCCGGTGGCAAGCCAACGGGAAAGTGGCGTGCTCCGGTGGCAAGCCAACGGGAAAGTGGCGTGCTCCGGTGGCAAGCCAACGGGAATGTGGCGTGCTCCGGTGGCAAGCCAACGGGAAAGTGGCGTGCTCCGGTGGCAAGCCAACGGGAAAGTGGCGTGCTCCGGTGGCAAGCCAACGGGAAAGTGGCGTGCTCCGGTGGCAAGCCAACGGGAATGTGGCGTGCTCCGGTGGCAAGCCAACGGGACAGTGGCGTGCTCCGGTGGCAAGCCAACGGGAAAGTGGCGTGCTCCGGTGGCAAGCCAACGGGAAAGTGGCGTGCTCCGGTGGCAAGCCAACGGGAATGTGGCATGCTCCGGTGGCAAGCCAACGGGACTGTGGCGTGCTCCGGTGGCAAGCCAACGGGAAAGTGGCGTGCTCCGGTGGCAAGCCAACGGGAAAGTGGCGTGCTCCGGTGGCAAGCCAACGGGAAAGTGGCGTGCTCCGGTGGCAAGCCAACGGGACTGTGGCGTGCTCCGGTGGCAAGCCAACGGGACAGTGGCGTGCTCCGGTGGCAAGCCAACGGGAAAGTGGCGTGCTCCGGTGGCAAGCCAACGGGAAAGTGGCGTGCTCCGGTGGCAAGCCAACGGGAATGTGGCGTGCTCCGGTGGCAAGCCAACGGGACTGTGGCGTGCTCCGGTGGCAAGCCAACGGGAAAGTGGCGTGCTCCGGTGGCAAGCCAACGGGACAGTGGCGTGCTCCGGTGGCAAGCCAACGGGACAGTGGCGTGCTCCGGTGGCAAGCCAACGGGAAAGTGGCGTGCTCCGGTGGCAAGCCAACGGGAAAGTGGCGTGCTCCGGTGGCAAGCCAACGGGAAAGTGGCGTGCTCCGGTGGCAAGCCAACGGGACTGTGGCGTGCTCCGGTGGCAAGCCAACGGGAAAGTGGCGTGCTCCGGTGGCAAGCCAACGGGAAAGTGGCGTGCTCCGGTGGCAAGCCAACGGGAAAGTGGCGTGCTCCGGTGGCAAGCCAACGGGAATGTGGCGTGCTCCGGTGGCAAGCCAACGGGACTGTGGCGTGCTCCGGTGGCAAGCCAACGGGAAAGTGGCGTGCTCCGGTGGCAAGCCAACGGGAAAGTGGCGTGCTCCGGTGGCAAGCCAACGGGAAAGTGGCGTGCTCCGGTGGCAAGCCAACGGGACTGTGGCGTGCTCCGGTGGCAAGCCAACGGGACTGTGGCGTGCTCCGGTGGCAAGCCAACGGGACTGTGGCGTGCTCCGGTGGCAAGCCAACGGGAAAGTGGCGTGCTCCGGTGGCAAGCCAACGGGAAAGTGGCGTGCTCCGGTGGCAAGCCAACGGGAAAGTGGCGTGCTCCGGTGGCAAGCCAACGGGAAAGTGGCGTGCTCCGGTGGCAAGCCAACGGGAAAGTGGCGTGCTCCGGTGGCAAGCCAACGGGAAAGTGGCGTGCTCCGGTGGCAAGCCAACGGGAAAGTGGCGTGCTCCGGTGGCAAGCCAACGGGAATGTGGCGTGCTCCGGTGGCAAGCCAACGGGACTGTGGCGTGCTCCGGTGGCAAGCCAACGGGACAGTGGCGTGCTCCGGTGGCAAGCCAACGGGACAGTGGCGTGCTCCGGTGGCAAGCCAACGGGACAGTGGCGTGCTCCGGTGGCAAGCCAACGGGAAAGTGGCGTGCTCCGGTGGCAAGCCAACGGGAAAGTGGCGTGCTCCGGTGGCAAGCCAACGGGAAAGTGGCGTTCTCCGGTGGCAAGCCAACGGGACTGTGGCGTGCTCCGGTGGCAAGCCAACGGGAAAGTGGCGTGCTCCGGTGGCAAGCCAACGGGAAAGTGGCGTGCTCCGGTGGCAAGCCAACGGGAAAGTGGCGTGCTCCGGTGGCAAGCCAACGGGAATGTGGCGTGCTCCGGTGGCAAGCCAACGGGACTGTGGCGTGCTCCGGTGGCAAGCCAACGGGAAAGTGGCGTGCTCCGGTGGCAAGCCAACGGGAAAGTGGCGTGCTCCGGTGGCAAGCCAACGGGAAAGTGGCGTGCTCCGGTGGCAAGCCAACGGGAATGTGGCGTGCTCCGGTGGCAAGCCAACGGGACAGTGGCGTGCTCCGGTGGCAAGCCAACGGGACAGTGGCGTGCTCCTGTGGGAAGCCAACGGGAAAGTGGCGTGCTCCGGTGGCAAGCCAACGGGAAAGTGGCGTGCTCCGGTGGCAAGCCAACGGGAAAGTGGCGTGCTCCGGTGGCAAGCCAACGGGAAAGTGGCGTGCTCCGGTGGCAAGCCAACGGGAAAGTGGCGTGCTCCGGTGGCAAGCCAACGGGAAAGTGGCGTGCTCCGGTGGCAAGCCAACGGGAATGTGGCGTGCTCCGGTGGCAAGCCAACGGGACTGTGGCGTGCTCCGGTGGCAAGCCAACGGGACTGTGGCGTGCTCCGGTGGCAAGCCAACGGGACAGTGGCGTGCTCCGGTGGCAAGCCAACGGGACAGTGGCGTGCTCCTGTGGGAAGCCAACGGGAAAGTGGCGTGCTCCGGTGGCAAGCCAACGGGAAAGTGGCGTGCTCCGGTGGCAAGCCAACGGGAAAGTGGCGTGCTCCGGTGGCAAGCCAACGGGAAAGTGGCGTGCTCCGGTGGCAAGCCAACGGGAAAGTGGCGTGCTCCGGTGGCAAGCCAACGGGAAAGTGGCGTGCTCCGGTGGCAAGCCAACGGGAAAGTGGCGTGCTCCGGTGGCAAGCCAACGGGAATGTGGCGTGCTCCGGTGGCAAGCCAACGGGACTGTGGCGTGCTCCGGTGGCAAGCCAACGGGACTGTGGCGTGCTCCGGTGGCAAGCCAACGGGACAGTGGCGTGCTCCGGTGGCAAGCCAACGGGACAGTGGCGTGCTCCGGTGGCAAGCCAACGGGAAAGTGGCGTGCTCCGGTGGCAAGCCAACGGGAAAGTGGCGTGCTCCGGTGGCAAGCCAACGGGAAAGTGGCGTGCTCCGGTGGCAAGCCAACGGGAAAGTGGCGTGCTCCGGTGGCAAGCCAACGGGAAAGTGGCGTGCTCCGGTGGCAAGCCAACGGGAAAGTGGCGTGCTCTGGTGGCAAGCCAACGTTAAAGTGGCGTGCTCCAGTGGCAAGCCAACGGGAAAGAGGCGTGCTCCGGTGGCAAGCAAACGGGAAAGTGGCGTGCTCAGGTGGCAAGCCAACGGGACTGTGGCGTGCTCCGGTGGCAAGCCAACGGGAAAGTGGCGTGCTCCGGTGGCAAGCCAACGGGACTGTGGCGTGCTCCGGTGGCAAGCCAACGGAACTGTGGCGTGCTCCGGTGGCAAGCCAACGGGACTGTGGCGTGCTCCGGTGGCAAGCCAACGGGACTGTGGCGTGCTCCGGTGGCAAGCCAACGGGACTGTGGCGTGCTCCGGTGGCAAGCCAACGGGACTGTGGCGTGCTCCGGTGGCAAGCCAACGGGACTGTGGCGTGCTCCGGTGGCAAGCCAACGGGACTGTGGCGTGCTCCGGTGGCAAGCCAACGGGACTGTGGCGTGCTCCGGTGGCAAGCCAACGGGAAAGTGGCGTGCTCCGGTGGCAAGCCAACGGGAAAGTGGCGTGCTCCGGTGGCAAGCCAACGGGAAAGTGGCGTGCTCCGGTGGCAAGCCAACGGGAAAGTGGCGTGCTCCGGTGGCAAGCCAACGGGAAAGTGGCGTGCTCCGGTGGCAAGCCAACGGGAAAGTGGCGTGCTCCGGTGGCAAGCCAACGGGGAAATGGCGTGCTCCGGTGGCAAGCCAACGGAAAAGTGGCGTGCTCCGGTGGCAAGCCAACGGGAAAGTGGCGTGCTCCGGTGGCAAGCCAACGGGAAAGTGGCGTGCTCCGGTGGCAAGCCAACGGGAAAGTGGCGTGCTCCGGTGGCAAGCCAACGGGAAAGTGGCGTGCTCCGGTGGCAAGCCAACGGGAAAGTGGCGTGCTCCGGTGGCAAGCCAACGGGAAAGTGGCGTGCTCCGGTGGCAAGCCAACGGGAAAGTGGCGTGCTCCGGTGGCAAGCCAACGGGAAAGTGGCGTGCTCCGGTGGCAAGCCAACGGGACTGTGGCGTGCTCCGGTGGCAAGCCAACGGGAAAGTGGCGTGCTCCGGTGGCAAGCCAACGGGAAAGTGGCGTGCTCCGGTGGCAAGCCAACGAGAAAGTGGCGTGCTCCGGTGGCAAGCCAACGGGAAAGTGGCGTGCTCCGGTTGCAAGCCAACGGGAAAGTGGCGTGCTCCGGTGGCAAGCCAACGGGAAAGTGGCGTCCTCCGGTGGCAAGCCAACGGGTAAAGGTGTGCTCCGGTGGCATGCTAATGGTAAAAGTGTGCTCCAGTGGCATTCTAACGGTAAAGGTGTGCTGCGGTCACATGCTAATGGTAAAGGTGTGCTTCGGTGGCATGCTATCGGGAATAGGTGTGCTCCGATGGCATGCTAACGGGAATAGTTGTGCCCGGTGGCATACTAACGGGAAAAGGTGTGCTACGGTGGCATGCTAGCGGGAAATGGTGTGCTTCGGTGGCATGATAACGAGAAAAGGGGTACTCCATTGGCACCACAATGGTCAAGGGACTTGGAAATGTCACATGTGAAGTCATACTCGCATAGTGTCTGTTGCTGCAGGGATCAAAAGAGCGACCCGGTGGAACAAGATGTGGACACTGCGCGGCAGATGGTGGTTTAAGGACAGCAAACAGCAAAATAAGACCAAGCAACAGCAAGAAAACAATCCAAGAATTACCGCAGCAGACAAGTAAGTGATTGTGATTCTTTTAAACGGTGATGTATGATCAGATGAAGTGGAATGCAGTAAGTTTGGAAATATGATTAACATGTTAATAAAGTGTCTGAAATGTATGAGCGAGAAAGAGAAAAAGGTGGCTTGTTACAGGGGGACAGCTGAGAGTAGGGAGTTGCAGAGAAAGTCCTTGTGACAGGTTTAGGATGTATACGGCTGTTTATTGCCTCCTCCACATACAAAGGCAGGAGATGAGACTATCAAACTATTGAACTTGGAGTTGTCAGTAATGTTGGAGGTGAAATTAATAAAGCAAGTAAAATGGGAAAGAAAAAAAGGGGTTGTATGTTTGCCTGGTCAGAGGGATGTTTGCCTGGTCATGGGGATGTTTGTATGGTCAGGGGGATGTTTGCCTGGTCAGGGGGATGTTTGCCTGGTCAGGGGGATGTTTGTCTGGTCAGGGGGATGTTTGCCTGGTCAGGGGGATGTTTGGTCAGAGGGATGTTTGTCTGGTCAGGGGGATGTTTGTCTGGTCAGAGGGATGTTTGCTTCACGTTGGGGAAGAGGGAAAGGACTGAATGATCCGGCACCTGTACTATCCACAGGATGGTCAGCTAGTGCCGCCATAGGGAAAGAGCTGACTGTTATGTTCTGCTACCAAAGCTAAGGAAAGAGAGGAGATCTGTCCATACTATAGGACTCAGCTGAATCCCTACGATGTAACAGGGAACCTGATCCTGCGATCAGACCTGCTAAAGTCCTAATCTAGTCTGTACGGAGACCTATAGATGTGGGGAGGGAATCCCTACAAGTACTAAGGACTGGGAGGAATATGGGACACCTCCTAACAGAAATAGTAGCAGACAGAAGAACAAACAAAATAGATAGAACATAGAGGTCCGTAGACCAAGCAAACTAACAGAGTTAGATACAGAGCACAGGCTAGCTAGAAAGTAGATATACAATGAAGTCCAGCAAAGCCAGAAGGGCGGAGCAGGATTAAATAGGCCAACAAGGTCATGTGACCAGCAAAGGAAAAAAAACCTAACAGCAAGGTTCTAACAGTACCCCCCCTTCTAAGAGGATCCTCCGGATCCCCTAGGACCAGGCTTATCAGGAAATCTCCTGTGAAACGCTCTGATAAGTCTGGACGCGGAAACATCATCTGACCTCACCCAAGAGTTATCCTCGGGTCCGAAACCTTTCCAGGCCACAAGATACTGCAAACTACCTCTATACCGTCTAGAGTCAAGGATGCGAGAAATTTCATATTCCCCGTCCTCCACCACCGGAGGAACAGAGGCAGAGGCGTCACCATCCGACACAACAGCTTTTTTTAACAGAGAGACATGAAAGACCGGATTAATTCTCCAGGAGGTAGGAACCTCCAACCTAACAGCAGATTGGTTGACAACCTGAAGCACCTTAAAGGGCCCTACAAACTTGGGACCCAATTTCTTAGAAGGAATCCTCAACCGCAGATTCCTAGAGGACAACCAAACCATGTCACCAACAGCGAACAAAACCTCCTGTCGTTTCCTATCAAAGTAGTCTTTAGATTTTCTGTTGGCCTCCTGAAGATTACCACGCACATCCGTCCAAACTCTTTCCAAATCACCGGAAAAATTCTCCTCCTCAGGCACGGCAGATCCCAACTTGGAGAACGACCCAAACGACGGATGTCTCCCAGAACAACAAAAAAAAGGCGAACAACCAGCAGAAGAAGATGTATGATTGTTCAGAGCAAATTCGGCAAGTGGCAGAAACTCAGACCACCCCTCTTGATTGTCTGCCACAAAACAACGCAAGAACTGCTCAACATCCTGGTTTTTCCTTTCTGTCTGGCCATTAGATTCAGGATGATATCCGGACGAAAACGACAAATGAATTCCCAACCTGTCACAAAAGGCACGCCAAAAACGAGCCACGAACTGAGGACCCCTATCAGAAACAATGTCAGTAGGAACGCCATGAAGTCTGACAATTTCCTTGGCCTTAGCGAGAGTTTTAGCGCAGGGCAGTTTGACGAAGGGAACCAAGTGACACATCTTGCTAAAACGGTCCACGACCACCCAGATGACAGTAAAACCCTCAGAGGGGGGAAGGTCAGTTATAAAGTCCATAGCCAAATGTGTCCAAGGAGCACTGGGGACCTCCAAAGGACAAAGCAACCCCGCAGCAGGAGTATGTGAGGACTTAGATCTAGCACATATAGTACATTGGCGCACCCACTTAATGACTTCCTTCTGCCACCCAGGCCACCAAAAACTGCGACCCACCAGTCTCTTGGTCTCAGAGATTCCGGGATGACCTGCCAACCGAGATTCGTGACACTCAACAAACAAATCTCTCCTAAAGGTCCCAGGCACAAACAACCTCCCATGAGGAGTGTTAGATGGGGCATTCTCCTGAGCTTTAAGAATCTCATCTTCCAAAACGGAGTCTAAAGCAGCTATCACAACACCTTCTTGTAAAATGTTTTCCTCTTTCTCAGCACCGACTATGGGAGAAAAACTGCGAGACAAGGCATCCGCCTTAACATTCTTAGTACCAGGGATGTAAGTAACGGAGAAATTAAACCGCGAGAAAAACAGTGCCCACCTAGCCTGACGGGCATTCAGGCGCTTGGCAGCATCAAGATATATCAGATTTTTATGATCCGTAAGAACCTGAACGGGAAATTCCGCACCTTCCAAGAAGTGGCGCCAGTGTTCAAATGCGAGTTTAATAGCCAATAATTCCCGATTACCAATATCGTAATTCAATTCAGTCTCCGAAAATTTTTTTGAAAAAAAGGCACAGGGATGTAATCCATCCCCGTTATCCTGAGACAATACTGCGCCAACCCCCACAGAGGAAGCATCAACCTCAACCAAAAACGGCCTAGTAACATCAGGCTGCATAAGGATGGGAGCAGAGGTGAACCTCTCCTTGAGATACACAAAAGCTTCAATGGCCTCAGAAGACCACTGAACCGCATCAGCACCTTTCCTGGTGAGATCAGTCAGAGGTTTGACAATACTAGAAAAATTTTTTATGAATTTTCTATAGTAATTGGCGAAACCCAAAAACCTCTGTATCGATTTCAAACCAATAGGCCTAGGCCATTCCTGCACAGCCTGAACCTTAACCGGATCCATCTCAAAACCTTTGCTGGAGATAATGTAGCCCAAAAAACTAATTCTCTGTACAGCGAACTCACATTTCTCCAGCTTAGCAAAAAGCGAATTGTCCATTAATAACTGTAATACCTCACGCACGCTCCGCCAATGAGACTCCAGATCTGGCGAATAAATCAAAATGTCATCCAAATACACAACCACATTTTTACCGATCAAAGGTCTAAGGATGTCATTAATCAGATTCTGAAAAAATGCAGGAGCATTAGTAAGACCAAAAGGCATAACCAGATTCTCAAAATGACCCACAGGAGTGTTAAAAGCAGTCTTCCATTCATCACCCTCCTTCATGCGCAACAGATTGTATGCCCCCTTAAGGTCAATTTTAGAGAACCACTTGGCCCCCAATAACTGGTTAAAAAGATCAGGAATCAATGGCAGTGGGTAAGGATTGCGTACCGTAATTTTGTTAATCTCACGAAAATCCAGACAAGGACGTAAACCGCCGTCCTTTTTTTTTACAAAAAAAAATCCAAGCGCCACAGGAGACTTAGAGGGCCTAATGTGACCGGCGGCCAAACTTGTCTGTATGTATTCCTCCAAAGCCTTCCTCTCAGGAATAGTAAGGTTAAATAAACGACTTTTAGGAAGAGTCGCTCCAGGGACAAATTCAATAGAACAATCATAGTCTCTATGGGGAGGCAAAACCTGCGATTCTTTCTCAGAAAAAACTCTCCAAAAATCCTGAATAGGAACAGGCAATTCTCCCCTATCCAAAGCTGTAATACGCCCGTTACAACACTTGTCATAACATTTATGGCTCCAGGATTTAATTTCACTGGTAGACCAATCCAGTACAGGATTGTGAAATTTTAACCAGGGCAAACCCAATATTACTGGAGAAGGCAAGTTATTCAACACTACCAAATCCAATTTCTCATGGTGAACACCATTAATAGTGAGAGGAAATTCACTGACCTTGAGAGTAATATTCTTCAAAGGGGAACCATCCACAGAAACCACAGCAATGGGGGATGATAAAGGTTCAGGTTTTAAATTGAGTTTTTCCACGAATCCCCCATCAATTACATTCAGTGTAGACCCGCAATCAACAAACACCCGAAATTCCATTAATTTTTCCTGAGCAATCGTGGAAGCAGCTAAAAATATACCCTTGGAATTTAAACAGGCAATACGGGCGTGACTGACCATTTTTTTTTCTTTCTTCATACGAAGCTCACAGCCTTTAATCAAATGACCAGATTTTCCGCAATAGAAACACAAGCCTTCCGAAAAACGACGGTCTTTTTCTTGAGAGCGAGGTGCCACCGATCCAATCTCCATCGGTTCACCACTGTTAGTACACACATTATCATAACCAGAAACTGACTTGGCAGAGGATTTGCTCTCATTAACCCTAGCATGCAGTCTTCTATCCACCCGTATAGCTAATTGCATAGCCTGTTGCAAATCCTCAGGTGTAGGATAAGCAATTAGCAGGTCTTTAACCCTTTCACTGAGCCCAGCAAGAAATAGACTTTTCAGAGCAGAATCGTTCCACCCTGTTTGAGTGGACCAACGACGAAAATGAGTACAATATTTTTCCACATTACCTGATCCTTGTTTTAAACGTCTCAACTCAGTCTCAGCTGATGCCACACGGTCAGGATCATCATATAATAGTCCTAAAGCAGAAAAAAAACTATCCACTGATCTGAAGCATGTATCACTAGGTTGCAAAGAAAAGGCCCACTCCTGAGGCTCTTTGCGCAAAAGTGACATTATGAACCCTACGCGCTGGGATTCATCCCCAGAGGACTTGGGTCTCAAACGAAAATACAGTAAGCAAGCATTTTTAAATGAAAAAAATTCTCGATGTTCACCAAAAAATAAATCCGGCAAACATACCTTAGGCTCCAAGAAATATGCTCCAGGACAGTTACTCACGTGCTGACGGAGCTCGGCCACTTCCAGAGAGAGTCCCTGCAGGTGTTTAGCCAAATCCTGAACCGACACCATGATGGAACAAAAAAAATCTTTCCTTAGAGAATTTGCAGGCTGGACTTACTGTTATGTTCTGCTACCAAAGCTAAGGAAAGAGAGGAGATCTGTCCCTACTATAGGACTCAGCTGAATCCCTACGATGTAACAGGGAACCTGATCCTGCGATCAGACCTGCTAAAGTCCTAATCTAGTCTGTACGGAGACCTATAGATGTGGGGAGGGAATCCCTACAAGTACTAAGGACTGGGAGGAATATGGGACACCTCCTAACAGAAATAGTAGCAGACAGAAGAACAAACAAAATAGATAGAACATAGAGGTCCGTAGACCAAGCAAACTAACAGAGTTAGATACAGAGCACAGGCTAGCTAGAAAGTAGATATACAATGAAGTCCAGCAAAGCCAGAAGGGCGGAGCAGGATTAAATAGGCCAACAAGGTCATGTGACCAGCAAAGGAAAAAAAACCTAACAGCAAGGTTCTAACACTGACCTAGTGTCACTATCAATCATCTGAGTCTGCAGTACAACTGATTAGGGGTCCAGCAGGGGGGCGCTGATGACACAGGTGGACCTTGGGCGGTTTTCTGGTTGCCGACGCTGCACCTAGAGGGTTTTCTTCATGTAATTATCCTCCTCACATTGCAGACTTGTGAACTTCATAAATATTCTTCATTTGCTTATTTTCTTCCTTCTCTCCCAAACACGTTGCTGAAGTGCTGTCTCACCCCCACTGCCCCCATCCAGAAGCTTCTTGTGGCTGCTGTTCAGTGAGATTTGTCCTCTATATACCAGCAGTCTGTGTATGGGCCTGTCTCTGTCTGATCCTCTCTGCTCTCCACCCCTGCACTCAGACATGGGAAACCCTGTACTCGGATTACTTCACATCTTGGTGAACAACAGCTGAAAGGACCCTATAAAGGAGCCTGTACCAGGCAGGTGACAGCGCTGCAGCATTGTGCTTGTGGGGGCAATCGGGCGGTGGAGTCAGAAATTGGGGAATACTTGGGTGCTCTCTGGGTGGACAATATTAGTGCTGCAGTAATTTCCCACAAGTTTTTGCACAGAGCGGCCACTAATATAGAATAAAGTAAAACAATTGTGCCCTGTAAATAATGGCTGTGCTTTGCTACAAATGCTTCATGTTTGCAGGAGGTTTTTTTTTCTTTAATAAATTTTATTTAGTTTATAATTGATTTTTTCTCTTTCTGCCAGATATCAGGACATGATAGAGGCCGTACGGGACTGATATAAGAAGTTCTTGGCTAAGAAGGAAAGAAGCTTCATTCCTCCATGAGCTGCAGTTCTTTGTGTCCAGTCGGGAGCTCTATTAGTAAGTAGATTTTATCACCGGCGCAGACATTTCCGGGAAGGTTCCAATTGGCCGAATACAAGACGTTCATTAAACTCTTCATTTGAAATAAACGTCTGGTATCATCCACAATACTTAATACCGATCACTTGTCACAAATTTGTATATTTTTTACCTGTTATAAAATGCTGCTCATCCCTTGAATATTTTCTTTTTTTTTGTCATTTTAGACAAAACATTACATATTCCTGACAAGTCCCAGGTCTTTTCACACCACTCGTTTTGCAGGTTCTTTAATACTACAGCACTTACGTTATTGGGGTCATTTTTGTGCAGTTTGCAGTTACATGATTTTTTATACATGTTTTTTTTTAGCTTTGTCTTGTTATTACATCACATTCATCTTTTTCCTCTCTTGCTTTCCTGGACTGAAGTAAACATATCTCCAAGTCACTCTGAGCTGCCGGCAGGAGAGATGGACCCTCAGGAGCCTCCTAGTCTTCAGAATCCACATGAAGGAGAAGTCCAAGAACAAGAAAGGCCTCCGACAGCAGAGCAACCTGTCCGCCAAAAAGTCCCAGAAGAAGAAGCGATGGTCCCGCAGCTCATCTGTGTTTTTCCTAAATGTGGATTATACTTTTACTGATTGTAATTTTCTTGGTCGATACCAGATAAAGTTTTGGATGACAACTGTCTGGACTTGTGTCTTATTTTACATTTCTCCTTTTTTCTTCTTGCTTCCCCTCCAGTGAGATCTGGCTTAGGTGATAAAAGCCTTTCTCTATCCGGCATTTTTTCAGCAGGCTGGAGAAAGACTTTCTGGATGATAACTTGCCTTAGTCTCAGATGCCCATACACTAGTTAGCTTTAGACCGGACGCTTGTCCACACAACACATCCCGACTCCCCCATATACATGAATGTGGTTATATGTGTGGGGGAGATGGCCCCATACACAGCACATGGTCGGCTGCTCCAGCAAAAATCCTTGGGTTTGACCTACCTTCCTGTAATATATATGGGGGGCCATTAGTTGGATGTTTGCAGGACCCCTCTTTGTCCGACAGCTTCCCTCCCCCACACATAGCAAGCAGTGAACAGACAAGCTACCTTCCCGCACATACAGCATATATAGCATATAAAGAAAAAACCTAGAAGTCTGAACTGAAACATAAATTGATGTGCATGCAAAATGTAAATGCATGTTCACACACGGCCACTAGACAAAGAAAAACCAAAGACAAGCAAAATATCCAAGTAACCGGAAGTGAATGGGTAAATCGCACAGTGCAAAAATAATAAATAATGAAGGGTATTTAGTTAACATAATTTTGATCAAAATAATGTAAAAGCTATCCCGCCACATCACGGCAACCCTTATGGGACAATCCTAACTCTAATATTAAAACCTTACCATTTGTCAAGTGACGTACATATGGATAAGGGCAGAGAGACTGACCCCCTAGTAGAAGCATAGACCTGAGGCAGAATAAACATTTCAGCTCAGACAAAGGGTGGCCACACCCTAATATGTACTAAAGCACACTGAACTACAAAGAAAAAACCTAGAAGTCTGAACTGAAACATAAATTGATGTGCATGCAAAATGTAAATGCATGTTCACACAAGGACACTAGACAAAGAAAAACCAAAGGCAAGCAAAATACCCAAGTAACTAGAAGTAAATGGGTAAATCGCAAAGTGCAAAAATAATAAATAATGAAGGGCATTTAGTAGTGAAGAGCGAGCACTAAAATGCTCGGGTGCTCAAAGCTCGGGCCGAGCTCGCCATGATACTCGGTTGCTCGACCTGAGCCACGAACCCAATGTTAGTCTATGGGAGACCCGAGCATTTTCGCGGCGGAATCCCCGGCTGTCTTTTAAAAGCCTAACAAGTGCCCAAAACGATAGTGACAGTGCTCAAATGACATGGGGACAGCATGGGGATCGTCCCAGGAAGCATTTCTGACCCCCAGGTCACTTCTGTCAACAACGTGGTCAGAGGTATTAAGCCACTTTTAAGGGCTCACAATAAAACGTTCAAAAACTAAACTGAAGCTGCTTTCCTGTGAAATATGTTAAGGAAGTTCCTTTCCAGGGTAAAGACATGTGTATAAGGTAAAATAAATAATCAAAAAAAAAAAAATACTCCTCCACACCTTGGGCTATGTTCACAAGTAGCATTTTTAATGCGTTTTTGCACTTTAGTATTGCTTCAACCGTGACAAATGCATTCACCGGGAAATGTCATTTTAACATTTTACAACCTTATCTGGCCATGTGCTATGTGACACATGCATACAGTGCTGAAAAGACATGGGGACAGCATGGGGAAGACCCCTGGAAGCATCTCTGACTCCCCGGTCACTGCCTAAAAGTGTGCCCATCAGAAGTCATCCTTGCCGCATCAGAAGATGCAGACTTGCAACTATCCCCGTGCAAGTTCTTGTCCCAGGGCAGGGTTCAATTGTACCTCCCTCATTCCTTGCAATGCAAGCGCAAATATGCAGCCAACCACCCACCCACCCCCAGGCTGCAATACCATACTGCTTGCTTGCACTTGAAATTGGGCCTTTTAGGCATGTGGAGGCGGAATCTGGCCACCATGTCATGGCAGCGTTGGCGGCCTGGTATCCATACTCAGTCCCCAGCGGCCCGGTGGCGGGGTGTCCACACTCGGTCCCCAACCGCCAGGGGGCGGCCGGGTGTCCATACTCGGTCGCCAGCTGCCTGGGGGCAGCCGGGTGTCCATGAACGGTCCCCAGCCGCCCCTATTTCTCCTTGGAACATCACCCCACACACTTTTCTTAGCCTGGCCTGCTTTAGGGCAGCATTGAACGAGCCCACCAGAGAACCAGACTCCTCCGGTGGGCCCTGGCTTCTCCATCAGGGGAGTTGAGAGTGCCAAGGTGAGGACCATGATGATGATACAAGTTAGCATCTGCTTTGTTTTGTTGGAATGCAAGCGCATGTATGTAGTAGCGGCAAGGCCTGAGGTGGTCAGCGTTTTGGCGCATATCCTACCTCCTCCGAGGATTGCTGGATGTTTTCCTGCTACTATCCCAGTTCTATGACTCCCGTTAAAACAAAGCTTCAAGTGATGAATGATGGATGAGGTGGTGGCAAAGGAGAGCAGGAGGAACAGGGACCATTCACATCAATATCAGGCCAGTCAACCACACATGTCTTGTAGGATATGTTTCTGTAACAAAAGAAGCGGTTTGGCTACACAGTTATAGGGCATACAGTGAGTGCAATGCCTACCAAAAATTTTGAGGCACTCCAATGTACCTTGGAAATAACATGGAGGTCAGAGGGCCTTAACTAAACAGTTTTTTCCATTTATAGCAACTGGGTCTCCTGTACACTGTTGGCCTAAACAGTGAATGGAAGGCTTTCC
The DNA here is from genome assembly GCF_046119375.1 of Phyllobates terribilis. NCBI lineage: Eukaryota > Metazoa > Chordata > Amphibia > Anura > Dendrobatidae > Phyllobates > Phyllobates terribilis. The sequence continues at coordinate 900,751 of NW_027363258.1, forward strand.
AAAAATTATGAGGAACTGCAATGCCCCTTGAAACAGACGTGGATTACAGCGTACTAAAAACCTTCTACCCACTATTGGGGAGTGGGTCTCCCTTAGTATTCGCCTTTGCATTGAAAAGCAAAAGCTGACTAAAATTAGGAGGAAATGCAATGTCCGTTGGAAGAGTTGTGGAGGTTAGAGGCAATTAAAAACAACATTTCAATACCCCTAGGAAGAGCTGTGGAGTTCAGAGTGGCTTAAGAAGACTGTTTTAATGTCCCTTTGAAGAGACATGGAGGTCACAGTAGCTTAACAAGATGGTTTTAATGCCCCTCGGAAAAGACGTGGAAGAGGGGCTTTTAATGCCCCTTCCAAGAGCCATACAGTACAGCATAGTACAAACATTATTCCCATTATTGGGGAGTGTGTATCCCATAGTCATTGCTTATGCCTTCCAAGCAAAAGCTGCCAAAAATTGGAACGGAGGAACTTGCAATGCCCCTTACAAGAGCCATGCAGTACAGCATATTCCAAACATTATTCCCATTATTGGGGAGTGGGTCTCCCATAGTCTTTGCTTATGCCTTCCAAGCAAAAGCTGCCAAAAATTAGGACGAAGGAGCTTGCAATGCCCCTTACAAGAGCCATGCAGTACAGCATATTACAAACATTATTCCCATTATTGGGGAGTGGGTCTCCCATAGTATTTGCTTATGCCTTCCAAGAAAAAGCTGCCAAAAATTAAGAGGAACTGCAATGCCCGTTCGAAGAGTCGTGGAGGTTAGAGTTAATTAAAAACAACATATCAATGCCCCTTGGAAGAGCTGTGGAGTTCAGAGTGGTTTAACAAGACGCTATTAATGCCCCTCAAAAGAGATGTGGAGGTCCCAGTAGCTTAACAAGACGGTTTTAATACCCCTTGGAAAAGTGGTGGAGGTCCCAGTAGCTTAACAAGACGGTTTTCATACCCCTCGGAAAAGTGGTGGAGGTCACAGTAGCTTAAGAAGACGCTTTTAATGCCCCACAGAAGAAACGTGGAGATCCCAGTAGCTTAACAAGACGGTTTTAATGCCCCTTGGAAAAGTGGTGGAGGTTGCAGTAGCTTAACAAGACGCTATTAATGCCCCTCAGAAGAGACGTGGAGGTCCCAGCAGCTTAACAAGACGGTTTGAATGCCCCTTGGAAGAGACGTGGAGGTCACAGTAGCTTAACAAGACGCTATTAATGCCCCTCAGAAGAGACGTGGAGGTTCCAGCAGCTTAACATGACATTTTTAATGCTCCTCAGAAAAGTGGTGGAGGTCCCAGTAGCTTAACAAGATGGTTTTAATGCCCCTCAGAAACGTAGTGGAGGTCCCAGTAGCTTAACAAGACTGTTTGAATGCCCCTTGGAAGAGACGTGGAGGTCCCAGTAGCTTAACTGGCCGGTTTAAATGCCCCTTGGAAAAGTGGTGGAGGTCTCAGTAGCTTAACAAGACGGTTTTAATGCTCCTCAGAAAAGTGGTGGAGGTCCCAGTAGCTTAACAAGACGGTTTTAATGCCCCTTGGAAAAGTGGTGAAGGTCGCAGTAGCTTAACAAGACGGTTTGAATGCCCCTTGGAAGAGACGTGGAGGTCCCAGTAGCTTAACAAGACGGTTTTAATGCTCCTCGGAAAAGTGGTGCAGGTCCCAGTAGCTTAACAAGACAGTTTTAATGCCCCTTGGAAAAGTGGTGGAGGTCGCAGTAGCTTAACAAGACGGTTTGAATGCCCCTTGGAAGAGACGTGGAGGTCCCAGTAGCTTAACAAGACGGTTTGAATGCCCCTTGGAAGAGACGTGTAGGTCCCAGTAGCTTAACAAGACTGTTTTAATTCCCCTCGGAAAAGTGGTGGAGGTCACAGTAGCTTAACAAGACGCTTTTAATGCCCCTCGGAAGAGACGTGGAGGTCCAAGTAGCTTAACAAGACGGTTTGAATGCCCCTTGGAAGAGACGTGGAGGTCCCAGTAGCTTAACAAGACGGTTTGAATGCCCCTTGGAAGAGACGTGGAGGTCCCAGTAGCTTAACAAGACAGTTTTAATGCCCCTCGGAAAAGTTGTGGAGGTCACAGTAGCTTAACAAGATGCTTTTAATGCCTCTCAGAAGACGTGGAGGTCCCAGTAGCTTAACAAGATGGTTTGAATGCCCCTTGGAAGAGAAGTGGAGGTCCCAGTAGCTTAACAAGACGGTTTTAATGCTTCTCGGAAAAGTGGTGGAGGTCCCAGTAGCTTAAAAAGACGCTTTTACTGCCCCTCAAAAAAGTGGTGGAGGTCGCAGTAGCTTAACAAGACGGTTTGAATGCCCCTTGGTAGAGACGTGGAGGTCCCAGTAGCTTAACAAGACAGTTTGAATGCCCCTTGGAAGAGACGTGGAGGTCCCAGTAGCTTAACAAGACGGTTTTAATGCCCCTCGGAAAAGTGGTGGAGGTCACAGTAGCTTAACAAGTTGCTTTTAATGCCCCTCAGAAGAGAAGTGGAGATCCCAGTAGCTTAACAAGACGGTTTGAATGCCCCTTGGAAGAGACGTGGAGGTCACAGTAGCTTAACAAGACGGTTAGAATGCCCCTTGGAAGAGACGTGGAGGTCACAGTAGCTTAACAAGATGGTTTTAATGCTCCTCGGAAAAGTGGTGGAGGTCCCAGTAGCTTAACAAGATGCTTTTAATGCCCCTCGGAAAAGTGGTGGAGGTCCCAGTAGCTTAACAAGACGCTTTGAATGCCCCTTGGAAGAGACGTGGAGGTCACAGTAGCTTAACAAGATGGTTTTAATGCTCCTCGGAAAAGTGGTGGAGGTCCCAGTAGCTTCACAAGATGCTTTTAATGCCCCTCGGAAAAGTGGAGGTCCCAGTAGCTTAACAAGACGGTTTTAATGCCCCTTGGAAAAGTGGTGGAGGTCGTAGTAGCTTAATAAGACTGTTTGAATGCCCCTTGGAAAAGTGGTGCAGGTCCCAGTAGCTTAACAAGATGGTTTGAATGCCCCTTGGAAGAGACGTGGAGGTACCAGTAGCTTAAAAAGACGGTTTTAATGCCCCTCGGAAAAGTGGTGGAGGTCCCAGTAGCTTAACAAGACGGTTTTAATGCCCCTCGGAAAAGTGGTGGAGGTCCCAGTAGCTTAACAATACGCTTTTAATGCCTCTCAGAAGAGAAGTGGAGGTCCCAGTAGCTTAACAAGACGGTTTTAATGCTTCTCGGAAAAGTGGTGGAGGTCCCAGTAGCTTAAAAAGACGCTTTTACTGCCCCTCAAAAAAGTGGTGGAGGTCGCAGTAGCTTAACAAGACGGTTTGAATGCCCCTTGGTAGAGACGTGGAGGTCCCAGTAGCTTAACAAGACAGTTTGAATGCCCCTTGGAAGAGACGTGGAGGTCCCAGTAGCTTAACAAGACGGTTTTAATGCCCCTCGGAAAAGTGGTGGAGGTCACAGTAGCTTAACAAGTTGCTTTTAATGCCCCTCAGAAGAGAAGTGGAGATCCCAGTAGCTTAACAAGACGGTTTGAATGCCCCTTGGAAGAGACGTGGAGGTCACAGTAGCTTAACAAGACGGTTAGAATGCCCCTTGGAAGAGACGTGGAGGTCACAGTAGCTTAACAAGATGGTTTTAATGCTCCTCGGAAAAGTGGTGGAGGTCCCAGTAGCTTAACAAGATGCTTTTAATGCCCCTCGGAAAAGTGGTGGAGGTCCCAGTAGCTTAACAAGACGCTTTGAATGCCCCTTGGAAGAGACGTGGAGGTCACAGTAGCTTAACAAGATGGTTTTAATGCTCCTCGGAAAAGTGGTGGAGGTCCCAGTAGCTTAACAAGATGCTTTTAATGCCCCTCGGAAAAGTGGTGGAGGTCCCAGTAGCTTAACAAGACGCTTTGAATGCCCCTTGGAAGAGACGTGGAGGTCACAGTAGCTTAACAAGATGGTTTTAATGCTCCTCGGAAAAGTGGTGGAGGTCCCAGTAGCTTAACAAGATGCTTTTAATGCCCCTCGGAAAAGTGGAGGTCCCAGTAGCTGAACAAGACGGTTTTAATGCCCCTTGGAAAAGTGGTGGAGGTCGTAGTAGCTTAACAAGACTGTTTGAATGCCCCTTGGAAAAGTGGTGCAGGTCCCAGTAGCTTAACAAGATGGTTTGAATGCCCCTTGGAAGAGATGTGGAGGTACCAGTAGCTTAAAAAGACGGTTTTAATGCCCCTCGGAAAAGTGGTGGAGGTCCCAGTAGCTTAACAAGACGGTTTTAATGCCCCTCGGAAAAGTGGTGGAGGTCCCAGTAGCTTAACAATACGCTTTTAATGCCTCTCAGAAGAGACGTGGAGGTCCCAGTAGCTTAACAAGACGGTTTGAATGCCCCTTGGAAGAGACGTGGAGGTCCCAGTAGCTTAAGAAGACGGTTTGAATGCCCCTTGGAAGAGACGTGGAGGTCCCAGTAGCTTAACAAGACGGTTTTAATGCTTCTCGGAAAAGTGGTGGAGGTCCCAGTAGCTTAATAAGACGCTTTTAATGCCCCTCGAAAAAGTGGTGGAGGTCGCAATAGCTTACCAAGACGGTTTGAATGCCCCTTGGAAGAGACGTGGAGGTCCCAGTAGCTTAACAAGACAGTTTGAATGCCCCTCAGAAGAGACGTGGAGGTCCCACTAGCTTAACAAGACGTTTTTAATGCCCCTCGGAAAAGTGGTGGACGTACCAGTAGCTTAATAAGACGCTTTTAATGCCCCTCAGAAAAGTGGTGGAGGTCCCAGTAGCTTAACAAGACGGTTTGAATGCCCCTTGGAAGAGATGTGGAAGTCCCAGTAGATTAAGAAGACGGTTTTAATGCTTCTCGGAAAAGTGGTGGATGTCGCAGTAGCTTAACAAGACGCTTTTAATGCCCCTTACAAGAGCCATACAGTACAGCATTTTAAAAATATTATTCCCATTATTGGGGAGTGGGTCTCCCACAGTCTTTGCTTATGCCTTCCAAGCAAAAGCTGACAAAAATAAGGACGGAGGAACTTTCAATAATGGCAACACGGACCATGGTCACCCTGGTGGTATAGTGGTGGTGGAGGCTGAGGATAAGGAGAAGAACATAAAACAGCCGAAATGAGGAAGCGTATACCCATGTGTGGGTGTGAAGCGGTGCATGTGAATACACCTTCCGAAATAACACAGTGGATTTGACTTTATGTTACTCTGCTGTCATTTGGTGGTGATGAGAAGTCTGGTCCAATCCAGCTACTGTTCATTTTGATAAGGGTCAGCTTGTCAGCATTGTCAGTTGACAGGCGAGTGCGCTTATCAGTTATAATTACCCCAGCAGCACTAAAAACACGCACCGATAACACGCTAGCGGCAGGGCAGGCCAGGACCTCCAAGGCGTACAGAGCGATTTCATTCCAAGTGTCCAGCTTGGATACCCAATAATTAAAAGGCACAGAGGAATCACGGAGGACGCTGGTACGGTCGGCAAGGTACTCCCTCACCATCTTTTGAAACTTTCCACTGCTTGTGAGAGTACCCCGCGCCTCAGGGCCTGTAAGCTGGGCAGGTCTCAGAAAACTGTCCCAGAATGTTGACAGTGTTCCCCTGCCTCTGCTGGATTGGAGTTGCCTCTCTCTCGCTTGTACGCCTTGGTTGGTCAACGAACTGTGACCTCTGCCGCTAGCGTGTTCAGATGGGAATTTTTTTTTAACAGTTCTGCAGCATGGGCCTTCTGGTACTGCCCCATTTTCGTAGACCTCTCCACCTCAGGAATAAGAGAGTGAAAGTTCTCCTTGTAGCGGGGGTCTAAAAGTGTCACCAACCAGTAATGACTGTCACCCAACATTTTGACAACGCGAGGGTCACGGTTAAGGCAGAGTAACATAAAGTCAGCCATGCGTGCCAGACTGGTAACGGGCAAGACTTCCGTGTCCTCACCAAGATGACGACTGACCATGCTCTCCTCCTCCTCCTCCTCTCCCCTGTCCTCAGGCCACCCACGCTGAACTGACAGTATGACAGTTGTACAGGTACTACCGTCTACAGCGCATGATACAAGCTCCTGTTCTTCCTCCTCCTCCTCTCCCTCATTGTCCCCCAATGCACGTTGGGATGAGATGAGGCTGGGCTGTGTGTAATCGACCGCTACGGCTTCTTGATCCATTTCATCATACTCTGGCTGCAATGCCTCCTCTTTAATTCTCTGCAGAGAGCATTGCAAAAGACAGACAAGTGGAATGCTGACGCTAATGATGGCGTCATCGCCACTCACCATCTTGGTGGACTCCTCAAAGTTTGTCAAGATGGTACATACAGTACAGACCAAAAGTTTGGACACACCTTCTCATTTAAAGATTTTTCTGTATTTTCATGACTATGAAAATTGTACATTCACACTGAAGGCATCAAAACTATGAATTAACACATGTGGAATTATATACTTAACAAAAAAGTGTGAAACAACTGAAAATATGTCTTATATTCTAGGTTCTTCAAAGTAGCCACCTTTTGCTTTGATGACTGCTTTGCACACTCTTGAGAGACTGCCATAAAGACTGAGAGGAGGGGGCATCTTTGCATGCAGTATGGACAGGGGATTGCCATGCACACACAACAGGTGACACCCGCTGACACTGGTCATGGACCCTGGGGTTCGCCCCACAAAGTCGGGTGCTTTGCTGCCATGTGCCTGATCATGCTGGTGGTGGTCAGGCTGGTAGTTTTGTCACCCCTGCTGATGCTGGCATGGCAGGTGGTACAAATGGCCTTTTTGGGGATATCAGCAGAGTCTTTAAAAAAATTCCAGACTCTGGAAGACCTACAGGTTGTACTGGCAATGTCCCTCGTGTTGGTGTTAAGGGGAACTGTTGCCGGCCTTCTGTGTGCGGCCACCACACTGCTTTTTTCTGCCTGTTGGGGTACTCTGCCTCCCTCACCCTGTCTGCTGCTGGCCTCGCTCTGCATGTCCTCCTGCCACATTGGGTCAGTTACTAGATCATCCACCACCTCCTCCTCTTCCACTTGCGCACCACGATCCTCCTCCTCACTTCCTGGCAATTGTGTCTCGTCATCGTCAACCTCTTGTGACAAATTGCCAGCGTTGACTTCCTCTGGCCGTGGCTGTTCAAATATTTGGGCATCTCTACATGGGATCTCCTCTTCCACCACTTCAAGCGGAGCAGGCGAGGGGCACAAATCTGGAAATGGACCAGTGAACAGCTCTTCAGAGTGTCCAAGTGTGGGATCAGTTGCTGTCTGACGACATTCGGCATGGTGGGAGGGAGAAGCATCAGGGTGAGGAGGAGTATGCGGTCGAGACTCATGGCTACTAAGAGTTGACCGTGTGGAAGACAGACCGGAGGTGGTGGTGCCCAGGTAACTGGAAGTATTATCTGCTATCCAATTAATAACCTGTTCACACTGATCTGGTGTTGTTCTGTGCTTCCCTAGTAATTTGGTCAAGTAGTGGGAGCGAGAAGATATGGCTGTTGGTTGTGGCACATTTTCACCTTGGCCACGGCCCAGTCCTCTGCATGCACCATCACCAGAACGTCCACTTCCATGTCCCTTGCCACGCGCCTTGCCCATTGTAAAGTAAGTAAAATAGCTTACACTCGCACCATCAATGGAAAAAGGGTAATAAAGTAGATTAGAACCGTGGAAGAGGAAAACCACAGTTCTATTTCTCTGGCCTACACCCGACTCTTTTAAACAATCTGAACAATCAGGGAGAAACTATTACTGTTTTTCTTTACGGAAAAAATACCAAAAGGTGAATAATAGAGATTTTTTACCGTGGAATGGCAAAACCACAGTTATTGTTTACTGGGGTATACTAGAAAATTTTAAATAGAGATATTTGTGTCTGAACAATCAGGAGACAGTACTGTTTTTCTTTACAGCAAAAAATGCAAAAAAGCAGGATAATACAGAGATTTGACCCGTTGAACTGCAAAACCACACTTGTATTTCTCGGGCCTACACCAGACTATTTTCAACAGATATATTTGTGTCTGAACAATCAGGAGACACTACTACTGTTTTTCTTTGCGGCAAAAAATGCCAAAAGCAGGATAATAGAGATTTTTTACCGTGGAACAGCAAAACCACAGTTATAATTTACTGGTGTATATCAGACTATTTTCAACAGATATATTTGTGTCTGAACAATCAGGAGACACTATTAGTTTTTTTTTTTACGGTGACACATATTACTATAACTTGCACCCATAGTGCAAAAAAAAACAAAAACCCCAAAAAAACACAATAGGTTCAACCGTACTCAAATTGTTAACTAGGAGCAATGATTAGTGTGAATAATATAATATTTTGATTGGAGATGATCCAACCTCTGGTTCCACCACTGATCCTGAGAATGAAGGAATGGGGAACCTATCAGCTTTTTTTTTTCCTGCACAGCTGTGCTCCCAACCACCCACAGTGCAAAAAAAACCCCTAAAAAAACAATAGGTATAACCGTACTCAAATTGATAATTGGGAGGAACGATTAGTGTGAAGGATATAATATTGTGATAGGCGATGTTCCATCCACTGATTCTGAGAAAGAAGGAATGGGGAACCTATCAGCTTTTTTTCCTGCACAGCTGTGCTCCCACCCATTGCGCAAAAATACCCTAAAAAAATGCACGTACTCAAATTGTTAATTGGGAGCAATGATGAGTGTGAAGGGATATAATATCTTGATTGGCGATGGTCCGACCTGTGGTTCCGCCACCGATCCCAAGAATGAAGGAATTGAGAACCTGTAAGCTTTTTTTTCCTGCACAGCTGTGCTCCCAACCGCCCACCCATAGTGCAAAAAACAAAAAAAACAATAGATCCAACTGTACTCAAATTGTTAAATTGGGAGCGTGAAAAAAATAATGCATCCACTTCTTTCTAAATTAGGCTGTCAGACCCCCAAGAATGACATCCTAGTAATCTGCCATGACTTATACCTCTTTAAATGTATGCAAAGGATAAACCTGGATATCCAGGTATACGTTCTATTGATTGATTTCTATAAGGGCCTATTTACACATGTAAATGTGTATCTGCTACGGTCATGAATGATCGGCTGCAGCCCTTCCACGTGGCCAGTCAATGGATCCGCAAATCACAACAAGTAATTCAAGGAAATGGAAAAGTAAAAAAAAAATTTCTAGTAACATTGCATAGCGTACCGGTGATTGCGCTATTTAACTTGCCATCAGTGATTGACAGCATATAAATGGTTAAACAGCAGTGATTGACGCTCCGCTCTGGCCGCTGCTGTTACAGCAAGATGTCAGCTGTGTAGGATGGGGGCTCTGCTCCTGAGCCCACCCGAAACAGCAATCCAATGGACGGTTTCACACACCACATTATCCAGTGGTGTTTAATTTGCTTTTCTATTTAGGAAACAAAACCGTTTTAATAACGTTTTCCTTCTCTGGTATCTAGGAGCCATTTCAGCTATTTGTAAAGGGAATCTGTCAGCAGGTTTTTCTTGGCTATTCTGAGAGCAGCATGATGGGGTGAGCGCCACACTAGGAGTAGGACCACCGAGCCCAGAGCTATTGCAAGACGTGCAGACAATATATACCAGGTATGAATGAATCCAATACAACATTATTGTTACTTGGGAATTAACCTACTTGGATATAATACATCCCTTGAAATATGTATATACCAAAAGGTCATTATCTTGGGAATGCCTATATTGGCTTTTATTATTTAGGATTATATCCTTTTACTATGTGACCTAGGATATACTATCAGTATGCATTAGCACAATTGGAGCTACTACTATTTAGCCCTGGTGTCTCTGCAATTCAAATATTTACATTATACCTCCTCACTATTATATGGTATTACTATATATATGTGTGTGCGCTCTTTTCTTTGCCGCCATGTACCCAAATTATTATAATAAAGGTCTTTTGACACATTGATCCCTTGTCGGATGTACTATATATTGGTTGTTGTTGAGAGCAGCATGATGTAGAGACAAAGACCCTGATTCTAGGGACGTCTCACTTACAGGGCTGCTTGTTGTAGTTTTGATAAAAATCACACTTTTATTAGCAGAAGATTATCACTAGAGGACTAGTAAACCTGCAGCCAGGTAGTCCAACCACGCCCCCCACCACTGATTGGCAGTTTAAATACAGTGTACACAGAAAGCTGCCAATCAGAGGTGTGGGTGGGGTTATTATACAGAGCTCAGCATTCAGAGATCTGCATGAGAAAAAAAAACCTGCAATTTTATCAAAATAACCCCAAGCAGCCCAGTAAGTGATACATCGTTGGAATCAGGGCCTCGGATTATGCTGCTCTCAAATGGGGTAGCAAAAACCTGCTGACATATTCCATTTAAAGGGGCAGCTGCTACTAAATCCAGACATGGTGCAAAATGTAAATTCTGCTGCAGATTTACTGCTGTAGATTTTTAATTCCTAAAAATCCCTGTAGATTCAGAGGATCTCAACCTTTTCGATGCAAATTATTTTCAAGACTTATTCACAGATATTATGAAATATTACAGTAGAAATAAAAAAAAAAAAGCACAATACCTAAACCCCCTCCTTGGGAAAAATATACGGCAAGTATAAGAAAGACAAAAATTTATTCTGGAGTCATATTGAAGTCTAAATAGAATTGTAACCATACAATGTAAACAGCAGCAAATGTAAGTAGGATCCACTGGATCTATATAAGAGGAACGTTTTCCAAAGCTGATCTTCTGAGCCCACCGCTATGCTGGCTGGACCGGCATTGTGATCGTCAGCACCTGGAATATACGTCACGTTTTACTGCAGCTCATAGAACCAAATGATAAGACGCAGAGCAGTGTGAGGCTTGTGACTCGCTATACACAAAATATACGACATGTTTGATGAATGGCATAAAGGAAAGCGGATGCATTCAGATGTCTCTGGGCAACTATATGTTGTGATAGATAAGTTCCTGTCAGGGTGAGGGGCAGCATCCTATCTGCTCACTCATCATGACAGGTTTACAACATGTTGAGTCATGGACGTGATCAGTCAGTCAATCAATGACATAGATGAACGTTCTTGATTCCGACAGGTAGGTCAGAGATGTCCGTCTCAAACAGTTTACTTTCACCCATCTAGGATGGATGGCTGCTGACATCGTTGGCCATTATGTCCATACACAATTATTATCCCCTAATTGTGATGTACAATACAAATTTATATTGTGGTACCGTGTTAGCCAGAAAATTTGATGGAAATACTTTTATGCCCAAAAATGGCAAAAGTATTCTCGGAGTGATACCTTTATTGGCTAACCAGAAAAAAATAAATATATGCAAACTTACAGAGCACACAGGCTCCTTCTTCAGGCGGGATTGCAAATGTTATGAATTCATGTGTAATATTGCCTGAAGAAGGAGCCTCTGTGCTCTGAAAGCTTGCATATATATTTTTTTTCTGGTTAGCCAATAAAGGTATCACTCCGAGAATACTTTTGCCATTTTTGGGCATAAAAGTATTCACATAGAATTATCCACTAATTAAAAGAATTTATTTTTGCTAAATAAATGTATACATTTTTTTAAATTTTATTTTATACATTTTCTCAGAGAACCTCTTTAAGAAGGAGATTTCAGAATGGGCTATAAGACATGTCCAGCTTTGCTTAATTGTCTCACCTTACTGTCCTTGTTGAACTGAGCTCCACTTTGTTCTTGGATGATATTGTAAGGAATGAAGACGTCTAGATGATACAAATCGGGACGTCTGACTATTCTGTCTTCACCCAAGTCCAACACAAGAGATCTAGCAGAAGACTGTAAAGAGAAGACCAGCGTGGTAACAACGCTTATGTCGCTGAATGCTTCTGTACGGGAAAGAAAGTTGTAACCAACAAGTGCACAAAAATCTAAACTTTTATCTTGATACGTGGCCAACTAGAAGTTACTGTGTAGCTCCAGACGTCTCATACATTAAATCTGACACGTGGAGGAACTGCTCACAGAAAATGCTGAAAAATATTTTTTAGGATTCACACTGCATTAAAAGGGGTTGTCCACCACTTTAATACTAATGGAATATCCTTAGGATAGGTCATCAATATTAAATTGCCAGGCAACCCCTTTAAGTGAGGCATAATGAATGGTACCAGAATTTCACATAATGTAGCCTTCATTAGGCAGAAGGCCCACTCGGTTACATGAAGAAATCTGGGGTCCCCAAAAGCAAACCCAGTAATCACCAGATTCCCGTGTGGTGACTACTTCATCTGCTTTTTGGGAAGACCAGAACTGACCCCTATATTTAACCAAGTGGGTCCCCTTAAGCTACATTATCCTGTCTGATGAAGGCTACATTAGCTGAAACATTCTTCATCTTCATTGTGCCTCATTTAACGCAATGTGAATCATGGACATGAGAAAAATCAAATTAAAAAATAAATACATTTAAAGCATTTTCTGTGCGATTCCTCCAAATGTCGCATTAATGTAGAAAAAATAAAGAGCGGCGTGTTCTACACTATTGCAACAAGCCTCTTTCATCATTTATATCATCATTATAACATCATTTATATGCACCAGCACCATGGAATCAATGGCACTATATAATTAAATAATAATAATAATATATACATCTTCCCACCAGCTTGTTTTCCCTCTATCTCCTCTCTGGATCTATGAAGCCAGAACTGTCAAAGAAGAGGTGATGGTGGAGATGGAGGGGAAACAAGCAGGGGGGAAGGCTTATATAAATGACTGGTCCCGCCGTGAAGCACTGGGCGTCTGTGCTTGGTTTGAACAGTCGTTCTCTGCTGACAGAGTCGTTTACAGAGATCTTCTTTCCCATTCCAACAGCTTTCAAACACCCCACCATGGTATGAAAAAAAAATTATATCATCATCATCCAGCAAATGTGTCACAGCTGCCAGCAATTGGCTACGGTGGACACATCAAAGCTGTGATGATAAAAGTTGGCAGAGGAGGACCGGTAGCACGAGGTTGGCACAGACTTTTAATAAGGGAAGACTATTGGAAATCACATGAAATGCAAAAAGGTCACAGTCCTAAACCACATCTGAGGGTCTCACCACTTTAGGTAAAGAGACTTCAGCCACCAGAAAACTTGGGTGTCCTACAGGAGGTTCCGCCACAATCATGTAATCTGGTTTCACGGGTGAACTGATAAGAAAAGGAAGGAAGCAGTATATTGCAAGGGTACACCATCAATTTATGATCTGTTGGGGTCAATCTCTAATATAATAAAGGGGCACTGATGCTGGTAATGAGGAACAGCCCCTTTCACAGTCATTCCCTGCACATTGGCATCATGGCCTCCACTGTGCAGCGGAACGACCGCATAGATCCAGCAAAGTGAATGGGCTTAGCTGCATTTCTCCTGCACAGTGAATATCCGGGTAGCTGCCCCACACCAGCATATTCTTTAAAAAGGGCAGCGGGGTTACTTCCAGGCTGCAGCCCCCTTATTCTTGGAGTCCAAGAAGTTGGATATCTTATATCTTTTGTAAGATGGGATTCTAAAAAAAGTAAATGCATGCATTAAAGCTCAAAGTAACCCAAACCTTTCAACTTCTGAGATGAGGGACTTGCTTGGAGTTAGCTGGGAGGGTCTGTAGGAAAAAAATAAAGAACATAAAGGCATAATAGTTAAAACAACAAAAAAAAAACAATGTCCACATTGTTCTTACACCATAACAAGCCATTCTGCAACTTCCCCCATCTGTTGGGTATAACCCATCACCACGAGGAGTGGCGCTGCCCCATCTGTTGGGTATAACCCATCACCACGAGGAGTGGCGCTCACCCATCTGTTGGGTATAATCTATCACCTCAAGGAGTGTTGCTCCCCCATCTGTTGGGTGTAACCCATCACCACGAGGAGTGGAGCTCCTCCATCTGTTGGGTGTAACCCATCACCACGAGGAGTGGCGCTCCCCCATCTGTTGGGTATAACCCATCACCACGAGGAGTGGAGCTCCCCCATCTGTTGGGTGTAACCCATCACCACGAGGAGTGGAGCTCCCCCATCTGTTGGGTGTAACCCATCACCACGAGGAGTGGCGCTCCCCCATCTGTTGGGTGTAACCCATCACCACGAGGAGTGGCGCTGCCCCATCTGTTGGGTATAACCTATCACCAGGAGGAGTGGCGCTCGTCATACTTTGTGTCCCTAGGGGAAATGTGGTATTATAAGACATCCAATCAATTGAATGGCCGACCATGTACTGCATGGATGAGCGAGGAACATCAGAGAAGAAGCCGCCGATGCTCAACAGCAGCCTACTCTGTCGTCTTTTACAGACTGTATGCCATAGACTTGTACCTTAGAGTTGGGACTTACCCCATTATGTCCATTTCCTGAATCATCGGTTTTGATTTGGTTCTGATATTCTGTTCAAAAATGGATCCCAGGAACTTCCGATTTTTCAGCATTTTCCATTCTGAAGGGAAACCATAGATGATTAACAGGGTCGGACTGGAACTGAAACTCAGCTCTGGCATGTGAGAGCACGCAGGCCCGTCCGACGCGAGTTGAATGTGAAATATTTTCGTGAATGATTTGGGTATATGTCACAATAAAAATTGCTGCAAACTGCACTTTATCATCGATAGACAAAAAATGATATCATGTAAAATATAAACTTCCCTCCAGGAAAATGTTAATTTCTTTCAACTGGCGGGACGGACATATTTGTAATATAGAGCTCCATATTCCCAAAAACGCTATGTTTGATAGTACCAGGAAAAGCAGGAAAAGTGAATCCTTGCTGACTTAAAGCAGTTTCATGTCTATTCCTTCAGTAGTTTTGCAGCGTTTCTAAAGAACGGGAAAAAAAAAATCTCAAAAACGCAATATCAAGGGGATTTTCCTGCCGAGCGACACGTTTTTTGTGCAGAAATGTTCTTCCCTTGACAGTGTCCGATCGGACGGTTCGACGACGATTGGTAAATACAGGGTTAAGAGCCAGAATACCAGGTAAAAAGCCATTTTTGAAAGCCTCACAGCGTCAGAAACGTCTGCAGGGGCCAAAGAACATTGTAAATGGACCATTGAACAATGGAGAAATGTTATATGGAGCGATGAGACACGCATATCCATCTTTGGCAGCGACGGTGTCCGCTACGTTCGACGATGACCTGGAGAGGACTGGTTGCCAGAGGGTACAGTACCCACCATGAAGCCTCCTCTGAGTGTTATGGTAGGGGGCTGCGTGTCCAGAGATGCAGGTGGTCGGCTGCAGGTAATTGAAGAAACAGTTAATGCTGAAAAGTACATCAAGGACGTCCTTCAGCCTAAACTCATTCCTTCGGCACGTGATGTATTTAGTGAAGGGACACCGTTTATTTTTCAGCAAGATGGAGCCCCATGCCATACAGCTAAAAAATGTCTCTCTTGGTTCAAGGACAAAAATGTCCAGCTATTGAATTGGCCAGGAAACAGCCCAGATCTCAATCCTATTGAGAATCTCTGGGCTCGGCTCAAAAGAGCGGTGTCAAAACAGCGGGCTTCACACAAGCAGGAACTCATTGCAGCCATCATCAAATCATGGCTTCATATCATCACACCATCTGATTTACACAAACTGGTAGATAGCATGCCAAGTAGATGCCAGGCAGTCATCAAGGCCGAGGGCTATCCAACTGAGTATTAACATTTAGTGTTAGATATGAAAATAGGACAAATCAATGGCTTTTCTCCCACAGTCATCTGAGTGACAATAGTGTCCAATTTGTTGACAAATGAACAAATTTCCTGCTAATATTGTGTTTCTATATGAGATTTTATTTCAACTTAAAAACTTTACTGTGAAATCAAAAACATTCATGAAATTTGTATTTGTATTGGCAAAATGCTAAAAATTCATAAATCTTGGGGGTGTTGCCTCAATTTTGGCCACTAGTGTATAGAGTTCCTCAGTATATTTATATGTTGTCCCCCGTCACCTTTTTCATCTCTCCTTACAAGTATGCCTTGTATCTTAACTAAAACATGGTAGTAAGTAGCATATGAAACCCTTTTATAATGGGCAGTGTAGAATCGCTGCATATTTCAGGGTTATGCGCTCCTGAGGACTCATTAGTGCTGCGCTCCTCAGGCGAAACCTGGTTGTGACCTCGTATAATATGGGGCTAGCCGGTCTCACCTACCAGTTTGGGTCACAAACCCTTTTTCGTTTGCTTTGATGTTTTACTCATTGTTTATTACGTTTACACCCCAAATCTCTCCTAATCCTGGAGATCAAACCTATGAAAGCAATTTATGAATGATCGTAACACCTCTATGAAGGGTAATTATCATCTCCTTCATAAATATACATTTATATGTATAAATACATATGTGGTCAATGCATAGTACTGGCACATGACTTATCACTTTCCAGGACCTTACAAAGCACCAGGAACATTCATAAGAAGTGGAGGTGAAGCGATTCTGGCAACTTAATAGGAAAGGATTCTTTACAGTTAGAGCAGTCAGACTGTGGAATGCCAACCACAAGATATAGTAATGGCAGATAGCATAACAGCATTTATAGAAGGGCTGGATACTTTTTTAACAAAACATGACATTGTGGGTTATAAATAATCTAGTAATAGAAAATGTATAACTTTGGAGATAGACCAAGGACATTAAAGTTAAAACTTTTTCAACCTATGTAACTATGCAAGTATGCAGAATGCACATTAGGAAAATGCTTGAAATGCAATTCCCTATAATATTATTTTACAAGTAATTTCCTCTTAATTTTCTGCTTTGTAAAGTGCTAGTTATAAGCCCAATCTATGGATCTAAAAAGTGCAAAACACTCCTGAAACACTTGTACGTATGTTCTATAATCTTTATTTCTTATGGTGCCTAAGGGAAGCCGTAATGATAAGACTCCTGCTTGGTAACAAGTGCAGTTATTTGCCTCCATAATGAAAGTGAATTATCAATGATGAAAGGGTTAATACTTGGACCCTGCATCAGTAATAGCCCTTGTAGTAACCATGACAACTATTGTGAGGGCATAAACAAGTGTCATAAAGAAGATTCCATAAAAGAATGCCGCGCTGCCATGATCAGCGCCATTACTAATGATGCGCCTGAGGACCTTGAGCTTGACCACCCCACGTAATGTGCCAATGTTGGTGTAATTTGGAGGTTCTAGCAGGGAAAGGGGTTGTCTTCTTAGACACCCCGGGGGGAAGGGAAGGTAACAGAGGGGGGGTCCCCAAAACAGGATCCCCTTCTGTTACTATGTACAAAGAGCTGCTCTTCTTTGGGAGTTCATGGATGGATCCTTGACTTTAATGGGTGATAAATTGGGAGGGGGAGGGGATACTCATCCTATTAGGGGTTATCCATAATGAGCAACCCCTGTAACCAAGTACCCAACATCTTGAGAGACGGAGCTGGATCTGTAAGGGAGAAGTGGTAGATCCACCTGGGAAATCAGATCAACTAAATTCGTTCCAGCAATAAATGTGGTGACAGATAGCGCAGCCAGATCTCTCCCACATCCAGTTTATCACATTAATAGTCTATATTTGTTATGTCGCTCTCTGTAAATATGTAGAAATTCTAAAACTCCGTCATATATCGGCACTAACTCTCTAAGCCCAAGGGAAGGGCAGCCCTCCAGCCATGGTTCCCTAGAGGTTTCCTCCACAGGGGGTTTTCCTCTCCTGAGCGCTGGAGGGTGACTCTTCGTGAGTCGAGGGTTGTGCCATTTTCGGTGTCATGTAAATTTAAATAAAGTTGAGAACGTTTGACACCTAATTGCAATGATTTGTGTATTTATTTTGTATGTGTCTGATTCATTTTGTTTGGGAGTCGGGGTCCATCACACATCACTGAGTCATACGTCTGGACATCTGCCGCCAGAAATTTTGCTCCAGGGGTTGCCCCTGCTCTGGGGAGTTTGATGGAGCAGAGAAGACAAGAATTACAGAACTCATCCTCAGAATAAGGACTTCTATTACAGTACTACAAGCAGCTTCCTCGCCTCATTCACACAGTGAGTATTTTGGGCACTAATTTACATCAGTATTTGTAAGCTGAAAACCAGAGGGGAACAAACACAGTGAAAAATAGTAACTGAAACACTTTCACCTCTTCTGTTTTGGATCCACTCCTGGCGTCTGCTAACAAATACTGATGCAAAATATCGCCATGGAAGTGCCCTAAATTCTTACTGACTGATTTGACTGTTTGAGTAGCAGTCAAGCAACAGAGGTTGCAAGCGTTAAAGGAGTTTTCTGGTATCAAAAACCCCTGTCCCCCTTGCCATTTTTCTCTATCCTGAACCTGTGCTTCCTGCCCTGATCTCAGACTGTCTGACCTAGTCCTTGTCTTCGCTCTCCTGAGTCTGGTACCCTGGTACCTCCGGAATGCTGCTGCAGTCCCGGGAACTGCACTGAAGTGGTACCTGGTGTCTACCGGCGGCCCAGTCTATCCTCACCACCAGAGGTTCTAGTGGAGACCCAGTAGACACCTAGTCACAACCCTCCCGTGGGGCAGTGGGTCCATATCCACCAGGGTTACACCCACATAGCAAATGTGGTACCAATATTCAAGAAGGGGATAACATCTGAGCCTGGAATTTATAGGTCGGTAAGTTTAACTTGTACTGTGGGCAACAACTTTGAGGGTTTTCTAAGAGATACTAACCTGGAGCACCTCAATAAGAATAACCTAAACATATGATTATGAGGGATCTGTCCTGCAAACTAATCTGAAAAGATTCTATGGGAGGTAAGTTCAGGTTGGACCAGGGTAACTTAGTGGATGTTGTCTATCTGGACTTTTCAAAGGCATTTGATACGGTGCCATACAACAGGTTGGTACATAAAAATGTTCAATATATTATATGGTAAACTTGCTCCACGAAAGAACAAGTCCTTGTGTGGTCGATGGAAAAATCAAGGAAAAGATCAGTGATGCGGTCGTTACCTCTTGACAGCTCCATTTCGTACTTGTTCTCTAGTCCCTCCATGGCCACGGTGATAAAAAATTCCCTGAAAAGCTCATTATTCTAATAAAAAAAATACAAAGTAAGGAGCTGACACAAAGGAGAGCAGACAGCTCGTATGTCGGAATAAGCAATTGCAGTTACCGTAATTTTCTCAAAGAAGGTGCCATTAATCACTATGTCGTACGCCGAGCAGCCGCCTCTACCTGTAGGACAAAGTGCACCAGGACTTAGATACTTTGCGGTGCCGACTCAATCCATTGACCTTAGTAGGGCTGCTATGAATAAGTGGTATAAGTTCTTAAAGGGGAATCCAAGTAGTGGACAATCCCTCTAAGTCCCAAATCTAAACCAAAAAAGTTCAAAAGTCAACAACAAGATGTCAAACTTTATTCCGCAGACTGGAAGTGGACCTACCAGAACCTGTGGAGATGGCACCTTTGACCATTGAGGATTAGTAAGTTGTAATACTTGCTATTTTAACCCCTTTAAGGATATCTCTGGACTATCCCTTTAAAAAGAGAAGCGCTGTATTAAAAAAAAACGTACTATTATCAACTTCAACGTGGGGCTCTCCAAGGCTCATGGGGACTCGATAGCCGGAGGGATCATCAGATTCCAGGATGCTGACTAACTCCTGCTCCGTCAGGTCCGGGGCCGCTGGGATCTGGTTCGACTTGCAGATGTTAATAAAGATTTTGGTATTTTTGGATGTGCGAGTTTTAATGCAGAAACCTAACACAGAAATAAAAACAAAAAGTGAACAAAAACACAATAAAATCGGCAAAAGCCAAGCAGCATTTACATGTAATCAACTGCATAAGAAATTATGTGACCCCCCACGTTGGTTGCATCATGTGACCGTTGCAGTCAATAAGACCCCACTGCCCCACTGTGGTATCTGTCACATAATATGCACAAAGTAATCTGGATAATAATCAGAGGACGCCCATCTCACCCGGCTGGGGTCTGATCTCTCTGCTTTCTGGTAAGTTCGGTATTCTGCTCTCCATCTCCTGTTTGGCCTGAAATGAGGCAACAAGTGTGAATCAGTGAGTAACATGAACAGGATGGTTCTGCAAACTGATTTTTCCTGCACCAAAATAGTACAACTGTGAGGGGTCTAAAGCCAACAATACACATTAGGTAAATGCTGGAGACTGCCGCGCCCCCGGCGCCTGACGGAGGAGACATTCACCCGGTGATTGCTGGCCTCTCCAATTCATCTTCGTACCTTCATCAGCATCTGTTCATACAGCGCTTCCTCCATGTTTGTGTTCATTTCTGCAGACAGCAGCGACTTGTCAGAGGCCATTTTTTCGGTCAAAGACAGAAGCTCAGAGATCTTGTTTTATAAGAGAAAACCTGAAAAATGAAAATATGTATTAATCTTCTCCACAGACAACGACAAGGGGAGAGTGCGGGAGCCCGACGGCCCACGACATGAGGGGGTGCGGGAGCCTGACAGCCCTCGACACGAGGGGGTGCGGGAGCCTGACAGCCCTCGACACGAGGGGGTGCGGGAGCCTGACAGCCCACGACACGAGGGGGTGCGGGAGCCTGACAGCCCACGACACGAGGGGGTGCGGGAGCCTGACAGCCCATGACACGACGGGGGGCGGGAGCCTGACAGCCCTCGACGCGAGGGGGTGCGGGAGCCTGGCAGCCCACGACACGAGGGGGTGCAGGAGCCTGGCAGCCCACGACACGAGGGGGTGCGGGAGCCTGGCAGCCCACGACACGAGGGGGTGCGGGAGCCTGACAGCCCACGACACGAGGGGGTGCGGGAGCCTGACAGCTCACGACACGAGGGGGTGCGGGAGCCTGACAGCCCACAGCACGAGGGGATGCGGGAGCCTGGCAGCCCACGACACGAGGGGGTGCGGGAGCCTGACAGCCCACGACACGAGGGGGTGCGGGAGCCTGACAGCCCACGACACGAGGGGGTGCGGGAGCCTGACAGCCCACGACACGAGGGGGTGCGGGAGCCTGACAGCCCTCGACACGAGGGGGTGCGGGAGCCTGACAGCCCACGACACGAGGGGGTGCGGGAGCCTGACAACCCACGACACGAGGGGGTGCGGGAGCCTGGCAGCCCACGACACGAGGGGGTGCGGGAGCCTGGCAGCCCACGACACGAGGGGGTGCGGGAGCCTGGCAGCCCACGACACGAGGGGGTGCGGGAGCCTGGCAGCCCACGACACGAGGGGGTGCGGGAGCCTGACAGCCCACGGCACGAGGGGATGCGGGAGCCTGGCAGCCCACGACACGAGTGGGTGCGGGAGCCTGACAGCCCACGACACGAGGGGGTGCGGGAGCCTGACAGCCCACGACACGAGGGGGTGCGAGACCCTGACAATATTGGGAGTGGGATTCTGCACACCTACAGCTAGCTACTTATTGTCCTGAATGTAGTAATCACCTTGGCACATTCCCATCTTCTTACCTGTAGTACAGACGCCAAACACCACTACTCTGACTGCAATCACCCAGCTACAGCGTCACCGCGCCTCAGCAACAGGGGAGCGTCTAGATTGGAGTTGATTTCTTGAGGGGGAGGAGTGATTTCATGGAATCATGATGTCACCGGAAGGGGCGGGGCCTTCTCAGTCCAGTGGACACTATTCCACCTGCTGCTGCAGCAGTGCGCACATTGTGCCGGGACAGGAGGATGGTGATGAGGAGCTCGTGTTCTGCGTTGTGCTGTGAGGACTGAGGCGGGGAGAACACAATATTAATTATAATAATTTTTTTTAGGCTGTGTGCCCACTATGCGTTTTTTAAGCGTTTCCGCGGTGGCAATTCCGCTGCAGAAACGCTTAAAAACGCTTGATAGAAGGTCGGCCATGTTCCCCAATGATAATCCGCATGTGCTGTGCACATGCTGTGTAAATTTCCGCTGCGAATTATCATTGCGGAAAAATCCGCTGCACTACCAATTATTTTGTGGAAGCACGGCGCTTTCACCGCTATTGACTTGCATTAGAACACATGGAATCCGCATCACTGCATCTGTACATGCAGAATCCATGCGCTTCAATGTGCGGATGGTGCCCGGGTTTGGAGAAGAGGAGACTGTCCTCCGGACCCGGGTACCATAGAACCTGTAAAAAAAGAATAAAATAAAAAATAAATATTATACTTACCTTCTGATGGCCCCCGGTGTCTTTATCCGATGCGTCCTGGCTTGCCAGCAGCTCGCGATGGTCTGAAAAGGACCTGCCGTGACGTCATTTAGTCATGTGACGGGTCACGCGACCGCTGACGTCGGCAGGCCATCAGAATGTAATTATATATTTATTTTTTACCATTCTTTTATGGTCACACTATATAAATCCATGCCGGTTGCATGTATTTATATAGTGTGACCAAGTTGTCAAGCACTTTTCAAGTGATGCTAAAATCGCTTGGAAAGCGCTTGTCAACCCGCATGCGGAAATGCAAGTGAAGAACGCTTCACATCAGCAAGTCCCTGGCAGGAAAAACGCATGTACAATCCGCATGTACAATCCGCAGGTACAATCCACATGCGTTTTTTCTGCCAGGGAGATGCGGAAACGCTCAAAAAAAATCCGGAGCATTTCTGCATCGTGGGCACATAGCCTTACATTAATTGTATGACTCAATATTGAGCACACGTAACCATCTATACACAGCTGGAGGCCGCACGTAGCCATCTATACACAGCAGGAGGCCGCACGTAGCCATCTATACACAGCGGGAGGCCGCACGTAGCCATCTATACACAGCGGGAGGCCGCACGTAGCCATCTATACACAGCGGGAGGCCGCACTAAGCCATCTATACACAGCGAGAGGCCGCACGTAGCCATCTATACACAGCGGGAGGCCGCACGTAGCCATCTATACACAGCGGGAGGCCGCACGTAGCCATCTATACACAGCGGGAGGCCGCACGGCGCCATCTATACACAGCGGGAGGCCACACGGCGCCACCTATACACAGCGGGAGGCCCACAGCGCCCCCCCCAGAGAGAGCAGGAGGCCGCACGGCGCAATCTATACACAGCGGGAGGCCGCACAGCGCCCCCCTCACAGAGACAGCAGGAGGCCGCACGGCGCCATCTATACTCAGCAGGAGGCCGCACGGCGCACCCGACCCCAAAGACAGCAGGAGGCCGCACGGCGCCATCTATACTCAGCAGGAGGCCGCACGGCGTCACCTATACACAGCGGGAGGCCGCACGGCGCCACCTATACACAGCGGGAGGCCGCACGGCGCCACCTATACACAGCGGGAGGCCGCACGGCGCCACCTATACACAGCGGGAGGCAGCACGGCGCCACCTATACACAGCGGGAGGCCGCACGGCGCCACCTATACACAGCGGGAGGCGCCACCTATACACAGCGGGAGGCCGCACGGCGCCACCTATGCACAGCGGGCGGCGCCACCTATACACAGCGGGAGGCCGCACGGCGCCACCTATACACAGCGGGAGGCCCCACGGCGCCACCTATAAACAGCGGAAGGCCGCACGATGCCATCTATACACAGGGGGCCGCACAATGCCATCTATACACAGCGGGAGGCCGCACGGTGCAATCTATACACAGCGGGAGGCTACACGGCGCCCCCCCCCCAAGAGACAGCAGTAGGCCGCACGGCGCCATCTATACACAGCGGGAGGCCGCACGGCGCCCCCCCCCAGAGACAGCAGGAGGCCGCACAGCGCCATCTATACACAGCGGGAGGCCGCACGGCGCCCCCCCAGAGACAGCAGGAGGCCGCACGGCGCCATCTATACTCAGCAGGAGGCCGCACGCAGTCACGCACACACAAACATATACAGACATATACATACACGCATAAACACATTTGAAACATAAAAATACATATAAACAGACATCACACAATGACATCTGCCTGCACACACACACACATACATACATATACATACACACACACACACTCACCATCCCCCGACTCGGCTCCAGCTCTTTTCCGGTGCAGCAGTGCAGGCTGGGTGCGCACTGCGTGACGTCACAGCTAGGAGACACGGCCGCGCACAGGGCCGTGTCTCCTAGCAGTGACGCGGCCGGGCCAGCACAGGGAAGTTAACTGCTGCAGTGCTGGCCCGGCCGAAGAAGAAGCAGCGGCTGTGTGCCGCTGCTGGGGGAGCGATCCGGGGCCCGCCCCCCACTGTCTGCCGGTATGTGCCGTGGCGCCGCACATATAATGAGGACAATCTGGCCATAGACACCCCGGAGCCCCCTGGAGGTTCGGGGCCCCGGGCGGTAGCCCAGATCGTCCTCATTATAATCCGCCTATGCTTATATACATGTAACACTCACTACCCCCTATTCCTGTGTATTGCTGTAATATATAACCTATACTCGTTATCCATCATTATAAATTAAGAAGATTTTCCACTTTATCCGATAAATATCCACACTCAATCAGTAGATTAGATGTCTGCTGAAGAGGCAATACACATGAACGTCTCCACATCATCCTCCCCGACTGTATCTATATGTGCCCCGTGACCCCCGATCAAGTGTCTCCATCACGTGCTCGCAGCATCACAGGTCACATAGTTTCCTCGTAGCGTTGGTGCGCGTTGTGTATCGCGCCGCGCCTCCTCAGCACCCATTGGTTGGTGGAGACATACCTCCATCCTGATTGGCTATAGTTGGCCGTTTAACTCTTAGCTCTTTCCGAATGATGCCACCCCCTGACGAAGACAAGAAGCCGAAACATACATCGGGTGGATGCCAATCAGGAGTGGGATCTGCATCTGCTATAGCGTGAGTACAATCCACATGTGGTCACCTTTTTTAAAAATGCTTAAAGTGGATACAAATACAGATCTGTCAACAGCACATATGCCCAAGTCAGTGCACTACTCTCTACAGGATTCACACCGACCTCCAAATAATAAGGGACCAGCCCTTGTATATATACATATACAGGTGCATCTCACTAAAATAGAATATCATCAAAAAGTTAATTTATTTCAGTTCTTCAATACAAAAAAGTGAAACTCGTATAGCCACAATCATCAGCATTAACAGAAATAAACAATAACTGTTTGATTATATTCTAATTTAGTGAGAAACACCTGTATTTGTTCACATATGAGATATATAATTTATGTAGATTTATTCTTTGGAGGCACTTGCACTTTATGTAAAGTTTATGATAATTAAACAATCATATGTACAGATATATCTAACTAATGATATGTATATATATTTTTATATACTGGATTAATTTGTGGCTTGATTCTCTGTATTATCCCTTTGCTGTTCTAATCATGATCCATTCCCACTGGTGTTAATTGTAATTCCTGTCTCGACGTCCCCTTTGCGTATAGTTTTTAATTCCCCCCTTTTTCTGCATTTCCTCCTCTTCCACCTGGTTATCAATATAATAATTATGTGCATCACCCACATGCCTGGACTCTTCTGGTCGATGTCTCCTTTCTGCTATATACTAGAGTGGTATACTATGTGCACAGATACATGGAGTGCCATATACTTCTCAGGAGGTGCGCAGCGTCCACCTCCTCACCGCACAGGCCCACAAGCTCCTCTCCGGCAGGAAGAAGATGCATTCAGGCGGCTCCTACCACTGCAGCAGACGGCAGTGCACAAGTATACAGGGTGCAGTGTGGATGTGTCTGCACCACTGGGATGTGCCCGACCTGCATATATACATATGCCCCTCTGCAGGGGCGGACTGGCCACCGGAGGATCGGGAAAAACCCCGGGTCCCGATGGCCCCGCCCCCTACCCCCCTGGGCCCTGTACAGAGAACAGAGGGCCCCCCCCCGGTTCGCAGCACTGCCGATATGATTAGTGATGGGCCCTCTGCCTCCTCTGCGCAGCACGACACTGCCGGCGCGTGCGCAGGAGGTCAGTCTCAGGGTGATGACGTCATCGCCCTGGGACTGCTTCCTGTGCGCGCTGTGGAGTACGGACCCTGCGTCGCTCCAGGCAGCGGCTGCAGCTCATCTCGACGAGTCAGTATGAAACGGGGAGGGGTGGGGGAAGGGATAGGGGGGAGGGGTGACTGGGAGGACCCCTGGCCGAGGCTGGCAGTAAATACTACTGGACAATGGGCATGGTTCTCATCATGCCCATTGCCCAGCATGTCCTGCTGCCAGCCTCTGGTTACTGGTACTATGCCCAGCAGCATGTACTATCACCAGGGGCTGGCAGGACATAGTGGGTGGGCATGATAGTACCAAGGAGGCTGGCAGGACATACTAGGCATGAATCATGCCCAGCATGTCCTGCCAGCCACTGGTGGTACCATCATGCATGCCCATTGCCCAGCCACTAGTGGTACCATCATGCATGCCCATTGCCCAGCCACTGGTGGTGTGGTACTATCATGCTAGTACTAACACCAGTGGCTGGCTGGCAGGACATGCCATGTGAGCTTGAATGCTAATACCACAGAGGCTGGCAGTACATACTGGGCAATGGGCATGATAGTACCACCAGTAGACTGACTAGGTGGTCTCCAGGGCTCCGTCTCCCCTTCTCGCTGCTGTTAGGCTGGGTTAACATTGCGTTTATGCTGTGCGTTACAACGCATCCGTTGTAAATCAGCGCAGACGCAATGTACCGTAGACTTGCATTGCAAAAATAGGCATGTGTTTGAAAGTATGCATTATTTGCAACGCACAGGAAAACATGGTCGGCGGCTGGAGGCCAGCTGAGCACTTCTCTGACAACTGGGTTCTAGTGTCATTCTGTGCCTGCTCATCTGTCAGCAGGCATATTTGTCTGATGGCAAAGATGTAGCTGAGCTGGAGACAGAAGATCCGTGGATTACGTCAGAGCGAGGATTTTGTTTTTAATTAAAGATGGAGTCCCTACATGTGTTTTGTGTTTTATTTTTATTAAAAAATTGTGTTGTGTTTTTTTCTGTTTACTGGAAATTCATGGTGGCCATGTGTAGTTTGGCGTGACTCCATGAATTTCAGGCTTAGTGCCAGCTGATAATACAAAGCTGGTATTAACTCCATTATTACCCAGCGTGCCACCCCCCACCAGGGCCGTTGGAAGAGCCGGATAAAGTGCCTGGAAATGGCGCTACGATGAATGCGACAATTCCAGGGGTGGCTGCGGGCTGCCGTTTTCAGCGTGGGGGGCCCAGAATGCTTGGGCCCTACCATGCTGAGAATCCCAGCCCCCCCGATCAAAATATGGCGGGAGCCCACGCATTTTTTTTTTTTTATTATTTTTTTAAATAATTAAAAAAAAACATTGGGCTTTCCTGACTTTTGATCGCCAGTCAAGGTAAAACCAGGCAGATAAAGCAGACAGCTACGGGCTGCCACCTCTATCTGCGCTGAGAATCAAAATTTCTGCAGAGCGCTATGTCATTTTTGTTTTATTATTTATTTATTTTCACACTTCTATATGTGTGACAGTCCCAACAGCCAATCACAGAGGATGACACAGAGAATGGGTGTCTGTGACTGGCTGCTTGAGTAACCTGAAAGCAGCCCATACATAGTACCATACTAGAATGTATGGGCTGATTGTACATTACTCAAACAGCCAATCACAGAAGCCCATCCTCTTTGACAGCATCTGCGATTGACTGTTGGGTCTGTCACATATAGAAGTGTGAAAAGAAAATTTTAAAAACAAATTTTTGATTCTCACCGCAGATAAAGCAGACAGCTACGTACTGCCACCCCCATCTGCCTGGCTTTACCTTGTCTGGCGATCAAAAGACAGAGAAGCCGAATATTTGTTTTAAACTTAACTTTTTTTTTTCCCGCCATATGTTGATCGCCAGCCAGATAAAACCAGGCTGCTGGGGGCTGGGATTCGCAGCATGGTAAGGCCCAAGCGTTCTTGGCCCTCCACGCTGAAAATCGCAGCCCGCAGCCACCCCTGAAAATGGCGCATTCATCATGGCACCATTTCCAGGTGCTTTACCCGGCTCTTCCAGCGGTCCTGGTGGTGAGTGGCACCCTGGGTAATAATAGGGTTAGTACCAGGCCATCTTTGCCTTATCAGCTGGTACTAAGCCCGAAATTCATGGTTTCACGCCAAATTAGACATAGCCACCATCAATTTCTAGTAAACAGAAAAAAAAAAGACAGAATTTTTTTTTTTATTATTAAAAATAAAACACATTTAGGGACTCCATCTTTAATAAAGAAAAATCCTCACTCCCAACGTAATCCATAGGTCTTCTTCCTTCATCTATCTTAGATCTTTGCCATCAGACAAATATGTCTGCTGACAGATGAGCAGGCACAGAATGACACTGGAGCACTGTTACTGTGTAGTGCAGTGCTATGTTTCTTTTTTTGTCATTTCATGCAGTATAGAAATCTTGGGAAAAGTGTGGATTGTGCTCTGGAAGTGATCAGTTATAGCTAACTAGGTTATTTTCTGCAGAAATAAGTCCTGTATAGAAGATGTGATATATCAGTCTGCAGTTAAAGAACTTCACCTAGAGACATCACTGGTGAGTATGTGTATTACCTATACACACACACACACTGACACTATATACAGAGCTCCTGTGCATAATGTCACTGGTGATCACTGTATTACCTGTAAACTGACACAATATACAGAGCTCCTGTGCATAATGTCACTGGTGATCACTGTATTACCTGTACACTGACACTATATACAGAGCTCCTGTGTATAATGTCACTGGTGATCCCTGTATTTCCTATACACACACACACTGACACTATATTCAGAGCTATGCATAATGTCACTGGTGATCCCTGTATTACCTGTACACTGACACCATACACAGAGCTCCTGTGTATAATGTCACTGGTGATCACTATATTACCTGTACACTGACACTATATACAGAGCTCCTGTGTATAATGTCACTGGTGATCACTATATTACCTGTACACTGACACTATATACAGAGCTCCTGTGCATAATGTCACTGGTGATCACTATATTACCTGTACACTGACACTATATACAGAGCTCCTATGCATAATGTCACTGGTGATCACTATATTACCTGTGCACTGACACTAAATACAGAGCTCCTGTGTATAATGTCACTGGTGAACACTGTATTACCTGTACACTGACACCAAACACAGAGCTCCTGTGTATAATGTCACTGGTGATCCCTGTATTTCCTGTACACTGACACTATATACAGAGCTCCTATGTATAATGTCACTGGTGATCACTGTATTACCTGTACACTGACACTATATACAGAGCTCCTGTGTATAATGTCACTGGTGAACACTGTATTACCTGTACACTGACACTATACACAGAGCTCCTGTGTATAATGTCACTGATAATCTCTACATTATCTGTACACTGACTCTATATACAGAGCTTTTTTACATTTTCATTATCAGTCACTATCTGGTGCCATTATGTGCCATGGTCATGGCGTGGCGGTATTTGTCCCTTGTATGTGGTATTATTCAGACAGTCACTATGTTGTGGTAATATGTGGTCTTCTCATGGTGTGGCAGTATATATACCTTGTACTTGGTAGTATTTGATCACTATGTGGTGGTATGTGTTCTGGTCATGGTGTGGCGGTATTTCTCTCTTCTATATGGTATTATTAGTCTAGGTATAGTGGATTGTTGTCAGTCATTTGTTTTTTCGGATATTAAGAATGGGAACATTCTTTATTTGCAATACATATTAAATACTTGGATGTTTAACCTCTCCCTGTGTTGTGACTACTACACAGCAGCAGAGATTTATTGGTTAATAAAGTTGATTCATTTTGAAAGAGTTTGTGGACTTATGTTATTCCTATATACGGTAACTGCATGGTGCTGGTGGGTCCCAAGATTGATTTTTTCCTGGTGGGCCCCAGGTACTCCAGTCCGGCGCTGGTCCCAGACAGTTACCTCCTCATCTGTCCTGCTGCCGGCTGGGAGTCCTATACAGTGCAGCATGTAGTGTGATGTGAATGCCACACTATGGAGATGCTGCTCCTACTACTGCCAAGTGAGGATCTCACCTCCCCAGTATGGTGCCCTCAGGAGCTCCCACAGGGCATCACAGGCCTTAGTATGAAGCAATTCCACAAGTCTTCTAGTATTGCTTCATACTAAGGCCTGTGATGCCCTGTGAGAGCACCCTGAGGAGGTGAGAGCCTCACCTCATACGGCCCCATGATCTCTATGTACGATCCCTGACTGGGCCCCATGATCTCTATGTACGATCCCTGACTGGGCCCCATGATCTCTATGTACGCCGCTGACTCGGCCCCATGATCTCTATGTACGCCGCTGACTGGGCCCCATGATCTCTTTGTACGCCGCTGACTGGGCCCCATGATCTCTATGTACTCCGCTGACTGGGCCCCATGATCTCTATGTACGCCGCTGAGGGGGCCCCATGATCTCTATGTACACCCCTAACCTGATTGGCCCCATGATCTCTATGTACGCCGCTGACTGGGCCCCATGATCTCTATGCACGCCGCTGACTGGGCCCCATGATCTCTATGTACACCCCTAACCTGATTGGCCCCATGATTTCTGTATACGCCCCTGACTGGGCCACATGATTTCTATGTACGATCCCTGACTGGGCCCCATAATCTCTGATCTCTCATGATGTTTTTTTTTTATTAAAGATGGAGTCCCTAAATGTATTTTGTGTTTTATTTTTACTGTG
Source organism: Phyllobates terribilis (assembly GCF_046119375.1). Taxonomy (NCBI): domain Eukaryota; kingdom Metazoa; phylum Chordata; class Amphibia; order Anura; family Dendrobatidae; genus Phyllobates; species Phyllobates terribilis. The sequence continues at coordinate 931,264 of NW_027363258.1, forward strand.
TAGTGCGGCACTATGTTGCATTTTGTCATTTCATGCAGTGTAGAAATCTTGGGAAAAGTGTGGCTTGTGCTCTGGAAGTGATCAGTTATAGCTAACTATGTTATTTTCTGCAGAGATAAGTCCTGCATAGAAGATGTGATATATCGGTCTGCAGATAAAGAACTTCACCTAGAGACATCACTGGTGAGTATGTGTATTACCTATACACACACACACTGACACTATATACAGAGCTCCTGTGTATAATGTCACTGGTGATCACTATATTACCTGTACACTGACACTATATACAGAGCTCCTGTGTATAATGTCACTGGTGATCACTATATTACCTGTACACTGACACTATATACAGAGCTCCTGTGCATAATGTCACTGGTGATCACTATATTACCTGTACACAGACACTATATACAGAGCTCCTATGCATAATGTCACTGGTGATCACTATATTACCTGTACACTGACACTATATACAGAGCCCCTGTGTATAATGTCACTGGTGAACACTGTATTACCTGTACACTGACACCAAACACAGAGCTCCTGTGTATAATGTCACTGGTGATCCCTGTATTTCCTGTACACTGACACTATATACAGAGCTCCTATGTATAATGTCACTGGTGATCACTGTATTACCTGTACACTGACACTATATACAGAGCTCCTGTGTATAATGTCACTGGTGAACACTATATTACCTGTACACTGACACTATATACAGAGCTCCTGTGTATAATGTCACTGATGATCACTGTATTACCTCTACACTGACACTATATACAGAGCTCCTATGTATAATGTCACTGATGATCACTGTATTACCTCTACACTGACACTATATACAGAGCTCCTGTGTATAATGTCACTGGTGATCACTGTATTACCTCTACACTGACTCTATATACAGAGCTCCTGTGTATAATGTCACTGGTGATCACTGTATTACCTGTACACTGACACTATATACAGAGCTCCTGTGTATAATGTCACTGGTGATCACTGTATTACCTGTACACTATATACAGAGCTCCTGTGTATAATATCAATGGTGATCATTGCATTACCTGTACACTGACACTATATACAGAGCCTCTGTGTATAATGTCACTGGTGATGACTGTATAACCTGTACACTATATACAGAGCTCCTGTGCATAATGTCACTGGTGATCACTGTATAACCTGTACACTGACCCAATATACTGAGCTTTTTTACATTTTTATTATTTTAGCATTATTTGTCACTATGTGGTGGCATTATGTGCTTTGGTCATGACATGACGATATTTGTCCCTTCTATGTGGTATTATTCAGTCACTATGTGGTGGTAATATGTGGTCTCATGGTGTGTCAGTATTTATACCTTGTATCTGGTAGCATTTGATCACTATGTGGTGGTATTATGTGCTTTGGTCATGGTGTGGCGGTATTTGTGCCTTGTATGTGGCATTATTTGGGCACTATGTGGTGGTAATATGTGATCTGGTCACGGTGTGGTGGTATTTCTGCCTTCTATCTGGTAATATTGGTCTTGGTAGAGTGGATTGTGGTTGGTCATTTGTTTTATCTGATATCAATAAGGGGAAACCTCTTTATTTCCAATAGATATTAAATACTTGGATGTTTAACCCCTTCCTGCCCTGTGACTATTACACAGCAGCAGAAGTTCACCAGAGAAAGCAAGTTGGCATTTGGTGAGATTTTCACCTCTGTATTTATAAGACAAAACCAGGAGTGGGTGAGAAATGCATAAAACATGACCTCGGATTGCTCCACTCCTGGTTTTGTCTTATAAATACAGAGGTAAAAATCTCACCAAATACTCAAAGTGCCACAATCTTCTGACAGTGCGGATTCCACCAATAAATAAGTGATCACCTTCCCAACCTGTGCATCGCTGAGAACTTGTTTTCACCAATAAAAACCCTTTAATGCAAACTACAGTAATTGTACATCGCAGTTCTGGTGAGCGCACAGTGATGGGCAGGAGACGCCAATATAATGGGTATAACGGCTAACAGGTATTTGCAAATAGCTGAAGGGTGGGTGGGCCCCTGGAGTCAATGTCCCTGGTGGGCCCCAGACACCCCAGTCCGGCTCTGCCCCTGACCCAGTCCGCTCCTGATTTGTCACGCACGGACCCGAAGCGACTGTGCACTGCGATACACACATCCTGTTGAAATTTCTGCTGCCGTTTACAAGCCCCAACCCCCCCTGGGCCCGGTCGCAGTGACTGCCACTGCGACCGCGGACATTACGCCCCTGGCTACGTGAATCATATGTCCCATTTTGCTGCTCCTCACCATTTGCATGGCACAGTCATGCATGCTTCTCTATCACCATAGCATGCTGCAAACAATCAGGATGGCTTCTGCTACATCTCTATATAAAAAGATAGTACATCTGTATTTCTATGATACGTAGAGTGGATGGAAATCATACATCTTGCTAATATTTATTATATTACATTCATCTGATGCTCTGTAGTAACAATGTAAATTAAATTGGCGACTTAGTGCAGTTCTATTACTATTACTAAATGTGGCACCTTGTGTTCCACAGAATAGCTCAATATTACCTGAATATTTAATCTCAGCTAATGTTCATTTATCTCTTAAATATCATTGGTCAGATGCTGATCACATGACCAGTGGTGGTGCATGCATGATGATTCCATATGAAGTGCACTGAGTGACAGTTGGAAGTGACAGTTGGAATTGACCAACAACAGTGGAAGAGATGTCGGCTAACTCTCAGCAAAGCAATAATATGAATATAAAAGAGGAGGAGATTGTGGTGAGCAGAGAAAGAGTGAAGACACGAAGACCTTCCCATGACACATCTGATGATGAGAGGAAGTCTTCAGTCAACAGGACAAAACCACCAGTCCAGAAGAAAGAAGAAGTAGAGGAGAACGTGGTGAGGAGAGAAGCAGCGAAGAGACTAAGACCTTCCCATGACACATCTGATGATGAGAGGAAGTCTTCAGTCAACAGGACAAAACCACCAGTCCAGAAGAAAGAAGAAGTAGAGGAGAACGTGGTGAGAAGAGAAGGAGCGAAGAGACTAAGACCTTCCCATGACACATCTGATGATGAGAGGAAGTCTTCAGTCAACAGGACAAAACAACCAGTCCAGAAGAAAGAAGAAGTGGAAGAAAAGGAGAAGGTAGAAAGTCAGAAGATGGGAGCCAAGAAGAGAGGAGCCATCTTCATCTCATCAGGGGACAAAAAGGAGAAGAAAAGAAGAAGGATTACATCAGGACAGAAACCCATGGATCTAAAGCAGAAGGCTGAAGAAGCTGAAGGAAGCAGCGGTGTTCGGCCAACCGGCTCCAAAAGCACAGTCTCTGATACCATCAAGAGGAGATTATTATTCCATCAAGTGCTTGGCCGGGGATGCTATGGAACGGTCCTGCTGGCGGAAGATTCATCTACCCGCAAACATTTTGCTGTTAAGATCATCGGCAAAAGAGCCCTGCTTGCTGACGGTGATGAGCGTGTGATGGTGGAGCGACGGGTTTTACAGCTGGCATCTGGGAGCCCCTTCCTTGTCCACGCAGACTTTGCATTCCAGACCAAGGTACAGTATTGATTGCTGGATATTAGGAAATGTCACACGTACCACACACTGCTCTGCCTCATGGACCCCACTGATATCATCTTACATTTCAATATAGCATGTCCCAAGGTAACCGCAGACAATAAGATGAATGTGATGACTATACACATGGGATATTGTGGCCCCTACTGTAATCAATAACATTTATGGCGGGGCTTGGTACATTGGGAATCATTTATTAAAACAGCCTTTTTACTTATCCCAGCCAATCACAGAACAGCTTTTACTTTTCCAGGTCAGTTAAAACAACCTTAGCTGAGCTCTAATTGGTTAGGATGGGCAACTAGTTTTCTAGTGAGCAGATTTATTAATGAGGCCCAATGTACCCCGCTCTATAAATGATTGAAAATATTAGATGTCATCATAGAGGTCAATGAACTGTAGAAAATCACTTGCCCGGACCTCATGTGTCTAATTGGGTGACTGGTAATATTTGTATCATTTACAGCATTAGCTGGGCATTATCTTGTGTGTAGGCATCATCGCCATGTAGTAGTCTCTAGCTCATTTCTTTCACACTGTAGAATTTTACATATTATTATCTTGTATAGACATGGGATTTCAGAATAGATTAAATGTATTTGTTATTTTTTGTTATTTCCTGGATGACATTGTATTTTGTGTATACCATGTGGGGGGACGGGACCCTGTGTACACTATATGTCAGGGCTATTGACTTTTGTGCACTTTATATACAATTTGAGAATGTGTTAATATTTTTGTATACAAGTATTATCTGTATCTTAAAGGTTTTTTTTTAATTAATGTTGGGACATTTTTATGCACGTGCATCTACTTGTTTTTCATTGCCATGTTTTCTATGTATAAATATACTGGAATAAAGTACAAAATCCACTGTCTTGGAGTGAAATTTCTTCTAACCTCACCAACTAATGAAAAAGATGGTATCATATTGACCAGGGGCGAGGTGGGCCAGAGGGGCACATGCCCTCCAGGCCGGTGGCCAAGCAGCTGCTTCTTTACAGACTGCAGGGCGGCCCTGTATCTTTCATTGTGTACATGTGCCAGCTGGGCATCTGCAGCCCAGAACAGCCGGCACAGGCCACGTTCTTATGCCTGCCGGAGAGAAGCTTCAGCCGCTGAGCAGTACGAGAGGGCAGACATCTTTGATTCTTGTAAGGCCACGACCCCACTATCAGTATTTGGTCAGTATTCGGTCAGTATTTTTTCTCAGGAGTTGGAGACAAAACCAGGAGTTGGTGATAAATGCAGAATTGGTGACTTGTTTCTATTATACCTTTTCTCTGATTGTTACTGACCTGGTTTTGGCTCCCACTCCTGAGAAAATATACTGACCAAATACTGATAGTGGGGCCGTGGCCTTAGCCTGAGCTCCGGATAGTGGTCAGGACAGGAGATTTATACTTTTTGTAGAGTGTGGAAGTGGCAGGATGCTGCTCACCTCCTGACAAGTCCAGGGCCAGATCCTGAATGTTATCTATGGTCGCTCTGCTGAGGATCAGAAAGATTTATTGTAGCAGATGGACCCTTCAAGCAGGTTGGGGTCGTGCTGTCAGTGTGAGATCATCGGCTCTCGATCTGTATGAATGTTCAAATCACATCGGACCTGAGATCGAGACACTTCAGACCTTACTATACAGACCCCTGCCCCAGACTGATCCTGCACCAGCTACAGGGCCAGAGCCGGCATAACCACCCATTGCACCAGGGCAAGTGCCAGGGCCCTGGGCAAGAGGGGGGGGGGGCCCACTCACAGTTGGGGACACTGGAACGCTATTGGGCCTGTGAGTTGGGGGGGCCCGGTGTAACCCCCCCCCCCCCATGCTTTACGGTGTTTGAAATACTCACCTCCCGTCATACCCTGCTGGCCACAGGTCCAGTCTCCTCTGCGTCTTCTGACTCTGTCACGTCTCAGTGTTGAAGAGACAGGACTTGTAGCCAGCAGGGTATGAGGAGAGGTGAGTATTTTATTATTTATTTTTTATGTATGGAGCCCATTCTCTATGGAGCATTATATGGGGCCCATTCTCTATGGAGCATTATATGGGGCCCATTCTCTATGGAGCATTATATGGGGCCCATTCTCTATGGAGCATTATATGGGGCCCATTCTCTATGGTGCATTATATGGGGCCCATTCTCTATGGTGCATTATATGGGGCCCATTCTCTATGGAGCATTATATGGGGCCCATTCTCTATGGAGCATTATATGGGGCCCATTATTCTGTATGGCATATTACATGACGCCCATTATTCTTCATGGAGTAATATATGGGGTCAATTATGGTGTAATGAGCATTATATGGGGTTCATTATTCTGTATAGAGCATTATATGGGGCCTATTATTCTGTATGGAACATTATATGGGGTCCATTATTCAGTATGGAGCCCATTCTGTATAGAGGACTATGTGGTGCCCATAATACTGTATGGATTGCTATGTAGTGCCCATAATACTGTATGGAGGACTATGTGGTGTCCACAATACTGTATGGAGGACTATGTGGTGCTCATACTACTGTATGGAGGACTATAATGTACAGTCTAAAATGAAAACTTTTGAATCCCCCCATGACACGCCCCATGCACTGTGAGGATTCGCCGGTTTCTCAGCTATTATAGAATTTACAATAGATATCACTCATGTAATGTAAGAAGTACCGTATTTTTCGGACTATAAGATGCACCGGACCATAAGACGCACCTAGGTTTTAGAGGAGGAAATAAAAATAAAAAAATTTAAGCCAAAAATGTGTTCCTGATGCACTTTTAAGGGGGAGGGGGTCTTCTGCTGACACTGGTATAGGGGTAATGTCCCCCAATTCTGACAATATCCCCCATCCTGGTATATATGCCCCCCCCCCCTTCCTTTTATACGTGGTCCCCATCCCCATCCTGGTATGCATGGCACCTCTCATCCCTATCCCGGTATGCATGGCACCCCTCATCCCTATCCCGGTATGCATGGCACCCCTCATCCCTGTCCCGGTATGCATGGCACCCCTCATCCCTGTCCCGGTATGCATGGCACCCCTCATCCCTGTCCCGGTATGCATGGCACCCCTCATCCCTGTCCCGGTATGCATGGCACCCCTCATCCCTGTCCCGGTATGCATGACACCCCTCATCCTTATCCTGGTATAGTGGTATGCATGGCACCCCTCATCCCTGTCCTGGTATAGTGGTATGCATGGCACCCCTCATCCCTGTCCTGGTATGTATGGCACCTCTAATCCCCATCATGCTGCACATGGCCCCCTCAGCGTTACCCTGGTATGTATGGCCTCCTCATCCCCCATCCTGGTATGCATGGCTCTCTCATCCCCAATCCTGGTATGCATGACTCTCTCATCCCCAATCCTGGTACATATGGCCTCCTCATCCCCCAATCCTGGTATGCATGGTTCCCTCATCCCCCAATCCTGGTATGCATGGTTCCCTCATCCCCCAATCCTGGTATGCATGGTCCCCTCATCCCCCAATCCAGGTATGCATGGTCCCCTCATCCCCCAATCCAGGTATGCATGGTACCCCTCATCCCTATTCTGGTATGCATAGAACCCCACTTTCCTATCCTTGTATGCATGGTACCCCTCACCCCCCAATCCTGGTATGTATGGCACCACTCACCCCCCAATCCTGGTATGTATGGCACCCCTCACCCCCAATCCTGGTTTTCATGGTTCAGTCACCCCCCAAATCCTGGTATGTATGGCACCTCTCACCACCCAATCCTGGTATGTATGGCATCCCTCACCCCCCAATCCTGGTTTTCATGGTTCAGTCACCCCCCAAATCCTGGTATGCATTGTACCCCTCATCCCCCAATCCTGGAATGCATGGTCCCCTCACACCCCTTTCCTGGTATGTATGGTACCCCTCACCCCCCATTCCTGGTATGTATGGCACCACTCACCCCCCAATCCTGGTATGTATGGCACCCCTCACCCCCAATCCTGGTTTTCATGGTTCAGTCACCCCCCAAATCCTGGTATGTATGGCACCCCTCACCCCCCAATCCTGGTATATATGGCACCCCTCACCCCCCAATCCTGGTATGTATGGCACCCCTCACCCCCCAATCCTGGTTTTCATGGTTCAGTCAGCCCCCAAATCCTGGTATGCATTGTACCCCTCACACCCCTTTCCTGGTATGTATGGTACCCTTCACACCCCATTGCTGGTATGTATGGCACCCCTCATCCCTTTCACGGTGCACAGATACAAAAAAATAAACACATACTCACCTTTCTTCCCTGTGCTCCAGCGCTTCTGTATCCTGTTCTGCCGGGGAGCAGTGCGGCGCCAGAGTACGCGTGTGCCCATATCGTGCTGTTCAACGCCATTTTGCTGAAGACACACTGCAAATATGTCTTCAGTAAAATGGCGCCGGATAGAGCTATGCATATGTGCCGATTCCAACGCCTTCACTCCTGCCCTGGTCTCCGGCGAGAAGAGAAGCACCGCTGCAACGCTCCTCCCGGTCAGGTAAGTATGGCGCCGGAGATCGCGGTATGTGTTCAGTGTCTACGCATACCGCAATCTCCGGCGCCATACACACTCCTCTTACCTGTAACGTAATGGGTTCTTCTGTCTAGAGCCAGACTGCGCAGGCATGTAGCACTTGCCAAGTCTTTAAAGGCTTCAGACAGAGGGAGGCTTGTAGTGTTATATTATATATACAGTACAGACCAAAAGTTTATTTAAAGATTTTTCTGTATTTTCATGACTTTGAAGATTGTAAATTCACACTGAAGGCATCAAAACTATGAATTAACACATGTGGAATTATATACTTAACAAAAAAGTGTGAAACAACTGAAAATATGTCTTATATTCTAGGTTCTTCAAAGTAGCCACCTTTTGCTTTGATGACTGCTTTGCACACTCTTGGCATTCTCTTGATGAGCTTCAAGAGGGAGTCACCGGAAATGGTCTTCCAACAATCTTGAAGGAGTTCCCAGAGATGCTTAGCACTTGTTGGCCTTTTTGCTTTCACTCTCCGGTCCAGCTCACCCCAAACCATCTCGATTGGGTTCAGGTCTGGTGACTGTGGAGGCCAGGTCATCTGGCGTAGCACCCCATCACTCTCCTTCTTAGTCAAATAGCCCTTACACAGCCTGGAGGTGTGTTTGGGGTCATTGTCCTGTTGAAAAATAAATGATGGTCCAACTAAACGCAAACCGGATGGAATAGCATGCCGCTGCAAGATGCTGTGGTAGCCATGCTGGTTCAGTATGCCTTAAATTTAGAATAAATCCCCAACAGTGTCACCAGCAAAGCACCCCCACACCATCACACCTCCTCCTCCATGCTTCACGGTGGGAACCAGGCATGTAGAGTCCATCCGCTCACCTTTTCTGCGTCGCACAAAAACACAGTGGTTGGAACCAAAGATCTCAAATTTGGACTTATCAGACCAAAGCACAGATTTCCACTGGTCTAATGTCCATTCCTTGTGTTCCTTATCCCAAACAAGTCTCTTCTGCTTGTTGCCTGTCCTTAGCAGTGGTTTCCTAGCAGCTATTTTACCATGAAGGCCTGCTGCACAAAGTCTCCTCTTAACAGTTGTTGTAGAGATGTGTCTGCTGCTAGAACTCTGTGTGGCATTGACCTGGTCTCTAATCTGAGCTGCTGTTAACCTGCGATTTCTGAGGCTGGTGACTCGGATAAACTTATCCTCAGAAGCAGAGGTGACTCTTGGTCTTCCTTTCCTGGGGCGGTCCTCATGTGAGCCAGTTTCTTTGTTTTCTTGATGGGTTTTGCAACTGCACTTGGGGATACATTCAAAGTTTTCCCAATTTTTCGGACTGACAGACCTTCATTTCTTAAAGTAATGATGGCCACTCGTTTTTCTTTACTTAGAATTTGTATTATGGTAAGAAAAAAGCAGCTAACAGTCTATTCAGTAGGACTATCAGCTGTGTATCCAGCTGATTTCTGCACAACACAACTGATGGTCCCAACCCCATTTATAAGGCAAGAAATCCCACTTATTAAACCTGACAGGGCACACCTGTGAAGTGAAAACCATTTCCGGTGACTACCTCTTGAAGCTCATCAAGAGAATGCCAAGAGTGTGCAAAGCAGTCATCAAAGCAAAAGGTGGCTACTTTGAAGAACCTAGAATATAAGACATATTTTCAGTTGTTTCACACTTTTTTGTTAAGTATATAATTCCACATGGGTTAATTCATAGTTTTGATGCCTTCAGTGTGAATGTACAATTTTCATAGTTATGAAGATACAGAAAAAGCTTTAAATGAGAAGGTGTGTCCAAACTTTTGGTCTGTACTGTATATATATATATGTGACTACTATGTCTCTATAAATGTGATACTCATGTGTTTGTGATCCTCCATTGCTCTACTCTGTACGATTGTCTTTTAATTTTTGCAATATTTAATAGAGATTTATTTTAGCGGCAATAAGCGCCTATTGTTTCATTTTGGTGGTATCTATAGTTTTGGTGTTGCCTGTAGTGATAAAGTCTTGGATTACTCATGCTCCTTATGTTGGTAGTCATATATATGACAGTGTATCTACTGTAAAACATCTGATGTCTGTATCACAGTATTTGATATACCAGTCACATATTATTGGCTGGCAAATTTTAGCCTGGGGGGCAAGCACAATGCAGCGGCCCATGAGTGTCGCGGCCATCTTTAGGCTTGAGTTTCATGTAGCACCTGATGAGTATAGCATGTGTGCGACCAAGGTACATCTGCTAACAACCCATTTTATAAAGATCACAGCTTTTTTCAGCTGTACTGGTAGAAATTAATTACAAATGGTTCACTTATTGTTAATGGCTGCACAGTTTTTGCAAAAGCATGCGGCCAATACCAAGAAACAAGCAATTTGCACTTAATATCTAATCATATAGTGGAAAAACAGTAGTTAAATGATTGGCAGTCAGCTCCTGTGCTTGGTTTGCACAGTCATGCTGAAAGAGTCCTATTAAAAGCCTAACTATAGCTTCCAAATTAGTTTTACATGTTGGATAAACCCTTTATTTGTCCTGATTATTCTTTTCTTTTAAACATCTTTTTATTAAGGTTTTTTTTAAAGAAGGTTAACAATTGAACAAAGAAAAGTCACATTGTTAATGAAACAAATCAAAGATAACGATATCACATAGATTATAAGAGCAGAAATTGACCAGACTGCATAAATTTCAGCCAAACATTGACACGTTTCGGAAGAGAAAAAAAATATAAGAGAGAGGTTCAATTCTTTTGAACATGTCGTAGTACAAAATTGTGGTCACATAACATGTTATCATATTCAAGAAGGTTTATTGTGATATCCTGGAAATAAAAACTTCAGAAGAGAAAAAGAAAAAAAAAAAACCTGGAGAAGGGGGGAAGGTTGAAAGGGAAGTGGGATGAACGGGGAGATGAGATGGAGGGGGGGGGGGACTACAAAGATATAGATGATGGGAGGGGGGGGGACTACAAAGATATAGATGATGGGAGGGGGGGGGACTACAAAGATATAGATGATGGGAGGGGGGGGACTACAAAGATATAGATGATGGGGGGGGGGGAGGGAGTTGGGATTAGAATGGGCTAGCGATCTGAGTATTTTAGGTTAGTATTGTGCGGTCTGTAATATATTTGTGCCAGGGACGCCATATCAACGAGAATTGTTTATGCCTTTTTTCATCCCAACTAGCCAATTCTTCTAGCCTGTATACTTGTTCAACCTTCATTTCCCAGAGTGAGATATTTGGGGTCTTCGCAGATTTCCATAAGGATGTCACAAGTAACTTAGCCGAGGCCAGGAGCTGTCTAAGAAGGGTTAATTTTATTTTAGGGAAGTTATCTAGGAACAGAAACAGAAGGCAGATCTCCGGCGAGGTCAAGAGTTGCAAGTTTAAAATTGTATTAATAGTTTGAATTATTTTTGTCCAGAAGGGCTTAATCAATGTACAGTTCCACCACATGTGGAGCATAGTGCCCACATCAGAAGAGCATCTCCAGCAGTTAGGATCAAGTCCTTTGTAACATTTCTGAAGTTTTGATGGAGTCATATACCACCTGGAGAGAACTTTATAGCCATTCTCTTGTACTCTAACACATCTAGAGGAGACTTTAGGTGCTAGTAGTCATCTTTTAATTTCAGATGGGGTGAAAGGCCTATTCAGATCCTGTTCCCACTTCATTACATATGGCAGTTTCTTAGGGGTTCTGGCTAGGCATAATTGTTTTTGTAGAGCTGATAACGTTCTTTTTTAGGGTTTTTTTGCAGCTATAAGTTTTTCAAAATCAGTCATTTCCCTAATATAATTTGGAGTTTTAAAGACTAGTTTTAAGTTAGACATAAATTTCTGGTACATAAAGGGGTGAAAAGAGATAGTATCTAGCATTTGATTGAGTTCTGCCAAGCAGGGCATGACCCCATTATCTGTAATTTTTTGGAGTGGTGTTATCAAGTTGCGAATTGAGTTGTGTATTGTGGCATTATGGGCTGGAGAAAGGAGAGAACTAGGTCTGTAACTTGTAGGAGAGGGGAGGGAAACGGGGAGCATATTTGTCTTATATGGGGATTGGACCAGATTTTAAAAGTAGTGGCGGTGAAAGGGTTTTTAATTGATGTATACCTAGTACTACTTGAGGGCGTGAGGATGAGCTGTCTAAGGGGGAATTTAAGGATTGTTTCTTCTACTTTAATCCATTGCTTCTGTGGTGGGAGCCTGATCCAATCCACGACTCTTTGGAGATGAGTGGCTTGTTGAAGTATCTTTAGATCTGGCAGATCTATACCTCCTTCAGAGTCTGGGAGGGATAATATTTGTAAGGGAAGTCTGGGTTTTTGGTTGTGCCACAGAAAACGGCTGAGGAGTTTTCGTATGTCAATGAAAAAAGAATTAGGTAGGTGGATTGGAAGGGCTTGCACTAGATAAGTTATTTTTGGCCATATCATACATTTAAGGAGATTTTTCCTACCCAACCAGGAGATGTATGAGATATTCCAGTTGGGGGTAAGTTTCTGGATTTTCTACAATAGCGGTGGGAAGTTTAACTTATAAAGTTCTTGTAGGTTTGGAGAAATCTCAACTCCCAAGAAACGTATTGATGGGGGGGACCAGGTAAAGGGGGACCCGATTGCCATTTGTGTTTTTTGTGGTTCTGGGATATTTATATTTAAGACTTGAGATTTGCTAAGATTCACCTTAAAATTTGATAGTGCACCGTATTCCTTGAGTAATGTCAGGATAACTGGGACAGATATTCTCGGGTTAGAGGTCATGATCAGTAGATCGTCTGCGTATGCTGCGATTTTATGTTCAGAACCAGCTGATTTGATGCCAACGATCCTCCCCTCCTCTCTGAGCTTTTGTAGTAAAGGTTCTAGTGTAAGAATAAAAAGGAGAGGGGAAAGCGGGCATCCCTGCCTGGTGCCGTTAGAAATATTAAAAGATGAAGACATAACATGAGAGAGGATTAGATACACTGCTCAGCAGACAGTATCACACCGGATAGGATTAGATACACAGCTCAGCAGACAGTATCACACCGGATAGGATTAGATACACAGCTCAGCAGACAGTATCACACCGGATAGGATTAGATACACAGCTCAGCAGACAGTATCACACAGGAGAGGATTAGATACACAGCTCAGCAGACAGTATCACACCGGATAGGATTAGATACACAGCTCAGCAGACAGTATCACACAGGAGAAGATTAGATACACAGCTCAGCAGACAGTATCACACAGGAGAAGATTAGATACACAGCTCAGCAGACAGTATCACACCGGATAGGATTAGATACACAGCTCAGCAGACAGTATCACACCGGATAGGATTAGATACACTGCTCAACAGACAGTATCACACAGGAGAAGATTAGATACACAGCTCAGCAGACAGTATCACACAGGAGAAGATTAGATACACAGCTCATCAGACAGTGTCACACAGGAGAGGATTAGATACACAGCTCAGCAGACAGTATCACACAGGAGAAGATTAGATACACAGCTCAGCAGACAGTATCACACCGGATAGGATTAGATACACAGCTCAGCAGACAGTATCACACCGGATAGGATTAGATACACAGCTCAGCAGACAGTATCACACAGGAGAAGATTAGATACACAGCTCAGCAGACAGTATCACACAGGAGAGGATTAGATACACAGCTCAGCAGACAGTATCACACCGGATAGGATTAGATACACAGCTCAGCAGACAGTATCACAACGGATAGGATTAGATACACGGCTCAGCAAACATTATAACACAGGAGAGGATTAGATACACTGCTCAGCAGACAGTATCACACAGGAGAAGATTAGATACACAGCTCAGCAGACAGTATCACACAGGAGAAGATTAGATACACAGCTCAGCAGACAGTATCACACAGGAGAAGATTAGATACACAGCTCAGCAGACAGTATCACACAGGAGAAGATTAGATACACAGCTCAGCAGACAGTATCACACAGGAGAGGATTAGATACACGGCTGAGCAGTCAGTATCACACAGGAGAGGATTAGATACACAGCTCAGCAGACAGTATCACACCGGATAGGATTAGATACACAGCTCAGCAGACAGTATCACACCGGATAGGATTAGATACACAGCTCAGCAGACAGTATCACACCGAATAGGATTAGATACACAGCTCAGCAGACAGTATCACACCGAATAGGATTAGATACACAGCTCAGCAGACAGTATCACACCGGATAGGATTAGATACACAGCTCAGCAGACCGTATCACACCGGATAGGATTAGATACACAGCTCAGCAGACAGTATCACACCGAAAAGGATTAGATACACAGCTCAGCAGACAGTATCACACCGAATAGGATTAGATACACAGCTCTGCAGATAGTATCACACAGGAGATTAGATACACAGCTCAGCAGACAGTATCACACAGGAGAGGATTAGAAACAATGCTCAGTAGACAGTATCACACAGGAGAGGATTAGATACAATGCTCAGTAGACAGTATCACACAGGAGAGGATTAGATACACGGCTCAGCAGACAGTATCACACAGGAGAGGATTAGATACACGGCTCAGCAGACAGTATCACACAGGAGAGGATTAGATACACGGCTCAGCAGATGGTATCACACAGGAGAGGATTAGAAACAATGCTCAGCAGACAGTATCACACAGGAGAGGATTAGATACAATGCTCAGTAGACAGTATCACACAGGAGATTAGATACACAGCTCAGCAGACAGTATCACACAGGAGAGGATTAGAAACAATGCTCAGCAGACAGTATCACACAGGAGAGGATTAGATACAATGCTCAGTAGACAGTATCACACAGGAGAGGATTAGATACACGGCTCAGCAGACAGTATCACACAGGAGAGGATTAGATACACGGCTCAGCAGACAGTATCACACAGGAGAGGATTAGATACACGGCTCAGCAGATGGTATCACACAGGAGAGGATTAGAGATACAGCTCAGCAGACAGTATCACACAGGAGAGGATTAGATACACGGCTCAGCAGACAATATGACACAGGAGAGGATTAGATACACAGTTCAGCAGACAGTATCACACAGGAGAGGATTAGATACACAGCTCAGCAGACAGTATCACACAGGAGAGGATTAGATACACGGCTCAGCAGACAGTATGACACAGGAGAGGATTAGATACACGGCTCAGCAGACAGTATGACACAGGAGAGGATTAGATACACAGCTCAGCAGACAGTATCACACAGGAGAGGATTAGATACACGGCTCAGCAGACAGTATGACACAGGAGAGGATTAGATACACGGCTCAGCAGACAGTATCATACAGGGTAGGATTAGATACACAGCTCAGCAGACAGTATCACACCGGATAGGATTAGATACACAGCTCAGCAGACAGTATCACACCGGATAGGATTAGATACACAGCTCAGCAGACAGTATCACACCGAATAGGATTAGATACACAGCTCAGCAGACAGTATCACACCGAATAGGATTAGATACACAGCTCAGCAGACAGTATCACACAGGAGAAGATTAGATATACAGCTCAGCAGACAGTATCACACAGGAGAGGATTAGAAACACTGCTCAGCAGACAGTATCACACAGGAGAGGATTAGATACAATGCTCAGTAGACAGTATCACACAGGAGAGGATTAGATACACGGCTCAGCAGACAGTATCACACAGGAGAGGATTAGATACACGGCTCAGCAGATGGTATCACACAGGAGAGGATTAGATACAATGCTCAGTAGACAGTATCACACAGGAGAGTATTAGATACACGGCTCAGCAGACAGTATCACACAGGAGAGGATTAGATACACGGCTCAGCAGATGGTATCACACAGGAGAGGATTAGAGATACAGCTCAGCAGACAGTATCACACAGGAGAGGATTAGATACACGGCTCAGCAGACAGTATGACACAGGAGAGGATTAGATACATAGTTCAGCAGACAGTATCACACAGGAGAGGATTAGATACACAGCTCAGCAGACAGTATCACACAGGAGAGGATTAGATACACGGCTCAGCAGACAGTATGACACAGGAGAGGATTAGATAAACGGCTCAGCAGACAGTATCATACAGGGTAGGATTAGATACACAGCTCAGCAGACAGTATCACACAGGAGAAGATTAGATATACAGCTCAGCAGACAGTATCACACAGGAGAGGATTAGAAACACTGCTCAGCAGACAGTATCACACAGGAGAGGATTAGATACAATGCTCAGTAGACAGTATCACACAGGAGAGGATTAGATACACGGCTCAGCAGACAGTATCACACAGGAGAGGATTAGATACACGGCTCAGCAGACAGTATCACACAGGAGAGGATTAGATACACGGCTCAGCAGATGGTATCACACAGGAGAGGATTAGAGATACAGCTCAGCAGACAGTATCACACAGGAGAGGATTAGATACACGGCTCAGCAGACAGTATGACACAGGAGAGGATTAGATACACAGTTCAGCAGACAGTATCACACAGGAGAGGATTAGATAAACGGCTCAGCAGACAGTATCATACAGGGTAGGATTAGATACACAGCTCAGCAGACAGTATCACACAGGAGAGGATTAGATACACGGCTCAGCAGACAGTATCACACAGGACAGGATTAGATAAACAGCTCAGCAGACGGTATCACACAGGAGAGGATTAGATACACAGCTCAGCAGACATTATCACACAGGAGAGGATTAGATACATAGCTCAGCAGACATTATCACACAGGAGGGGATTAGATACATACACAGCTCAGCAGACAGTATCACACAGGACAGGATTAGATACATAGCTCAGCAGACGGTATCACACAGGAGAGGATTAGATACACGGCTCAGCAGACAGTATCACACCGGATAGGATTAGATACACAGCTCAGCAGACAGTATCACACCGAATAGGATTAGATACACAGCTCAGCAGACAGTATCACACCGAATAGGATTAGATACACAGCTCAGCAGACAGTATCACACCGGATAGGATTAGATACACAGCTCAGCAGACAGTATCACACCGGATAGGATTAGATACACAGCTCAGCAGACAGTATCACACCGAAAAGGATTAGATACACAGCTCAGCAGACAGTATCACACCGAATAGGATTAGATACACAGCTCAGCAGACAGTATCACACAGGAGATTAGATACACAGCTCAGCAGACAGTATCACACAGGAGAGGATTAGAAACACTGCTCAGCAGACAGTATCACACAGGAGAGGATTAGATACAATGCTCAGTAGACAGTATCACACAGGAGAGGATTAGATACACGGCTCAGCAGACAGTATCACACAGGAGAGGATTAGATACACGGCTCAGCAGACAGTATCACACAGGAGAGGATTAGATACACGGCTCAGCAGATGGTATCACACAGGAGAGGATTAGAGATACAGCTCAGCAGACAGTATCACACAGGAGAGGATTAGATACACGGCTCAGCAGACAGTATGACACAGGAGAGGATTAGATACACAGTTCAGCAGACAGTATCACACAGGAGAGGATTAGATACACAGCTCAGCAGACAGTATCACACAGGAGAGGATTAGATACACGGCTCAGCAGACAGTATGACACAGGAGAGGATTAGATACACAGGTCAGCAGACAGTATGACACAGGAGAGGATTAGATACACGGCTCAGCAGACAGTATCACACAGGAGAGGATTAGAGATACAGCTCAGCAGACAGTATCACACAGGAGAGGATTAGATACACGGCTCAGCAGACAGTATGACACAGGAGAGGATTAGATACATGGCTCAGCAGACAGTATCACACAGGAGAGGATTAGATACACAGCTCAGCAGACAGTATCACACAGGAGAGGATTAGATACACGGCTCAGCAGACAGTATGACACAGGAGAGGATTAGATACACGGCTCAGCAGACAGTATCATACAGGGTAGGATTAGATACACAGCTCAGCAGACAGTATCACACCGGATAGGATTAGATACACAGCTCAGCAGACAGTATCACACCGGATAGGATTAGATACACAGCTCAGCAGACAGTATCACACCGAATAGGATTAGATACACAGCTCATCAGACAGTATCACACCGAATAGGATTAGATACACAGCTCAGCAGACAGTATCACACAGGAGAAGATTAGATATACAGCTCAGCAGACAGTATCACACAGGAGAGGATTAGAAACACTGCTCAGCAGACAGTATCACACAGGAGAGGATTAGATACAATGCTCAGTAGACAGTATCACACAGGAGAGGATTAGATACACGGCTCAGCAGACAGTATCACACAGGAGAGGATTAGATACACGGCTCAGCAGACAGTATCACACAGGAGAGGATTAGATACACGGCTCAGCAGATGGTATCACACAGGAGAGGATTAGAGATACAGCTCAGCAGACAGTATCACACAGGAGAGGATTAGATACACGGCTCAGCAGACAGTATGACACAGGAGAGGATTAGATACACAGTTCAGCAGACAGTATCACACAGGAGAGGATTAGATACACAGCTCAGCAGACAGTATCACACAGGAGATGATTAGATACACGGCTCAGCAGACAGTATGACACAGGAGAGGATTAGATAAACGGCTCAGCAGACAGTATGACACAGGAGAGGATTAGATAAACGGCTCAGCAGACAGTATCATACAGGGTAGGATTAGATACACAGCTCAGCAGACAGTATCACACAGGAGAAGATTAGATATACAGCTCAGCAGACAGTATCACACAGGAGAGGATTAGATTCAATGCTCAGTAGACAGTATCACACAGGAGAGGATTAGATACACGGCTCAGCAGACAGTATCACACAGGAGAGGATTAGATACACGGCTCAGCAGACAGTATCACACAGGAGAGGATTAGATACACGGCTCAGCAGATGGTATCACACAGGAGAGGATTAGAGATACAGCTCAGCAGACAGTATCACACAGGAGAGGATTAGATACACGGCTCAGCAGACAGTATGACACAGGAGAGGATTAGATACACAGTTCAGCAGACAGTATCACACAGGAGAGGATTAGATACACAGCTCAGCAGACAGTATCACACAGGAGAGGATTAGATACACGGCTCAGCAGACAGTATGACACAGGAGAGGATTAGATAAACGGCTCAGCAGACAGTATCATACAGGGTAGGATTAGATACACAGCTCAGCAGACAGTATCACACAGGAGAGGATTAGATACACGGCTCAGCAGACAGTATCACACAGGACAGGATTAGATAAACAGCTCAGCAGACGGTATCACACAGGACAGGATTAGATACACAGCTCAGCAGACATTATCACACAGGAGAGGATTAGATACATAGCTCAGCAGACATTATCACACAGGAGGGGATTAGATACATACACAGCTCAGCAGACAGTATCACACAGGACAGGATTAGATACATAGCTCAGCAGACGGTATCACACAGGAGAGGATTAGATACACGGCTCAGCAGACAGTATCACACAGGAGAGGATTAGATACACAGCTCAGCAGACAGTATCAAACAGGAGGGGATTAGATACACAGGTCAGAAGACAGTATCACATAGTATAAGATTAGATACACTGCTCAGCAGATTAGCACAGCATAGGATTAGATACACGGCTCAGCAGACAGTATCACACAGGAGAGGATTAGATACACAGCTCAGCAGACAGTATCACACAGGAGAGGATTAGATACACAGCTCAGCAGACAGTATCACACAGTATAAGATTAGATACACTGCTCAGCAGACAGTATCACACAGGAGAGGATTAGATACACGGCTCAGCAGACAGTATGACACAGGAGAGGATTAGATACACAGTTCAGCAGACAGTATCACACAGGAGAGGATTAGATACACAGCTCAGCAGACAGTATCACACAGGAGAGGATTAGATACACGGCTCAGCAGACAGTATGACACAGGAGAGGATTAGATAAACGGCTCAGCAGACAGTATCATACAGGGTAGGATTAGATACACAGCTCAGCAGACAGTATCACACAGGAGAAGATTAGATATACAGCTCAGCAGACAGTATCACACAGGAGAGGATTAGAAACACTGCTCAGCAGACAGTATCACACAGGAGAGGATTAGATACAATGCTCAGTAGACAGTATCACACAGGAGAGGATTAGATACACGGCTCAGCAGACAGTATCACACAGGAGACGATTAGATACACGGCTCAGCAGACAGTATCACACAGGAGAGGATTAGATACACGGCTCAGCAGATGGTATCACACAGGAGAGGATTAGAGATACAGCTCAGCAGACAGTATCACACAGGAGAGGATTAGATACACGGCTCAGCAGACAGTATGACACAGGAGAGGATTAGATACACAGTTCAGCAGACAGTATCACACAGGAGAGGATTAGATACACAGCTCAGCAGACAGTATCACACAGGAGAGGATTAGATACACGGCTCAGCAGACAGTATGACACAGGAGAGGATTAGATAAACGGCTCAGCAGACAGTATCATACAGGGTAGGATTAGATACACAGCTCAGCAGACAGTATCACACAGGAGAGGATTAGATACACGGCTCAGCAGACAGTATCACACAGGACAGGATTAGATAAACAGCTCAGCAGACGGTATCACACAGGATAGGATTAGATACACAGCTCAGCAGACATTATCACACAGGAGGGGATTAGATACATACACAGCTCAGCAGACAGTATCACACAGGACAGGATTAGATACATAGCTCAGCAGACGGTATCACACAGGAGAGGATTAGATACACGGCTCAGCAGACAGTATCACACAGGAGAGGATTAGATACACAGCTCAGCAGACAGTATCAAACAGGAGGGGATTAGATACACAGCTCAGAAGACAGTATCACACAGTATAAGATTAGATACACTGCTCAGCAGATTAGCACAGCATAGGATTAGATACACGGCTCAGCAGACAGTATCACACAGGAGAGGATTAGATACACAGCTCAGCAGACAGTATCACACAGGAGAGGATTAGATACACAGCTCAGCAGACAGTATCACACAGTATAAGATTAGATACACTGCTCAGCAGACAGTATCACACAGGAGAGGATTAGATACACAGCTCAGCAGACAGTATCACGAAAGATAGGATTAGATACACAGTTCATCAGACAGTATCACACAGGAGACGATTAGATACACAGCTCAGCAGACAGTATCACGAAAGATAGGATTAGATACACAGTTCATCAGACAGTATCACACAGGAGACGATTAGATACACAGCTCAGCAGACAGTATCACACATTACATGATTAGATACACAGCTCAGCAGACAGTATCACACAGGATGGGATTAGATACACGGCTCAGCAGACAGTATCACACAGGCGAGGATTAGATACACAGCTCAGCAGACAGTAACGCACAGGAGAGGATTAGAGACACAGCTCAGCACACAGTATCACACAGGAGAGGATTAGATACACGGCTCAGCAGACAGTATCACACAGGAGAGGATTAGATACACAGCTCAGCAGACAGTATCACACAGGATAGGATTAGATACACTGCTCTGCAGATAGTATCACACAGGATAGGATTAGATACACAGCTCAGCAGACAGTATCACACAGGAGAGGATTAGATACACGGCTCAGCAGACAGTATCACACAGGAGAGGATTAGACACACAGCTCAGCAGACAGTATCACACAGGAGAGGATTAGATACACAGCTCAGCAGACAGTATCACACAGGAGAGGATTAGATACACGGCTCAGCAGACAGTATCACACAGGAGAGGATTAGACACACAGCTCAGCAGACAGTATCACACAGGAGAGGATTAGATACATAGCTCAGCAGACGGTATCACACAGGACAGGTTTAGATATACAGCTCAGCAGACAGTATCACACAGTAGAGGATTAGATACACAGCTCAGCAGACAGTACCACACAGTATAAGATTAGATACACTGCTCAGCAGACAGTATCACACAGGAGGGGATTAGATACACAGCTCAGCAGACAGTATCACACAGGAGGGGATTAGATACACAGCTCAGGAGACAGTATCACACAGTATAAGATTAGATACACTGCTCAGCAGACAGTATCACACAGGAGAGGATTAGATACACAGCTCAGCAGACAGTATCGCACAGGAAAGGATTAGACACACTGCTCAGCAGACGGTATCGCACAGGAGAGGATTAGATACACGGCTCAGCAGACAGTATCGCACAGGAGAGGATTAGATACACAACTCAGCAGACAGTATCACACATGAAAGGATTAGATACATAGCTCAGCAGACGGTATCACAGAGGACAGGATTAGATACACAGCTCAGCTGACAGTATCACATAGGACAGGATTAGATACACAGTTCATCAGGCAGTATCACACAGGAGTGGATTAGATACACGGCTCAGCAGACAGTATCACACAGGAGAGGATTAGATACACAGCTCAGCTGACAGTATCACATAGGACAGGATTAGATACACAGTTCATCACACAGTATCACACAGGAGAGGATTAGATACACAGCTCAGCTGACAGTATCACATAGGACAGGATTAGATACACAGTTCATCACACAGTATCACACAGGAGAGGATTAGATACACAGCTCAGCAGACAGTAACGCACAGGAGAGGATTAGATACACAGCTCAGCACACAGTATCACACAGGAGAGGATTAGATACACGGCTCAGCAGACAGTATCACACAGGAGAGGATTAGATACACAGCTCAGCAGACAGTATCACACAGGATAGGATTAGATACACTGCTCAGCAGATGGTATTACACAGGATAGGATTAGATACACAGCTCAGCAGACAGTATCACACAGGATAGGATTAGATACATGGCTCAGCAGACATTATCACACAGGAGATGATTAGATACACAGCATAGGATTAGATACACTTCTCAGCAGACAGAATCACACAGGAGGGGATTAGATACACAGCTCAGCAGACAGTATCACAGGATAAGATTAGATACACTGCTCAGCAGACTGTATCACACAGGACAGGATTAGATGCATAGCTCAGCAGACGGTATCACACAGGACAAGATTAGATACACAGCTCAGCAGACAGTATCACAAAGGAGAGGATTAGATAAACAGCTCAGCAGACAGTATCACACAGGAGAGGATTAGATACACAGCTCAGCAGACAGTATCACACAGGAGAGGATTAGATACACAGTTCATCAGACAGTATCACACAGGAGTGGATTAGATACACGGCTCAGCAGACAGTATCGCACAGGGCGGGATTAGATACACGACTCAGCAGATGGTATCACACAAGATAGGATTAGATACACAGTTCATCAGACAGTATCACACAGGATAGGATAAGATACACATCTCAGCACACAGTATCACACAGGAGAGGATTAGATACACGGCTCAGCAGACAGAGTCACACAGGAGAGGATTAGATACACAGCTCATCAGACAGTATCACACAGGAGAGGATTAGATACACAGCTCAGCAGACAGTATCACACAGGAGAGGATTAGATACACAGCTCAGCAGACAGTAACGCACAGGAGAGGATTAGAGACACAGCTCAGCACACAGTATCACACAGGAGAGGATTAGATACACGGCTCAGCAGACAGTATCACACAGGAGAGGATTAGATACACAGCTCAGCAGACAGTATCACACAGGATAGGATTAGATACACTGCTCTGCAGATAGTATCACACAGGATAGGATTAGATACACAGCTCTGCAGACAGTATCACACAGGAGAGGATTAGATACACGGCTCAGCAGACAGTATCACACAGGAGAGGATTAGACACACAGCTCAGCAGACAGTATCACACAGGAGAGGATTAGATACACAGCTCAGCAGACAGTATCACACAGGAGAGGATTAGATACACGGCTCAGCAGACAGTATCACACAGGAGAGGATTAGACACACAGCTCAGCAGACAGTATCACACAGGAGAGGATTAGATACATAGCTCAGCAGACGGTATCACACAGGACAGGTTTAGATATACAGCTCAGCAGACAGTATCACACAGTAGGGGATTAGATACACAGCTCAGCAGACAGTACCACACAGTATAAGATTAGATACACTGCTCAGCAGACAGTATCACATAGGAGAGGATTAGATACACAGCTCAGCAGACAGTATCACACAGGAGGGGATTAGATACACAGCTCAGCAGACAGTATCACACAGGAGGGGATTAGATACACAGCTCAGGAGACAGTATCACACAGTATAAGATTAGATACACTGCTCAGCAGACAGTATCACACAGGAGAGGATTAGATACACAGCTCAGCAGACAGTATCGCACAGGAAAGGATTAGACACACTGCTCAGCAGACGGTATCGCACAGGAGAGGATTAGATACACGGCTCAGCAGACAGTATCGCACAGGAGAGGATTAGATACACAGCTCAGCAGACAGTATCACACATGAAAGGATTAGATACATAGCTCAGCAGACGGTATCACACAGGACAGGATTAGATGCACAGCTCAGCAGACAGTATCACACAGGAGAGGATTAGATACACAGCTCAGCTGACAGTATCACATAGGACAGGATTAGATACACAGTTCATCAGGCAGTATCACACAGGAGTGGATTAGATACACGGCTCAGCAGACAGTATCGCACAGGGCGGGATTAGATATATGACACAGCAGACAGTATCACACAGGAGAGGATTAGATACACAGCTCAGCTGACAGTATCACATAGGAGAGGATTAGATACACAGTTCATCACACAGTATCACACAGGAGAGGATTAGATACACAGCTCAGCAGACAGTAACGCACAGGAGAGGATTAGATACACAGCTCAGCACACAGTATCACACAGGAGAGGATTAGATACACGGCTCAGCAGACAGTATCACACAGGAGAGGATTAGATACACAGCTCAGCAGACAGTATCACACAGGATAGGATTAGATACACTGCTCAGCAGATGGTATTACACAGGATAGGATTAGATACACAGCTCAGCAGACAGTATCACACAGGATAGGATTAGATACATGGCTCAGCAGACATTATCACACAGGAGATGATTAGATACACAGCATAGGATTAGATACACTTCTCAGCAGACAGAATCACACAGGAGGGGATTAGATACACAGCTCAGCAGACAGTATCACAGGATAAGATTAGATACACTGCTCAGCAGACTGTATCACACAGGACAGGATTAGATGCATAGCTCAGCAGACGGTATCACACAGGACAAGATTAGATACACAGCTCAGCAGACAGTATCACAAAGGAGAGGATTAGATAAACAGCTCAGCAGACAGTATCACACAGGAGAGGATTAGATACACAGCTCAGCAGACAGTATCACACAGGAGAGGATTAGATACACAGTTCATCAGACAGTATCACACAGGAGTGGATTAGATACACGGCTCAGCAGACAGTATCGCACAGGGCGGGATTAGATACACGACTCAGCAGATGGTATCACACAAGATAGGATTAGATACACAGTTCATCAGACAGTATCACACAGGATAGGATAAGATACACATCTCAGCACACAGTATCACACAGGAGAGGATTAGATACACGGCTCAGCAGACAGAGTCACACAGGAGAGGATTAGATACACAGCTCATCAGACAGTATCACACAGGAGAGGATTAGATACACAGCTCAGCAGACAGTATCACACAGGAGAGGATTAGATACACAGCTCAGCAGACAGTATCACACAGTATAAGATTAGATACACAGCTCAGCAGACAGTATCACACCGAATAGGATTAGATACACAGCTCAGTAGACAGTATCACACAGGAGAAGATTAGATACACAGCTCAGCAGACAGTATCACACAGGAGAGGATTAGATACATAGCTCAGCAGACAGTATCACACAGGAGAGGATTAGATACAATGCTCAGTAGATAGTATCACACAGGAGAGGATTAGATACACGGCTCAGCAGACAGTATCACACAGGAGAGGATTAGATACACAGCTCAGCAGACAGTATCACACAGGAGAGGATTAGATACACAGTTCATCAGACAGTATCACACAGGAGTGGATTAGATACACGGCTCAGCAGACAGTATCGCACAGGGCGGGATTAGATACACGACTCAGCAGATGGTATCACACAAGATAGGATTAGATACACAGTTCATCAGACAGTATCACACAGGATAGGATAAGATACACATCTCAGCACACAGTATCACACAGGAGAGGATTAGATACACGGCTCAGCAGACAGTATCACACCGAATAGGATTAGATACACAGCTCAGCAGACAGTATCACACAGGAGAAGATTAGATACACAGCTCAGCAGACAGTATCACACAGGAGAGGATTAGATACATAGCTCAGCAGACAGTATCCCACAGGAGAGGATTAGATACAATGCTCAGTAGACAGTATCACACAGGAGAGGATTAGATACGCAGCTCAGCTGACAGTATCACACAGGAGAGGATTAGATACACGGCTCAGCAGACAGTATCACACAGGAGAGGATTAGATACACGGCTCAGCAGACAGTATCACACAGGAGAGGATTAGATACACAGCTCAGCTGACAGTATCACACAGGAGAGGATTAGATACACGGCTCAGCAGACAGTATCACACAGGAGAGGATTAGATACACGGCTCAGCAGACAGTATCACACAGGAGAGGATTAGATACACGGCTCAGCAGATGGTATCACACAGGAGAGGATTAGAGATACACAGCTCAGCAGATGGTATCACACGGGATAGGATTAGATACACTGCTCAGCAGACAGTATGACACAGGCGAGGATTAGATACACGGCTCAGCAGACAGTATCACACAGGAGAGGATTAGATACACAGCTCAGCAGACAGTATCACACAGGAGAGGATTAGATACACAGCTCAGCAGACAGTATGACACAGGAGAGGATTAGATACACGGCTCAGCAGACAGTATCATACATGGTAGGATTAGATACACAGCTCAGCAGACAGTATCACACCGGATAGGATTAGATACACAGCTTAGCAGACAGTATCACACCGGATAGGATTAGATACACAGCTCAGCAGACAGTATCACACCGAATAGGATTAGATACACAGCTCAGCAGACAGTATCACACCGAATAGGATTAGATACACAGCTCAGCAGACAGTATCACACAGGAGAAGATTAGATACACAGCTCAGCAGACAGTATCACAAAGGAGAGGATTAGATACAATGCTCAGTAGACAGTATCACACAGGAGATGATTAGATACACGGCTCAGCAGACAGTATCACACAGGAGAGGATTAGATACACGGCTCAGCAGACAGTATCACACAAGAGAGGATTAGATACACGGCTCAGCAGATGGTATCACACAGGAGAGGATTAGATACACAGCTCTGCAGACAGTATCACACAGGAGAGGATTAGATACACGGCTCAGCAGACAGTAGGACACAGGAGAGGATTAGATACACGGCTCAGCAGACAGTATCACACAGGAGAGGATTAGATACACAGCTCAGCAGACAGTATCACACAGGAGAGGATTAGATACACGGCTCAGCAGACAGTATCATACAGGGTAGGATTAGATACACAGCTCAGCAGACAGTATCACACAGGAGAGGATTAGATACACGGCTCAGCAGATAGTATGACACAGGAGAGGATTAGATGCTCGGCTCAGCAGACAGTATCACACAGGGCAGGATTAGATACACGGTTCAGCAGACAGTATCACACAGGGTAGGATTAGATACACGGCTCAGCAGACAGTATCACACAGGAGAGGATTTGATACACAGCTCAGCAGACAGTATCACACAGGAGAGGATTAGATACACAGCTCAGCAGATGGTATCACACAGGATAGAATTAGATACACTGCTCAGCAGACAGTATCACACAGGGCAGGATTAGATACACGGTTCAGCAGACAGTATCACACAGGGTAGGATTAGATACACGGCTCAGCAGACAGTATCACACAGGAGAGGATTAGATACACAGCTCAGCAGACAGTATCACACAGGAGAGGATTAGCTACACGGCTCAGCAGACAGTATCACACAGGAAAGGATTAGATACACTGCTCAGCAGATAGTATCACACAGGATAGGATTAGATACACTGCTCAGCAGACAGTATCACACAGGAGAGGATTAGATACACGGCTCAGCAGACAGTATCACACAGGAGAGGATTAGATACATGGCTCATCAGACAGTATCGCACAGGAGAGGATTAGATACATAGCTCATCAGACAGTATCACACAGGACAGGATTAGATACACAGCTCAGCAGACAGTATCACACAGGAGAGGATTAGATACATAGCTCATCATACAGTATCACACAGGACAGGATTAGATACACGGCTCAGCAGACAGTATCACACAGGAGAGGATTAGATACACAGCTCAGCTGACAGTATCACACAGGAGAGGATTAGATACATAGCTCATCAGACAGTATCACACAGGACAGGATTAGATACACGGCTCAGCAGACAGTATCACACAGGAGAGGATTAGATACACAGCTCAGCTGACAGTATCACACAGGAGAGGATTAGATACACAGCTCAGCAGACAGTATCGCACAGGAGAGGATTAGATACATAGCTAATCAGACAGTATCACACAGGACAGGATTAGATACACAGCTCAGCAGACAGTATCACACAGGAGAGGATTAGATACACAGCTCAGCTGACAGTATCACACAGGAGAGGATTAGATACACAGCTCAGCAGACAGTATCGCACAGGAGAGGATTAGATACACAGCTCAGCAGCCGGTATCACACAGGAGAGGATTAGATACACTGCTCAGCAGACGGTATCACACAGGAGAGGATTAGATACACGGTTGAGCAGACAGTATCACACAGGGTAGGATTAGAGATACAGCTCAGCAGACAGTATCACACAGCATAGGATTAGATACACAGCTCAGCAGACAGTATCACACAGCATAGGATTAGATACACAGCACAGCAGTCAGTATCACACAGGAGAGGATTTGATACACAGCTCAGCAGACAGTATCACACAGGAGAGGATTAGATACACAGCTCAGCTGACAATATCACACAGGAGAGGATTAGATACACAGCTCAGCAGACAGTATCACACAGGATAGGATTATATACATGGCTCAGCAGACAGTATCACACAGGATAGGCTTAGATACACAGCTCACCTGACAGTATCACACAGTAGAGGATTATATACATGGCTCAGCAGACAGTATCACACAGGATAGGCTTAGATACACAGCTCAGCAGGCAGTATCACACAGGAAAGGATTAGATACACAGCTCAGCAAACAGTATCACACAGGAGAGGATTATATACATGGCTCAGCAGACAGTATCACACAGGATAGGCTTAGATACACAGCTCAGCAGGCAGTATCACACAGGAAAGGATTAGATACACAGCTCAGCAAACAGTATCACACAGGAGAGGATTAGATACATAGCTCAGCAGACAGTATCACACAGGAGAGGATTAGATACACAGCTCAGCAGACAGTATCACACAGGAAAGGATTAGATACACAGCTCAGCAGATAGTATCACACAGGAGTGGATTAGATACACGGCTCAGCAGACAGTATCGCACAGGGCGGGATTAGATACACGGCTCAGCAGACAGTATCACACAGGATAGGATTAGATACACTGCTCAGCAGATAGTATCACACAGGATAGGATTAGATGCACAGCTCAACAGACAGTATCACACAGGAGAGGATTAGATACACAGCTCAGCAGAGAATATCGCACAGGAGAGGATTAGATACATAGCTCAGCGGACTGTATCACACAGGACAGGATTAGATACACAGCTCAGCAGACATTATCACACAGGAGAGGATTAGATACACAGCTCAGCAGACAGTATCACACAGGATAGGATTAGATACACAGCTCAGCAGACAGTATCACACAGGAGAGGATTAGATACACGGCTCAGCAGACATTATCACACAGGAAAGGATTAGATACACAGCTCAGCAGATGGTATCACACAGGAGAGGATTAGATACACAGCTCAGCAGACAGTATCACAAAGGATAGGATTAGATACACAGCTCAGCAGCTGGTATCACACAGGATAGGTTTAGATACACTGCTCAGCAGATGGTATCACACAGGATATGATTATATACAGGGCTGAGCAGACAGTATCACACAGGAGAGGATTAGTTACACGGCTCAGCAGATGGTATCACACAGGAGAGGATTAGATACACAGCTCAGCAGACAGTATCACACAGGGCAGGATTAGATACACGGTTCAGCAGACAGTATCACACAGGGTAGGATTAGATACACGGCTCAGCAGACAGTATCACACAGGAGAGGATTTGATACACAGCTCAGCAGACAGTATCACACAGGAGAGGAATAGATACACAGCTCAGCAGATG
Organism: Phyllobates terribilis; assembly: GCF_046119375.1. Lineage (NCBI taxonomy): Eukaryota > Metazoa > Chordata > Amphibia > Anura > Dendrobatidae > Phyllobates > Phyllobates terribilis. Next base: position 961,845 of record NW_027363258.1, read on the forward strand.
GTATCACACAGGATAGGATTAGATACACTGCTCAGCAGACAGTATCACACAGGGCAGGATTAGATACATGGTTCAGCAGACAGTATCACACAGGGTAGGATTAGATACACGGCTCAGCAGACAGTATCACACAGGAGAGGATTAGATACACAGCTCAGCAGACAGTATCACACAGGAGAGGATTTGATACACAGCTCAGCAGACAGTATCACACAGCATAGGATTAGATACACAGCTCAGCAGACAGTATCACACAGGAGAGGATTAGATACACAGCTCAGCAGATGGTATCACACAGGATAGAATTAGATACACTGCTCAGCAGACAGTATCACACAGGGCAGGATTAGATACACGGTTCAGCAGACAGTATCACACAGGGTAGGATTAGATACACGGCTCAGCAGACAGTATCACACAGGAGAGGATTAGATACACAGCTCAGCAGACAGTATCACACAGGAGAGGATTAGATACACGGCTCAGCAGACAGTATCACACAGGAGAGGATTAGATACACTGCTCAGCAGATAGTATCACACAGGATAGGATTAGATGCACAGCTCAGCAGACAGTATCACACAGGAGAGGATTAGATACATAGCTCATCAGACAGTATCACACAGGACAGGATTAGATACACAGCTCAGCAGACAGTATCACACAGGAGAGGATTAGATACATAGCTCATCAGACAGTATCACACAGGACAGGATTAGATACACGGCTCAGCAGACAGTATCACACAGGAGACGATTAGATACACAGCTCAGCTGACAGTATCACACAGGAGAGGATTAGATACACAGCTCAGCTGACAGTATCACACAGGAGAGGATTAGATACACAGCTCAGCTGACAGTATCACACAGGAGAGGATTAGATACACAGCTCAGCAGACAGTATCACACAGGAGAGGATTAGATACACAGCTCAGCAGATAGTATCACACAGGAGTGGATTAGATATACAGCTCAGCAGACAGTATCACACAGGAGTGGATTAGATACACAGTTCAGCAGACAGTATCACACAGGATAGGATTAGATACACAGCTCAGCAGATGGTATCACACAGGATAGGATTAGATACACTGCTCAGCTGATGGTATCACACAGGATAGGATTAGATGCACAGCTCAGTAGGCAGTATCACACAGGAGAGGATTAGATACACGGCTGAGCAGACAGTATCACACAGGAGAGGATCAGATACACAGCTCAGCTGACAGTATCACACAGGAGTGGATTAGATACACGGCTCAGCAGACAGTATCGCACAGGGCGGGATTAGATACACGACTCAGCAGACAGTATCACACAGGATAGGATTAGATACACAGCTCAGTAGGCAGTATCACACAAGAGAGGATTAGATACACAGCTCATCAGACAGTATCACACAGGAGAGGATTAGATACACAGCTCAGCTGACAGTATCACACAGGAGTGGATTAGATACATGGCTCAGCAGACAGTATCGCACAGGGCGGGATTAGATACACGACTCAGCAGACAGTATCACACAGGATAGGATTAGATACACAGCTCAGTAGACAGTATCACACAGGATAGGATTAGATACACGGCTCAGCAGACAGTATCACACAGGAGAGGATTAGATGCACGGCTCAGCAGACATTATCACACAGGAGAGGATTAGATACACGGCTCAGCAGACAGTATCACACAGGAGAGGATTAGATACACTGCTCAGCAGACAGTATCACACAGGAGAGGATTAAATACACAGCTCAGCAGACAGTATCACACAGGAGGGGATTAGATACACAGCTCAGCAGACAGTATCACACAGGATAAGATTAGATACACTGCTCTGCGGATAGTATCACACAGGATAGGATTAGATGCACAGCTCAGCAGACAGTATCACACAGGATTAGATACATAGCTCAGCAGACAGTATCACACAGGAGAGGATTAGATACACAGCTCAGCAGACAGTATCACACAGGAGAGTATGAGATACACAGCATAGGTTTAGATACACAGCTCAGCAGACAGTATCACACAGCATAGGATTAGATACACGGCTCAACAGACAGTATCACACAGGAGGGGATTAGATACACAGCTCAGCAGACAGTATCACACAGGAGGGGATTAGATACACAGCTCAGCAGACAGTATCACACAGGAGGGGATTAGATACACAGCTCAGCAGACAGTATCACACAGGATAAGATTAGATACACAGATCAGCAGACAGTATTACACAGGAGAGGATTAGATGCACAGCTCAGCAGACAGTATCACACAGGACAGGATTAGATACACAGCTCAGCAGACAGTATCACACAGGAGAGGATTAGATGCACAGCTCAGCAGACAGTATCACACAGGACAGGATTAGATACACAGCTCAGCAGACAGTATCACACAGGAGAGGATTAGATACGCAGCTCAGCAGACAGTATCTCACAGGAGAGGATTAGATACATGGCTCAGCAGACAGTATCACACAGCATAGGATTAGATACACGGCTCAGCAGACAGTATCACACAGGAGGGGATTAGATACACAGCTGAGGAGACAGTATCACACAGGAGAGTATTAGATACACAGCTCAGCAGACGGTATCACACAGGAGAGAATTAGATACACAGCTCAGCAGACGGTATCACACAGGAGAGGATTAGATACACGGCTCAGCAGACAGTGTCACACAGGGTAGGATTAGATACACGGCTCAGCAGACAGTATCACACAGGACAGGATTAGATACACAGCTCAGCAGACAGTATCACACAGGAGAGGATTAGATACACAGCTCAGCAGACAGTATCACACAGCGTAGGATTAGATACACAGCTCAGCAGACAGTATCACACAGGAGAGGATTAGATACACAGATCAGCAGACAGTATCACACAGCATAGGATTAGATACACAGCTCAGCAGACAGTATCACACAGGAGTGGATTAGATACACGGCTCAGCAGACAGTATCGCACAGGGCGGGATTAGATACACGGTTCATCAGACAGTATCACACAGGAGAGTGTTAGATACACTGCTCAGCAGACGGTATCACACAGGAGAGAATTAGATACACAGCTCAGCAGACAGTATCACACAGGATTAGATACATAGCTCAGCAGACAGTATCACACAGGAGAGGATGAGATACACAGCATAGGTTTAGATACACAGCTCAGCAGGCAGTATCACACAGCATAGGATTAGATACACGGCTCAACAGACAGTATCACACAGGAGGGGATTAGATACACAGCTCAGCAGACAGTATCACACAGGAGGGGATTAGATACACAGCTCAGCAGACAGTATCACACAGGAAAAGATTAGATACACAGCTCAGCAGACAGTATCACACAGGATAAGATTTGATACACAGCTCAGCAGACAGTATTACACAGGAGAGGATTAGATGCACAGCTCAGCAGACAGTATCACACAGGACAGGATTAGATACACAGCTCAGCAGACAGTATCACACAGGAGAGGATTAGATACGCAGCTCAGCAGACAGTATCTCACAGGAGAGGATTAGATACATGGCTCAGCAGACAGTATCACACAGCATAGGATTAGATACACGGCTCAGCAGACAGTATCACACAGGAGGGGATTAGATACACAGCTGAGGAGACAGTATCACACAGGAGAGGATTAGATACACTGCTCAGCATACAGTATCACACAGCATAGGATTAGATACACAGCTCAGCAGGCAGTAACACACAGCATAGGATTAGATACACAGCTCAGCAGACAGTATCACACAGCATAGGATTAGATACACAGCTCAGCAGACAGTATCGCACAGCATAGGATTAGATACACGGCTCAGCAGACAGTATCACACAGGACAGGATTAGATACACAGCTCAGCAGACAGTATCACACAGGAGAGGATTAGATACACAGCTCAGCAGACAGTATCACACAGCATAGGATTAGATACACAGCTCAGCAGACAGTATCACACAGGAGAGGATTAGATACACAGATCAGCAGACAGTATCACACAGCATAGGATTAGATACACAGCTCAGCAGACAGTATCACACAGGAGTGGATTAGATACACGGCTGAGCAGACAGTATCGCACAGGGCGGGATTAGATACACTGCTCAGCAGACAGTATCACACAGGAGAGTATTAGATACACTGCTCAGCAGACAGTATCACACAGGAGAGTATTAGATACACAGCTCAGCAGACGGTATCACACAGGAGAGAATTAGATACACAGCTCAGCAGACGGTATCACACAGGAGAGGATTAGATACACGGCTCAGCAGACAGTGTCACACAGGGTAGGATTAGAGATACACGGCTCAGCAGACAGTATCACACAGGATAGGATTAGATACACGGCTCAGCAGACAGTATCACACAGGAGAGGATTAGATACACTGTTTAGCAGATAGTATCACACAGGATAGGATTAGATGCACAGCTCAGCAGACAGTATCACACAGGACAGGATTAGATACACAGCTCAGCAGACAGTATCACACAGGATAGGATTAGATACACTGCTCAGCAGACAGTATCACTGTACAGGATTTGATACACAGCTCAGCAGACAGTATCACACAGCATAGGATTAGATACACAGCTCAGCAGACAGTATCACACAGGAGAGGATTAGATACACAGCTCAGCAGATGGTCTCACACAGGATAGAATTAGATACACTGCTCAGCAGACAGTATCACACAGGATAGGATTAGATACACTACTCAGCACACATTATCACACAGGAGAGGATTAGATACACGGCTCAGCAGACATTATCACACAGGAGAGGATTAGATACACGGCTCAGCAGACATTATCACACAGGATAGGATTAGATACACAGCTCAGCAGACAGTATCACACAGGAGAGGATTAGATACACAGCATAGGATTAGATACACAGTTCAGCAGACAGTATCACACAGCATAGGATTAGATACACGGTTCAGCAGACAGTATCACACAGGAGGGGATTAGATACACAGCTCAGCAGACAGTATCACACAGGAGGGGATTAGATACACAGCTCAGCAGACAGTATCACACAGGATAAGATTAGATACACTGCTCTGCGGATAGTATCACACAGGATAGGATTAGATGCACAGCTCAGCAGACAGTATCACACAGGATTAGATACATAGCTCAGCAGACAGTATCACACAGGAGAGGATTAGATACACAGCTCAGCAGACAGTATCACACAGGAGAGGATGAGATACACAACATAGGTTTAGATACACAGTTCAGCAGACAGTATCACACAGCATAGGATTAGATACACGGCTCAACAGACAGTATCACACAGGAGGGGATTAGATACACAGCTCAGCAGACAGTATCACACAGGAGGGGATTAGATACACAGCTCAGCAGACAGTATCACACAGGAGGGGATTAGATACACAGCTCAGCAGACAGTATCACACAGGATAAGATTAGATACACAGCTCAGCAGACAGTATTACACAGGAGAGGATTAGATGCACAGCTCAGCAGACAGTATCACACAGAACAGGATTAGATACACAGCTCAGCAGACAGTATCACACAGGAGAGGATTAGATACGCAGCTCAGCAGACAGTATCTCACAGGAGAGGATTAGATACATGGCTCAGCAGACAGTATCACACAGCATAGGATTAGATACACGGCTCAGCAGACAGTATCACACAGGAGGGGATTAGATACACAGCTGAGGAGACAGTATCACACAGGAGAGGATTAGATACACTGCTCAGCATACAGTATCACACAGCATAGGATTAGATACACAGCTCAGCAGGCAGTATCACACAGTATAAGATTAGATACACAGCTCAGCAGACAGTATCACACAGCATAGGATTAGATACACGGCTCAGCAGACAGTATCACACAGGACAGGATTAGATACACAGCTCAGCAGACAGTATCACACAGGAGAGGATTAGATACACAGCTCAGCAGACAGTATCACACAGCGTAGGATTAGATACACAGCTCAGCAGACAGTATCACACAGGAGAGGATTAGATACACAGATCAGCAGACAGTATCACACAGCATAGGATTAGATACACAGCTCAGCAGACAGTATCACACAGGAGTGGATCAGATACACGGCTCAGCAGACAGTATCGCACAGGGCGGGATTAGATACACGGTTCATCAGACAGTATCACACAGGAGAGTATTAGATACACTGCTCAGCAGACGGTATCACACAGGAGAGAATTAGATACACAGCTCAGCAGACAGTATCACACAGGATTAGATACATAGCTCAGCAGACAGTATCACACAGGAGAGGATGAGATACACAGCTCAGCAGGCAGTATCACACAGCATAGGATTAGATACACGGCTCAACAGACAGTATCACACAGGAGGGGATTAGATACACAGCTCAGCAGACAGTATCACACAGGAGGGGATTAGATACACAGCTCAGCAGACAGTATCACACAGGAAAAGATTAGATACACAGCTCAGCAGACAGTATCACACAGGATAAGATTTGATACACAGCTCAGCAGACAGTATTACACAGGAGAGGATTAGATGCACAGCTCAGCAGACAGTATCACACAGGACAGGATTAGATACACAGCTCAGCAGACAGTATCACACAGGAGAGGATTAGATACGCAGCTCAGCAGACAGTATCTCACAGGAGAGGATTAGATACATGGCTCAGCAGACAGTATCACACAGCATAGGATTAGATACACGGCTCAGCAGACAGTATCACACAGGAGGGGATTAGATACACAGCTGAGGAGACAGTATCACACAGGAGAGGATTAGATACACTGCTCAGCATACAGTATCACACAGCATAGGATTAGATACACAGCTCAGCAGGCAGTAACACACAGCACAGGATTAGATACACAGCTCAGCAGACAGTATCACACAGCATAGGATTAGATACACAGCTCAGCAGACAGTATCGCACAGCATAGGATTAGATACACGGCTCAGCAGACAGTATCACACAGGACAGGATTAGATACACAGCTCAGCAGACAGTATCACACAGGAGAGGATTAGATACACAGCTCAGCAGACAGTATCACACAGCATAGGATTAGATACACGGCTCAGCAGAGAGTATCACACAGGACAGGATTAGATACACTGCTCAGCAGACAGTATCACACAGCGTAGGATTAGATACACAGCTCAGCAGACAGTATCACACAGGAGTGGATTAGATACACGGCTGAGCAGACAGTATCGCACAGGGCGGGATTAGATACACTGCTCAGCAGACAGTATCACACAGGAGAGTATTAGATACACTGCTCAGCAGACAGTATCACACAGGAGAGTATTAGATACACAGCTCAGCAGACAGTATCACACAGCGTAGGATTAGATACACAGCTCAGCAGACAGTATCACACAGCGTAGGATTAGATACACAGCTCAGCAGACAGTATCACACAGGAGAGGATTAGATACACAGATCAGCAGACAGTATCACACAGCATAGGATTAGATACACAGCTCAGCAGACAGTATCACACAGGAGTGGATTAGATACACGGCTGAGCAGACAGTATCGCACAGGGCGGGATTAGATACACTGCTCAGCAGACAGTATCACACAGGAGAGTATTAGATACACTGCTCAGCAGACAGTATCACACAGGAGAGTATTAGATACACAGCTCAGCAGACGGTATCACACAGGAGAGAATTAGATACACAGCTCAGCAGACGGTATCACACAGGAGAGGATTAGATACACGGCTCAGCAGACAGTGTCACACAGGATAGGATTAGATACACTGTTTAGCAGATAGTATCACACAGGATAGGATTAGATGCACAGCTCAGCAGACAGTATCACACAGGACAGGATTAGATACACAGCTCAGCAGACAGTATCACACAGGATAGGATTAGATACACTGCTCAGCAGACAGTATCACTGTACAGGATTTGATACACAGCTCAGCAGACAGTATCACACAGCATAGGATTAGATACACAGCTCAGCAGACAGTATCACACAGGAGAGGATTAGATACACTGTTTAGCAGATAGTATCACACAGGATAGGATTAGATGCACAGCTCAGCAGACAGTATCACACAGGACAGGATTAGATACACAGCTCAGCAGACAGTATCACACAGGATAGGATTAGATACACTGCTCAGCAGACAGTATCACTGTACAGGATTTGATACACAGCTCAGCAGACAGTATCACACAGCATAGGATTAGATACACAGCTCAGCAGACAGTATCACACAGGAGAGGATTAGATACACGGCTCAGCAGACAGTATCACACAGGAGAGGATTAGATACACTGTTTAGCAGATAGTATCACACAGGATAGGATTAGATACACAGCTCAGCAGACAGTATCACACAGGATAGGATTAGATACACTGCTCAGCAGACAGTATCACTGTACAGGATTTGATACACAGCTCAGCAGACAGTATCACACAGCATAGGATTAGATACACAGCTCAGCAGACAGTATCACACAGGAGAGGATTAGATACACAGCTCAGCAGATGGTCTCACACAGGATAGAATTAGATACACTGCTCAGCAGACAGTATCACACAGGGCAGGATTAGATACACGGTTCAGCAGACAGTATCACACAGGGTAGGATTAGATACACGGCTCAGCAGACAGTATCACACAGGAGAGGATTAGATACACAGCTCAGCAGACAGTATCACACAGGAGAGGATTAGATACACGGCTCAGCAGACAGTATCACACAGGAGAGGATTAGATACACTGCTCAGCAGACAGTATCACACTGGAGAGGATTAGATACACAGCTCAGGAGACAGTATCACACAGGAGAGGATTAGATGCACAGCTCATCAGACAGTATCGCACAGGAGAGGATTAGATACATAGCTCATCAGACAGTATCACACAGGACAGGATTAGATACACAGCTCAGCAGACAGTATCACACAGGAGAGGATTAGATACATAGCTCATCAGACAGTATCACACAGGACAGGATTAGATACACGGCTCAGCAGACAGTATCACCCAGGAGACGATTAGATACACAGCTCAGCTGACAGTATCACACAGGAGAGGATTAGATACACAGCTCAGCAGACAGTATCGCACAGGAGAGGATTAGATACACAGCTCAGCTGACAGTATCACACAGGAGAGGATTAGATACACAGCTCAGCAGACAGTATCACACAGGAGAGGATTAGATACACAGCTCAGCAGATAGTATCACACAGGATAGGATTAGATATACAGCTCAGCAGACAGTATCACACAGGAGTGGATTAGATACACAGCTCAGCAGACAGTATCACACAGGATAGGATTAGATACACAGCTCAGCAGATGGTATCACACAGGATAGGATTAGAAACACTGCTCAGCTGATGGTATCACACAGGATAGGATTAGATGCACAGCTCAGTAGGCAGTATCACACAGGAGAGGATTAGATACACGGCTCAGCAGACAGTATCACACAGGAGAGGATCAGATACACAGCTCAGCTGACAGTATCACACAGGAGTGGATTAGATACACGGCTCAGCAGACAGTATCGCACAGGGCGGGATTAGATACACGACTCAGCAGACAGTATCACACAGGATAGGATTAGATACACAGCTCAGTAGACAGTATCACACAGGATAGGATTAGATACACGGCTCAGCAGACAGTATCACACAGGAGAGGATTAGATACACGGCTCAGCAGACATTATCACACAGGAGAGGATTAGATACACGGCTCAGCAGACATTATCACACAGGATAGGATTAGATACACAGCTCAGCAGACAGTATCACACAGGAGAGGATTAGATACACAGCATAGGATTAGATACACAGTTCAGCAGACAGTATCACACAGCATAGGATTAGATACACGGTTCAGCAGACAGTATCACACAGGAGGGGATTAGATACACAGCTCAGCAGACAGTATCACACAGGAGGGGATTAGATACACAGCTCAGCAGACAGTATCACACAGGATAAGATTAGATACACTGCTCTGCGGATAGTATCACACAGGATAGGATTAGATGCACAGCTCAGCAGACAGTATCACACAGGATTAGATACATAGCTCAGCAGACAGTATCACACAGGAGAGGATTAGATACACAGCTCAGCAGACAGTATCACACAGGAGAGGATGAGATACACAGCATAGGTTTAGATACACAGCTCAGCAGACAGTATCACACAGCATAGGATTAGATACACGGCTCATCAGACAGTATCACACAGGAGGGGATTAGATACACAGCTCAGCAGACAGTATCACACAGGAGGGGATTAGATACACAGCTCAGCAGACAGTATCACACAGGAGGGGATTAGATACACAGCTCAGCAGACAGTATCACACAGGATAAGATTAGATACACAGCTCAGCAGACAGTATTACACAGGAGAGGATTAGATGCACAGCTCAGCAGACAGTATCACACAGGACAGGATTAGATACACAGCTCAGCAGACAGTATCACACAGGAGAGGATTAGATACGCAGCTCAGCAGACAGTATCACAGGAGAGGATTAGATACATGGCTCAGCAGACAGTATCACACAGCATAGGATTAGATACACGGCTCAGCAGACAGTATCACACAGGAGGGGATTAGATACACAGCTGAGGAGACAGTATCACACAGGAGAGGATTAGATACACTGCTCAGCATACAGTATCACACAGCATAGGATTAGATACACAGCTCAGCAGGCAGTATCACACAGTATAAGATTAGATACACAGCTCAGCAGACAGTATCACACAGCATAGGATTAGATACACGGCTCAGCAGACAGTATCACACAGGACAGGATTAGATACACAGCTCAGCAGACAGTATCACACAGGAGAGGATTAGATACACAGCTCAGCAGACAGTATCACACAGGAGAGGATTAGATACACAGATCAGCAGACAGTATCACACAGCATAGGATTAGATACACAGCTCAGCAGACAGTATCACACAGGAGTGGATTAGATACACGCCTCAGCAGACAGTATCGCACAGGGCGGGATTAGATACACGGTTCATTAGACAGTATCACACAGGAGAGTATTAGATACACTGCTCAGCAGACGGTATCACACAGGAGAGAATTAGATACACAGCTCAGCAGACAGTATCACACAGGATTAGATACATAGCTCAGCAGACAGTATCACACAGGAGAGGATGAGATACACAGCATAGGTTTAGATACACAGCTCAGCAGGCAGTATCACACAGCATGGGATTAGATACACGGCTCAACAGACAGTATCACACAGGAGGGGATTAGATACACAGCTCAGCAGACAGTATCACACAGGAGGGGATTAGATACACAGCTCAGCAGACAGTATCACACAGGAAAAGATTAGATACACAGCTCAGCAGACAGTATCACACAGGATAAGATTTGATACACAGCTCAGCAGACAGTATTACACAGGAGAGGATTAGATGCACAGCTCAGCAGACAGTATCACACAGGACAGGATTAGATACACAGCTCAGCAGACAGTATCACACAGGAGAGGATTAGATACGCAGCTCAGCAGACAGTATCTCACAGGAGAGGATTAGATACATGGCTCAGCAGACAGTATCACACAGCATAGGATTAGATACACGGCTCAGCAGACAGTATCACACAGGAGGGGATTAGATACACAGCTGAGGAGACAGTATCACACAGGAGAGGATTAGATACACTGCTCAGCATACAGTATCACACAGCATAGGATTAGATACACAGCTCAGCAGGCAGTAACACACAGCATAGGATTAGATACACAGCTCAGCAGACAGTATCACACAGCATAGGATTAGATACACAGCTCAGCAGACAGTATCGCACAGCATAGGATTAGATACACGGCTCAGCAGACAGTATCACACAGGACAGGATTAGATACACAGCTCAGCAGACAGTATCACACAGGAGAGGATTAGATACACAGCTCAGCAGACAGTATCACACAGCATAGGATTAGATACACGGCTCAGCAGAGAGTATCACACAGGACAGGATTAGATACACAGCTCAGCAGACAGTATCACACAGGAGAGGATTAGATACACAGCTCAGCAGACAGTATCACACAGCGTAGTATTAGATACACAGCTCAGCAGACAGTATCACACAGGAGAGGATTAGATACACAGATCAGCAGACAGTATCACACAGCATAGGATTAGATACACAGCTCAGCAGACAGTATCACACAGGAGTGGATTAGATACACGGCTGAGCAGACAGTATCGCACAGGGCGGGATTAGATACACTGCTCAGCAGACAGTATCACACAGGAGAGTATTAGATACACTGCTCAGCAGACAGTATCACACAGGAGAGGATTAGATACACAGCTCAGCAGACAGTATCACACAGCGTAGGATTAGATACACGGCTCAGCAGACAGTATCACACAGGAGAAGATTAGATACACAGCTCAGCAGGCAGTATCACACAGCATAGGATTAGATACACGGCTCAACAGACAGTATCACACAGGAGGGGATTAGATACACAGCTCAGCAGACAGTATCACACAGGAGGGGATTAGATACACAGCTCAGCAGACAGTATCACACAGGAAAAGATTAGATACACAGCTCAGCAGACAGTATCACACAGGATAAGATTTGATACACAGCTCAGCAGACAGTATTACACAGGAGAGGATTAGATGCACAGCTCAGCAGACAGTATCACACAGGACAGGATTAGATACACAGCTCAGCAGACAGTATCACACAGGAGAGGATTAGATACGCAGCTCAGCAGACAGTATCTCACAGGAGAGGATTAGATACATGGCTCAGCAGACAGTATCGCACAGGAGAGGATTAGATACACAGCTCAGCTGACAGTATCACACAGGAGAGGATTAGATACACAGCTCAGCAGACAGTATCACACAGGAGAGGATTAGATACACAGCTCAGCAGATAGTATCACACAGGATAGGATTAGATATACAGCTCAGCAGACAGTATCACACAGGAGTGGATTAGATACACAGCTCAGCAGACAGTATCACACAGGATAGGATTAGATACACAGCTCAGCAGATGGTATCACACAGGATAGGACTAGAAACACTGCTCAGCTGATGGTATCACACAGGAGTGGATTAGATACACGGCTGAGCAGACAGTATCGCACAGGGCGGGATTAGATACACTGCTCAGCAGACAGTATCACACAGGAGAGTATTAGATACACTGCTCAGCAGACAGTATCACACAGGAGAGGATTAGATACACAGCTCAGCAGACAGTATCACACAGCGTAGGATTAGATACACGGCTCAGCAGACAGTATCACACAGGATAGGATTAGATACACAGCTCAGTAGACAGTATCACACAGGATAGGATTAGATACACGGCTCAGCAGACAGTATCACACAGGAGAGGATTAGATACACGGCTCAGCAGACATTATCACACAGGAGAGGATTAGATACACGGCTGAGCAGACAGTATCGCACAGGGCGGGATTAGATACACTGCTCAGCAGACAGTATCACACAGGAGAGTATTAGATACACTGCTCAGCAGACAGTATCACACAGGAGAGTATTAGATACACAGCTCAGCAGACGGTATCACACAGGAGAGAATTAGATACACAGCTCAGCAGACGGTATCACACAGGAGAGGATTAGATACACGGCTCAGCAGACAGTGTCACACAGGGTAGGATTAGAGATACACGGCTCAGCAGACAGTATCACACAGGATAGGATTAGATACACGGCTCAGCAGACAGTATCACACAGGAGAGGATTAGATACACTGTTTAGCAGATAGTATCACACAGGATAGGATTAGATGCACAGCTCAGCAGACAGTATCACACAGGACAGGATTAGATACACAGCTCAGCAGACAGTATCACACAGGATAGGATTAGATACACTGCTCAGCAGACAGTATCACTGTACAGGATTTGATACACAGCTCAGCAGACAGTATCACACATAGGATTAGATACACAGCTCAGCAGACAGTATCACACAGGAGAGGATTAGATACACAGCTCAGCAGATGGTCTCACACAGGATAGAATTAGATACACTGCTCAGCAGACAGTATCACACAGGGCAGGATTAGATACACGGTTCAGCAGACAGTATCACACAGGATAGGATTAGATACACTGCTCAGCACACAGTATCACACAGGAGAGGATTAGATACACGGCTCAGCAGACATTATCACACAGGAGAGGATTAGATACACGGCTCAGCAGACAGTATCACACAGGAGAGGATTAGATACACAGCATAGGATTAGATACACAGTTCAGCAGACAGTATCACACAGCATAGGATTAGATACACGGTTCAGCAGACAGTATCACACAGGAGTGGATTAGATACACAGCTCAGCAGACAGTATCACACAGGAGGGGATTAGATACACAGCTCAGCAGACAGTATCACACAGGAGAGGATTAGATACACAGCTCAGCAGACAGTATCACACAGGAGGGGATTAGATACACAGCTCAGCAGACAGTATCACACAGGATAAGATTAGATACACTGCTCTGCGGATAGTATCACACAGGATAGGATTAGATGCACAGCTCAGCAGACAGTATCACACAGGATTAGATACATAGCTCAGCAGACAGTATCACACAGGAGAGGATGAGATACACAGCATAGGTTTAGATACACAGCTCAGCAGACAGTATCACACAGCATAGGATTAGATACACGGCTCAACAGACAGTATCACACAGGATGGGATTAGATACACAGCTCAGCAGACAGTATCACACAGGAGGGGATTAGATACACAGCTCAGCAGACAGTATCACACAGGAGGGGATTAGATACACAGCTCAGCAGACAGTATCACACAGGATAAGATTAGATACACAGCTCAGCAGACAGTATTACACAGGAGAGGATTAGATGCACAGCTCAGCAGACAGTATCACACAGGACAGGATTAGATACACAGCTCAGCATACAGTATCACACAGGAGAGGATTAGATACGCAGCTCAGCAGACAGTATCTCACAGGAGAGGATTAGATACATGGCTCAGCAGACAGTATCACACAGCATAGGATTAGATACACGGCTCAGCAGACAGTATCACACAGGAGGGGATTAGATACACAGCTGAGGAGACAGTATCACACAGGAGAGGATTAGATACACTGCTCAGCATACAGTATCACACAGCATAGGATTAGATACACAGCTCAGCAGGCAGTATCACACAGTATAAGATTAGATACACAGCTCAGCAGACAGTATCACACAGCATAGGATTAGATACACGGCTCAGCAGACAGTATCACACAGGACAGGATTAGATACACAGCTCAGCAGACAGTATCACACAGGAGAGGATTAGATACACAGCTCAGCAGACAGTATCACACAGCGTAGGATTAGATACACAGCTCAGCAGACAGTATCACACAGGAGAGGATTAGATACACAGATCAGCAGACAGTATCACACAGCATAGGATTAGATACACAGCTCAGCAGACAGTATCACACAGGAGTGGATTAGATACACGGCTCAGCAGACAGTATCGCACAGGGCGGGATTAGATACACGGTTCATCAGACAGTATCACACAGGAGAGTATTAGATACACTGCTCAGCAGACGGTATCACACAGGAGAGAATTAGATACACAGCTCAGCAGACAGTATCACACAGGATTAGATACATAGCTCAGCAGACAGTATCACACAGGAGAGGATGAGATACACAGCATAGGTTTAGATACACAGCTCAGCAGGCAGTATCACACAGCATAGGATTAGATACACGGCTCAACAGACAGTATCACACAGGAGGGGATTAGATACACAGCTCAGCAGACAGTATCACACAGGAGGGGATTAGATACACAGCTCAGCAGACAGTATCACACAGGAAAAGATTAGATACACAGCTCAGCAGACAGTATCACACAGGATAAGATTTGATACACAGCTCAGCAGACAGTATTACACAGGAGAGGATTAGATGCACAGCTCAGCAGACAGTATCACACAGGACAGGATTAGATACACAGCTCAGCAGACAGTATCACACAGGAGAGGATTAGATACGCAGCTCAGCAGACAGTATCTCACAGGAGAGGATTAGATACATGGCTCAGCAGACAGTATCACACAGCATAGGATTAGATACACGGCTCAGCAGACAGTATCACACAGGAGGGGATTAGATACACAGCTGAGGAGACAGTATCACACAGGAGAGGATTAGATACACTGCTCAGCATACAGTATCACACAGCATAGGATTAGATACACAGCTCAGCAGGCAGTAACACACAGCATAGGATTAGATACACAGCTCAGCAGACAGTATCACACAGCATAGGATTAGATACACAGCTCAGCAGACAGTATCGCACAGCATAGGATTAGATACACGGCTCAGCAGACAGTATCACACAGGACAGGATTAGATACACAGCTCAGCAGACAGTATCACACAGGAGAGGATTAGATACACAGCTCAGCAGACAGTATCACACAGCATAGGATTAGATACACGGCTCAGCAGAGAGTATCACACATGACAGGATTAGATACACAGCTCAGCAGACAGTATCACACAGGAGAGGATTAGATACACAGCTCAGCAGACAGTATCACACAGCGTAGGATTAGATACACAGCTCAGCAGACAGTATCACACAGGAGAGTATTAGATACACAGATCAGCAGACAGTATCACACAGCATAGGATTAGATACACAGCTCAGCAGACAGTATCACACAGGAGTGGATTAGATACACGGCTGAGCAGACAGTATCGCACAGGGCGGGATTAGATACACTGCTCAGCAGACAGTATCACACAGGAGAGTATTAGATACACTGCTCAGCAGACAGTATCACACAGGAGAGTATTAGATACACAGCTCAGCAGACGGTATCACACAGGAGAGAATTAGATACACAGCTCAGCAGACGGTATCACACAGGAGAGGATTAGATACACGGCTCAGCAGACAGTGTCACACAGGGTAGGATTAGAGATACACGGCTCAGCAGACAGTATCACACAGGATAGGATTAGATATACGGCTCAGCAGACAGTATCACACAGGAGAGGATTAGATACACTGTTTAGCAGATAGTATCACACAGGATAGGATTAGATGCACAGCTCAGCAGACAGTATCACACAGGACAGGATTAGATACACAGCTCAGCAGACAGTATCACACAGGATAGGATTAGATACACTGCTCAGCAGACAGTATCACTGTACAGGATTTGATACACAGCTCAGCAGACAGTATCACACAGCATAGGATTAGATACACAGCTCAGCAGACAGTATCACACAGGAGAGGATTAGATACACAGCTCAGCAGATGGTCTCACACAGGATAGAATTAGATACACTGCTCAGCAGACAGTATCACACAGGGCAGGATTAGATACACGGTTCAGCAGACAGTATCACACAGGGTAGGATTAGATACACGGCTCAGCAGACAGTATCACACAGGAGAGGATTAGATACACAGCTCAGCAGACAGTATCACACAGGAGAGGATTAGATACACGGCTCAGCAGACAGTATCACACAGGAGAGGATTAGATACACTGCTCAGCAGATAGTATCACACAGGATAGGATTAGATGCACAGCTCATCAGACAGTATCGCACAGGAGAGGATTAGATACATAGCTCATCAGACAGTATCACACAGGACAGGATTAGATACACAGCTCAGCAGACAGTATCACACAGGAGAGGATTAGATACATAGCTCATCAGACAGTATCACACAGGACAGGATTAGATACACGGCTCAGCAGACAGTATCACACAGGAGACGATTAGATACACAGCTCAGCTGACAGTATCACACAGGAGAGGATTAGATACACAGCTCAGCAGACAGTATCGCACAGGAGAGGATTAGATACACAGCTCAGCTGACAGTATCACACAGGAGAGGATTAGATACACAGCTCAGCAGACAGTATCACACAGGATAGGATTAGATACACAGCTCAGCAGATGGTATCACACAGGATAGGACTAGAAACACTGCTCAGCTGATGGTATCACACAGGAGAAGATTAGATACACGGCTCAGCAGACAGTATCACACAGGAGAGGATCAGATACACAGCTCAGCTGACAGTATCACACAGGAGTGGATTAGATACACGGCTCAGCAGACAGTATCGCACAGGGCGGGATTAGATACACGACTCAGCAGACAGTATCACACAGGATAGGATTAGATACACAGCTCAGTAGACAGTATCACACAGGATAGGATTAGATACACGGCTCAGCAGACAGTATCACACAGGATAGGATTAGATATACAGCTCAGCAGACAGTATCACACAGGAGTGGATTAGATACACAGCTCAGCAGACAGTATCACACAGGATAGGATTAGATACACAGCTCAGCAGATGGTATCACACAGGATAGGACTAGAAACACTGCTCAGCTGATGGTATCACACAGGATAGGATTAGATGCACAGCTCAGTAGGCAGTATCACACAGGAGAGGATTAGATACACGGCTCAGCAGACAGTATCACACAGGAGAGGATCAGATACACAGCTCAGCTGACAGTATCACACAGGAGTGGATTAGATACACGGCTCAGCAGACAGTATCGCACAGGGCGGGATTAGATACACGACTCAGCAGACAGTATCACACAGGATAGGATTAGATACACAGCTCAGTAGACAGTATCACACAGGATAGGATTAGATACACGGCTCAGCAGACAGTATCACACAGGAGAGGATTAGATACACGGCTCAGCAGACATTATCACACAGGAGAGGATTAGATACACGGCTCAGCAGACATTATCACACAGGATAGGATTAGATACACAGCTCAGCAGACAGTATCACACAGGAGAGGATTAGATACACAGCATAGGATTAGATACACAGTTCAGCAGACAGTATCACACAGCATAGGATTAGATACACGGTTCAGCAGACAGTATCACACAGGAGGGGATTAGATACACAGCTCAGCAGACAGTATCACACAGGAGGGGATTAGATACACAGCTCAGCAGACAGTATCACACAGGATAAGATTAGATACACTGCTCTGCGGATAGTATCACACAGGATAGGATTAGATGCACGGCTCAGCAGATAGTATCACACAGGAGAGGATTAGATACACGGCTCAGCAGACAGTATCACACAGGATTAGATACACAGCTCAGCAGACAGTATCACACATGAGAGGATGAGATACACAGCATAGGTTTAGATACACAGCTCAGCAGACAGTATCATACAGCATAGGATTAGATACACGGCTCAACAGACAGTATCACACAGGAGGGGATTAGATACACAGCTCAGCAGACAGTATCACACAGGAGGGGATTAGATACACAGCTCAGCAGACAGTATCACACAGGAGGGGATTAGATACACAGCTCAGCAGACAGTATCACACAGGATAAGATTAGATACACAGCTCAGCAGACAGTATTACACAGGAGAGGATTAGATGCACAGCTCAGCAGACAGTATCACACAGGACAGGATTAGATACACAGCTCAGCAGACAGTATCACACAGGAGAGGATTAGATACGCAGCTCAGCAGACAGTATCTCACAGGAGAGGATTAGATACATGGCTCAGCAGACAGTATCACACAGCATAGGATTAGATACACGGCTCAGCAGACAGTATCACACAGGAGGGGATTAGATACACAGCTCAGCAGACAGTATCACAGGATAAGATTAGATACACGGCTCAGCAGACAGTATCACACAGGAGAGGATTAGATACACTGCTCAGCATACAGTATCACACAGCATAGGATTAGATACACAGCTCAGCAGGCAGTATCACACAGTATAAGATTAGATACACAGCTCAGCAGACAGTATCACACAGCATAGGATTAGATACACGGCTCAGCAGACAGTATCACACAGGACAGGATTAGATACACAGCTCAGCAGACAGTATCACACAGGAGAGGATTAGATACACAGCTCAGCAGACAGTATCACACAGCGTAGGATTAGATACACAGCTCAGCAGACAGTATCACACAGGAGAGGATTAGATACACAGATCAGCAGACAGTATCACACAGCATAGGATTAGATACACAGCTCAGCAGACAGTATCACACAGGAGTGGATTAGATACACGGCTCAGCAGACAGTATCGCACAGGGCGGGATTAGATACACGGTTCATCAGACAGTATCACACAGGAGAGTATTAGATACACTGCTCAGCAGACGGTATCACACAGGAGAGAATTAGATACACAGCTCAGCAGACAGTATCACACAGGATTAGATACATAGCTCAGCAGACAGTATCACACAGGAGAGGATGAGATACACAGCATAGGTTTAGATACACAGCTCAGCAGGCAGTATCACACAGCATAGGATTAGATACACGGCTCAACAGACAGTATCACACAGGAGGGGATTAGATACACAGCTCAGCAGACAGTATCACACAGGAGGGGATTAGATACACAGCTCAGCAGACAGTATCACACAGGAAAAGATTAGATACACAGCTCAGCAGACAGTATCACACAGGATAAGATTTGATACACAGCTCAGCAGACAGTATTACACAGGAGAGGATTAGATGCACAGCTCAGCAGACAGTATCACACAGGACAGGATTAAATACACAGCTCAGCAGACAGTATCACACAGGAGAGGATTAGATACGCAGCTCAGCAGACAGTATCTCACAGGAGAGGATTAGATACATGGCTCAGCAGACAGTATCACACAGCATAGGATTAGATACACGGCTCAGCAGACAGTATCACACAGGAGGGGATTAGATACACAGCTGAGGAGACAGTATCACACAGGAGAGGATTAGATACACTGCTCAGCATACAGTATCACACAGCATAGGATTAGATACACAGCTCAGCAGGCAGTAACACACAGCATAGGATTAGATACACAGCTCAGCAGACAGTATCACACAGCATAGGATTAGATACACAGCTCAGCAGACAGTATCGCACAGCATAGGATTAGATACACGGCTCAGCAGACAGTATCACACAGGACAGGATTAGATACACAGCTCAGCAGACAGTATCACACAGGAGAGGATTAGATACACAGCTCAGCAGACAGTATCACACAGCATAGGATTAGATACACGGCTCAGCAGAGAGTATCACACAGGACAGGATTAGATACACAGCTCAGCAGACAGTATCACACAGGAGAGGATTAGATACACAGCTCAGCAGACAGTATCACACAGCGTAGGATTAGATACACAGCTCAGCAGACAGTATCACACAGGAGAGGTTTAGATACACAGATCAGCAGACAGTATCACACAGCATAGGATTAGATACACAGCTCAGCAGACAGTATCACACAGGAGTGGATTAGATACACGGCTGAGCAGACAGTATCGCACAGGGCGGGATTAGATACACTGCTCAGCAGACAGTATCACACAGGAGAGTATTAGATACACTGCTCAGCAGACAGTATCACACAGGAGAGTATTAGATACACAGCTCAGCAGACAGTATCACACAGGAGAGGATTAGATACACAGCTCAGCAGACAGTATCACACAGCGTAGGATTAGATACACAGCTCAGCAGACAGTATCACACAGGAGAGGTTTAGATACACAGATCAGCAGACAGTATCACATAGCATAGGATTAGATACACAGCTCAGCAGACAGTATCACACAGGAGTGGATTAGATACACGGCTGAGCAGACAGTATCACACAGGAGAGGATTAGATACACAGCTCAGCAGACGGTATCACACAGGAGAGAATTAGATACACGGCTCAGCAGACAGTATCGCACAGGGCGGGATTAGATACACTGCTCAGCAGACAGTATCACACAGGAGAGTATTAGATACACTGCTCAGCAGACAGTATCACACAGGAGAGTATTAGATACACAGCTCAGCAGACGGTATCACACAGGAGAGAATTAGATACACGGCTCAGCAGACAGTATCGCACAGGGCGGGATTAGATACATGGCTCAGCAAACAGTATCACACAGCATAGGATTAGATACACAGCTCAGCAGACAGTATCACACAGAAGAGGATTAGAGATACAGCTCAGCAGACAGTATCGCACAGGGCGGGATTAGATACACGGCTCAGCAGACAGTATCACACAGGATAGGATTAGATACACAATTCACCATCACTGAGTCATAATAGCACAGCGGTATGTGGTGAGGGACTACTACTCCCAGCAAGTGACAGCGCAGGCACCGATCATGTAACTAAACCATCACTGCGTCATAATAGCACTGCAGTATGTGGTGAGGGACTACAGCTCCCAGCAAGTTTATTTCTTTTTATTTTACACGCTGCTGTTTTCCACAGTGAATTACCAGAAAGATCTGCACCAAAATCATGGAGTGCAAATTTGCTGTTGTGGATTTTCTTGCGGATTTTTGCTAATTTGCTCTGATTTTCTATGGAAATCCTCCAGGAACAATCTGCCACATTTGAACAGATCTTCAGGCCTCATTCAGACATCTGTAGTTTTCTGGTACATTAAAAAAAAAGCAAAAAAAAACAAAACTGATTTTCATCAAAGGGATCGATCCGAATTGTATCAATGTTTGTTACTATATGCAAATAAAAAAATATATATATATGGATATGTGAGCTGCCCCATAGATGATAAAGGTGCGTATTATGTCTGTCAATAACATGGATGTAAAAAAACAGACGTCTGAATGAGACGTTCACCCACAAGATCATCTAGCAATAGTGCAGCTCTGACCTGACACATAGCATTCACAGAAAGGCTCCTGATCAGCACATATGATGTCTGTGATCTATAAAGAGTCCTCCACATTGTACCCACTACATATACATTCACAATAAAGCTGCTCCCGTAACATCAACTGCACCACACCTACCACATATAGCCAGGTCCCCGCTCCCCCACACACAGTATATAGCCAGGCCCCCGCTCCCCCACACACAGTATATAGCCAGGTCCCCGCTCCCCCACACACAGTATATAGCCAGGTCCCCGCTCCCCCACACACAGTATATAGCCAGGTCCCCGCTCCCCCACACACAGTATATAGCCAGGTCCCCGCTCCCCCACACAAAGTATATAGCCAGGTCCCCGCTCCCCCACACAAAGTATATAGCCAGGTCCCCGCTCCCCCACACAAAGTATATAGCCAGGTCCCCGCTCCCCCACACAAAGTATATAGCCAGGTCCCCGCTCCCCCACACACAGTATATAGCCAGGTCCCCGCTCCCCTACACAAAGTATATAGCCAAGCTCCCCTCCTCCACACAAAGTATATAGCCAAGGTCCCCGCTCCCCCACACGAAGTATATAGCCAGGTCCCCGCTCCCCCACACAAAGTATATAGCCAAGGTCCCCGCTCCCCCACACAAAGTATATAGCCAAGATCCCCGCTCCCCCACACAAAGTATATAGCCAGGTCCCCGCTCCCCCACACAAAGTATATAGCCAGGTCCCCGCTCCCCCACACACAGTATATAGCCAGGCCCCCGCTCCCCCACACAAAGTATATAGCCAAGGTCCCCGCTCCCCCACACAAAGTATATAGCCAAGATCCCCGCTCCCCCACACAAAGTATATAGCCAGGTCCCCGCTCCCCCACACAAAGTATATAGCCAGGTCCCCGCTCCCCCACACACAGTATATAGCCAGGCCCCCGCTCCCCCACACAAAGTATATAGCCAGGCCCCCGCTCCCCCACACAAAGTATATAGCCAGGTCCCCGCTCCCCCACACACAGTATATAGCCAGGTCCCCGCTCCCCCACACAAAGTATATAGCCAAGATCCCCTCCTCCATGTATAGCATATTTATCCAGGTCTCCCTCCCCCACACAAAGTATATAGCCAAGGTCCCCGCTCCCCCACACAAAGTATATAGCCAAGGTCCCCGCTCCCCCACACAAAGTATATAGCCAGGTCCCCGCTCCCCCACACAAAGTATATAGCCAAGGTCCCCTCCTCCATGTATAGCATATTTATCCAGGTCCCCGCTCCCCCACACAAAGTATATAGCCAAGGTCCCCTCCTCCATGTATAGCATATTTATCCAGGTCCCCGCTCCCCCACACAAAGTATATAGCCAAGATCCCCTTCTCCATGTATAGCATATTTATCCAGGTCTCCGCTCCCCCACATATAGCAAAGAGAACCAAGTCCAGCACCCCCTCCCCCACCACACAGCATACGGTATATAGACAAGACCCCCACACACAGCATACGGTATATAGACAAGTCCCCCACACACAGCATACGGTATATAGACAAGTCCCCCACACACAGCATACGGTATATAGACAAGTCCCCACACACAGCATACAGTATATAGACATGTCCCCCACACACAGCATACGGTATATAGACAAGTCCCCCACACACAGCATACAGTATATAGACAAGTCCCCACACACAGCATACAGTATATAGACAAGTCCCCCACACACAGCATACGGTATGTAGACAAGCCCCCCACACAGCATACGGTATATAGACAAGTCCCCCACACACAGCATACGGTATATAGACAAGTCCCCCCCACACAGCATACAGTATATAGACAAGTCCCCCCACACAGCATACAGTATATAGACAAGTCCCCCTACACACAGCATACGGTATATAGACAAGTCCCCCCACACACAGCATACGGTATATAGACAAGTCCCCCCCACACAGCATACGGTATATAGACAAGTCCCCCCACACACAGCATACGGTATATAGACAAGTCCCCCCACACACAGCATACGGTATATAGACAAGTCCCCCCACACACAGCATACGGTATATAGACAAGTCCCCCCCACACAGCATACAGTATATAGACAAGTCCCCCCCACACAGCATACGGTATATAGACAAGTCCCCCACACACAGCATACGGTATATAGACAAGTCCCCCCACACACAGCATACAGTATATAGACAAGTCCCCCACACACAGCATACAGTATATAGACAAGTCCCCCCACACAGCATACAGTATATAGACAAGTCCCCCCACACACAGCATACAGTATATAGACAAGTCCCCCCCACACACAGAATACGGTATATAGACAAGTCCCCCCCACACAGCATACGGTATATAGACAAGTCCCCCACACACAGCATACGGTATATAGACAAGTCCCCCACACACAGCATACGGTATATAGACAAGTCCCCCACACACAGCATACGGTATATAGACAAGACCCCCACACAGCATACAGTATATAGAAAAGTCCCCCACACACAGCATACAGTATATAGACAAGTCCCCCACACACAGCATACGGTATATAGACAAGTCCCCCACACACAGCATACGGTATATAGACAAGTCCCCCACACACAGCGTACAGTATATAGACAAGTCCCCCACACACAGCATACGGTATATAGACAATTCCCCCACACACAGCATACGGTATATAGACAAGTCCCCCACACACAGCATGCGGTATATAGACAAGTCCCCCCACACAGCATACGATATATAGACAAGTCCCCACCACACAGCATACAGTATATAGACAAGTCCCCACCACACAGCATACGGTATATAGACAAGTCCCCCACACAGCATACGGTATATAGACAAGTCCCCCACACACAGCATACGGTATATAGACAAGTCCCCCACACACAGTATACGGTATATAGACAAATCCCCCACACACAGCATACAGTATATAGACAAGTCCCCCACACACAGCATACAGTATATAGACAAGTCCCCCACACACAGCATACGGTATATAGACAAGTCCCCCACACACAGCATAAGGTATATAGACAAGTCCCCCATACACAGCATACAGTATATAGACAAGTCCCCCACACACAGCATACGGTATATAGACAAGTCCCCCACACACAGCATAAGGTATATAGACAAGTCCCCCACACACAGCATACAATATATAGACAAGTCCCCCACACACAGCATACGGTATATAGACAAGTCCCCCACACACAGCATACAGTATATAGACAAGTCCCCCACACACAGCATACAGTATATAGACAAGTCTCCCCCACACAGCATACAGTATATAGACAAGTCCCCCACACACAGAATACAGTATATAGACAAGTCCCCCCACACAGCATACGGTATATAGACAAGTCCCCCACACACAGAATACAGTATATAGACAAGCCCCCACACACAGCATACAGTATATATACAAGTCCCCCCCACACAGCGTACAGTATATAGACAAGTCCCCCACACACAGAATACAGTATATAGACAAGTCCCCCCACACAGCATACAGTATATAGACAAGTCCCCCACACACAGCATACGGTATATAGACAAGTCCCCCCACACACAGCATACGGTAGGTATATAGACAAGTCCCCCCCACACAGCATACGGTATATAGACAAGTCCCCCCCACACAGCATACAGTATATAGACAAGTCCCCCACACACAGCATACGGTATATAGACAAGTCCCCCCACACACAGCATACAGTATATAGACAAGTCCCCCCACACAGCATACAGTATATAGACAAGTCCCCCACACACAGAATACAGTATATAGACAAGTCCCCCCACACAGCATACAGTATATAGACAAGTGCCCCACACACAGCATACAGTATATAGACAAGTCCCCCCACACAGCATACAGTATATAGACAAGTCCCCCACACACAGAATACAGTATATAGACAAGTCCCCCCACACAGCATACAGTATATAGACAAGTGCCCCACACACAGCATACGGTATATAGACAAGTCCCCCCCACACAGCATACGGTATATAGACAAGTCCCCCCCACACAGCATACGGTATATAGACAAGTCCCCCCCACACAGCATACAGTATATAGACAAGTCCCCCACACACAGCATACGGTATATAGACAAGTCCCCCCACACACAGCATACGGTATATAGACAAGTCCCCCATACACAGCATACGGTATATAGACAAGTCCCCCACACACAGCATACGGTATATAGACAAGTCCCCCACACACAGCATACGGTATATAGACAAGTCCCCCACACACAGTATACGGTATATAGACAAATCCCCCACACACAGCATACAGTATATAGACAAGTCCCCCACACACAGCATACAGTATATAGACAAGTCCCCCACACACAGCATACGGTATATAGACAAGTCCCCCACACACAGCATAAGGTATATAGACAAGTCCCCCATACACAGCATACAGTATATAGACAAGTCCCCCACACACAGCATACGGTATATAGACAAGTCCCCCACACACAGCATAAGGTATATAGACAAGTCCCCCACACACAGCATACAGTATATAGACAAGTCCCCCACACACAGCATACGGTATATAGACAAGTCCCCCACACACAGCATACAGTATATAGACAAGTCCCCCACACACAGCATACAGTATATAGACAAGTCTCCCCCACACAGCATACAGTATATAGACAAGTCCCCCACACACAGAATACAGTATATAGACAAGTCCCCCCACACAGCATACGGTATATAGACAAGTCCCCCACACACAGAATACAGTATATAGACAAGCCCCCACACACAGCATACAGTATATATACAAGTCCCCCCCACACAGCATACGGTATATAGACAAGTCCCCCCACACACAGCATACGGTAGGTATATAGACAAGTCCCCCCCACACAGCATACGGTATATAGACAAGTCCCCCACACACAGAATACAGTATATAGACAAGTCCCCCCACACAGCATACAGTATATAGACAAGTCCCCCACACACAGCATACAGTATATAGACAAGTCCCCCACACACAGAATACAGTATATAGACAAGTCCCCCCACACAGCATACAGTATATAGACAAGTCCCCCACACACAGCATACGGTATATAGACAAGTCCCCCCACACACAGCATACGGTAGGTATATAGACAAGTCCCCCCCACACAGCATACGGTATATAGACAAGTCCCCCCCACACAGCATACAGTATATAGACAAGTCCCCCACACACAGCATACGGTATATAGACAAGTCCCCCCACACACAGCATACAGTATATAGACAAGTCCCCCCACACAGCATACAGTATATAGACAAGTCCCCCACACACAGAATACAGTATATAGACAAGTCCCCCCACACAGCATACAGTATATAGACAAGTGCCCCACACACAGCATACAGTATATAGACAAGTCCCCCCACACAGCATACAGTATATAGACAAGTCCCCCACACACAGAATACAGTATATAGACAAGTCCCCCCACACAGCATACAGTATATAGACAAGTGCCCCACACACAGCATACGGTATATAGACAAGTCCCCCCCACACAGCATACGGTATATAGACAAGTCCCCCCCACACAGCATACAGTATATAGACAAGTCCCCCACACACAGCATACGGTATATAGACAAGTCCCCCATACACAGCATACGGTATATAGACAAGTCCCCCACACACAGCATACAGTATATAG
This sequence comes from Phyllobates terribilis, assembly GCF_046119375.1. Taxonomy (NCBI): domain Eukaryota; kingdom Metazoa; phylum Chordata; class Amphibia; order Anura; family Dendrobatidae; genus Phyllobates; species Phyllobates terribilis. The sequence continues at coordinate 990,391 of NW_027363258.1, forward strand.
ACAAGTCCCCCACACAGCATACGGTATATAGACAAGTCCCCCCCACACAGCATACAGTATATAGACAAGTCCCCCCACACACAGCATACGGTATATAGACAAGTCCCCCATACACAGCATACGGTATATAGACAAGTCCCCCACACACAGCATACGGTATATAGACAAGTCCCCCACACAGCATACGGTATATAGACAAGTCCCCCCCACACAGCATACAGTATATAGACAAGTCCACCACACACAGCATACGGTATATAGACAAGTCCCCCACACAGCATACAGTATATAGACAAGTCCACCACACACAGCATACGGTATATAGACAAGTCCCCCCCACACACAGCATACGGTATATAGACAAGTCCCCCCCACACAGCATACGGTATATAGACAAGTCCCCCCCACACAGCATACAGTATATAGACAAGTCCCCCCACACAGCATACGGTATATAGACAAGTCCCCCCCACACACAGCATACAGTATATAGACAAGTCCCCCACACAGCATACGGTATATAGACAAGTCCCCCACACACAGCATACAGTATATAGACAAGTCCCCCACACACAGCATACAGTATATAGACAAGTCCCCCACACACAGCATACAGTATATAGACAAGTCCCCCCACACACAGCATACAGTATATAGACAAGTCCCCCACACACAGCATACGGTATATAGACAAGTCCCCCACACACAGCATACAGTATATAGACAAGTCCCCCACACACAGCATACGGTATATAGACAAGTCCCCCACACAGCATACGGTATATAGACAAGTCCCCCACACACAGCATACGGTATATAGACAAGTCCCCCACACACAGCATACGGTATATAGACAAGTCCCCCCCACACACAGCATACAGTATATAGACAAGTCCCCCACACAGCATACGGTATATAGACAAGTCCCCCACACACAGCATACGGTATATAGACAAGTCCCCCACACACAGCATACAGTATATAGACAAGTCCCCCCACACACAGCATACAGTATATAGACAAGTCCCCCACACAGCATACGGTATATAGACAAGTCCCCCACACACAGCATACGGTATATAGACAAGTCCCCCACACACACCATACAGTATATAGATAAGTCCCACACACACAGCATACGATATATAGACAAGTCCCCCACACACAGCATACGATATATAGACAAGTCCCCCACACACAGCACACAGTATATAGACAAGTCCCCCACACACAGCATACGGTATATAGACAAGTCCCCCACACACAGCATACGGTATATAGACAAGTCCCCCACACACACCATACAGTATATAGATAAGTCCCCCACACACAGCATACGGTATATAGACAAGTCCCCCACACACAGCATACAGTATATAGACAAGTCCCCCACACACAGCATATGGTATATAGACAAGTCCCCCCACACAGCATACAGTATATAGACAAGTCCCCCACACAGCATACGGTATATAGACAAGTCCCACACAGCATACGGTATATAGACAAGTCCCCCACACACAGCATACGGTATATAGACAAGTCCCCCACACACAGCATACGGTATATAGACAAGTCCCCCACACACAGCATACGGTATATAGACAAGTCCCCCACACACACCATACAGTATATAGATAAGTCCCACACACACAGCATACGGTATATAGACAAGTCCCCCACACACAGCATACGGTATATAGACAAGTCCCCCACACACAGCATACGGTATATAGACAAGTCCCCCCCCACACACACAGCATACAGTATATAGACAAGTCCCCCCCACACACAGCATACGGTAAATAGACAAGTCAAACCACACACCCCCACACACACAGCATACGATGTATAGACAAGTGCATAGCTGTGCTAGGGTAGGAATGGGAGGAGCCTTCCTTCTCTTGTCAGTGCTGGCCCTGCAGTGGAGCCCACCGGGGAATTCCCCAGCAGGCCAGTCCGAGCCTGGTCACATGCTGACTAGAGTCTCAGACACCTCTCTGAGTAGCCCACTGATAGAAGTGGATGAGAATCTAGTCGGCATTTGACCTCAACTATTACATCATAACACCGGCTTTATCTTTTTAAAGCTTTGTAACCTTTACTCACTTTATGAATCAGCCATAGATAAAACTCAGTAAGGATGGGTTGCTACTGTGTGCAATTTGCCAGCCAGCCCAGAACAGCGGTGACCTGAGCCGACAGCAGCGACTTGAGTAGACTGTGGCCACCTGAGCCAACAGCAGCATTTAAATTGAGCTATCGCCAGGAAATGGATGACAATGGCAGTCAGGGGAATGGTGAAGGCCTGCATGGCTGCCATCTTGGTACTCCTGTGAAGTTCATCCACAGTCTGGACTTAATCTTATAAACTGTATACTGCATTACTAGAGGATTACTGTATATAGAATAAGCAGTCAAGAGATCGCAGGTTCAAGTGCCCTAAGGGGACATAAAAAAATAAAGTAAAAATGGAAAAAAAAGAAAATAGTTTTACAAAGGAAAAAAAATAAACAAAAATGTTAAATCACCCCTATTTTCCGAGGTAAAAAAAAAGAAATTAAAAAAGAAACATTTTATATTGTCGTGTCTGTAAAAGTCCGACCTATCAAAGCCCAAATTATTTAAACCGCACGTTAAATAGCGGAAAAATAAATTAAGAAGCCAGAATTGCCGTATTATGGTGTCACCAAACAGTAATAAATAACCCGGTATTGTGTCACCATTTTGTGAGACCCGGCATTTGTTCCATGTTTCTGCTGATGAATCTGGGCGAGGTTCGCTTTCTGCTCGCCGACCTGCGGGGGTTATTGATGCCATTCTCTGCTGTCTACAAACTTTTCATCTCTTTTTGATGCATTTTTTGGGAGGTAAAATTACCCAAAAAGAAAAAAAAATTGGGTGTTTAGATTATCTTTGCTGTTGGGCATTTGCTGTAGGGGTTAATATATTTATGATTTGATAGATCGGACTTTTTGTCAGTGTGTCAATACTAAATAAATAAATATATATATATATAATCTTTTAGTCTTGCTTTGTATTGACAAATGGAGGTAGGAAATTTAAAAGGATTTTTTTTATATATATAAATTTTAATTTTAATCCTTTTCTATCACATTATTTTTTGGTTCCGTTGGGCAACTTGAATCAAAAATCCACAACTCATTGGAATTGCGACACTTAAATTCTGCGGATGTCGGGAAGGGGATAAAGAGAATAAAGTAACTTTGCAGAATGCTTCCGTTTTGTGTACACAGCTCCTGTGCTGACTTAGTGTTCTCTTTGGTTACACCACACACCCATTCTGTGTCCGGCCCCTACAGATCGCCATCTCCATATATATGGGGGGATTTCCTCATGTGACGGCCCCTCTGCCGATGTATACAGATCACATGTGGCTTCACCTTCAGCTTTGATCTCCGCAGTCTTCAGTTCCGGATCTTCCAGGATGAGGGATAAATCTTTCTTGCTCTTCATTCCCCTCCGTGGCTGATACAGCAGCTCCACCGCGCCGACGTTCCCCTCATAGGGAGGAATCGCTCCGCAAAGACTGTTCTCAGCCACAGGACGATCCGTCGGATACAGGAGGAAAGTTCTCCTCTCTGCAATGAAGGATTATTCAACTTTTCTGCCATTTGTAAGATCTCTGCTTGTTGTCTGAGAATAAAATCATTCTTGTTAATATCCAGAACCTGAAAAAAATCTAATCCTGACAGCAGCGGAGCATTTATTACAATGGTATTCAGTCTAGACGATCCCCCTCCTGTCCTGACCGTTTGCTACAATGTATCAGTGCAGGGAAAATCTATCAGTTTGGACTTGGTTTCCCTTACAGAGGATTGTCCAGGCCAGACACCATTGTACCCAGTGGCGTCCCGCCAATGGCGGCAGGCCACGCGACTGCTATGGGGCCCGTGAGCTGGGGGGGCCCCATAGCAGTCGCCTGCACTGTGTACCCCCGCATCGGGTCCCCCTCCTGCACCCAGGTAAGAGGCGGGGCCCTGAGCAGGCGGGGGGCTTACTCACCATCGGGCATCCCGGCGCACTATGGGCCCCCCCGCCTGCTCAGGGCCCCGGCCGTCACAATAATTACCTCTTCCTGTGCCCTAGACACTAGAATGTATGGGATCCTTCCAGGTGTGATGTCATTTCCGGGGGCCTGTTCTAGTTCAGCACCAGACGCCAGAGTCTCATGCAGAGACAGAGCTGCCGGTGAAGCTGCAGGAGGAGGTCAGTATCCTAAGCTGAGAAACAGGAGATTGTTCTATTAATTGCTGGTCTGATGTCTTTTCTTCTTGTTGTTTTTGGGGTGAGGGGGCTTGATACTTGCGAGTGAGGGATTTGGGGGGGTTAATGCTGGAGGGCAGTCTGGTGGCGTTAATTAATGCTTGTGGAGATCTTAGGGGGCTCTGGGGAATAATGCAGGGATAATACGTGCTTGTGGGGGCCCTAAGGGGATGCTACGGGGTTGTGAGGGCTCTGGGGGGGATGCTGTGGGCTTAGGGGGGCCCTAAGGGGGATTCTGCGGTCTTGTGGGGGCTCTGGGGGGGATGCTGCGAGCTTGTGGGGGCTCTGGGGGGGTGAATGCTGTGGGCTTGTGGGGCCCTGGGGGGGATGCTGCGGGCTTGTGGGGCCCTGGGGGGATGCTGTGGGCTTGTGGGTGCTCTGGGGGGGATGCTGCGGGCTTGTGGGGCCCTGGGGGGGATGCTGTGGGCTTGTGGGGGCTCTGGGGCGGGAATGCTGTGGGCTTGTGGGGCCCTGGGGGGGATGCTGCGGGCTTGTGGGGCCCTGGGGGGATGCTGTGGGCTTGTGGGACCCTGGGGGGATGCTGTGTGCTTGTGGGTGCTCTGGGGGGGATGCTGCGGGCTTGTGGGGCCCTGGGGGGATGCTGTGGGCTTGTGGGTGCTCTGGGGGGGGATGCTGCGGGCTTGTGGGTGCTCTGGGGGGATGCTGCGGGTTTGTGGAGGCTCTGGGGGGGATGCTGCGAGCTTGTGGGGGCTCTGGGGGGGGGATGCTGTGAGCTTGTGGGGGCTCTGGTGGGGGGATGCTGTGGGCTTGTGGGGGCCCTGGGGGGGATGCTGTGGGCTTGTGGGGGCCCTTGGGGGATACTGCAGGCTTGTGGGAGCTCTGGGGGGGTGTGCTGCAGGCTTGTGGGGGCCCCGGGGGGATGCAGCAGGCTTGTGGGGGCCCTGGGGGGGATGCATCGGGCTTGTGGGTGCTCTGGGGGGGATGCAGCGGGCTTGTGGGTGCTCTGGGGGGGATGCTGCCGGCTTGTGGGTGCTCTGGGGGGGGATGCTGCGGGCTTGTGGGGGCTCTGGGGGGGATGCTGCAGGCTTGTGGGGGGCTTGTGGGGCCTCTGTATGGGGTCCAGCCTGCATATGGCATTACATGGGGACCAGGCAGTATTCTCTATGGTGAATTATATGAGATCCAGTATTTTGTATGGAGCATTATATGGGGCTCATAATACTGTATGGAGGACATAGTGGTGCCATAACACTGTATGGAGGACATAGTGGTGCCATAACACTGTATGGAGGACTATACTGTCCGGTCTGCACTGTGCGCTGTGAGGATTCACCGGTTTCTGAGCTATTGTAGAATTTACAATAGATATCACTCATGAAATGTAAGAAGTCAGTGAAATGTTTGGCATTGTACTATATCTATATCTATAATTTCTCTGCTGTATCTGTGTATCATGAATGGTTGGATGTGTTAAAGGGGCCACTGAGACTCTTTCGCCTGGGGCCCACGAAAACCTGGAGGAGGGAGCATCATGTGACACTCCCTCTCCCATCATTCCTCCTCTGCGTCTGACGCAGCGGCATGATGACGCGCCACGCTGTGTCAGACAGTGGAGCTGGCAGCTGCTGAGGTGATCAGCTGCAGAGACTGAAGCAGCAGGGAACGAGGAGCGGTAAGTATGTATTTATTTTTAAATCAGTGTGTACTGATAATACTGGAGGACTGGGGCTGCATTTTACCCTACGGGTGGGGTGGGGCTGCATTTTACCCTATGGGGGGCTGCATTACACTGCGTACAGGACCATGGGGGAATGCATTATACTGAGTGGAGAACCATGGCGAGTGTCTTATACTGTGTGGAGGACCATGGGGGAGTACATTGTACTGTGTGGAGGACCATGGGGGAGTGCATTGTACTGTGTGGAGGACCATGGGGGAGTGCATTGTACTGTGTGGAGGACCATGGAGGAGTGCATTGTGCTGTGTGGAGGACCACGGAGAGTGCATTGTACTGTGTGGAGGACCACGTGGGAGTGCATTATACTGCGTGGAGGACCACGAGGGAGTGCATTATACTGCGTGGAGGACCACGAGGGAGTGCATTATACTGCGTGGAGGACCATGGGGAGTGTATTATACTGCATGGAGGACCATGGCGAGTGCCTTATACTGTGTGGAGGACCATGGCGAAAGTCTTATACTGTGTGGAGGACCATGGCGAGTGCATTATACTCTATGGAGTGTGGAGAGGTGTGGGGCAGTGGGGGGATCATACTGTGTTGGTGTCATACTTTACCCTGTGAGTTGAGGTGGGGTACAGTAGGGTCATTATACTGCGCATATGGAGGAATTCACCATGGGGGTATCATACCGTGTTTGGGGTCACTTTTGTTGGCACCACACTTTATGGGCAATGAAAAAGGGATCTAGGACTTCAGCAGGAGGAAAATTACTATGTAAAGGCTGGAAGGTTGTGAGATCTGCTCTTCTGTGACCCCGACAATTATTTACATTTTTACATATTTTTGTTAGGGGGGGGGCCCAATTAGAACTTCTGCTATGGGGCCCCATGATTCCTATGTCCGCCCCTGATTGTACCAAATCCTCAGCTGTGCTGGTACTAAGGATATGGACACTCAGACATTTTGGGCTAAATATATACATACAAATATTTTTTCAATAACGTTTCATAAACAATTTGGCTTTTTTATTTCCTTTGCATTGCTAGTTGCAGATTGAGCTCACTGAGAATTTATCAGTGAGCTCATTCTGACCTTCTCTGTGCTGATTATGTTCACAGACCAGCATGAAAGTTGGGCTGATCTCTGATGCAGTCATAAATCATCGCAGAAATAAAAGAGCTGGAAACTCCACATCATAAGGAGCTCACTGACTGAATCTCAAGTTAACTCATTCTGCAGCCATCAATGTGCTGCTGGGAAACAAAAAGCGGGTAAAGGCCGAACAGAGCAAATGTTACATAAAGCAAAATAGTAAAAAGTCTTTTTAGAGCAATATACATGTATTTAAAGGGATTGTCCGGTGTGAAGCTGAAGGCTGCAGTCATCTGTGTGACTCTCTGTGACTGCAGACTTGTAATCCTCACATCATGTAGACTGCGCGCTGCCAGCATTATTCTCAGCCCAGAGATGGCAGAAGCCCCTGTATCATGTGTACAGGAATTGTGCCCCCTCTCCCCGAGGAGCAGCAGTGCCTCGTCCTCCAGATACATGAGGGTCCCATCGGGGAGATCCGCATGTACCGGCCATGATGTCATCTCCATGGATACGGCATCAATGTGCAGAGCAGAAGACCCCTGTAAGGGAGAGCTCAGACGTGGGGGGATTGATGTGGATGTGAGGAGCAGATCCCCCCATATTCACAGATTATCGCACAATACATGTGGCCTTGCACAGGAAAAACTGTGAGGAAAGAAGAAATCAGATTTCTTACAATATAGAATAATGTCCTCCTGCCCTCGCTCATGTCCAGTATTATTTATCCCCTGACCTTTAGGGTGGGGAACCCCTCCTGAGCCCCCTCCATTATATAGGAGCCATATATCTGCTCCATTACTGGCAGAAGGTAAGGAGTCAATCACACTGCACAGCTTCTACTTCCTGCTCTAAGCCCCGCCCACCTGCCTTCCCTTGAGATCTCCATGACAACCTTTGTGTGACTACAGTGACAGGCCACGCCCCCGAGGATTCTGATCAGTGCGGATGTCTCCATATTGCTGAGGACTGTGAGCGGCTGATGGGCGGAGCCAGCAGCGATGTGAGGGGCAGAGCCAGCAGCGACATGAGGGGCAGAGCCAGCAGCGATATGATGGGCGGAGCCAGCAGCGACATGAGGGGCGGAGCCAGCAGCGACATGAGGGGCGGAGCCAGCAGCGATATGAGGGGCGGAGCCAGCAGCGATATGAGGGGCAGAGCCAGCAGCGATATGAGAGGCGGAGCCAACAGCGACATGAGGGGCAGAGCCAGCAGCGATATGAGAGGCGGAGCCAGCAGCGATATTAGGGGCAGAGCCAGCAGCGATATGAGGGGCAGAGCCAGCAGCGATATGAGGGGCGGAGCCAGCAGCGATATGAGGGGCGGAGCCAGCAGCGACATGAGGAGCGCTCACAGCACTGACAGGAGCAGGTGTGTGTGCAGCCAGTTCCTCTGCTGTGGGTGTTGTGGTGTGTGAGCTTCGCCGTGTATATATTATACACATATATATATATACATACACAGTTGAAATCAGAAGTTTCCATACACTGTATAAATAGACACATCTGCAGGTTTTTCTCAATATCTGACATGAAATCAGAATAAACCTTTCCCATTTTAGGTCAATTAGGATTACCATCATTTTTAATATTTGCCAAATGCCAGAATAATGAGCGTCTCTTGTAAGGGGCATTAAAAGAGTCTTGTTATACCACTCTGACCTCCACGTGTCTTGTAAGGGGCATTAAAACCGTCTTGTTATACCACTCTGACCTCCACGTGTCTTGTAAAGGGCATTAAAACCGTCTTGTTATACCACTCTGACCTCCACGTCTCTTGTAAGGGGCATTAAAAGAGTCTTGTTATACCACTCTGACCTCCACGTCTCTTCAGAGGGGCATTAAAACCGTCTTGTTATACCACTCTGACCTCCACGTCTCTTCTGAGGGGCATTAAAACCATCTTGTTATACCACTCTGACCTCCACGTCTCTTGTAAGGGGCATTAAAACCGTCTTGTTATACCACTCTGACCTCCACGTCTCTTCTGAGGGGCATTAAAAGCGTCTTGTTATACCACTATGACCTCCACGTGTCTTGTAAGGGGCATTAAAACTGTCTTGTTATGCCACTCTGACCTCCACGTCTCTTGTGAGGGGCATTAAAAGCGTCTTGTTAAGCTACTGGGATCTCCACGACTCTTCGAACGGGCATTGCATTTCCTCATAATTTTTGGAAGCTTTTGCTTGGAAGGCATAAGCAAATACTATGGGAGACCCACTCCAATAATGGGAATAATGTTTTTAAGATGCTGTACTGTATGGCTTTTGTAAGGGGCATTAAAACCGTCTTGTTAAGCTACTGTGACCTCCACGTCTCTTCAAAGGGGCATTAAAAGCGTCTTCTTAAGCCACTCTGAACTCCACAGCTCTTCCAAGGGGCATTGAAATGTTGTTTTTAATTACCTTACCTCTAATCTCCACGACTCTTCCAACGGGCATTGCATTTCCTCCTAATTTTAGTCAGCTTTTGCTTTTCAATGCAAAGGTGAAAACTAAGGGAGACACACTCCCCAATAATGGGTAGAAGGTTTTTAGTACGCTGTAATCCACGTCTGTTTCCAGGGGCATTGCAGTTCCTTATAATTTTTGGAAAGCCTTCCATTCACTGCTTAGGCCAACAGTGCACAGGAGACCCAGTTGCCATAAATGGAAAAAAAGGTTTAGTTAAGGCCCTCTGACCTCCATGTCATTTCCAAGGGGCATTGGAGTGCCTCAAAAGTTTTGGTAGGCATTGCACTCACTGTATGCCCTATAACTGTGTAGCCAAACCGCTCCTTTTGTTACAGAAACATATCCTACAAGACATATGTGGTTGACTGGCCTGATATTGATGTGAATGGTCCCTGTTCCTCCTGCTCTTTCTCCTTTGCCACTACCTCATCCATCATTTATCACTTGAAGCTTTGTTTTAACGAGAGTCATAGAACTTGGATAGTAGCAGGAAAACATCCAGCAATCCTCGGAGGAGGTAGGATATGCGCCAAAACGCTGACCACCTCAGGCCTAGCCGCTACTACATACATGCGCTTGCATTCCTTGAAAACAAAGCAGATGCTAACTTCTATCATCCTCATCATGCTCCTCACCTTGGCACTCTCAACTCCCCTGATAGAGAAGCCAGGGCCCACCGGAGAAGTCGGGTTCTTTGGTGGGCTCGTCCAATGCTGCCCTAAAGCAGGCCAGTCTAAGAAAAGTGTGTGGGGATGTTCCGCGGAGAAATCGGGGCGGCTTGGAACCGTTTATGGACACCTGGCCGCGGGGCGGCTGGGGACCGAGTGTGGACACCCGGCCAGGGGGACCGAGCGTGGACACCCGGCCGCCGGGCGGCTGGGGACTGAGTATCGATACCTCGCTGCCGAAGCAGCCATGAGGTAGTGGCCAGCTCTGGCCTCCACATGCCTAAAAGGCCCAATTTCAAGTGCACGCATGCTAGCAGTATGGTATTGCAGCCTCGGGGTGGGTTGGTGGCAGGTTGCACACTTATGCTTGCATTCCAACAAAACAAAGCAGATGCTAACTTCTATCATCATCATGCTCCTCACCTTGGCATTCTCACCTCCCCTGATGGAGTCGGGTTCTCTAGTGGGCTCGTCCAATGCTGCCCTAAAGCAGGCCAGTCTAAGAAAAGTGTGTGGGGATGTTCCGCGGAGAAATCGGGGTGGCTGGGGACCGTCTATGGACACCCCGCCGCCCCCAGGCGGCTGGGGACCAGGTGTAGACACCCGGCCGCCGGGCGGCTGGGGACTGAGTATGGATACCTCGCTGCCGAAGCAGCCATGAGGTAGTGGCCAGCTTCGGCCTCCTCAAAACTAAAAGGCCCAATTTCAAGTGCAAGCTAGCAGTATGGTATTGCAGCCTGGGGGTGGGTGGGTGGTTGGCTGCATATTTGCGCTTGCATTGCAAGGAATGGGGGAGGTACAATTGAACACTGCCCTGGGACAAGGACTTGCACGGGGATAGTTGCAAGTCTGCATCTTCTGATGCGGCAAGGATCACTTCTGATGGGCACACTTTTAGGCAGTGACCTGGGAGTCAGAGATCCTTCCAGGGGTCTTCCCCATGCTGTTCCCATGTCTTTTCAGCACTGTATGCATGTGTCACACAGCACATGGCCAGATAAGGTTGTAAAATGTTAAAATGACATTTCCCGGTGAATGCATTTGTCACAGTTGAAAGCAATACAAACGTGCAAAAACGCATAAAAAATGCTACTTGTGAACATAGCCCAAGGTGTGGAGGAGTATTTTTGTTTTTGGTTATTTATTTTACCTTATACACAAGTCTTTACCCTGGAAAAGAAATTCCTTAACATATTTCACAGGAAAAAAGTTTCACTTTCGTTTTTGAACATTTTCTTATGAGCCTGTAAAAGTGGCTTAATACCTCTGACCACGTTGTTGACAACAGTGACCTGGGGGTCAGAAATGCTTCCTGGGGCTATCCCCATGTCATCTGAGCACTGTCACTATCATTTTGGGCACTTTTTAGGCTTTCTACAGACTGCTGGGGGTGCCGCCGCAAAAATGCTCGGGTCTCCCATAGACTAACATGGGCTCGTTGCTCGAGTATCACGGCGAGCTCGGGCCGAGCTTCGAGCACCCGAGCATTTTAGTGCTCGCTCAACACTATTTATAACGGGGGCACAAGCTAGTGACTGATTTATATTCTCAGTGGAGCAGGATTCATTGCGGTGAATGATATACTCATGGGCACAGTGTAGCACATATTTGCATTTGGTGGCACAGTGGGCGGCATTATTTATTTAAGTCGCTTATATTTGTAACATTTTTGTTTTTCAGGAGTGCGGTGATCTGCTGAAAAGTGCGGAGCAGCCGAAACCTGGACAGCAAACTGCAAAGACGAATCATGGCGGGAAGTCGTCACGAAAGACTGGACTAGGTAAAGAAGAGAAGAAAGAGAGCGACTGCAGTGTATAAACTGGAGGGTTAGGTGGGGCCCATTATATTATAATAAATCTATGTGGGGCCCATTATATTATAATAAATCTATGTGGGGTCCATAATATTATAATAAATCTATGTGGGGTCCATAATATTAAAGGGACGGATATGTGGGGCCCATTATATTATAATAAATCTATGTGGTGCCCATTATATTAAAGGGAAAGCTATGTGGGGCCAATTATATTAAAGGGAAAGCTATGTGGGGCCAATTATATTAAGGGGAAAGCTATGTGGGGCTCGTTATATTAAAGGGAAAGCTATGTGGGGCCCATTATATTAAAGAGAAAGCTATGTGGGGCCCATTATATTAAAGAGAAAGCTATGTGGGGCCCATTATATTAAAGAGAAAGCTATGTGGGGCCCATTATATTAAAGAGAAAGCTATGTGGAGCCCATTATATTAAAGAGAAAGCTATGTGGAGCCCATTATATTAAAGAGAAAGCTATGTGCGGCCCATTATATTAAAGAGAAAGCTATGTGCGGCCCATTATATTAAAGAGAAAGCTATGTGGGGCCCATTATATTAAAGAGAAAGTTATGTGGGGCCCATTATATTAAAGAAAAAGCTATGTGGGGCCCATTATATTAAAGAAAAAGCTATGTGGGGCCCATTATATTAAAGGGAAAGCTATGTGGGGCCCATTATATTAAAGAGAAAGCTATGTGCGGCCCATTATATTAAAGAGAAAGCTATGTGGGGCCCATTATATTAAAGAGAAAGCTATGTGGGGCCCATTATATTAAAGAAAAAGCTATGTGGGGCCCATTATATTAAAGAAAAAGCTATGTGGGGCCCATTATGTTAAAGAGAAAGCTATGTGGGGCCCATTATGTTAAAAGAGAAAGCTATGTGGGGCCCATTATATTAAAGAGAAAGCTATGTGCGGCCCATTATATTAAAGAGAAAGCTATGTGCGGCCCATTATATTAAAGAGAAAGCTATGTGGGGCCCATTATATTAAAGAGAAAGCTATGTGGGGCCCATTATATTAAAGAGAAAGCTATGTGGGGCCCATTATATTAAAGAGAAAGTTATGTGGGGCCCATTATATTAAAGAGAAAGCTATGTGGGGCCCATTATATTAAAGGGAAAGCTATGTGGGGCCCATTATATTAAAGAGAAAGCTATGTGGGGCCCATTATATTAAAGGGAAAGCTATGTGGCGCCCATTATATAATAATAAAATCTATGTGGGGCCCATTATATTAAAGGGAAAGCTATGTGGGGCCCGTTATCTTAAAGGGACATCTACGTATATGATAAATTCTATATGGGGCCCATGATATTTAATGGAAGGCTATGTGAGGCCCATTATATTAAATAGAGAGCTATGTGGGGACCAATACATTAAAAAGAAAGCTATATTGGGGCCCACTATGTTATCTGGAAGGTTTTGTGGGGCCCTCTGTATTAAATTGAGGGCTATGTGAGGCCTATTAAATTAAATGGAAAGCGTTGCGGGGCCCATAATATTATATGGAGGGCTATGTGAGGCGCATTTATCAAATAAAGGGCTATGTAGCGCCAATTATATTAAATGGAAGCCTGTGTTTTGTCCATTATATTAAATAGAGATGTATCTTGGCTCCATTATAATAAATGGAAGGCAATGTGGGGACCATTATATTAAATGGAGGGTTATGTGGGGCCCATTATATTAAATGGAAGCCTATATGGAGCCCAGTAAATTAAATGTAAAGCTATGTGGGGCCCAATATTTTAAATGGAAGGTTAAGTGGGGCCAATTGTATTAAATAGAGGGCTATGTGGTGCCCAATATAAAACATGGAAGGCTTTTTGGTGCCCATTATATTAAATAGAGGGATATTTTGGCCCCATTTTAGTAAATGGAAGGCTATGTCAGGTCCAATATATTAAATGGAGTCCAGTGCGGCCTATTATATTAAATTGACGGTTATGTGGGGTTCAATAAATTAAATGAAAAGCTATGTGGAGCCCAATAAATTAAATTATAGTACATGGAAGGCAATGTGCGGCTCATTATACTATATAGAGGGCTATGTGGGGGCCATTATACTTTATAGAATTCTATGTGGGGGTTCATTATACTTTTGCCAATGGCAAATTGTGTGTTCCGGTGGCACTCCAAAGGTAAAGGGTGTGCTCCGGTGGCACTCCAACGTCATAGGGTGTGCTCTGGTGGCACACCAATGGCAAAAAGGCCAAAGAGTAGACTCTGGTGGCAGACTGAGCAGCCCTAGAGTGCGCCCCAGTGATAAGCAATAAGGCCAAAGAATGTACCCTGGTGGTAGGCTAAAAAGCCCTAGAGTGCGCCCCAGTGGTAAGCAATAAGGCCAAAAAGTGCACCCCGGTGGCAGGCTAAAAAAGCCTAAAATGAGTGCCCCGGTGGTAAGCAAAATGGTCAGAGTGTACCCCGGTCGCAGTTAAAAAGCCCAAGTTGGGTGCCCCGGTGGTAAGCTAAAAGGCCAAAGAGTGCACCCCGGTGGAAGCTAAAAAGCCCAAGATGGGTGCCCCGGTGGTAAGCAAAAAAGGTCACATATTGGGCCCCTCTGGTAGGCCTACGGGAAATAGAGTTCTCCGATGGCACACCAACGGTAAAGGGTGTGCCCGATGGTACTCCAATGGTAAAGGGTGTGCTTCAGTGGCATGCCAGTGGCAAAAAGTGTACTCCGGTGGCATGCTAATGGTGAAAGGTGTGCTCTGTTAGCACCCCAACTGTAAAGAGTGTGTTCCAGTGGCACCCCAGCAGCCAATGGTGTACTTCGGTGGCAGATCATCGGGAAATGGTGTGATATGTAAGGCTCATCATAACAAAAGGGAGGGCTATGTGGGACCCATTATTTTATATGGAAAGCAAGGTGGGGCCCATTATATTAATTAGGGGCTTATGTGGGGCTCTTTATATTAAATAAAAACATATGTGGGTCCCATTAAATAAAATGGAAGGCTATGTGGACCCCATTAAATTAAATGGAAGGCTATGTGGACCCCATTAAATTAAATGGAAGGCTATGTGGGGCCCATTATATTAAATGGAAGCCTATATGGGGCCCAATAAGTTAAATGAAAAGCTACAGTATGTACAGCAATAATAAAAATGGTAATAATACAGGGTGGGCTATTTATATGGATACACCTAAATTAAATGGGAATGGTTGGTGATGTCAACTTCCTGTTTATGGCACATTAGTATATGGGAGGGGGAAACTTTTCCAGATGGGTGGTGACTATGGCGGCCATTTTGAAGTCGGCCATTTTGGATCTAACTTTATTTTTTTCAATGGGAAGAGGGTGATGTGACACATCAAACTTATTGAGAATTTCATAAGAAAATACAATGGTGTGCTTGGTTTTAACATAACTTTATTCTTTCATGAATTTTTTACAAGTTTGACCACTTATAAAATGTGTTTAAAGTGCTGCCCATTGTGTTGGATTGTCAATGCAACCCTCTTCTCCCACTCTTGAAACACTGATAGCAACACCGCAGAAGAAATGCTAGCACAGGCTTTCAGTATCCGTTGTTTCAGATGCTGAAAGGTTATATGGGGCCTATTAAAATAAATGGAAGACTATGCAGGACCTCTTGTAATAACTAGAAGGCAATTTGTGGCCCATTATATTAAACTAGATGGTGGCCCGATTCTAACTCATCGGGTATTCTAGAATATGTATGCGGCCGGCCGCGACCAATCAGCGAACCGTGTTAGTGAGGACCGGAGAGCATGTTTAAATTTGGCGCCAAAACCGGTGATTGGTCACGGCTGGCGGCCGCGACCAATCAGCGAATCGTATTAGTGAGTACCGGGGAGCGGGTACTTCCACTGTGAGCAGCCGGGAGATGACCGGCTGCTCGCAGCAGAAGTATCCCAACCGGCGGCGCCGCTCCCCGGTCCTCCCTTCACACTTGCCGTCGGGAGATCAGCGGCCCTAGCCGCTGATCTAGCGACGGTAGCCGCATGGAGGTCAGCGGCGCCGCAGGTCAGGGTACTTCTGCTGCAAGCAGCCGGGAGATGACCGGCTGCATCGCCACTGACCTCTGTGCAGAGCGGTGTTTAAATTTGGAGCCAATATCGCTGATTGGTCGTGGCCGCCGAATCGTATTAGTGAGGACAGGGGAGCGGCGCTGCCTGTGCGGGTACTTCCACTGCGAGCAGCCGGGAAATGACCGGCTGCTCGCAGCAGAAGTATCCCGACCGGTGGCGCCGCTCCCCGGTCCTCCCTTCACACTTTCCGTTGGAAGATCAGCGGCCCTAACCGCTGATCTCCCGACGGTAGCCGCATGGAGGTCAGCGGCGCCGCTGGTCGGGGTACTTCTGCTGCGAGCAACCGGGAGTTGACCGGCTAGCGCCGGTCATCTCCCGGCTACATCGCCGCTGACCTCCGTGCTGCAGATGAGCTGCTAATGGCCGCCATCTTTTTCTGAAATCCCACGTCGCTGATTGACCACGGTCGGACCAATCAGCGACCTAGGACTTCCTGGACAGAAAGACAGACAGACAGACATGATAAGACGATTATATATATTAAATGTAAGGTTATGTAGGGCCCAACGGGAAAGTGGCGTGCTCCGGTGGCAAGCCAACGGGAAAGTGGCGTGCTCCGGTGGCAAGCCAACGGGAAAGTGGCGTGCTCCGGTGGCAAGCCAACGGGACTGTGGCGTGCTCCGGTGGCAAGCCAACGGGAAAGTGGCGTGCTCCGGTGGCAAGCCAACGGGAAAGTGGCGTGCTCCGGTGGCAAGCCAACGGGAAAGTGGCGTGCTCCGGTGGCAAGCCAACGGGACAGTGGCGTGCTCCGGTGGCAAGCCAACGGGACAGTGGCGTGCTCCGATGGCAAGCCAACGGGACAGTGGCGTGCTCCGGTGGCAAGCCAACGGGAAAGTGGCGTGCTCCGGTGGCAAGCCAACGGGAAAGTGGCGTGCTCCGGTGGCAAGCCAACGGAAAAGTGGCGTGCTTCGGTGGCAAGCCAACGGGAAAGTGGCGTGCTCCGGTGGCAAGCCAACGGGAAAGTGGCGTGCTCCGGTGGCAAGCCAACGGGAAAGTGGCGTGCTCCGGTGGCAAGCCAACGGGAAAGTGGCGTGCTCCGGTGGCAAGCCAACGGGAAAGTGGCGTGCTCCGGTGGCAAGCCAGCGGGACTGTGGCGTGCTCCGGTGGCAAGCCAGCGGGAAAGTGGCGTGCTCCGGTGGCAAGCCAACGGGAAAGTGGCGTGCTCCGGTGGCAAGCCAACGGGAAAGTGGCGTGCTCCGGTGGCAAGCCAACGGGAAAGTGGCGTGCTCCGGTGGCAAGCCAACGGGAAAGTGGCGTGCTCCGGTGGCAAGCCAACGGGACTGTGGCGTGCTCCGGTGGCAAGCCAACGGGAAAGTGGCGTGCTCCGGTGGCAAGCCAACGGGAAAGTGGCGTGCTCCGGTGGCAAGCCAACGGGACAGTGGCGTGCTCCGGTGGCAAGCCAACGGGACAGTGGCGTGCTCCGGTGGCAAGCCAACGGGAAAGTGGCGTGCTCCGGTGGCAAGCCAACGGGAAAGTGGCGTGCTCCGGTGGCAAGCCAACGGGAAAGTGGCGTGCTCCGGTGGCAAGCCAACGGGACAGTGGCGTGCTCCGGTGGCAAGCCAACGGGAAAGTGGCGTGCTCCGGTGGCAAGCCAACGGGAAAGTGGCGTGCTCCGGTGGCAAGCCAACGGGACAGTGGCGTGCTCCGGTGGCAAGCCAACGGGACAGTGGCGTGCTCCGGTGGCAAGCCAACGGGACAGTGGCGTGCTCCGGTGGCAAGCCAACGGGAAAGTGGCGTGCTCCGGTGGCAAGCCAACGGGAAAGTGGCGTGCTCCGGTGGCAAGCCAACGGAAAAGTGGCGTGCTCCGGTGGCAAGCCAACGGGAAAGTGGCGTGCTCCGGTGGCAAGCCAACGGGAAAGTGGCGTGCTCCGGTGGCAAGCCAACGGGAAAGTGGCGTGCTCCGGTGGCAAGCCAACGGGAAAGTGGCGTGCTCCGGTGGCAAGCCAACGGGAAAGTGGCGTGCTCCGGTGGCAAGCCAACGGGAAAGTGGCGTGCTCCGGTGGCAAGCCAGCGGGACTGTGGCGTGCTCCGGTGGCAAGCCAGCGGGAAAGTGGCGTGCTCCGGTGGCAAGCCAACGGGAAAGTGGCGTGCTCCGGTGGCAAGCCAACGGGAAAGTGGCGTGCTCCGGTGGCAAGCCAACGGGAAAGTGGCGTGCTCCGGTGGCAAGCCAACGGGAAAGTGGCGTGCTCCGGTGGCAAGCCAACGGGACTGTGGCGTGCTCCGGTGGCAAGCCAACGGGAAAGTGGCGTGCTCCGGTGGCAAGCCAACGGGAAAGTGGCGTGCTCCGGTGGCAAGCCAACGGGACAGTGGCGTGCTCCGGTGGCAAGCCAACGGGACAGTGGCGTGCTCCGGTGGCAAGCCAACGGGAAAGTGGCGTGCTCCGGTGGCAAGCCAACGGGAAAGTGGCGTGCTCCGGTGGCAAGCCAACGGGAAAGTGGCGTGCTCCGGTGGCAAGCCAACGGGACAGTGGCGTGCTCCGGTGGCAAGCCAACGGGACAGTGGCGTGCTCCGGTGGCAAGCCAACGGGAAAGTGGCGTGCTCCGGTGGCAAGCCAACGGGAAAGTGGCGTGCTCCGGTGGCAAGCCAACGGGAAAGTGGCGTGCTTCGGTGGCAAGCCAACGGGAAAGTGGCGTGCTCCGGTGGCAAGCCAACGGGAAAGTGGCGTGCTCCGGTGGCAAGCCAACGGGACTGTGGCGTGCTTCAGTGGCAAGCCAGCGGGAAAGTGGCGTGCTCCGGTGGAAAGCCAACGGGAAAGTGGCGTGCTCCGGTGGCAAGCTAACGGGAAAGTGGCGTGCTCCGGTGGCAAGCCAACGGGAAAGTGGCGTGCTCCGGTGGCAAGCCAACGGGAAAGTGGCGTGCTCCGGTGGCAAGCCAGCGGGAAAGTGGCGTGCTCCGGTGGCAAGCCAACGGGAAAGTGGCGTGCTCCGGTGGCAAGCCAACGGGAAAGTGGCGTGCTTCGGTGGCAAGCCAACGGGAAAGTGGCGTGCTCCGGTGGCAAGCCAACGGGAAAGTGGCGTGCTCCGGTGGCAAGCCAACGGGAAAGTGGCGTGCTTCGGTGGCAAGCCAACGGGAAAGTGGCGTGCTCCGGTGGCAAGCCAACGGGAAAGTGGCGTGCTCCGGTGGCAAGCCAACGGGACTGTGGCGTGCTTCGGTGGCAAGCCAGCGGGAAAGTGGCGTGCTCCGGTGGCAAGCTAACGGGAAAGTGGCGTGCTCCGGTGGCAAGCCAGCGGGAAAGTGGCGTGCTCCGGTGGCAAGCCAACGGGAAAGTGGCGTGCTCCGGTGGCAAGCCAGCGGGACTGTGGCGTGCTCCGGTGGCAAGCCAGCGGGACTGTGGCGTGCTCCGGTGGCAAGCCAGCGGGAAAGTGGCGTGCTCCGGTGGCAAGCCAACGGGAAAGTGGCGTGCTCCGGTGGCAAGCCAACGGGAAAGTGGCGTGCTCCGGTGGCAAGCCAACGGGAAAGTGGCGTGCTTCGGTGGCAAGCCAACGGGAAAGTGGCGTGCTCCTGTGGCAAGCCAACGGGAAAGTGGCGTGCTTCGGTGGCAAGCCAACGGGAAAGTGGCGTGCTCCGGTGGCAAGCCAACGGGAAAGTGGCGTGCTCCGGTGGCAAGCCAGCGGGAAAGTGGCGTGCTCCGGTGGCAAGCCAACGGGAAAGTGGCGTGCTCCGGTGGCAAGCCAACGGGAAAGTGGCGTGCTTCGGTGGCAAGCCAACGGGAAAGTGGCGTGCTCCGGTGGCAAGCCAACGGGAAAGTGGCGTGCTCCGGTGGCAAGCCAACGGGAAAGTGGCGTGCTTCGGTGGCAAGCCAACGGGAAAGTGGCGTGCTCCGGTGGCAAGCCAACGGGAAAGTGGCGTGCTCCGGTGGCAAGCCAACGGGACTGTGGCGTGCTTCGGTGGCAAGCCAGCGGGAAAGTGGCGTGCTCCGGTGGCAAGCTAACGGGAAAGTGGCGTGCTCCGGTGGCAAGCCAGCGGGAAAGTGGCGTGCTCCGGTGGCAAGCCAACGGGAAAGTGGCGTGCTCCGGTGGCAAGCCAGCGGGACTGTGGCGTGCTCCGGTGGCAAGCCAGCGGGACTGTGGCGTGCTCCGGTGGCAAGCCAGCGGGAAAGTGGCGTGCTCCGGTGGCAAGCCAACGGGAAAGTGGCGTGCTCCGGTGGCAAGCCAACGGGAAAGTGGCGTGCTCCGGTGGCAAGCCAACGGGAAAGTGGCGTGCTTCGGTGGCAAGCCAACGGGAAAGTGGCGTGCTCCTGTGGCAAGCCAACGGGAAAGTGGCGTGCTCCGGTGGCAAGCCAACGGGAAAGTGGCGTGCTTCGGTGGCAAGCCAACGGGAAAGTGGCGTGCTCCGGTGGCAAGCCAACGGGAAAGTGGCGTGCTCCGGTGGCAAGCCAACGGGACTGTGGCGTGCTTCGGTGGCAAGCCAGCGGGAAAGTGGCGTGCTCCGGTGGCAAGCCAACGGGAAAGTGGCGTGCTCCGGTGGCAAGCCAACGGGAAAGTGGCGTGCTTCGGTGGCAAGCCAACGGGAAAGTGGCGTGCTCCGGTGGCAAGCCAACGGGAAAGTGGCGTGCTTCGGTGGCAAGCCAACGGGACTGTGGCGTGCTTCGGTGGCAAGCCAGCGGGAAAGTGGCGTGCTCCGGTGGCAAGCCAACGGGAAAGTGGCGTGCTCCGGTGGCAAGCCAACGGGAAAGTGGCGTGCTCCGGTGGCAAGCCAACGGAAAAGTGGCGTGCTCCGGTGGCAAGCCAACGGGAAAGTGGCGTGCTCCGGTGGCAAGCCAACGGGACTGTGGCGTGCTCCGGTGGCAAGCCAACGGGAAAGTGGCGTGCTCCGGTGGCAAGCCAACGGGACAGTGGCGTGCTCCGGTGGCAAGCCAACGGGAAAGTGGCGTGCTCCGGTGGCAAGCCAACGGGAAAGTGGCGTGCTCCGGTGGCAAGCCAACGGGAATGTGGCGTGCTCCGCTGGCAAGCCAACGGGAAAGTGGCGTGCTCCGGTGGCAAGCCAACGGGAAAGTGGCGTGCTCCGGTGGCAAGCCAACGGGACTGTGGCGTGCTTCGGTGGCAAGCCAGCGGGAAAGTGGCGTGCTCCGGTGGCAAGCCAACGGGAAAGTGGCGTGCTCCGGTGGCAAGCCAACGGGAAAGTGGCGTGCTCCGGTGGCAAGCCAACGGAAAAGTGGCGTGCTCCGGTGGCAAGCCAACGGAAAAGTGGCGTGCTCCGGTGGCAAGCCAACGGGAAAGTGGCGTGCTTCGGTGGCAAGCCAACGGGAAAGTGGCGTGCTCCGGTGGCAAGCCAACGGGACTGTGGCGTGCTCCGGTGGCAAGCCAACGGGACTGTGGCGTGCTTCGGTGGCAAGCCACCGGGAAAGTGGCGTGCTCCGGTGGCAAGCCATCGGGAAAGTGGCGTGCTCCGGTGGCAAGCCAACGGGAAAGTGGCGTGCTCCGGTGGCAAGCCAACGGGAAAGTGGCGTGCTCCGGTGGCAAGCCAACGGGAAAAGGTGTGCTCCGGTGGCATGCTAATGGTAAAGGTGTGCTCCAGTGGCATTCTAACGGTAAAGGTGTGCTGCGGTCACATGCTAATGGTAAAGGTGTGCTCCGGTGACATGCTAACAGGAATAGGTGTGCTCCGATGGCATGCTAACGGGAATAGGTGTGCCCGGTGGCATACTAACGGGAAAAGGTGTGCTACGGTGGCATGCTAGCCGGAAATGGTGTGCTTCGGTGGCATGATAACGACAAATGGGGTACTCCATTGGCACCACAATGGTCAAGGGACTTGGAAATGTCACATGTGAAGTCATACTCGCATAGTGTCTGTTGTTGCAGGGATCAAAAGAGCGACCCGGTGGAACAAGATGTGGACACTGTGCGGCAGATGGTGGTTTAAGGACAGCAAACAGCAAAATAAGACCAAGCAACAGCAAGAAAACAATCCAAGAATTACCGCAGCAGACAAGTAAGTGATTGTGATTCTTTTAAACGGTGATGTATGATCAGATGAAGTGGAATGCAGTAAGTTTGGAAATATGATTAACATGTTAATAAAGTGTCTGAAATGTATGAGCGAGAAAGAGAAAAAGGTGGATTGTTACAGGGGGACAGCTGAGAGTAGGGAGTTGCAGAGAAAGTCCTTGTGACAGGTTTAAGATGTATACGGCGGTTTATTGCCTCCTCCACATACAAAGGCAGGAGATGAGACTATCAAACTATTGAACTTGGAGTTGTCAGTAATGTTGGAGGTGAAATTAATAAAGCAAGTAAAATGGGAAAGAAAAAAAGGGGTTGTATGTTTGCCTGGTCAGAGGGATGTTTGCCTGGTCATGGGGATGTTTGTCTGGTCAGGGGGATGTTTGCCTGGTCAGGGGAATGTTTGCCTGGTCAGGGGCATGGTTGCCTGGTCAGGGGGATGGTTGCCTGGTCAGGAGGATGTTTGCCTGGTCAGAGGGATGTTTGTCTGGTCAGGGGGATGTTTGCCTGGTCAGAGGGATGTTTGCCTGGTCAGGGGGATGTTTGCCTGGTCAGGGGGATGTTTGCCTGGTCAGGGGGATGGTTGCCTGGTCAGGAGGATGTTTGTCTGGTCAGGTGGATGTTTGTCTGGTCAGAGGGATGTTTGTCTGGTCAGAGTGATGTTTGTCTGGTCAGAGGGATGTTTGCTTCACGTTGGGGAAGAGGGAAAGGACTGAATGATCCGGCACCTGTCCTATCCACAGGATGGTCAGCTAGTGCCGCCATTGGGAAAGAGCTGACCTAGTGTCACTATCAATCATCAGAGTCTGCAGTACAACTGATTAGGGGTCCAGCAGGGGGGCGCTGATGACACAGGTGGACCTTGGGGCGGTTTTCCGGTTGCGGACGCTGCACCTAGAGGGTTTTCTTCATGTAATTATCCTCCTCACATTGCAGACTTGTGAACTTTATAAATTTTCTTCATTTGCTTATTTTCTTCCTTCTCTCCCAAACACGTTGCTGAAGTGCTGTCTCACCCCCACTGCCCCCATCCAGAAGCTTCTTGTGGCTGCTGTTCAGCGAGATTTGTCCTCTATATACCAGCAGTCTGTGTATGGGCCTGTCCCTGTCTGATCCTCTGCTCTCCACCCCTGCACTCAGACATGGGAAACCCTGTACTCTGATTACTTCACATCTTGGTGAACAACAGCTGAAAGGACCCTATAAAGGAGCCTGTACCAGGCAGGTGACAGCGGTGCAGCATTCTGCTTGTGGGGGCAATCGGGCGGTGGAGTCAGAAATTGGGGAATACTTGGGTGCTCTCTGGACGGACAATATTAGTGCTGCAGTAATTTCCCACAAGTTTTTGCACAGAGCGGCCACTAATATAGAATAAAGTAAAACAATTGTGCTCTGTAAATAATGGCTGTGCTTTGCTACAAATGCTTCATGTTTGCAGGAGGTTTTTTTTTCTTTAATAAATTTTATTTAGTTTATAATTGATTTTTTCTCTTTCTGCTAGATATCAGCACATGATAGAGGCCGTACGGGACTGGTATAAGAAGTTCTTGGCTGAGAAGGAAAGAAGCTTCATTCCTCCATGAGCTGCAGTTCTTTGTGTCCAGTCGGGAGCTCTATTAGTAAGTAGATTTTATCACCGGCGCAGACATTTCCGGGAAGGTTCCAATTGGCCGAATACAAGACGTTCATTAAACTCTTCATTTGAAATAAACGTCTGGTTATCATCCACAATACTTAATACCGGTCACTTGTCACAAATTTGTATATTTTTTACCTGTTATAAAATGCTGCTCATCCCTTGAATCTTTTCTTTTTTTTTGTCATTTTAGACAAAACATTACATATTTCTGACAAGTCCCAGGTCTTTTCACACCACTCGTTTTGCAGGTTCTTTAATACTACAGCACTTACGTTATTGGGGTCATTTTTGTGCAGTTTGCAGTTACATGATTTTTTATACATGTTTTTTTTTAGCTTTGTCTTGTTATTACATCACATTCATCTTTTTCCTCTCTTGCTTTCCTGGACTGAAGGAAACATATCTCCAAGTCACTCTGAGCTGCCGGCAGGAGAGATGGACCCTCAGGAGCCTCCTAGTCTTCAGAATCCACATGAAGGAGAAGTCCAAGAACAAGAAAGGCCTCCGACAGCAGAGCAACCTGTCCGCCAAAAAGTCCCAGAAGAAGAAGCGATGGTCCCGCAGCTCATCTGTGTTTTTCCTAAATGTGGATTATACTTTTACTGATTGTAATTTTCTTGGTCAATACCAGATAAAGTTTTGGATGACAACTGTCTGAACTTGTGTCTTATTTTACATTTCTCCTTTTTTCTTCTTGCTTCCCCTCCAGTGAGATCTGGCTTAGGTGATAAAAGCCTTTCTCTATCCGGTATTTTTGCAGCAGGCTGGAGAATGACTTTCTGGAGATAACTTGCCTTAGTCTCAGGTGCCCATACACTAGTTAGCTTTAGACCGGACGCTTGTCCACACAACACATCCCGACTCCCCCATATACATGAATGTGGTTATATGTGTGGGGGAGATGGCCCCATACACAGCACATGGTCGGCTGCTCCAGCAAAAATCCTTGGGTTTGACCTACCTTCCTGTAATATATATGGGGGGCCATTAGTTGGATGTTTGCAGGACCCCTCTTTGTCCGACAGCTTCCCTCCCCCATACATAGCAAGCAGTGTACATACAAGCTCCCTTCCCGCACATACAGCATATATAGCATATAAAGAAAAAACCTAGAAGTCTGAACTGAAACATAAATTGATGTGCATGCAAAATGTAAATGCATGTTCACACAAGGCCACTAGACAAAGAAAAACCAAAGACAAGCAAAATACCCAAGTAACCGGAAGTGAATGGGTAAATCGCAAAGTGCAAAAATAATAAATAATGAAGGGTATTTAGTTAACATAATTTTGATAAAAATAATGCAAAAGCTATACCGCCACATCACGGCAACCCTTATGGGACAGTCCTAACTCTAATATTAAAACCTTACCATTTGTCAAGTGACGTACATATGGATAAGGGCAGAGAGACTGACCCCCTAGTAGAAGCATAGACCTGAGGCAGAATAAACATTTCAGCTCAGACAAAGGGCGGCCACACCCTTATATGTACTAAAGCACACTGAACTACAAAGAAAAAACCTAGAAGTCTGAACTGAAACATAAATTGATGTGCATGCAAAATGTAAATGTATGTTCACACAAGGCCACTAGACAAAGAAAAACCAAAGACAAGCAAAATACCCAAGTAACCGGAAGTGAATGGGTAAATCGCAAAGTGCAAAAATAATAAATAATGAAGGGTATTTAGTAGTGAAGAGCGAGCACTAAAATGCTCGGGGGCTCGAAGCTCGGGCCGAGCTCGCCATGATACTCGGTTGCTCGACCTGAGCCACGAGCCCAATGTTAGTCAATGGGAGACCCGAGAATTTTCGCGGCGGCATCCCCGGCTGTCTGTTAAAAGCCTAACAAGTGCCCAAAACGATAGTGACAGTGCTAAAATGACATGGGGACAGCATGGGGATAGCCCCAGGAAGCATTTCTGACCCCCAGGTCACTGCTGTCAACAACGTGGTCAGAGGTATTAAGCCACTTTTAAGGGCTCACAATAAAACGTTCAAAAACGAAACTGAAACTGCTTTCAGTTAAGGAAGTTCCTTTCCAGGGTAAAGACTCGTGTATAAGGTAAAATAAATAACAAAAAAAAAAATACTCCTCCACACCTTGGGCTATGTTCACAAGTGGCATTTTTTATGCGTTTTTGCACTTTTGTATTGCTTCAACCGTGACAAATGCATTCACCGGGAAATGTCATTTTAACATTTTACAACCTTATCTGGCCATGTGCTGTGTGACACATGCATACAGTGCTGAAAAGACATGGGGACAGCATGGGGAAGACCCCTGGAAGCATCTCTGACTCCCCGGTCACTGCCTAAAAGTGTGGCAATCAGAAGTCATCCTTGAAGCATCAGAAGATGCAGACTTGCAATTATCCCCGTGCAAGTTCTTGTCCCAGGGCAGGGTTCAATTGTACCTCTCCCATTCCTTGCAATGCAAGCGCAAATATGCAGCCAACCACCCACCCACCCCCAGGCTGCAATACCATACTGCTTGCTTGCACTTGAAATTGGGCCTTTTAGGCATGTGGAGGCGGAATCTGGCCACCATGTCATGGCAGCGTTGGCGGCCTGGTATCCATACTCAGTCCCCAGCCGCCCGGCGGCGGGGTGTCCACACTCGGTCCCCAACCGCCAGGGGGCGGCCGGGTGTCCATACTCGGTCCCCAGCCGCCTGGGGGCAGCCGGGTGTCCATAAACGGCCCCCAGCCGCCCCTATTTCTCCTTGAAACATCCCCCCACACACTTTTCTTAGCTAGGCCTGCTTTAGGGCAGCATTGGACGAGCCCACCAGAGAACCAGACTCCTCCGGTGGGCCCTGGCTTCTCCATCAGGGGAGTTGAGAGTGACAAGGTGAGGACCATGATGATGATGATACAAGTTAGCATCTGCTTTGTTTTCTTGGAATGCAAGCGAAGTGTGCAGCCTGCCATCCACCCACCCACCGCCAGACTGCAATACCATACTGCTTGCTTGCTTGCACTTGAAATTGGGCCTTTTTAGGCACGTGGAGGCGGAATCTGACCACCGCGTCAAGGCAGCATTGGCGGCCTGCAATCCATACTCAGTCCCCAGCCGCCCGGCTGCCAGGTGTCCACACTCGGTCCCCAGCCGCCAGGGGGCGGCCGGGAGTCCATACTCGGTCCCCAGCCGCCCCGCGGCCGGGTGTTCACACACGGTCCCCAGCCGCCTGGGGGCAGCCGGGTGTCCATAAACGGTCCCCAGTCGCCCCTATTTCTCCTTGGAACATCCCCCCACACACTTTTCTTAGCCTGGCCTGCTTTAGGGCAGCATTGGACGAGCCCACCAGAGAACCAGACTCCTCCGGTGGGCCCTGGCTTCTCCATCAGGGGAGTTGAGAGTGACAAGGTGAGGACCATGATGATGATGATACAAGTTAGCATCTGCTTTGTTTTGTTGGAATGCAAGCGCATGTATGTAGTAGCGGCTAGGCCTGAGGTGGTCAGCGTTTTCGCGCATATCCTACCTCCTCCGAGGATTGCTGGATGTTTTCCTGCTACTATCCCAGTTCTATGACTCCCGTTAAAACGAAGCTTCAGGTGATGAATGATGGATGAGGTGGTGGCAAAGGAGAAAGAGCAGGAGGAACAGGGACCATTCACATCAATATCAGGCCAGTCAACCACATATGTCTTGTAGGATATGTTTCTGTAACAAAAGGAGCAGTTTGGCTACACAGTTATAGGGCATACAGTGAGTGCAATGCCTACCAAAAATTTCGAGGCACTCCAATGTACCTTGGAAATGACATGGAGGTCAGAGGGCCTTAACTAAACCGTTTTTTTCCATTTATAGCAACTGGGTCTCCTGTACACTGTTGGCCTAAGCAGTGAATGGAAGGCTTTCCAAAAATTATGAGGAACTGCAATGCCCCTTGAAACAGACATGGATTACAGCGTACTAAAAACCTTCTACCCACTATTGGGGAGTGGGTCTCCCTTAGTTTTCGCCTTTGCATTGAAAAGCAAAAGCTGACTAAAATTAGGAGGAAATGCAATGTCCGTTGGAAGAGTCGTGGAGGTAAGAGGTAATTAAAAACAACATTTCAATGCCCCTAGGAAGAGCTGTGGAGTTCAGAGTGGCTTAAGAAGACTTTTGATGTCCCTTTGAACAGACGTGGAGGTCACAGTAGCTTAACAAGATGGTTTTAATGCCCCTCGGAAAAGACGTGGAGGTCCCAGTAGCATAACCAGACGATTTGAATGCCCCTTCCAAGAGCCATACAGTACAGCATAGTACAAACATTATTCCCATTATTGGGGAGTGGGTCTCCCATAGTATTTGCTTATGCCTTCCAAGCAAAAGATGCCAAAAATTAGGACGGAGGAACTTGCAGTGCCCCTTACAAGAGCCATGCAGTACAGCATATTACAAACATTATATTAAGAGGAAATGCAATGCCCGTTCGAAGAGTCGTGGAGGTTAGAGTTAATTAAAAACAACATATCAATGCCCCTTGGAAGAGCTGTGGAGTTCAGAGTGGTTTAACAAGACACTTTTAATGCCCCTCAAAAGAGATGTGGAGGTCCCAGTAGCTTAACAAGATGGTGTTAATACCCCTTGGTAAAGTGGTGGAGGTCCCAGTAGCTTAACAAGACGGTTTTAATGCCCCTCGGAAAAGTGGTGGAGGTCACAGTAGCTTAAGAAAAAGCTTTTAATGCCCCTCAGAAGAAAAGTGGAGATCCCAGTAGCTTAACAAGACGGTTTTAATGCACCTTGGAAAAGTGGTGGCGGTCACAGTAGCTCAACAAGACGCTATTAATGCCCCTCAGAAGAGACGTGGAGGACCCAGTAGCTTAACAAGACGGTTTGAATGCCCCTTGGAAGAGACGTGGAGGTCCCAGTAGCTTAACAAGACGGTTTTAATGCTCCTCAGAAAAGTGGTGGAGGTCCCAGTAGCTTAACAAGACGGTTTTAATGCCCCTCGGAAAAGTGGTGGAGGTCACAGTAGCTTAACAAGACGCTTTTAATGCCCCTCGGAAGAGACGTGGAGGTCCAAGTAGCTTAACAAGACGGTTTGAATGCCCCTTGGAAGAGACGTGGAGGTCCCAGTATCTTAACAAGACGGTTTTAATGCCCCTCGGAAAAGTGGTGGAGGTCACAGTAGCTTAACAACACGCTTTTAATGCCCCTCAGAAGAGACGTGGAGGTCCCAGTAGCTTAACAAGACGGTTTGAATGCCCCTTGGAAGAGACGTGGAGGTCCCAGTAGCTTAACAAGATGGTTTAAATGCTCCTCAGAAAAGTGGTGGAGGTCCCAGTAGCTTAACAAGATGCTTTCAATGCCCCTCGGAAAAGTGGTGGAGGTCCCAGTAGCTTAACAAGACGGTTTTAATGCCCCTTGGAAAAGTGGTGGAGGTTGCAGTAGCTTAACAAGATGGTTTGAATGCCCCTTGGAAGAGACGTGGAGGTCCCAGTAGCTTAACAAGACGGTTTGAATGCCCCTCGGAAGAGACGTGGAGGTCCCAGTAGCTTAACAAGACGGTTTTAATGCCCCTCGAAAAAGTGGTGGAGGTCACAGTAGCTTAACAAGACGCTTTTAATGCCCCGCAGATAAGTGGTGGAGGTCCCAGTAGCTTAACAAGACGGTTTGAATGCCCCTTGGAAGAGACATGGAGGTCCCAGTAGCTTAACAAGACGGTTTTAATGCTTCTCGGAAAAGTGGTGGAGGACCCAGTAGCTTAATAAGACGCTTTTACTGCCCCTTGAAAAAGTGGTGGAGGTCGCAGTAGCTTAACAAGACGGTTTGAATGCCCCTTGGTAGAGACGTGGAGGTCCCAGTAGCTTAACAAGACGGTTTGAATGCCCCTTGGAAGAGAAGTTGAGGTCCCAGTAGCTTAAAAAGACGGTTTTAATGCCCCTCGGAAAAGTGGTGGAGGTCACAGTAGCTTAACACGTCGCTTTTAATGCCCCTCAGAAGAGAAGTGGAGGTCCCAGTAGCTTAACAAGACGGTTTGAATGCCCCTTGGAAGAGACGTGGAGGTCCCAGTAGCTTAACAAGACTGTTTTAATGCCCCTCGGAAAAGTGGTGGAGGTCCCAGTAGCTTAACAAGACGGTTTTAATGGCCCTTTGAATAGTGGTGGAGGTCGCAGTAGCTTAACAAGACGGTTTGAATGCCCCTTGGAAGAGACGTTTAGGTCCCAGTAGCTTAACAAGACGGTTTGAATGCCCCTTTGAAGAGACGTGGAGGTCCCAGTAGCTTAACAAGTCGGTTTTAATGCCCCTCGCCAAAGTGGTGGAGGTCGCAGTAGCTTAGCAAGACGGTCAGAATGCCCCTTGGAAGAGACGTGGAGGTCACAGTGGCTTAACAAGATGGTTTTAATGCTCCTCGGAAAAGTGGTGGAGGTCCCAGTAGCTTAACAAGATGGTTTTAATGCTCCTCGGAAAAGTGGTGGAGGTCCCAGTAGCTTAACAAGATGCTTTTAATGCCCCTCGGAAAAGTGGTGGAGGTCCCAGTAGCTTAACATGACGCTTTGAATGCCCCTTGGAAGAGACGTGGAGGTCCCAGTAGCTTAACAAGACTGTTTGAATGCCCCTTGGAAGAGACGTGGAGGTCCCAGTAGCTTAACAAGACGGTTTGAATGCCCCTCGGAAAAGTGGTGGAGGTCACAGTAGCTTAACAAGACGCTGTTAATGTCCTCAGAAGAGACGTGGAGGTCTAAGTAGCTTAACAAGACTGTTTGAATGCCCCTTGGAAGAGACGTGGAGGTCCCAGGAGCTTAACAAGACTGCTTGAATGCCCCTTGGAAGAGACGTGGAGGTCCCAGTAGCTTAACAAGACGGTTTTAATGCTTCTCGGAAAAGTGGTGGAGGACCCAGTAGCTTAATAAGACGCTTTTACTGCCCCTCGAAAAAGTGGTGGAGGTCGCAGTAGCTTAACAAGACGGTTTGAATGCCCCTTGGTAGAGACATGGAGGTCCCAGTAGCTTAACAAGACGGTTTGAATGCCCCTTGGAAGAGACGTTGAGGTCCCAGTAGCTTAACAAGACTGTTTTAATGCCCCTCGGAAAAGTGGTGGAGGTCACAGTAGCTTAAAACGTCGCTTTTAATGCCCCTCAGAAGAGAAGTGGAGGTCCCAGTAGCTTAACAAGACGGTTTGAATGCCCCTTGGAAGAGACGTGGAGGTCCCAGTAGCTTAACAAGACTGTTTTAATGTCCCTCGGAAAAGTGGTGGAGGTCCCAGTAGCTTAACAAGACGGTTTGAATGCTCCTTGGAAGAGACGTGGAGGTCCCAGTAGCTTAAGAAGACGGTTTGAATGCCCCTTGGAAGAGACGTGGAGGTCCCAGTAGCTTAACAAGTCGGTTTTAATGCTTC
This sequence comes from Phyllobates terribilis, assembly GCF_046119375.1. Lineage (NCBI taxonomy): Eukaryota > Metazoa > Chordata > Amphibia > Anura > Dendrobatidae > Phyllobates > Phyllobates terribilis. The sequence continues at coordinate 1,021,329 of NW_027363258.1, forward strand.
TCGGAAAAGTGGTGGAGGTCCCAGTAGCTTAATAAGACGCTTTTAATGCCCCTCGAAAAAATGGTGGAGGTCGCAGTAGCTTACCAAGACGGTTTGAATGCCCCTTGGAAGAGACGTGGAGGTCCCAGTAGCTTAACAAGACAGTTTGAATGCCCCTTGGAAGAGACGTGGAGGTCCCACTAGCTTAACAAGACGTTTTTAATGCCCCTCGGAAAAGTGGTGGACGTACCAGTAGCTTAATAAGACGCTTTTAATGCCCCTCAGAAAAGTGGTGGAGGTCCCAGTAGCTTAACAAGACGGTTTGAATGCCCCTTGGAAGAGATGTGGAAGTCCCAGTAGATTAACAAGACGGTTTTAATGCTCCTCGGAAAAGTGGTGGAGGTCGCAATAGCTTAACAAGACGCTTTTAATGCCCCTTACAAGAGCCATACAGTACAGCATTTTAAAAATATTATTCCCATTATTGGGGAGTGGGTCTCCCACAGTCTTTGCTTATGCCTTCCAAGCAAAAGCTGACAAAAATAAGGACGGAGGAACTTTCAATAATGGCAACACGGACCACGGTCACCCTGGTGGTATAGTGGTGGTGGAGGCTGAGGATAAGGAGAAGAACATAAAACAGCCGAAATGAGGAAGCGTATACCCATGTGTGGGTGTGAAGCGGTGCATGTGAATACACCTTCCGAAATAACACAGTGGATTTGACGTTATGTTACTCTGCTGTCATTTGGTGGTGATGAGAAGTCTGGCCCAATCCAGCTACTGTTCATTTTGATAAGGGTCAGCTTGTCAGTTGACAGGCGAGTGCGCTTATCAATTATAATTACCCCAGCAGCACTAAAAACACGCACCGATAACACGCTAGCGGCAGGGCAGGCCAGGACCTCCAAGGCATACAGAGCGATTTCATTCCAAGTGTCCAGCTTGGATACCCAATAATTAAAAGGCACAGAGGAATCAAGGAGGACGCTGGTACGGTCGGCAAGGTACTCCCTCACCATCTTTTGAAACTTTCCACTGCTTGTGAGAGTACCCCGCGCCTCAGGGCCTGTAAGCTGGGCAGGTCTCAGAAAACTGTCCCAGAATGTTGACAGTGTTCCCCTGCCTCTGCTGGATTGGAGTTGCCTCTCTCTCGCTTGTACGCCTTGGTTGGTCAACGAACTGTGACCTCTGCCGCTAGCGTGTTCAGATGGGAATTTTTTTTTAACAGTTCTGCAGCAAGGGCCTTCTGGTACTGCCCCATTTTCGTAGACCTCTCCACCTCAGGAATAAGAGAGTGAAAGTTCTCCTTGTAGCGGGGGTCTAAAAGTGTCACCAACCAGTAATGACTGTCACCCAACATTTTGACAACGCGAGGGTCACGGTTAAGGCAGAGTAACATAAAGTCAGCCATGCGTGCCAGACTGGTAACGGGCAAGACTTCCGTGTCGTCACCAAGATGACGACTGACCATGCTCTCCTCCTCCTCCTCCCCCCCCCCTGTCCTCAGGCCACCCACGCTGAACTGACAGTATGACAGTTGTACAGGTACTACCGTCTACAGCGCATGATACAAGCTCCTGTTCTTCCTCCTCCTCCTCTCCCTCATTGTCCCCCAATGCACGTTGGGATGAGATGAGGCTGGGCTGTGTGTAATCGACCGCTACGGCTTCTTGATCCATTTCATCATACTCTGGCTGCAATGCCTCCTCTTTAATTCTCTGCAGAGAGCATTACAAAAGACAGACAAGTGGAATGCTGACGCTAATGATGGCGTCATCGCCACTCACCATCTTGGTGGACTCCTCAAAGTTTGTCAAGATGGTACATACAGTACAGACCAAAAGTTTGGACACACCTTCTCATTTAAAGATTTTTCTGTATTTTCATGACTATGAAAATTGTACATTCACACTGAAGGCATCAAAACTATGAATTAACACATGTGGAATTATATACTTAACAAAAAAGTGTGAAACAACTGAAAATATGTCTTATATTCTAGGTTCTTCAAAGTAGCCACCTTTTGCTTTGATGACTGCTTTGCACACTCTTGAGAGACTGCCATAAAGACTGAGAGGAGGGGGCATCTTTGCATGCAGTATGGACAGGGGATTGCCATGCACACACAACAGGTGACACCAGCTGACACTGGTCATGGACCCTGGGGTTCGCCCCACAAAGTCGGGTGCTTTGCTGCCATGTACCTGATCATGCTGGTGGTGGTCAGGCTGGTAGTTTTGTCACCCCTGCTGATGCTGGCATGGCAGGTGGTACAAATGGCCTTTTTGGGGATATCAGCAGAGTCTTTAAAAAAATTCCTGACTCTGGAAGACCTACAGGTTGTACTGGCAACGTCCCTCGTGTTGGTGTTACGGGGAACTATTGCCGGCCTTCTGTGTGCGGCCACCACACTGCTTTTTTCTGTCTGTTGGGGTACTCTGCCTCCCTCACCCTGTCTGCTGCTGGCCTCGCTCTGCATGTCCTCCTGCCACATTGGGTCAGTTACTAGATCATCCACCACCTCCTCCTCTTCCACTTGCGCACCACGATCCTCCTCCTCACTTCCTGGCAATTGTGTCTCGTCATCGTCAACCTCTTGTGACAAATTGCCAGCGTTGACTTCCTCTGGCCGTGGCTGTTCAAATATTTGGGCATCTCTACATGGGATCTCCTCTTCCACCACTTCAAGCGGAGCAGGCGAGGGGCACAAATCTGGAAATGGACCAGTGAACAGCTCTTCAGAGTGTCCAAGTGTGGGATCAGTTGCTGTCTGACGACACTCGGCATGGTGGGAGGTAGGAGCATCAGGGTGAGGAGGAGTATGCGGTCGAGACTCATGGCTACTAAGAGTTGACCGTGTGGAAGACAGACCGGAGGTGGTGGTGCCCAGGTAACTGGAAGTATTATCTGCTATCCAATTAATAACCTGTTCACACTGATCTGGTGTTGTTCTGTGCTTCCCTAGTAATTCGGTCAAGAAGTGGGAGCGAGAAGATATGGCTGTTGGTTGTGGCACATTTTCACCTTGGCCACGGCCCCGTCCTCTGCATGCACCATCACCAGAACGTCCACTTCCATGTCCCTTGCCACGCGCCTTGCCCATTGTAAAGTAAGTAAAATAGCTTACACTCGCACCATCAATGGAAAAAGGGTAATAAAGTAGATTAGAACCGTGGAAGAGGAAAACCACAGTTCTATTTCTCTGGCCTACACCCAACTCTTTTAAACAATCTGAACAATCAGGGAGAAACTATTACTGTTTTTCTTTACGGAAAAAATACCAAAAGGTGAATAATAGAGATTTTTTACCGTGGAATGGCAAAACCACAGTTATTGTTTACTGGGGTATACCAGAAAATTTTAAATAGATATATTTGTGTCTGAACAATCAGGAGACACTACTACTGTTTTTCTTTGCGGCAAAAAATGCCAAAAGCAGGATAATAGAGATTTTTTACCGTGGAACAGCAAAACCACAGTTATAATTTACTGGTGTATACCAGACTATTTTCAACAGATATATTTGTGTCTGAACAATCAGGAGACACTATTAGTTTTTTTTTTTTACGGTGACACATATTACAATAACTTGCACCCATAGTGCAAAAAAAACAAAAACCCTAAAAAAACACAATGGGTTCAACCGTACTCAAATTGTTAACTAGGAGCAATGATTAGTGTGAATAATAGAATATTTTGATTGGAGATGATCCAACCTCTGGTTCCACCACTGATCCTGAGAATGAAGGAATGGGGAACCTATCAGCTTTTTTTTTTCCTGCACAGCTGTGCTCCCAACCACCCACAGTGCAAAAAAAACCCCTAAAAAAACAATAGGTATAACCGTACTCAAATTGATAATTGGGAGCAACGATTAGTGTGAAGGATATAATATTGTGATTGGCGATGTTCCATCCACTGATTCTGAGAATGAAGAAATGGGAAACCTATCAGCTTTTTTTCCTGCACAGCTGTGCTCCCACCCATTGCGCAAAAATACCCTAAAAAAATGCACGTACTCAAATTGTTAATTGGGAGCAATGATGAGTGTGAAGGGATATAATATCTTGATTGGCGATGGTCCGACCTGTGGTTCCGCCACCGATCCCAAGAATGAAGGAATTGAGAACCTGTAAGCTTTTTTTTTCCTGCACAGCTGTGCTCCCAACCACCCACCCACAGTGCAAAAAATAAAAAAAACAATAGATCCAACTGTACTCAAATTTTTAAATTGGGAGCGTGAAAAAAATAATGCATCCACTTCTTTCTAAATTAGGCTGTCAGACCCCCAAGAATGACATCCTAGTAATATGCCATGACTTATACCTCTTTAAATGTATGCAAAGGATAAACCTGGATATCCAGGTATACGTTCTATTGATTGATTTCTATAAGGGCCTATTTACACACGTAAATGTGTATCTGCTACGGACATGAATGATCGGCTGCAGCCCTTCCACTTGGCCAGTCAATGGATCCGCAAATCACAACAAGTAATTCAAGGAAATGGAAAAGTAAAAAAAAAATTTCTAGTAACATTGCATAGCGTACCGGCGATTGCGCTATTTAACTTGCCATCAGTGATTGACGGCATATAAATGGTTAAACAGCAGTGATTGACGCTTCGCTCTGGCCGCTGCTGTTACAGCAAGATGTCAGCTGTGTAGGATGGGGGCTCTGCTCCTGAGCCCACCCGAAACAGCAATCCAATGGACGGTTTCACACACCACATTATCCAGTGGTGTTTAATTTGCTTTTCTATTTAGGAAACAAAACCGTTTTAATAACGTTTTCCTTCTCTGGTATCTAGGAGCCATTTCAGCTATTTGTAAAGGGAATCTGTCAGCAGGTTTTTCTTGGCTATTCTGAGAGCAGCATGATGGGGTGAGCGCCACACTAGGAGTAGGACCACCGAGCCCAGAGCTACTGCAAGACGTGCAGACAATATATACCAGGTATGAATGAATCCAATACAACATTATTGTTACTTGGGAATTAACCTACTTGGATATAATACATCCCTTGATATGTATATACCATAAGGTCATTATCTTGGGAATGCCTATATTGGCTTTTATTATTTGGGATTATATCCTTTTACTATGTGACCTAGGATATACTATCAGTATGCATTAGCACAATTGGAGCTACTACTATTTAGCCCTGGTGTCTCTGCAATTCAAATATTTACATTATACCTCCTCACTATTATATGGTATTACTATATATATGTGTGTGTGCTCTTTTCTTTCCCGCCATGTACCCAAATTATTATAATAAAGGTCTTTTTTAACACATTGACCCCTTGTCGGATGTACTATATATTGGTTGTTGTTGAGAGCAGCATGATGTAGAGACAAAGACCCTGATTCTAGGGACGTCTCACTTACAGGGCTGCTTGTTGTAGTTTTGATAAAAATCACACTTTTATTAGCAGAAGATTATCACTAGAGGACTAGTAAACCTGCAGCCAGGTAGTCCAACCACGCCCCCCACCACTGATTGGCAGTTTATATACAGTGTACACAGAAAGCAGCCAATCAGTGGTGTGGGTGGGGTTATTATACAGAGTTCAGCATTCAGAGATCTGCATGAGAAAAAAAAAACTGCAATTTTATCAAAATAACACCAAGCAGCCCAGTAAGTGATACATCGTTGGAATCAGGGCCTCGGATTATGCTGCTCTCAAATGGGATAGCAAAAACCTGCTGACATATTCCATTTAAAGGGGCAGCTGCTACTAAATCCAGACATGGTGCAAAATTTCAATTCTGCTGCAGATTCACTGCTGTAGATTTTTAATTCCTAAAAAACCCTGTAGATTCAGAGGATCTCAACCTTTTCAATGCAAATTATTTTCAAGACTTATTCACAGATATTATGAAATATTACAGTAGAAATAAAAAAAAAAAAGCACAATACCTAAACCCCTTCCTTGGGAAAAATATACGGCAAGTATAAGAAAGACAAAAATTTATTCTGGAGTCATATTGAAGTCTAAATAGAATTGTAACCATACAATGTAAACAGCAGCGAATGTAAGTAGGATCCACTGGATCTATATAAGAGGAACGCTTTCCAAAGCTGATCTTCTGAGCCCACCGCTATGCTGACTGGACCGGCATTGTGATCGTCAGCACCTGGAATATACGTCACGTTTTACTGCAGCTCATAGAACCAAATGATAAGACGCAGAGCAGTGTGAGGCTTGTGACTCGCTATACACAAAATATACGACATGTTTGATGAATGGCATAAAGGAAAGCCGATGCATTCAGATGTCTCTGGGCAACTATATGTTGTGATAGATAAGTTCCTGTCAGGGTGAGGGGCAGCATCCTATCTGCTCACTCATCATGACAGGTTTACAACATGTTGACTCATGGACGTGATCAGTCAGTCAATCGATGACATAGATGCACGTTCTTGATTCCGACAGGTAGGTCAGAGAAGTCCGTCTCAAACAGTTTACTTTCACCCATCTAGGATGGATGGCTGCTGACATCGTTGGCCATTATGTCCATACACAATTATTATCCCCTAATTGTGATGTACAATACAAATTTATATTGTGGTACCGTGTTAGCCAGAAAATTTGATGGAAATAATTTTATGCCCAAAAATGGCAAAAGTATTCTCGGAGTGATACCTTTATTGGCTAACCAGAAAAAAAAATATATATATGCAAACTTACAGAGCACACAGGCTCCTTCTTCAGGCAGGATTACAAATGTTATGAATTCATTTGTAATATTGCCTGAAGAAGGAGCCTCTGTGCTCTGAAAGCTTGCATATATATATTTTTTTTCTGGTTAGCCAATAAAGGTATCACTCCGAGAATACTTTTGCCATTTTTGGGCATAAAAGTATTCACATAGAATTATCCACTAATTAAAACAATTTATTTTTGCTAAATAAATGTATACATTTTTTAAAATTTTATTTTATACATTTTCTCAGAGAACCTCTTTAAGAAGATGATTTCAGAATGGGCTATAAGACATGTCCAGCTTTGCTTAATTGTCTCACCTTACTGTCCTTGTTGAACTGAGCTCCACTTTGTTCTTGGATGATATTGTAAGGAATGAAGACGTCTAGATGATACAAATCGGGACGTCTGACTATTCTGTCTTCACCCAAGTCCAACACAAGAGATCTAGCAGAAGACTGTAAAGAGAAGACCAGCGTGGTAACAACGCTTATGTCGCTGAATGCTTCTGTACGGAAAAGAAAGTTGTAACCAACAAGTGCACAAAAATCTAAACTTTTATCTTGATACGTGGCCAACTAGAAGTTACTGTGTAGCTCCACACGTCTCCTACATTAAATCTGACACGTGGAGGAACTGCTCACAGAAAATGCTGAAACATATTTTTTAGGATTCACACTGCATTAAAAGGGGTTGTCCACCACTTTAATACTAATGGAATATCCTTAGGATAGGTCATCAATATTAAAGTGCCAGGCAACCCCTTTAAGTGAGGCATAATGAATGGTACCAGAATTTCAGATAATGTAGCCTTCATTAGGCAGAAGGCCCACTCGGTTATATGAAGAAATCTGGGGTCCCCAAAAGCAAACCCAGTAATCACCAGATTCCCGTGTGGTGACTACTTAATCTGCTTTTTGGGAAGACCAGAACTGACCCCTATATTTAACCAAGTGGGTCCCCTTAAGCTACATTATCCTGTCTGATGAAGGCTACATTAGCTGAAACATTCTTCATCTTCATTATGCCTCATTTAACGCAATGTGAATCATGGACATGAGAAAAATCAAATTAAAAAATAAATACATTTAAAGCATTTTCTGTGCGATTCCTCCAAATGTCGCATTAATATAGAAAAAATAAAGAGCGGCGTGTTCTACACTATTGCAACAAGCCTCTTTCATCATTTCTATCATCATTATAACATCATTTATATGCACCAGCACCATGGAATCAATGGCACTATATAATTAAATAATAATAATAATATATACATCTTCCCACCAGCTTGTTTTCCCTCTATCTCCTCTCTGGATCTATGAAGCCAGAACTGTCAAAGAAGAGGTGATGGTGGAGATGGAGGGGAAACAAGCAGGGGGGAGGCTTATATAAATGACTGGTCCCGCCGTGAAGCACTGGGCGTCTGTGCTTGGTTTGAACAGTCGTTCTCTGCTGACAGAGTCGTTTACAGAGATCTTCTTTCCCATTCCAACAGCTTGCAAACAACCCACCATGGTATGAAAAAAAAATTATATCATCATCATCCAGTAAATGTGTCACAGCTGCCAGCAATTGGCTACTGTGGACACATCAAAGCTGTGATGATAAAAGTTGGCAGAGGAGGACCGGTAGCACGAGGTTGGCACAGACTTTTAATAAGGGAAGACTATTGGAAATCACATGAAATACAAAAAGGTCACAATCCTAAACCACATCTAAGGGTCTCACCATTTTAGGTAAAGAGATTTCAGCCACCAGAAAACTTGGGTGTCCTACAGGAGGTTCCGCCACAATCATGTAATCTGGTTTCACGGGTGAACTGATAAAAAAAAGGAAGGCAGCAGTATATTGCAAGGGTACACCATCAATTTATGATCTGTTGGGGTCGATCTCTAATATAATAAAGGGGCACTGATGCTGGTAATGAGGAACAGCCCCTTTCACAGTCATTCCCTGCACATCGGCATCATGGCCTCCACTGTGCAGCGGAACGACAGCATAGATCCAGCAAAGTGAATGGGCTTAGCTGCAGTTCTCCTGCATAGTGAATATCCGGGTAGCTGCCCCACACCAGCATATTCTTTAAAAAGGGCAGCGGGGTTACTTCCAGGCTGCAGCCCCCTTATTCTTGGAGTCCAAGAAGTTGGATATCCTATATCTTTTGTAAGATGGGATTCTAAAAAAAGTAAATGCATGCATTAAACCTCAAAGAAACCCAAACCTTTCAACTTCTGAGATTAGGGACTTGCTTGGAGTTAGCTGGGAGGGTCTGTAGGAAAAAAATAAAGAACATAAAGGCATAATAGTTAAAACAAAAACAAAAAAAACAATGTCCACATTGTTCTTGCACCATAACAAGCCATTCTGCAACTTCCCCCATCTGTTGGGTTTAACCCATCACCACGAGGAGTGGGGCTCCCCCATCTGTTGGGTATAACCCATCACCACGAGGAGTGGCACTCCCCCATCTGTTGGGTATAACCCATCACCACGAGGAGTGGCGCTCCCCCATCTGTTGGGTATAACCCATCACCTCAAGGAGTGAAGCTCCCCCATCTGTTGGGTGTAACCCATCATCACAAGGAGTGGAGCTCCCCCATCTGTTGGGTGCAGCCCATCACCACGAGAAGTGGCGCTCCCCCATCTGTTGGGTATAACCCATCACCACGAGGAGTGGCGCTCCCCCATCTGTTGGGTATAACCTATCACCTCAAGGAGTGGCGCTCCCCCATCTGTTGGGTATAACCCATCACCAAGAGGAGTGGAGCTCCCCCATCTGTTGGGTGTAACCCATCACCACGAGGAGTGGCGCTCCCCCATCTGTTGGGTGTAACCCATCACCACGAGGAGTGGCGCTGCCCCATCTGTTGGGTATAACCTATCACAAGGAGGAGTGGCGCTCGTCATACTTTGTGTCCCTAGGGGAAATGTGGTATTATAAGATATCCAATCAATTGAATGGCCGACTATGTACTGCATGGATGAGCGAGGAACATCAGAGAAGAAGCCGTCGATGCTCAACAGCACCCTACTCTGTCGTCTTTTACAGACTGTATGCCATAGACTTGTACCTTAGAGTTGGGACTTACCCCTATTATGAATCATCGGTTTTGATTTGGTTCTGATATTCTGTTCAAAAATGGATCCCAGGAACTTCCGATTTTTCAGCATTTTCCACTCTGAAGGGAAACCATAAATGATTAACAGGGTCGGACTGGAACTGAAACTCAGCCCTGGCATGTGAGAGGACGCAGGCCCGCCCAACGCGCGTTGAATGTGAAATATTTTCATGAATGATTTGGGTATATGTCACAATAAAAATTGCTGCAAACTGCACTTTATCATCGATAGACAAAAACTGACATAATGTAAAATATAAACTTCCCTCCAGGAAAATGTTAATTTCTTTCAACTGGAGGGACGGACATATTTGTAATATAGAGCTCCAAGTTCCCAAAAACGCTATGCTTGATAGTACCAGGAAAAGCAGGAAAAGTGAATCCTTGCAGATTTGAAGCAGTTTCATGTCTATTCTTTCAGTATTTTTGCAGCGTTTCTAAAGAAAGGGAAAAAAAAATCTCAAAAAACGCAACATCAACGGGATTTTCCTGCCGAGCGACAGGTTTTTTGTGCAGAAATGTTCTTCCCTTTCTTTTTTGTTTATATTTTGTGTTATACACTAGTGGCCAAAATTGAGGCAACACTTTCAGTTTTTCACCATCACCAATATTTAATGGAAGTTTTCACTGACCTACTTACTTGGACACACGCCCTCTTCTGCCATATGTATTCTATGTTGGTTTATAGTGACCTGGGTGTGGGTTGTAAGACAGATATTGTGCGATTAAAATGCGGTTTTTATATTTTAAAGCCAGTTTGTCATCAGAAGGTAAGCAATTACATGTTTTCGTTCTCAAAGTGTGTAATCGGTTTCAAGAGACTGGTTCGATAAAGAATAAACCAGGTAGAGAAAGGAAGAAGGCTACAACTCCTCAGACTGATAGAAGAATTGTTAGAATCGCCCTAAATAACAGGGAATAAACTGCTGTTAACATCAACAAGGAGCTTGTCAACACCGGAGTGACAGTGTCTGATCGGACGGTTCGACGACGATTGGTAAACGCGGGGTTAAGAGCCAGAATACCAGGTAAAAAGCCATTTTTGAATGCCTCACAGCGTCAGAAACGTCTGCAGGGGCCAAAGAACATTGTAAATGGACCATTGAACAATGGAGAAATGTTATATGGAGCGATGAGACACGCATATCCATCTTTGGCAGCGACTGTGTCCGCTACGTTCGACGACGACCTGGAGAGGACTGGTTGCCAGAGGGTACAATACCCACCATGAAGCCTCCTCTGAGTGTTATGGTAGGGGGCTGCGTGTCCAGAGATGCAGGTGGTCGGCTGCAGGTAATTGAAGGAACAGTTAATGCTGAAAAGTACATCAAGGACGTCCTTCAGCCTAAACTCATTCCTTCGGCACATGATGTATTTGGTGAAGGGACACCGTTTATTTTAAGATGGAGCCCCATGCCATACAGCTAAAAAATGTCTCTCTTGGTTCAAGGACAAAAATGTCCAGCTATTGAATTGGCCAGGAAACAGCCCAGATCTCAATCCTATTGAGAATCTCTGGGCTCGGCTCAAAAGAGCGGTGTCAAAACAGCGGGCTTCACACAAGCAGGAACTCATTGCAGCCATCATCAAATCATGGCTTCATATCATCACACCATCTGATTTACACAAACTGGTAGATAGCATGCCAAGTAGATGCCAGGCAGTCATCAAGGCCAAGGCCTATCCAACTGAGTATTAACATTTAGTGTTAGATATGAAAATAGGACAAATCAATGGCTTTTCTCCCACAGTCATCTGAGTGACAATAGTGTCCAATTTGTTGACAAATGAACAAATTTCCTGCTAATATTGTGTTTCTATATGAGATTTTATTTCTACTTAAAAACTTTACTGTGAAATCAAAAACATTCATGAAATTAGTATTTGTATTGGCAAAATGCTAAAAATTCATAAATCTTGGGGGTGTTGCCTCAATTTTGGCCACTAGTGTATAGAGTTCCTCAGTATATTTATATGTTGTCCCCCATCACCTTTTTCATCTCTCCTTACAAGTATGCCTTGTATCTTAGCTAAAACATGGTAGTAAGTAGCATATGAAACCCTTTTATAATGGGTAGTGTAGAATCGCTGCATATTTCAGGGTTATGCGCTCCTGAGGACTCATTAGTGCTGCCCTCCTCAGGCGAAACCTGGTTGTGACCTTGTATAATATGGGGCTAGCCGGTCTCACCTACCAGTTTGGGTCACAAACCCTTTTTCGTTTGCTTTGATGTTTTACTCATTGTTTATTACGTTTACACCCCAAATCTCTCCTAATCCTGGAGATCAAACCTATGAAAGCAATTTATGAATGATCGTAACACCTCTATGAAGGGTAATTATCACATCCTTCATAAATATACATTTATATGTATAAATACATATGTGGTCAATGCATAGTACTGGCACATGACTTATCACTTTCCAGGACCTTACAAAGCACCAGGAACATTCATAACAAGCGGAGGTGAGGCGATTCTGGCAACTTAATAGGAAAGGATTCTTTACAGTTAGAGCAGTCAGACTGTGGAATGCCAACCACAAGATATAGTAATGGCAGATAGTATAACAGCATTTATAGAAGGGCTGGATACTTTTTTAACAAAACATGACATTGTGGGTTATAAATAATCTAGTAATAGAAAATGTATAACTTTGGAGATAGACCAAGGACATTAAAGTTAAAACTTTTTCAACCTATGTAACTATGCAAGTATGCAGAATGCACATTAGGAAAATGCTTGAAATGCAATTCCCTATAATATTATTTTACAAGTAATTTCCTCTTAATTTTCCGCTTTGTAAAGTGCTAGTTATAAGCCCAATCTATGGATCTAAAAAGTGCAAAACACTCCTGAAACACTTGTACGTATGTTCTATAATCTTTATTTCTTATGGTGCCTAAGGGAAGCCGTAATGATAAGACTCCTGCTTGGTAACAAGCGCAGTTATTTGCCTCCATAATGAAAGTGAATTACCAATGATGAAAGGGTTAATACTTGGACCCTGCATCAGTAATAGCCCTTGTAGTAACCATGACAACTATTGTGAGGGCATAAACAAGTGTCATAAAGAAGATTCCATAAAAGAATGCCGCGCTGCCATGATCAGCGCCATTACTGATGATGCGCCTGAGGACCTTGAGCTTGACCACCCCACGTAATGTGCCAATGTTGGTGTAATTTGGAGGTTCTAGCAGGGAAAGGGGTTGTCTTCTTAGACACCCCGGGGGGAAGGGAAGGTAACAGAGGGGGGGTCCCCCAAACAGGATCCCCTTCTGTTACTATGTACAAAGAGCTGCTCTTCTTTGGGAGTTCATAGATGGATCCTTGACTTTAATGGGTGATAAATTGGGAGGGGGAGGGGATACTCATCCTATTAGGGGTTATCCATAATGAGCAACCCCTGTAACCAAGTACCCAACATCTTGAGAGACGGAGCTGGATCTGTAAGGGAGAAGTGGTAGATCCACCTGGGAAATCAGATCAACTAAATTCGTTCCAGCAATAAATGTGGTGACAGATATCGCAGCCAGATCTCTCCCACATCCAGTTTATCACATTAATAGTCTATATTTGTTATGTCGTTCTCTGTAAATATGTAGAAATTCTAAAACTCCGTCATATATCGGCACTAACTCTCTAAGCCCAAGGGAAGGGCAGCCCTCCAGCCATGGTTCCCTAGAGGTTTCCTCCACAGGGGGTTTTCCTCTCCTGAGAGCTGGAGGGTGACTCTTCATGAGTCGAGGGTTGTGCCATTTTCGGTGTCATGTAAATTTAAATAAAGTTGAGAACGTTTGACACCTAATTGCAATGATTTGTGTATTTATTTTGTATGTGTCTGATTCATTTTGTTTGGGAGTCGGGGTCCATCACACATCACTGAGTCATACGTCTGGACATCTGCCGCCAGAAGTTTTGCTCCAGGGGTTGCCCCTGCTCTGGGGAGTTTGATGGAGCAGAGAAGACAAGAATTACAGAACTCATCCTCAGAATAAGGACTTCTATTACAGTACTACAAGCAGCTTCCTCGTCTCATTCACACAGTGAGTATTTTGGGCACTAATTTACATCAGTATTTGTAAGCTGAAAACCAGAGGGGAACAAACACAGTGAAAAATAGTAACTGAAACACTTTCACCTCTTCTGTTTTGGATCCACTCCTGGCGTCTGCTAACAAATACTGATGCAAAATATCGCCATGGAAGTTCCCTAAATTCTTACTGACTGATTTGACTGTTTGAGTAGCAGTCAAGCAACAGAGGTTGCAAGCGTTAAAGGAGTTTTCTGGTATCAAAAACCCCTGTCCCCCTTGCCATTTTTCTCTATCCTGAACCTGTGCTTCCTGCCCTGATCTCGGACTGTCTGACCTAGTCCTTGTCTTCGCTCTCCTGAGTCTGGTACCCTGGTACCTCCGGAATGCTGCTGCAGTCCCGGGAACTGCACTGAAGTGGTACCTGGTGTCTACCGGAGGCCCAGTCTATCCTCACCACCAGAGGTTCTAGTGGAGACCCAGTAGACACCTAGTCACAACCCTCCCGTGGGGCAGTGGGTCCATATCCACCAGGGTTACACCCACATAGCAAATGTGGTACCAATATTCAAGAAGGGGATAACATCTGAGCCTGGAATTTATAGGTCGGTAAGTTTAACTTGTACTGTGGGCAACAACTTTGAGGGTTTTCTAAGAGATACTAACCTGGAGCACCTCAATAAGAATAACCTAAACATATGATTATGAGGGATCTGTCCTGCAAACTAATCTGAAAAGATTCTATGGGGAGGTAAGTTCAGGTTGGACCAGGGAAACTTAGTGGATGTTGTCTATCTGGACTTTTCAAAGGCATTTGATACGGTGCCATACAACAGGTTGGTACATAAAAATGTTCAATATATTATATGGTAAACTTGCTCCACGAAAGAACAAGTCCTTGTGTGGTCGATGGAAAAATCAAGGAAAAGATCAGTGATGCGGTCGTTACCTCTTGACAGCTCCATTTCGTACTTGTTCTCTAGTCCCTCCATGGGCACGGTGATAAAAAATTCCCTGAAAAGCTCATTATTCTAATAAAAAAAATACAAAGTAAGGAGCTGACACAAAGGAGAGCAGACAGCTCGTATGTCGGAATAAGCAATTGCAGTTACCGTAATTTTCTCAAAGAAGGTGCCATTAATCACTATGTCGTACGCCGAGCAGCCGCCTCTACCTGTAGGACAAAGTGCACCAGGACTTAGATACTTTGCGGTGCCGACTCAATCCATTGACCTTAGTAGGGCTGCTATGAATAAGTGGTATAAGTTCTTAAAGGGGAATCCAAGTAGTGGACAATCCCTCTAAGTCCCAAATCTAAACCAAAAAAGTTCAAAAGTCAACAACAAGATGTCAAACTTTATTCCGCAGACTGGAAGTGGACCTACCAGAACCTGTGGAGATGGCACCTTTGACCATTGAGGATTAGTAAGTTGTAATACTTGCTATTTTAACCCCTTTAAGGATATCTCTGGACTATCCCTTTAAAAAGAGAAGCGCTGTATTAAAAAAAAACGTACTATTATCAACTTCAACGTGGGGCTCTCCAAGGCTCATGGGGACTCGATAGCCGGAGGGATCATCAGATTCCAGGATGCTGACTAACTCCTGCTCCGTCAGGTCCGGGGCTGCTGGGATCTGGTTCGACTTGCAGATGTTAATAAAGATTTTGGTATTTTTGGATGTGCGAGTTTTAATGCAGAAACCTAACACAGAAATAAAAACAAAAAGTGAACAAAAACACAATAAAATCGGCAAAAGCCAAGCAGCATTTACATGTAATCAACTGCATAAGAAATTATGTGACCCCCCACGTTGGTTGCATCATGTGACCGTTGCAGTCAATAAGACCCCACTGCCCCACTGTGGTATCTGTCACATAATATGCACAAAGTAATCTGGATAATAATCAGAGGACGCCCATCTCACCCGGCTGGGGTCTGATCTCTCTGCTTTCTGGTAAGTTCGGTATTCTGCTCTGTATCTCCTGTTTGGCCTGAAATGAGGCAACAAGTGAGAATCAGTGAGTAACATGAACAGGATGGTTCTGCAAACTGATTTTTCCTGCACCAAAATAGTACAACTGTGAGGGGTCTAAAGCCAACAATACACATTAGGTAAATGTTGGAGACTGCCGCGCCCCCGGCGGCTGACGGAGGAGACATTCACCCGGTGATTGCTGGCCTCTCCAATTCATCTTCGTACCTTCATCAGCATCTGTTCATACAGCGCTTCCTCCATGTTTGCGTTCATTTCTGCAGACAGCAGCGACTTGTCAGAGGCCATTTTTTCGGTCAAAGACAGAAGCTCAGAGATCTTGTTTTATAAGAGAAAACCTGAAAAATGAAAATATGTATTAATCTTCTCCACAGACGACAAGGGGAGAGTGCGGGAGCCTGACAGCCGACGACATGAGGGGGTGCGGGAGCCTGACAGCCCACGACAAGAGGGGGTGCGGGAGCCTGGCAGCCCACGACAAGATGGGGTGCGGGAGCCTGGCAGCCCACGACAAGATGGGGTGCGGGAGCCTGACAGCCCACGACACGAGGGGGTGCGGGAGCCTGACAGCCCACGACACGAGGGGGTGCGGGAGCCTGACAGCCCACGACACGAGGGGGTGCGGGAGCCTGACAGCCCATGACACGACGGGGGGCGGGAGCCTGACAGCCCTCGACGCGAGGGGGTGCGGGAGCCTGGCAGCCCACGACACGAAGGGGTGCGGGAGCCTGGCAGCCCACGACACGAGGGGGTGCGGGAGCCTGGCAGCCCACGACACGAGGGGGTGCGGGAGCCTGACAGCCCACGACACGAGGGGGTGCGGGAGCCTGGCAGCCCATGACACGAGGGGGTGCGGGAGCCCCGACAGCCCACGACACGAGGGGGTGCGGGAGCCTGACAGCCCACGACACGAGGGGGTGCGGGAGCCTGACAGCCCACGACACGAGGGGGTGCGGGAGCCTGACAGCCCACGACACGAGGGGGTGCGGGAGCCTGACAGCCCACGACACGAGGGGGTGCGGGAGCCTGACAGCCCACGACACGAGGGGGTGTGGGAGCCTGGCAGCCCACGACACGAGGGGGTGCGGGAGCCTGGCAGCCCACGACACGAGGGGGTGCGGGAGCCTGGCAGCCCACGACACGAGGGGGTGGGGAGCCTGACAGCCCACAGCACGAGGGGATGCGGGAGCCTGGCAGCCCACGACACGAGGGGGTGCGGGAGCCTGACAGCCCACGACACGAGGGGGTGCGGGAGCCTGACAGCCCACGACACGAGGGGGTGCGAGACCCTGACAATATTGGGAGTGGGATTCTGCACACCTACAGCTAGCTACTTATTGTCCTGAATGTAGTAATCACCTTGGCACATTCCCATCTTCTTACCTGTAGTACAGACGCCAAACACCACTACTCTGACTGCAATCACCCAGCTACAGCGTCACCACGCCTCAGCAACAGGGGAGCGTCTAGATTGGAGTTGATTTCTTGAGGGGGAGGAGTGATTTCATGGAATCATGATGTCACCGGAAGGGGCGGGGCCTTCTCAGTCCAGTGGACACTATTCCACCTGCAGCTGCAGCAGTGCGCACATTGTGCCGGGACAGGAGGACTGGTGATGAGGAGCTCGTGTTCAGCGTTGTGCTGTGAGGACTGAGGCGGGGAGAACACAATATTAATTATAATAATTTTTTTTAGGCTGTGTGCCCACTATGCGTTTTTTAAGCATTTCCGCGGTGGCAATTCCGCTGCAGAAACGCTTAAAAACGCTTGATAGAAGGTCGGCCATGTTCCCCAATGATAATCCGCATGTGCTGTGCACATGCTGTGTAAATTTCCGCTGCGAATTATCATTGCGGAAAAATCCGCTGCACTACCAATTATTTTGCGGAAGCACGGCGCTTTCGCCGCCATTGACTTGCATTAGAACACATGGAATCCGCATCACTGCATCTGTACATGCAGAATCCATGCGCTTCAATGTGCGGATGGTACCCGGGTTTGGAGAAGAGGAGACTGTCCTCCGGACCCGGGTACCATAGAACCTGTAAAAAAAGAATAAAATAAAAAATAAATATTATACTTACCTTCTGATGGCCCCCGGTGTCTTTATCCGATGCGTCCTGGCTTGCCAGCAGCTCGCGATGGTCTGAAAAGGGTAATTATATATTTATTTTTTACCATTCTTTTATGGTCACACTATATAAATCCATGCCGGTTGCATGTATTTATATAGTGTGACCAAGTTGTCAAGCACTTTCCAAGTGATGCTAAAATCGCTTGGAAAGCGCTTGTCAACCCGCATGCGGAAATGCAAGTGAAGAACGCTTCACATCAGCAAGTCCCAGGCAGGAAAAAAGCATGTACAATCCGCATGTACAATCCACATGCGTTTTTTCTGCCAGGGAGATGCGGAAACGCTCAAAAAAAATCCGGAGCATTTCTGCATCGTGGGCACATAGCCTTACATTAATTGTATGACTCAATATTGAGCACACGTAACCATCTATACACAGCTGGAGGCCGCACGTAGCCATCTATACACAGCAGGAGGCCGCACGTAGCCATCTATACACAGCGGGAGGCCGCACGTAGCCATCTATACACAGCGGGAGGCCGCACGTAGCCATCTATACACAGCGGGAGGCCGCACGTAGCCATCTATACACAGCGGGAGGCCGCACGGCGCCACCTATACACAGCGGGAGGCCACACGGCGCCACCTATACACAGCGGGAGGCCCACAGCGCCCCCCCCCAGAGAGAGCAGGAGGCCGCACGGCGCAATCTATACATAGCGGGAGGCCGCACAGCGCCCCCCTCACAGAGACAGCAGGAGGCCGCAAGGCGCCATCTATACTCAGCAGGAGGCCGCACGGCGCCCCCGACCCCAAAGACAGCAGGAGGCCGCACGGCGCCATCTATACTCAGCAGGAGGCCGCACGGCGTCACCTATACACAGCGGGAGGCCGCACGACGCCACCTATACACAGCGGGAGGCCGCACGGCGCCACCTATACACAGCGGGAGGCCGCACGGCGCCACCTATACACAGCAGGAGGCAGCACGGCGCCACCTATACACAGCGGGAGGCCGCACGGCGCCACCTATACACAGCGAGAGGCGCCACCTATACACAGCGGGAGGCCGCACGGCGCCACCTATGCACAGCGGGCGGCGCCACCTATACACAGCGGGAGGCCGCACGGCGCCACCTATACACAGCGGGAGGCCGCACGGCGCAATCTATACACAGCGGGAGGCTGCACGGCGCCATATATACACAGCGGGAGGCTGCACGGCGCCCCCCCCCCAAGAGACAGCAGTAGGACGCACGGCGCCATCTATACACAGCGGGAGGCCGCACGGCGCCCCCCCCCAGAGACAGCAGGAGGCCGCACAGCGCCATCTATACACAGCGGGAGGCCGCACGGCGCCCCCCCAGAGACAGCAGGAGGCCGCATGGCGCCATCTATACTCAGCAGGAGGCCGCACGCAGTCACGCACACACAAACATATACAGACATATACATACACGCATAAACACATTTGAAACATAAAAATACATATAAACAGACATCACACAATGACATCTGCCTGCACACACACACACATACATACATATACATACACACACACACACTCACCATCCCCCGACTCGGCTCCAGCTCTTTTCCGGTGCAGCACTGCAGGCCGGGTGCGCACTGCGTGACGTCACAGCTAGGAGACACGGCCGCGCACAGGGCCGTGTCTCCTAGCAGTGACGCGGCCGGGCCAGCACAGGGAAGTTAACTGCTGCAGTGCTGGCCCGGCCGAAGAAGAAGCAGCGGCTGTGTGCCGCTGCTGGGGGAGCGATCCTGGGCCCCCCCCCACTGTCTGCCGGTATGTGCCGTGGCGCCGCACATATAATGAGGACAATCTGGCCATAGACACCCCGGAGCCCCCTGGAGGTTCGGGGCCCCGGGCGGTAGCCCAGATCGTCCTCATTATAATCCGCCTATGCTTATATACATGTAACACTCACTACCCCCTATTCCTGTGTATTGCTGTAATATGTAACCTATACTCGTTATCCATCATTATAAATTAAGAAGATTTTCCACTTTATCCGATATATCCACACTCAATCAGTAGATTAGATGTCTGCTGAAGAGGCGATACGCATGAACGTCTCCACGTCATCCTCCCCGACTGTGTCTATATGTGCCCCGTGACCCACGATCAAGTGTCTCCATCACGTGCTCGCAGCATCACAGGTCACATAGTTTCCTCGTAGCGTTGGTGCGCGTTGTGTATCGCGCCACGCCTCCTCAGCACCCATTGGTTGGTGGAGACATACCTCCATCCTGATTGGCTATAGTTGGCCGTTTAACTCTTAGCTCTTTCCGAATGATGCCACCCCCTGACGAAGACAAGAAGCCGAAGCATACGTCGGGTGGACGCCATTCAGGAGTGGGATCTGCATCTGCTATAGCGTGAGTACAATGCACATGTGGTCACCTTTTTTAAAAATGCTTAAAGTGGATACAAATACATATCTGTCAACAGCACATATGCCCAAGTCAGTGCACTACTCTCTACAGGATTCACACCGACATCCAAATAATAAGGGACCAGCCCTTGTATATATACATACACAGGTGCATCTCACTAAAATAGAATATCATCAAAAAGTTAATTTATTTCAGTTCTTCAATACAAAAAAGTGAAACTCGTATAGCCATAATCATCAGCATTAACAGAAATAAACAATAACTGTTTGATTATATTCTAATTTAGTGAGAAACACCTGTATTTGTTCACATATGAGATATATAATTTATGTAGATTTATTCTTTGGAGGCACTTGCACTTTATGTAAAGTTTATGATAATTAAACAATCATATGTACAGATATATCTAGCTAATGATATGTATATATATTTTTATATACTGGATTAATTTGTGGCTTGATTCTCTGTATTATCCCTTTGCTGTTCTAATCATGATCCATTCCCACTGGTGTTAATTGTAATTCCTGTCTCGACGTCCCCTTTGCGTATAGTTAATTCCCCCCTTTTTTTGCATTTCCTCCTCTTCCACCTGGTTATCAATATAATAATTATTAGCATCACCCACATGCCTGGACTCTTCTGGTCGATGTCTCCTTTCTGCTATACACTAGAGTGGTATACTATGTGCACAGATACATGGAGTGCCATATACTTCTCAGGAGGTGCGCAGCGTCCACCTCCTCACCGCACAGGCCCACAAGCTCCTCTCCGGCAGGAAGAAGATGCATTCAGGCGGCTCCTACCACTGCAGCAGACGGCAGTGCACAAGTATACAGGGTGCAGTGTGGATGTGTCTGCACCACTGGGATGTGGCCGACCTGCATGTATACATAAGCCCCTCTGCAGGGGGGACTGGCCGACCGGAGGATCGGGAAAACCCCCGGGTCCCGATGACCCCGCCCCCTACCCCCCTGGGCCCTGTACAGAGAACAGAGGGCCCCCCCGGTTCGCAGCACTGCCGATATGATTAGTGATGGGCCCTCTGCCTCCTCTGCGCAGCGCGACACTGCCGGCGCGTGCGCAGGAGGTCAGTCTCAGGGTGATGACGTCATTGCCCTGGGACTGCTTCCTGTGCGCGCTGTGGAGTACGGACCCTGCGTCGCTCCAGGCAGCGGCTGCAGCTCATCTCGACGCGTCAGTATGAAACGGGGAGGGGAGGGAGGAAGGGATAGGGGGGAGGGGTGACTGGGAGGACCCCTGGCCGGGGCTGGCAGTAAATACTACTGGACAATGGGCATGGTTCTCATCATGCCCATTGCCCAGCATGTCCTGCTGCCAGCCTCTGGTTACTGGTACTATGCCCAGCAGCATGTACTATCACCAGGGGCTGGCAGGACATAGTGGGTGGGCATGATAGTACCAAGGAGGCTGGCAGGACATACTAGGCATGAATCATGCCCAGCATGTCCTGCAAGCCACTGTTGGTACCATCATGCATGCCCATTGCCCAGCCTCTGGTGGTGTGGTACTATCATGCTACTACTAACACCAGTGGCAGGCTGGCAGGACATGCCATGTGAGCTTGAATGCTAATACCACAGAGGCTGGCAGTACATACTGGGCAATGGGCATGATAGTACCAGCAGTAGACTGACTAGGCGGTCTCCAGGGCTCCGTCTCCCCTTCTCGCTGCTGTTAGGCTGGGTTAACATTGCGTTTATGCTGTGCGTTACAACGCATCGGTTGTAAATCAGTGCAGACGCAATGTACCGTAGACTTGCATAGCAAAAATAGGCATGCGTTTGAAAGTATGCATTATTTGCAACGCACAGCAAAACATGGTCGGCGGCTGGAGGCCAGCTGAGCACTTCTCTGACAACTGGGTTCTAGTGTTATTCTGTGCCTGCTCATCTCTGTCAGCAGGCATATTTGTCTGATGGCAAAGATGTAGCAGAGCTGGAGACAGAAGATCCGTGGATTACGTCAGAGCCAGGATTTTGTTTTTTTTATTAAAGATGGAGTCCCTACATGTGTTTTATTTTTATTAAAAAAAAATTCTGAGTTGTGTTTTTTTTTTCTGTTGACTAGAAATTCATGGTGGCCATGTCTAGTTTGGTTTGGTTTGAATTTCAGGCTTAGTGCCAGCTGATAATACAAAGCTGGTACTAACCCCATTATTACCCAGCGTGCCACCCTCCACCAGGGCCGTTGGAAGAGCCGGATAAAGTGCCTGGAAATGGCGCTACGATGAATGCGCCAATTCCAAGGGTGGCTGCGGGCTGCCGTTTTCAGCATGGGGGGCCCAGAATGCTTGGGCCTTACCATGCTGAGAATCCCAGCCCCCAGCTGCCTGGTTTTACCAGGCTGATGATCAAAATATTGCGGGAGGCCACGCATTTTTTTTTTATTATTTTTTTTAAAAATTAAAAAAAAATTGGGCTTTCCTGACTTTTGATCGCCAGTCAAGGTAAAACCAGGCAGATAAAGCAGACAGCTACGGGCTGCCACCTCTATCTGCGCTGAGAATCAAAATTTCTGCAGAGCGCTATGTCATTTTTGTTTTATTATTTATTTATTTTCACACTTCTATATGTGTGACAGTCCCAACAGCCAATCACAGACGCTGACACAGAAAATGGGCGTCTGTGATTGGCTGCTGGAGTAACCTGAAAGCAGCCCATACATAGTACCATACTAGAATGTATGGGCTGATTGTACATTACTCAAACAGCCAATCACAGAAGCCCGTCCTCTTTGACAGCATCTGCAATTGGCTGTTGGGTCTGTCACATATAGAAGTGTGAAAATAAATTTTTAAAAACGAATTTTTGATTCTCACAGATAAAGCAGACAGCTACGTACTGCCACCCCCAGCTGCCTGGCTTTACCTTGGCTGGCGATCAAAACACACAAGCCTAATATTTGTTTTAAACTTACTTAACCTTTTTTTTTCCCGCCATATGTTGATCGCCAGCCAGATAAAACAAGGCAGCTGGGGGCTGGGATTCGCAGCATGGTAAGGCCCAAGCGTTCTTGGCCCTCCACGCTGAAAACCGCAGCCACCCCTGAAAATGGCGCATTCATCATGGCACCATTTCCTGGTGCTTTACCCGGCTCTTCCAGCGGCCCTGGTGGTGAGTGGCACCCTGGGTAATAATAGGGTTAGTACCAGGCCAGCTTTGCCTTATCAGCTGGTACTAAGCCCGAAATTCATGGTTTCACACCAAATTAGACATAGCCACCATCAATTTCTAGTAAACAGAAAAAAAAAAGACAAAAAAATAAATTATTTTTATTAAAAATAAAACACATTTAGGGACTCCATCTTTAATAAAGAAAAATCCTCACTCCCAACTTAATCCATAGGTCTTCTGTCTTCATCTCTCTTAGATCTTTGCCATCAGACAAATATGTCTACTGACAGATGAGCAGGCACAGAATGACACTGGAGCACTGTTACTGTGTAGTGCAGTGCTATGTTTCTTTTTTTGTCATTTCATGCAGTGTAGAAATCTTGGGAAAAGTGTGGACTGTGCTCTGGAAGTGATCAGTTATAGCTAACTATGTTATTTTCTGCAGAGTTAAGTCCTGTATAGAAGATGTGATATATCGGTCTGCAGTTAAAGAACTTCACCTAGAGACATCACTGGTGAGTATGTGTATTACCTATACACACACACACTGACACTATATACAGAGCTCCTGTGCATAATGTCACTGGTGATCCCTGTATTACCTGTACACTGACACCATACACAGAGCTCCTGTGTATAATGTCACTGGTGATCACTATATTACCTGTACACTGACACTATATACAGAGCTCCTGTGTATAATGTCACTGGTGATCACTATATTACCTGTACACTGACACTATATACAGAGCTCCTGTGTATAATGTCACTGGTGAACACTGTATTACCTGTACACTGACACCAAACACAGAGCTCCTGTGTATAATGTCACTGGTGATCCCTGTATTTCCTGTACACTGACACTATATACAGAGCTCCTATGCATAATGTCACTGGTGATCACTGTATTACCTGTACACTGACACTATATACAGAGCTCCTGTGTATAATGTCACTGGTGAACACTGTATTACCTGTACACTGACACCAAACACAGAGCTCCTGTGTATAATGTCACTGATGATCCCTGTATTACCTGTACACTGACACTATATACAGATCTTCTGTGTATAATGTCACTGGTGATCACTGTATTACCTCTACACTGACACTATACACAGAGCTCCTGTGTATAATGTCACTGATAATCTCTACATTATCTGTACACTGACTCTATATACAGAGCTCCTGTGTATAATGTCACTGGTGATCACTATATTACCTGTACACTGACACTATATACAGAGCTCCTGTGTATAATGTCACTGATGATCACTGTATTACCTCTACACTGACACTATACACAGAGCTCCTGTGTATAATGTCACTGATAATCTCTACATTATCTGTACACTGACTCTATATACAGAGCTCCTGTGTATAATGTCACTGGTGATCACTATATTACCTGTACACTTACACTATATACAGAGCTCCTGTGTATAATGTCACTGATAATCTCTACATTATCTGTACACTGACTCTATATACAGAGCTTTTTTACATTTTCATTATCAGTCACTATCTGGTGCCATTATGTGCCATGGTCATGGAGTGGCGGTATTTGTCCCTTGTATGTGTTATTATTCAGACAGTCACTATTTTGTGGTAATATGTGGTCTTCTCATGGTGTCGCAGTATATATACCTTGTACTTGGTAGTATTTGATCTCTATGTGGTGGTATGTGTTCTGGTCATGGTGTGGCGGTATTTCTCTCTTCTATATGGTATTATTAGTCTAGGTATAGTGGATTGTTGTCAGTCATTTGTTTTTTCGGATATTAAGAATGGGAACATTCTTTATTTGCAATACATATTAAATACTTGGATGTTTAACCTCTCCCTGTGTTGTGACTACTACACAGCAGCAGAGATTTATTGGTTAATAAAGTTGATTCATTTTGAAAGAGTTTGTGGACTTATGTTATTCCTATATACGGTAACTGCATGGTGCTTGTGGGCCCCAAGATTGATTTTTTCCTGGTGGGCCCCAGGTACTCCAGTCCGGCGCTGGTCCCAGACAGTTACCTCCTCATCTGTCCTGCTGCCGGCTGGGAGTCCTGTACAGTGCGGCATGTAGTGTGATGTGAATGCCACACTATGGAGATGCTGCTCCTACTACTGCCAAGTGAGGATCTCACCTCGCCAGTATGGTGCCCTCAGGAGCTCCCACAGGGCATCACAGGCCTTAGTATGAAGCAATTCCACAAGTCTTCTAGTATTGCTTCATACTAAGGCCTGTGATGCCCTGTGAGAGCTCCCTGAGGGCACCATACTGGGGAGGTGAGAGCCTCACCTCATGGGGCCCCATGATCTCTATGTACGATCCCTGACGGGGCCCCATGATCTCTATGTACGATCCCTGACGGGGCCCCATGATCTCTATGTACGATCCCTGACGGGGCCCCATGATCTCTATGTACGCCGCTGACTGGGCCCCATGATCTCTATGTACGCCGCTGACTGGGCCCCATGATCTCTATGTACTCCGCTGACTGGGCCCCATGATCTCTATGTACGCCGCTGACTGGGCCCCATGATCTCTATGTACACCGCTGACTGGGCCCCATGATCTCTATGTATGCCGCTGACGGGGCCCCATGATCTCTATGTACGATCCCTGACTGGGCCCCATGATCTCTATGTACACCGCTGACTGGGCCCCATGATCTCTATGTATGCCGCTGACTGGGCCCCATGATCTCTATGTACGCCGCTGACTGGGCCCCATGATCTCTATGTACGCCGCTGAGGGGGCCCCATGATCTCTATGTACACCCCTAACCTGATTGGCCCCATGATCTCTATGTACGCCGCTGACTGGGCCCAATGATCTCTATGTACGCCGCTGACTGGGCCCCATGATCTCTATGTACACCCCTAACCTGATTGGCCCCATGATTTCTATATACGCCCCTGACTGGGCCACATGATTTCTATGTACGATCCCTGACTGGGCCCCATAATCTCTGATCTCTCATGATTTATTTTTTTTTATTAAAGATGGAGTCCCTAAATGTATTTTGTGTTTTATTTTTACTGTGTAGTGCGGCGCTATGTTGCATTATGTCATTTCATGCAGTGTAGAAATCTTGAGAAAAGTGTGGATTGTACTCTGGAAGTGATCAGTTATAGCTAACTATGTTATTTTCTGCAGAGATAAGTCCTGCATAGAAGATGTGATATATTGGTCTGCAGATAAAGAACTTCACCTAGAGACATCACTGGTGAGTATGTGTATTACCTATACACACACACACTGACACTATATACAGAGCTCCTGTGCATAATGTCACTGGTGATCACTGATTTACCTGTACACTAGATACAGAGCTCCTGTGTATAATATCAATGGTGATCATTGCATTACCTGTACACTAACACTATATACAGAGCTTCTGTGTATAATGTCACTGGTGATGATTGTATAACCTGTACACTATATACAGAGCTCCTGTGCATAATGTCACTGGTGATCACTGTATAACCGGTACACTGACCCAATATACTGAGCTTTTTTACATTTTTATTATTTTAGCATTATTTGTCACTATGTGGTGGCATTATGTGCTTTGGTCATGACATGACGATATTTGTCCCTTCTATGTGGTATTATTCAGTCACTATGTGGTGGTAATATGTGGTCTCATGGTGTGTCAGTATTTATACCTTGTATCTGGTAGCATTTGATCACTATGTGGTGGTATTATGTGCTTTGGTCATGGTGTGGCGGTATTTGTGCCTTGTATGTGGCATTATTTGGGCACTATGTGGTGGTAATATGTGATCTGGTCATGGTGTGGTGGTATTTCTGCCTTCTATCTGGTAATATTGGTCTTGGTAGAGTGGATTGTGGTTGGTCATTTGTTTTATCTGATATCAATAAGGGGAAACCTCTTTATTTCCAATAGATATTAAATACTTAGATGTTTAACCCCTCCCTGCCCTGTGACTATTACACAGCAGCAGAGATGCAGTTACGGAGGTTCACCAGAGAAAGCAAGTTGGCATTTGGTGAGATTTTCACCTCTGTATTTATAAGACAAAACCAGGAGTGGGTGAGAAATGCATAAAGCATTACCTCGGATTGCTCCACTCCTGGTTTTGTCTTATAAATACAGAGGTAAAAATCTCACCAAATACTCAAGTGCCACAATCTTCTGACAGTGCGGATTCCACCAATAAATAAGTGATCACCTTCCCAACCTGTGCATCGCTGATAACTTGTTTTCACCAATAAAAACCCTTTAATGCAAACTACAGTAATTGTACATCGCAGTTCTGGTGAGCGCACAGTGATGGGCAGGAGCCGCCAATATAATGGGTATAACGGCTAACAGGTATTTGCAAATAGCTGAAGGGTGGGCCCGGGTGGGTGGGCCCCTGGAGTCAATGTCCCTGGTGGGCCCCAGACACCCCAGTCCGGCTCTGCCCCCGACCCAGTCCGCTCCTGATTTGTCACGCACGGACCCGAAGCGACTGTGCACTGCGATACACACATCCTGTTGAAATTTCTGCTGGCGTTTACAAGCCCCAACCCCCCTGGGCCCGGTCGCAGTGACTGCCACTGCGACCGCGGACATTACGCCCCTGGCTACGTGAATCATATGTCCCATTTTGGTGCTCCTCACCATTTGCATGGCACAGTCATGCATGCTTCTCTATCACCATAGCATGCTGCAAACAATCAGGATGGCTTCTGCTACATCTCTATATAAAAAGATAGTACATCTGTATTTCTATGATACGTAGAGTGGATGGAAATCATACATCTTGCTAATATTTATTATATTACATTCATCTGATGCTCTGTAGTAACAATGTAAATTAAATTGGCGACTTAGTGCAGTTCTATTACTATTAGTAAATGTGGCACCTTGTGTTCCACAGAATATCTGAATATTACCTGAATATTTAATCTCAGCTAATGTTCATTTATCTCTTAAATATCATTGGTCAGATGCTGATCACATGACCAGTGGTGGTGCATGCATGATGATTCCATATGAAGTGCACTGAGTGACATTTGGAAGTGACAGTTGGAATTGACCAACAACAGTGGAGGAGATGTCGGCTAACTCTAAGCAAAGCAATAATATGGATATAAAAGAGGAGGAGATTGTGGTGAGCAGAGAAAGAGTGAAGACACGAAGACCTTCCCATGACACATCTGATGATGAGAGGAAGTCTTCAGTCAACAGGACAAAACCACCAGTCCAGAAGAAAGAAGAAGTAGAGGAGAACGTGGTGAGGAGAGAAGGAGCGAAGAGACTAAGACCTTCCCATGACACATCTGATGATGAGAGGAAGTCTTCAGTCAACAGGACAAAACAACCAGTCCAGAAGAAAGAAGAAGTGGAAGAAAAGGAGAAGGTAGAAAGTCAGAAGATGGGAGCCAAGAAGAGAGGAGCCATCTTCATCTCATCAGGGGACAAAAAGGAGAAGAAAAGAAGAAGGATTACATTAGGACAGAAACCCATGGATCTAAAGCAGAAGGCTGAAGAAGCTGAAGGAAGCAGCGGTGTTCGGCCAACCAAAAGCACAGTGGCTCCAAAAGCACAGTCTCTGATACCATCAAGAGGAGATTATTATTCCATCAAGTGCTTGGCCGGGGATGCTATGGAACGGTCCTGCTGGTGGAAGATTCATCTACCCGCAAACATTTTGCTGTTAAGATCATCGGCAAAAGAGCCCTGCTTGCTGACGGTGATGAGCATGTGATGGTGGAGCGACGGGTTTTACAGCTGGCATCTGGGAGCCCCTTCCTTGTCCACGCAGACTTTGCATTCCAGACCAAGGTACAGTATTGATTGCTCGATATTAGGAAATGTCACACGTACCACACACTGCTCTGCCTCATGGACCCCACTGATATCATCTTACATTTCAATATAGCATGTCCCAAGGTAACCGCAGACAATAAGATGAATGTGATGACTATACACATGGGATATTGTGGCCCCTACTGTAATCAATAACATTTATGGCGGGGCTTGGTACATTGGGAATCATTTATTAAAACAGCCTTTTTACTTATCCCAGCCAATCACAGAACAGCTTTTACTTTTCCAGGTCCGTTAAAACAACCTTAGCTGAGCTCTAATTGGTTAGTATGGGCAACTAGTTTTCTAGTGAGCAGATTTATTAATGAGGCCCACTGTACCCCGCTGTATAAATGATTGAAAATATTAGATGTCATCATAGAGGTCAATGAACTGTAGAAAATCACTTGCCCGGACCTCATGTGTCTAATTGGGTGACTGGTAATATCTGTATAATTTGCAGCATTAGCTGGGCATTATCTTGTTTGGAGTCATCATCGCCATGTAGTAGTCTCTAGCTCATTTCTTTGACACTGTAGAATTTTACATATTATTATCTTGTATAGACATGGGATTTCAGAATAGATTAAATGTATTTGTTATTTTTTGTTATTTCCTGGATGACATTGTATTTTGTGTATACCATGTGGGGGGACTGGACCCTGTGTACACTATATGTCAGGGCTATTGACTTTTGTGCACTTTATATACAATTTGAAAATGTGTTAATATTTTTGTATACAAGTATTATCTGTATCTTAAAGGTTTTTTTTAATTAATGTTGGGACATTTTTATGCACGTGCATCTACTTGTTTTTCATTGCCATGTTTTCTATGTATAAATATACTGGAATAAAGTACAAAATCCACTGTCTTGGAGTGAAATTTCTTCTAACCTCACCAACTAATGAAAAAGATGGTATCATATTGACCAGGGGCGAGGTGGGCCAGAGGGGCACATGCCCTCCAAGCCGGTGGCCAAGCAGCTGCTTCTTTACAGACTGCAGGGCGGCCCTGTATCTTTCATTGTGTACATGTGCCAGCTGGGCATCTGCAGCCCAGAACAGCCGGCACAGGCCACGTTCTTATGCCTGCCGGAGAGAAGCTTCAGCCGTTGAGCAGTACGAGAGGGCAGACATCTTTGATTCTTGTAAGGCCACGGCCCCACTATCAGTATTCGGTCAGTATTTTTTCACAGGAGTTGGTGATAAATGCAGAATTGGTGACTTGTTTCTATTATACCTTTTCTCTGATTGTTACTGACCTGGTTTTGGCTCCCACTCCTGAGAAAATATACTGACCAAATACTGATAGTGGGGCCGTGGCCTTATCCTGAGCTCCGGATAGTGGTCAGGACAGGAGATTTATACTTTTTGTAGAGTGTGGAAGTGGCAGGATGCTGCTCACCTCCTGACAAGTCCAGGGCCAGATCCTGAATGTTATCTATGGTCGCTCTGCT
This sequence comes from Phyllobates terribilis, assembly GCF_046119375.1. NCBI lineage: Eukaryota > Metazoa > Chordata > Amphibia > Anura > Dendrobatidae > Phyllobates > Phyllobates terribilis. The sequence continues at coordinate 1,052,070 of NW_027363258.1, forward strand.
GAGGATCAGAAAGATTTATTGTAGCAGATGGACCCTTCAAGCAGGTTGGGGTCGCGCTGTCAGTGTGAGATCATCGGCTCTCGATCTGTATGAATGTTCAAATCACATCGGACCTGAGATCGAGACACTTCAGACCTTACTATACAGACCCCTGCCCCAGACTGATCCTGCACCAGCTACAGGGCCAGAGCCGGCATAACCACCCATTGCACCAGGGCAAGTGCCAGGGCCCTGGGCAAGAGGGGGGGGCCCACTCACAGTTGGGGACACTGGAACGCTATTGGGCCTGTGAGTTGGGGGGGCCCGGTGTTACCATGTGCTTTACGATGTCTGAAATACTCACCTCTCGTCATACCCTGCTGGCCGCAGGTCCAGTCTCCTCTGCGTCTTCTGACTCTGTGACGTCTCAGTGTTGAAGAGACAGGACCTGTAGCCAGCAGGGTATGAGGAGAGGTGAGTATTTTATTTATTTTTTATGTATGGAGCCCATTCTCTATGGAGCATTATATGGGGCCCATTCTCTATGGAGCATTATATGGGGCCCATTCTCTATGGAGCATTATATGGGGCCCATTCTCTATGGAGCATTATATGGGGCCCATTCTCTATGGTGCATTATATGGGGCCCATTCTCTATGGAGCATTATATGGGGCCCATTCTCTATGGAGCATTATATGGGGCCCATTCTCTATGGAGCATTATATGGGGCCCAATATTCTGTATGGAACATTATATGGGGTCCATTATTCAGTATGGAGCCCATTCTGTATAGAGGACTATGTGGTGCCCATAATACTGTATGGAGTACTACGTAGTGCCCATAATACTGTATGGAGGACTATGTGGTGCCCATAATACTGTATGGAGGACTATAATGTACGGTCTAAAATGAAAACTTTTGAATCCCCCCATGACACGTCCCATGCACTGTGAGGATTCGCCGGTTTCTGAGCTATTATAGAATTTACAATAGATATCACTCATGTAATGTAAGAAGTACCGTATTTTTCGGACTATAAGATGCACCAGACCATAAGACGCACCTAGGTTTTAGAGGAGGAAAATAAAAATAAAAAAATTTAAGCCAAAAATGTGCTCACGATGCACTTTTAAGGGGGAGGAGGTCTTCTGCTGACACTGGTATAGGGGTAATGTCCCACAGTTCTGACAATATCCCCCATCCTGGTATATATGCCCCCCCCTTCCTTTTATACGTGGTCCCCATCCCCATCCTGGTATGCATGAAACCCCACTTTCCTATCCTGGTATGTAGGGCACCCCTCACCCCCCAATCCTGGTATGTATGGCACCCCTCACCCCCCAATCCTGGTATGTATGGCACCCCTCATCCCCAATCCAGGTATGCATGGCACCCCTCATCCCCAATCCGGGTATGCATGGCACCCCTCATCCCAATCCGGGTATCCATGGCACCCTCATCCCAATCTGGGTATGCATGGCACCCCATCTCTCATCCTGGTATGTATGGCACCCCTCATTCGCCAATCCTGGTATGTATGGCACCCCATCCCTCATCTTGGTATGTATGGCACACCTCATCCCTATCCTGGTATGTATGGTACCCCTCATCCTGGTATGCATGGCTACCCATCCCTCATCCTGGTATGCATGGTACCCCTCATTCCTATTCTGGTATGTATGGTACCCCTCATCTTGGTATACATGGCACCCCTCATCCCAATCCGGGTATGTATGGCTCCCCTCATCCCCCAATCCTGGTATGTATGGCCTCCTCATCCCCAATCTTGGTATGCATGGTCCCCTCATCCCCAATCCTGGTATGCATGGTCCCCTCATCCCCCAATCCTGGTATGCATGGTACCCCTCATCCCTATTCTGGTGTGCATGGTACCCCTCATCCCTATTCTGGTATGCATGGAACCCCACTTTCCTATCCTGGTATGTATGGCACCCCTCACCCCCCCCCCCAATCCTGGTATGTATGGCACCCCTCACCCCCCAATCCTGGTATGTATGGCACCCCTCACCCCCCAATCCTGGTATGCATGGTTCAGTCACCCCCCCAAATCCTGGTATGCATTGTACCCCTCATCCCCCAATCCTGGTATGCATGGTCCCCTCACCCCCCTTTCCTGGTATGTATGGTACCCCTCACACCCCTTTCCTGGTATGTATGGTACCCTTCACACCCCATTCCTGGTATGTATGGCACCCCTCATCCCTTTCACGGTGCACACATACAAAAAAATAAACACATACTCACCTTTCTTTCCTGTGCTCCAGCGCTACTGTATCCTGTTCTGCTGGGGGAGCAGTGCGGCGCCAGAGTATGCACGTGCCCATACCGTGTTGTTCAACGCCATTTTGCTGAAGACACACTGCAAATATGTCTTCAGTAAAATGGCGCCGGATAGTGGTATGCACATGTGCCGATTCCAACGCCTTCACTCCTGCCCTGGTCTCCGGCGAGAAGAGAAGCGCCGCTGCAACGCTCCTCCCGGTCAGGTAAGTATGGCGCCGGAGATCGCAATATGCGTTCAGTGTCTACGCATACCGCAATCTATGGCGCCATACACACTCCTCTTACCTGTAACGTAATGGGTTCTTCTGTCTAGAGCCAGACTGCGCAGGCATGTAGCGCTTGCCAAGTCTTTAAAGGCTTCAGACAGAGGGAGGCTTGTAGCGTTATATTATATATACAGTACAGACCAAAAGTTTATTTAAAGATTTTTCTGTATTTTCATGACTATGAAAATTGTACATTGACATTGAAGGCATCAAAACTATGAATTAACACATGTGGAATTATATACTTAATAAAAGAAGTGTGAAACAACTGAAAAAATGTCTTATATTCTAGGTTCTTCAAAGTAGCCACCTTTTGCTTTGATGACTGCTTTGCACACTCTTGGCATTCTCTTGATGAGCTTCAATAGGTAGTCTCGGGAAATGGTCTTCTAACAATCTTGAAGGAGTTCCCAGAGATGCTTAGCACTTGTTGGCCCTTTTGCCTTCACTCTGCGGTCCAGGTCACCCCAAATCATCTCGATTCGGTTCATGTCTGGTGACTGTGGAGGCCAGGTCATCTGACGTAGCACCCCATCACTCTCCTTCTTGGTCTAATAGCTCTTACACAGCCTGGAGGTGTGTTTGGGGTCATTGTCCTGTTGAAAAATAAATGATGGTCCAACTAAACGCAAACCGGATGGAATAGCATGCCGCTGCAAGTTGCTGTGGTAGCCATGCTGGTTCAATATGCCTTAAATTTTGAATAAATCCCCAACAGTGTCACCAGCAAAGCACCCCCACACCATCACACCTCCTCCATGCTTCACGGTGGGAACCAGGCATGTAGAGTCCATCCGTTCACCTTTTCTGTGTCGCACAAAGACACAGTGGTTGGAACCAAAGATCTCAAATTTGGACTTATCAGACCAAAGCACAGATTTCCACTGGTCTAATGTCCATTCCTTGTGTTCCTTAGCCCAAACAAGTCTCTTCTGCTTGTTGCCTGTCCTTAGCAGTGGTTTCCTAGCAGCTATTTTACCATGAAGGCCTGCTGCACAATCTCCTCTTAACAGTTGTTGTAGAGATGTGTCTGCTGCTAGAACTTTGTGTGGCATTGACCTGGTCTCTAATCTGAGCTGCTGTTAACCTGCGATTTCTGAGGCTGGTGACTCGGATAAACTTATCCTCAGAAGCAGAGGTGACTCTTGGTCTTCCTTTCATGGGGCGGTCCTCATGTGAGCCAGTTTCTTTGTAGCGCTTGATAGGTTTTCCAACTGCACTTGGGGATACATTCAAAGTTTGCCCAATTTTTCGGACTGACTGACCTTCATTTCTTAAAGTAATGATGGCCACTCGTTTTTCTTTACTTAGCTGCTTTTTTCTTGTCATAATACAAATTCTAACAGTCTATTCAATAGGACTATCTGCTGTGTATCCACCAGACTTCTGCACAACACAACTGATGGTCCCAACCCCATTTATAAGGCAAGAAATCCCACTTATTAAACCTGACAGGGCACACCTGTGAAGTGAAAACCATTTCTGGTGACTACCTCTTGAAGCTCATCAAGAGAATGCCAAGAGTGTGCAAAGCAGTCATCAAAGCAAAAGGTGGCTACTTTGGAGAACCTAGAATATAAGACATATTTTCAGTTGTTTCACACTTTTTTGCTAAGTATATAATTCCACATGTGTTAATTCATAGTTTTGATGCCTTCAGTGTGAATGTACAATTTTCAGAGTCATGAAAATACAGAAAATCTTTAAATGAGAAGGTGTGTCCAAACTTGTAGTCTGTACTGTATATATACAGTACAGACCAAAAGTTTGGACACACCTTCTCATTTAAAGATTTTTCTGTATTTTCATGACTATGAAAAATTGTACATTCACACTGAAGGCATCAAAACTATGAATTAACACATGTGGAATTATATACTTAACAAAAAAGTGTGAAAAAACTGAAAATATGTCTTATATTCTACGTTCTTCAAAGTAGCCAGCTTTTGCTTTGATGACTGCTTTGCACACTCTTGGCATTCTCTTGTTGAGCTTCAAGAGGTAGTCACCGGAAATGGTTTTCACTTCACAGGTGTGCCATGTCAGGTTTAATAAGTGGGATTTCTTGGCTTATAAATGGGGTTGGGACCATCAGTTGTGTTGTGCAGAAGTCTGGTGGATACACAGCTGATAGTCCTACTGAAAAGACTGTTTGAATTTGTATTATGGCAAGAAAAAAGCAGCTAAGTAAAGAAAAATGAGTGGCCATCATTACTTTAAGAAATGAAGGTCAGTCAGTGTGAAAAATTGGGAAAACTTTGAAAGTGTCCCCAAGTGCAGTTGCAAAAACCATCAAGCGCTACAAAGAAGCTGGCTCACATGAGGACCGCCCCAGAAAAGGAAGACCAAGAGTCTCCTCTGCTTCTGAGGATAAGTTTATCCGAGTCACCAGCCTCAGAAATCGCAGGTTAACAGCAGCTCAGATTAGAGACCAGGTCAATGCCACACAGAGTTCTAGCAGCAGACACATCTCTTCAACAACTGTTAAGAGGAGACTTTGTGCAGCAGGCCTTCATGGTAAAATGGCTGCTAGGAAACCACTGCTAAGGACAGGCAACAAGCAGAAGAGACTTGTTTGGGCTAAAGAACACATGGAATGGACATTAGACCAGTGGAAATCTGTGCTTTGGTCTCCACAGTCACCAGACCTGAACCCAATCGAGATGGTTTGGGGTGAGCTGGACCGCAGAGTGAAGGCAAAAGGGCCAACAAGTGCTAATCATCTCTGGGAACTCCTTCAAGATTGTTGGAAGACCATTTCCGGTGACTTCCTCTTGAAGCTCATCAAGAGAATGGCAAGAGTGTGCAAAGCAGTCATCAAAGCAAAAGGTGGCTACTTTGAAGAACCTAGAATATAAGACATATTTTCAGTTGTTTCACACTTTTTTGTTAAGTATATAATTCCACATGTGTTAATTCATAGTTTTGATGCCTTCAGTGTGAATGTACAATTTTCATAGTCATGAAAATACAGAAAAATCTTTAAATGAGAAGGTGTGTTCAAACTTTTGGTCTGTACTGTATATATATGTGTGACTACTATGTCTCTATAAATGTGATACTCATGTGTTTTACATAGTTACATAGTTTACATAGTTTATAAGGCCGAAAAAAGACAAGCGTCCATCCAGTTCAGCCTATTTCTTGTGCACTGCAGCTATTCCGCAGCGTTGGTCCAGGGGAAGGCAAAAAAAACCATGCGGTATAGGCCAATTTGCATCATTGAGGAAAAATTCACTTCCCGACACCAATCTGGCAGTCAGATTAAATCCCTGGATCAATTAACTATCACTAAGCATAAGATGTAATTTTATTGTTCTCAAGAAAGGTGTCCAGGCCTCTCTTGAACTCATTAAGTGAGTTGGACATCACCACTTCCTCTCCCAGAGAGTTCCAGAGTCTCACGGCTCTGACAAAGAGCCGTGATCCTCCATTGCTATACTCTGTACGATTGTCTTAATTTTTGCAATATTTAATAAAGATTTATTTTAGCGGCAATAAGCGCCTGTTGTTTCATTTTGGTGGTATCTATAGTTTTGGTGTTGCCTGTAGTGATAAAGTCTTGGATTACTCATGCTCCTTATGTTGGTAGTCATATATATGACAGTGTATCTACTGTAAAACATCTGATGTCTGTATCACAGTATTTGATATACCAGTCACATATTATTGGCTGGCAAATTTTAGCCTGGGGGGCAAGCACAATGCACCGGCCCATGAGTGTCGCTGCCATCTTTAGGCTTGAGTTTCATGTAGCACCTGGCGGCCATTACCAAGAAACAAGCAATTTGCACTTAATATCTAATCATATAGTGGAAAAACAGTAGTTAAATGATTGGCAGTGAGCTCCTGTACTTGGTTTGCACAGTCATGCTGAAAGAGTCCTATTGAAAGCCTAACTGTAGCTTCCAAATTAGTTTTACATGTTGGATAAACCCTTTATTTGTCCTGCTTATTCTGACGCTAACACTACTGCTCTATGGGATCATCACACTTTTTTTTTTACGTATATTTATATTGAGTCCTCCCGTAATGTAATCACATATAGCCTAGGATAATGGCGCTGACACTCGGGGTGCGGGATAATGGCGCTGACACTCGGGGTGCGGGATAATGGCGCTGACACTCGGGGTGCGGGATAATGGCGCTGACACTCGGGGTGCGGGATAATGGCGCTGACACTCGGGGTGTGGGATAATGGCGCTGACACTCAGGGTGTGGGATAATGGCGCTGACACTCGGGGTGTGGGATAATGGCGCTGACACTCGGGGTGTGGGATAATGGCGCTGACACTCGGGGTGTGGGATAATGGCGCTGACACTCGGGGTGCGGGATAATGGCGCTGACACTCTGGGTGCGGGATAATGGCGCTGACACTCGGGGTGCGGGATAATGGCGCTCACACTCGGGATGCGGGATAATGGCGCTCACACTCGGGGTGCGGGATAATGGCGCTGACACTCGGGGTGCGGGATAATGGCGCTGACACTCGGGGTGCGGGATAATGGCGCTGACACTCGGGGTGCGGGATAATGGCGCTGACACTCGGGGTGCGGGATAGTGGCGCTGACACTCGGGGTGTGGGATAATGGCGCTGACACTCGGGGTGCGGGATAATGGCGCTGACACTCAGGGTGCGGGATAATGGCGCTGACACTCGGGGTGCTGGATAATGGCGCTGACACTCGGGGTGCGGGATAATGGCGCTGACACTCGGGGTGCGGGATAATGGCGCTGACACTCGGGGTGCGGGATAATGGCGCTGACACTCGGGGTGCGGGATAATGGCGCTGACACTCAGGGTGTGGGATAATGGCGTTGACACTCGGGGTGTGGGATAATGGCGCTGACACTCGGGGTGTGGGATTATGGCGCTGACACTCGGGGTGTGGGATTATGGCGCTGACACTCGGGGTGTGGGATAATGGCGCTGACACTCAGGGTGTGGGATAATGGCGCTGAGTTCAGGTCAGGAGACCCGTTGCCAGTTCATGCCCTGCAGTCCAAGTGCAGACCTCTATGCGTCAAATCTATGTAAGTGCTGACTTCTGAATCCTCACACCGCACGCACTGTGAGGATTCCCAGTGTCAGAGCTGAGAATGGTGGTCACGATGATGAAGTGATTCACAAGTCTGCAGTCACATAGAGGGACTGCAGACTTGTGGATTTAGACTGGACAACCCCTTTAAGGCTCATTCAGCCATCAGGGATAAACAGTCTGTGCTTGGCCTGCAGTGCATGGACTGGCCACGGGTCTCCTGACCGGAACTCAGCAGCCTCACAGCATGTATGAGGATGGAGGTCAGGAGATTGGCCCCCAGTCCATGCACTGCAGGCCGAGCGCAGACCGTTCTTCACTGACGGCTGAATGAGCCCTTATAGTATAACTACTTTGCATAACTTCAATTACATGCCCCTTTGCAATAATCACAGCCTATCACCTCATATAGTTGTATAATAATTCGTCCCCCCAGCATTAACCTTGCTCTAGGGCAGGTCCGGTTCCTAATCAACTCCCAGGGCTGGCCCTTCCAATAATTACACTCAGGGCCGGTTTTAGACAAAGTAGGAACCTGGGCAAAAGTTTAAAGTGGGCCCCCGATGCTCATATATTGCACCATCACACAGAAACATTTCGGTTGCATTTACATGCGCAGAGTTCAGGCCATTAAATGAGTGCGATTGACAAGTCGTTCTGCGCTTGATACCAATCTCTTTACAATCCAATCCCTAGATGAATGAGCAGCATTTCCCTCATTCATTGGGCAATTGCCAATGTCTACACTTATGAACTCTTGTCTGTGCTGCCGGGATTTATAACTGTGAATGCTACATACACTCCATATGTGATACACTCATGTATATAAACATAGCACATACACATATATGTATACACAGCATATACAGATTATATATATATATATTAGAGAGAGAGAGAAAATACATAGAGATACATGCATACCCAGAGCACCTACATGTAGATACATATGTATATCAGTATTTCATCACCTACCAACCAGCAAAAATGTCTCTCACAGACCTGTTAGTTTTTCTTTAAGAAACCCCCCTACTCTGCACTCATTAACCATATTAATTGCACCTGTTTGAACTCGTTACCTGTATAAAATACACCTGTCCACACACTCAATCACACTCCAACCTCTCCACCATGGCCAAGACCAAAGAGCTGTCTAAGGACGCCATGGACAAAATTGTAGACCTGCACAAGGCTGGGATGGGCTACAGGACAATAGGCAAACAGCTTGGAGAGAAGTTGGTACAATTATTAGAAAATGGAAGAAACACAAGATGACTGTCAATCTTCCTTAGTCTGGGGCTCCATGCAAGATCTCGCCTCATGAGATAATTCTGAGAAAGGTCAAGAATGGGTCTTTCAGCAGGACAATGACCCGAAATATACAGCCAGGCAACTAAGGTGTGGCTCCGTAAGAAGCATTTCAAGGTCCTGGAGTGGCCTAGCCAGTCTCCAGACCTGAACCCAATAGAAAATCTTTGGAGGGAGCTGAAACTCAATGTTGCCCAGTGACAGCCCCGAAACCTGAAAGATCTGGAGAAGATCCGTATGAAGGAGGGGGCCAAAATCCCTGCTGCAGTGCGTGCAAACCTGGTCAAGAACTACAGGAATCGTCTGACCTCTGTAATTGTAACAAAGGTTTCTGTACCAAATATTAAGTTCTGTTTTTCTATTGTATAAAAATTCTTATTTCATGCAATAATATACAAATAAATTATGTAAAAATCATACAAAGTAATTTTCTGGATTACTTTTAGATTCTGTCTCTCACAAGTGAAGTGAACTACGATAAAAATTACAGACCTCTCCATTCTTTGTAGGTGGGAAAATTTGCAAAATCGGCAAAGTATCAAATACTTATTTCCCCACTGTAGAAATGAGCACATACAGTACAGACCAAAAGTTTGGACACACCTTCTCATTTAAAGATTTTTCTGTATTTTCATGACTATGAAAATTGTACATTCACACTGAAGGCATCAAAATATGAATTAACACATGTGGAATTATATACTTAACAAAAAAGTGTGAAACAACTGAAAATATGTCTTATATTCTAGGTTCTTCAAAGTAGCCACCTTTGGCTTTGATGACTGCTTTGCACACTCTTGGCATTCTCTTGATGAGCTTCAAGAGGTAGTCACCGGAAATGTCTTTCACTTCACAGGTGTGCCCTGTCAGGTTTAATAAGTGGGATTTCTTGCCTTATAAATGGGGTTGGGACCATCACTGGGGTGGCAGCTCCCGTTGTTCAGAGCTGGGAGCTGGCTCTTTGTCTCAGTTTGTTCACAAACGACCCATCATTACCCTGATGACGCCCGTAATGGTGAGACATGTTGGGGAGGCGTTTTCTCTAATTTAACAGCGCCTTGTTCCTCTGATCATTAGACATCACAGAATAGGATACAATCCCTGATGGTTAGATAATGGATAGCAGGCATTTTGCTTTATGTTAGTTATACTATGTGAGGCTATTGGAGCTGCGCCCCTATGTAGCTACAGATAGGTAGATCTATCCCTATGTAAATTGCAATTGAGTGACTGACTCCACTAGCCCAGCAATGTGACCGCTTTCAGTGATGTGTCACATATTAGGCTGTGTGCTGTTGTTTCAATACAATGAATGTTTTATCATCAGGAGATTATCACGGCCCTGGTCCAATCGCGCCCCCTACTGTGATAAGCAGCTCACTGTCAATATACAATGTACACAGAAAGCTGTGGTGTGGGTGGGGTTAGCTTTCTGAGCTCTGCTACATCTATAAACTCTGTGTCACAGCTGCTGCACCCAGTAAACTAATTGATATTTCCCTGAAATCATGGTCCCTTTTCCTGCATCATGCTACTCTCAGATGAGGTAACAAAACTTAGTGACAGATTCCCTTTAAATATTAATTAATCCCTACCGATGCCATTGAGCAATTTCGGTGTGATCAAATATCTATCTATATAGCTATAATATATGACGCGCCCCCTGGGCCGTGGGGTACTCGGTGCAGGGCCGGTCGGTGCAGGGGAGATATCACAGTGGCGGTGACCCGGTCCGTGACCCAGGGCGGTCAATAAAAGGAGATATTTACAGGGGATATATAGTTTTTATATACAGTTCGTGACGCCACCTGTGGTATGCGGCTATATGGAGCGGCCGCTGCGGAGCAGGTCCTCTGGAGCTGGTGTAAATGCAGCACAGTTAGTTTACCCCTCCACAGGTAGAGCTTAGCTCCAGGGCTGTGCTGAGATGTTATGGATGTTGCTGTTGCAGTTGTAGTGCAGGGGGTGATGGCGCGGCCGGAATAATTCACAGAGACAGTGGGGTGCAGTCTTCAGGGTTTACTCACAGTTGTTAAGTTCCTCAGGTTACACTTTCTGGACTACGACCTCCCACATCGCGCTGCTTTCACCAGGCAGGGGTGCAGCAAATTCCCAGGTGTTTCAAGAGTGCCTGACAGGACCCCGTTCTATATGACCTTCTCAGCCGTCTTTCTGCGCTGGCCCTCACCCTTCTTGCCCTGTGCCTCGCCAAACAATGTCCCTAGTCGGTATCCTCGGATCTTTCTGGGCAACCTGGAGTTCCCTGGATCCTATGTGGTTACCTTTTTGGCGACTTGAGTGCGGATGTGGCAACTGCACCCTGAAAGTACAGAAGCCTCCGGTTCCTAGTTGAACTTTGTAATTCTCACTAGTTAGGGGCCGATCCCCTCTGCGGCTTGATCCCTCCACTGCCTGGCAGATTCGGGCGTATGGGTGGCCTCCAGCACTGCCCGTACCCCTGGGATCCCTTCCACGCTCCTGGAGCCTTTTTCCTGCTCCTCTCTCTCTCTCTCTTCAGTCTTGGGCCTCTCTGGCTAGGCCCTCCTCCTGAGCAGAGCTCCTACAGAGCTCCTGCTCCCAACTCTTCCTCTCACTGAAGAACCCTTCTAGATTGTTCCACCCTCTTTTTATATCACTTGTTACTGAGCTCCCCTGATTTACTTCCTCCACCCACACCCACTACATGGTTCCCCCTATTTTGGTTCCCCCCACTCCAGCCAGGGACAGGGCTCAGCAGGGAAGCATACCAGCCCCGCTCACCTCTGTGCCCTGGTGTAGGTGACTTGGTTACCACGTTACAGGTCTTGGTCGGGATGTCCTTGCTGCAGGTGGGACTCCACGTCCCTCCGATTAACAAATAGATCCGTCGCATCCTGTGGCTCTCTGATGAAGCCCCACCCGGCGTCCAGGTCGAACTTCACGACAGTCCCTTCTGCACAGGGACTAGTGGTGGCCGTCTTTGCTTTGCGGGCCCGGGTCTTCTCCTCTAGATTACAGGCCTCCATCTTCTCCCAGCGCACCCGCCGGATGTGCCGCTCTTTGTCCAGCTGCCAGAGCTCCCTCCGACAGTGCTCTTCTCGTCGGGCAGCTTCCCTTCGTGTCTCCCGGGGAAAACCCATGAGGTCCTCCCCCGGGTTATCCCACAGGAACTGGTCCTCTTCACTCCCGTAGAGGGCTGAGGGCTTAGGAGCGGGTAGCAGTGGGAGGCTCTGGTCTTCCACTTCCGCGGACCAGTCCCAGGCCGCGCGCCCGTACACCCGTTCGGGTGTGGGAGCAGGTGGCTTTTGCTGGGGGCCCAGGAGCAGGGTTTCATCAGCAGCGCCCGGGTCAGGGACTTCCGCCTGGGGGCCCAGGAGCAGGGCTTCGTCATGACTCGCCCCCGAGGGCCGCGGTGTACTGTTTGGGGGGGGTATATCACGGTGGCTGGCCCAGGGCGGTCAGTGCACAAAGGGGTATCAATTATTTCTAAAAGTTCAGAGAGTTCATGACGCCACCTGTGGTGTCTGGTGAAGGTCACCAGCGCTGCAACAGTCCTCTGAGGAAGGTGTCAAGGCAGCAAAAGATGGTACAGCTCCCCACAGGCGGAGCAGGCCTCAGGGCAGTGTAGATAGATGGATGGTGTGCTGGGCGTTGTGGTGCAGGGAGAGAACAATGGCGCAGCAGGAGTAACGGACAGAGACAGGGGGTTTTGCTTCGTTACCTTTACTGGTACAGCTGTTAGGTACAGTCCAGGGTACTCCAGGTGAAGGGCGCACTTTTGGACTTCTCCCCAGGGAGCGGGTATAAGACCTCCTGATCCGTGTCTGCCTCGGTGTAAGCTCCTGGCCAGCCTGCAACTGGGCCTAGCTTATGTGTCCTGCTTTTACTCCACCTGTTGCTCTGAAGTAGGACCTCCGGTTGGTAACGACTTTCCCTGGACGTCGGGGCCTTCGTGGTTCCTGGTCCTGTATGTGTCTAGCTTCAGGTTTGGCAGGGACTTGTAGTCCTCCTGGGATTCCGGTTATCCCTACTGGGTGTAAAGGATCCCTGTAGGCTCGGACCCGGTGTCCGGTATATATATCGGGGTGAGCTTACTATGCTCCTCTGCCCCCTTTATCGCTCCTTCCTTCCTCTCGCCTTCGGCCACGTTCGAGGCCCTCACTAGGCTTCAGTGCTGCTGGAGGCCTAGCTTACCTCACACAGCAGCCCGCGTGCTGCTCTCGCTCTGACTGAGCGCAAACTTCACACTGACAGAACTAGACTCAAAACTAACTGAAAACTCAACTGCCTGGCTCCACCTTCCCTTTATATATCCCTATCAGGGCTCCCTCTGCTGGTATGAGGTGGAAGGTGGAGGTGTTTGTATGTAGTGAGGGCCTCTTGTGGAGAAATCCATCGATGCACCCTTCTGGGTTATGTGGCACCATGCGCAGCAGGGCGCCACAGTCACCAGCGCCCGGGGTAGAAGACTCTGGGCCGAAGAGCAGATCTGGGTGTACGCGCCCGGGTACGGAGGTTCCGCAAGGGGGCCCAGGAGCAGGTCAGCGCCGTCAGCGTGCGGGACAGGGAGACTCCTGTTATCTGCTCCCGCGGCTGCTCCTGTGCTGCACGCTGCCTCCTGGTTCGTATCCAGCTCCGCCGGGGCTGAGGCTCTGCCGGTGGAATGCAGCACTGGCTGCTGCCTGGTCATCATCTTCCCCAGCATCTCCTCCTTCCAGCCGGCGACGGCAGCCTGCTGGGCCTTCTCCACCTGCCGACCTAGTTCTTGCATCTTGGCTTGGAGGAACTCCGCATCCTCCAAGGACAATTTGTAAACCACCTCCTCCAGGGTGAGAGGTGTCTCGCGCTGCTGCAGGCCACAGGCTGGAGTTCCAGGCTCACCTCCCTCCATCTTGCCTGCCGGGTGCGGTCTATTGGCATTGCTGGAGACTCCGCCCTGTCTCCAAGGTTTCTTCTTTCCTCTCCCCTTTTTGGGGCGGTTCCATGGCTGCTTGCTGTCGGCCACACCTAGGGACGGCCCCCCCACCTTGATGGACACATCTACATACATGGCCACTGCTGCTTGGGGCGAGCCCCGCTTTTGGTGCCATTCTGGAACCCGGCCCACGATGGGAGGTGAGTTCTTGTTGTCTTTGATCACGCACATAATGGCGCCCGTTCTTCTGGGGCGGGCGCCACATTCAGTATCCAACACAGTCTCTAGGCGCACAATACCCGGTGATAACGGGTGGTTTCATATCCTGTTCGTGACGCTAAATTGACGCGCCCCCTGGGCCGTGGGGTACTCGGTGCCAGGCCGGTCGGTGCAGGGGAGATGTCACAGTGGCGGTGACCCGGTCCGTGACCCAGGGCGGTCAATAAAAGGAGATATTTACAGGGGATTTATAGTTTTTATATACAGTTCGTGACGCCACCTGTGGTATGCGGCTATATGGAGCCACTGCTGCGGAGCAGGTCCTCTGGAGCTGGTGTTAATGCAGCAGCGTTGGTTTACCCCTCCACAGGTAGAGCATAGCTCCAGGGCTGTGCTGAGATGTTATAGATGTTGCTTTTGCAGTTGTAGTGCAGGGGGTGATGGCACGGCCGGAATAATTCACAGAGACAGTGGGGAGCAGTCGTCAGGGTTTACTCACAGTTGTTAAGTTTCTCAGGTTACACTTTCCGGACTATGACCTCCCACGTCGCTCTGCGTTCACCAGGCAGGGGTTCAGCAAATTCCCAGGTGTTTCAAGAGTGCCTGACAGGACCCCGTTCTATATGACCTTCTCAGACGTCTTTCTGCGCTGGCCCTCACCCTTCTTGCCCTGCGCCTCGCCAAACAATGTCCCATGCCGGTATCCTCGGATCTTTCTGGGCAACCTGGAGTTCCCTGGATCCTATGTGGTTATCTTTTTGGCGACTTGAGTGCGGATGTGGCAACTGCACCCTGAAAGTACAGAAGCCTCTGGTTCCTAGTTGAACTTTGTAATTCTCACTAGTTAAGGGCCGGTCCTCTCTGCGGCTTGATCCCTCCACCGCCTGGCAGATTCGGGCATACGGGTGGCCTCCAGCAGTGCCCGTACCCCTGGGATCCCTTCCACGCTCCTGGAGCCTTTCTCCTGCTCCTCTCTCTCTCTCTCTTCAGTCTTGGGCCTCTCTGGCTAGGCCCTCCTCCTGAGCAGAGCTCCTACAGAGCTCCTGCTCCCAACTCTTCCTCTCACTGAAGAACCCTTCTAGATTGTTCCACCCTCTTTTTATATCACTTGTTACTGAGCTCCCCTGATTTACTTCCTCCACCCACACCCACTACATGGTTCCCCCTATTTTGGTTCCCCCCACTCCAGCCCGGGACAGGGCTCAGCAGGGAAGCGACGCATCTTGCCCCTCCTGCTGGTCTGGAGTAGTGTAGTGTTGGATGCTGGTGTTAGGGTCCCGGGCAGCACTCTATCCTTACCTGAGAGTGAGATACCACACCTCTGGGTGAGATGCAGTACCTCTGTGGCGACTGAACCCACTGGGGCGCAACATATACACACATATATAATTCTAGACAATCGTGTTAAAAATGATAGTCGGCTTCCAGAAGAAAAGAGATCTCCCAGACAAGTAAGCAAATGTCCCGGGCACAGCCAAAGTCTACTGAAACCTCTTGAAAAGCTGCTTTTCTAATACTTCTTGTATGAGAACCTGAGATGCTACGTTAACCACTTCGCGCCAGAGCCTGTTTTTGCCTTCGTGACCGGGCCATTACTCTGGAGCGCTTCAACGGATTCCCCTGATTCTGAGATTGTTTTTTCGTGACATATTGTACTTCTTGATAGTGGTAAAATTTCTTCGATATCACTTGCGTTTATTTGTGAAAAAATCGGAAGTTTGGCAAAATTTTGAAAATTTTGCAATTTTCAAACTTTGAATTTTCATGCCCTTAAATCAGAGAGATATGTCACACAAAATAGTTAATAAATAACATTTCCCACATGTCTACTTCACATCAGCACAATTTTGGAACCAAATTTTTTTTTTGTTAGGAAGCTATAAGGGTTAAAAGTTGACCAGCGATTTCTCATTTTTACAACAAAATTTACAAAAACATTTTTTTAGGGACCACATCTTATTTGATGTGACTTTGAGGGGCCTTTATGACAGAAAATACCCAAAAGTGATACCATTCTAAAAACTGCACCCCTCAAGGTGCTCAAAACCACATTCAAGAAGTTTATTAACCCTTCAGGTGCTTCACGGGAATTTTTGGAATGTGGAAGAAAACAATGAACATTTAACTTTTTTTCACAAAAAATTACCTTAGACCCAATATTTTTTAATTTTCGCAAGGGTAACAGGAAAAAATGGACTCCAAAATGTGTTGTGGAATTTCTCCTGAGTACGCTGATACCCCATGTTGCATTTGGAGAGCCCCTGAGGTGCCTAAACAGAGGAAACCCCCAACAAGTGACCCCATTTTGGAAACTAGACCCCTCAAGGAACTTATCTAGATGTGTGGTGAGCACCTTGAACCCCCAGGGACTTCACAGAATTTTATAATGTTGAAGTGTGAAAATAAAAAAACACATTTTTAACACAAAACTGCTACTTTAGCCTCAAATTTTTAATTTTCACAAGGGCAGCCAGAAAAATGGACCCCAAAATGTGTTGTGCACTTTCTCCTGAGCACGCTGATATCCCATATGTGGTGCAAAACCACTGTTTGGGCGCACGGCATGGCTTGGAAGGTAAGGAGCGCCATTTGACTTTTGGAATGGAAATTTGGCTGGAATCGATAGCGGACGCCATGTTGCATTTGGAGAGCCCCTGAGGTGCCTAAACAGAGGAAACCCCCAACAAGTGACCGAATTTTACAATCTACTCCTCTGTATAAATTAATCTAGTGGTGGGAAAATATGTAGATAGGTAAATGGTCACTAATCCCATAGATGAATTCCCAGAGAGGTGTCATTTCCAAAATGGGGTCACTTCAGGGGGGATTCTGCTGTTCTGGCACTTTTCAGAGGCGCTAGGTACCAGAACTAAAGAATCCCCCCTGAAGTGACCCCATTTTGGAAATGACACCCCTCTGGGAATTCATCTATGGGTTTAGTGACCATTTTAACTCAATGGATGATTTCCAGAAACAAGCACGTAATGGAAGGTTTAGATTCTGGAGAACCCCCCCCACCCCTGGAAATTAAGTGAGCTCTACTCAAATGTGTCATTCACTAAATGAACCAAATGTTTGAATGACAAATTGGGATACATTTTTACAGTTTAAAAACGTGGTTCTGTGTGGAAGATTTTAAAGCAGTCAGTGACGCATAAGGCTGGCAATGATGGGCATTGTGGGCAATAGTAGCGGGTATCACGCCTCATTCCTCTCTTAGTACGTACACGACATCTTTTCTGGGGGTTCCTTCTCGTTTCCGTTGCTGGAATAAGTGCAATAAAATGTCGCTCAGTGAGTCTTTTCACGTCCTCAGATTCTAATGGATGAGCGGGGCTAACACTTTCAAAAACAAGATTTTCAATTACCTTTTCTTGATAATCAAGAAAAGGATCGGAATTTCCTGCTTTCTTGTACAACACAAAAGGATTGTATGTGGCCACCTGAAACAAATAAATAACCAACTTTTTATACCAGGTATAGGACTTTCTTGATACCTGGTATGGCTGTAGAACCTGGTCTGCAAGGTCCACACCCCCCATGTGTTTGTTGTAGTCAATGACTGACACAGGTTTTTGCTTCGGAGTGGTGGATCCTAGTTCTACAGTGGCCCTTGTGGCATCTGTGTGGATCGAGCTGAGGACAAAAATATCCCTCTTATCCCTATACTTCAGGGCAAGCTGCTCTCCGTTGCGTACAGCCCCTGACTGCCCCTTTTGGAACTTTTGGTTGACCAATGGTTGTGGAAACCCCTGACGGTTTTTACGGATGGTCCCACAAGCCCCGATGTTGTGTTCAACCAGACTTGCTGGTGTAATAATTGTCCACATATAGATTGTAGCCTTTTTGAAAAAATGGACTTATCAGCTCCCAAACAATTTTTCCAGATGTCCCCAGATAAGTAGGGCATCCTGGTGGGTTTAGTTGGCTGTCTTTCCCCTCATATATGCGAAAAGCAGATGTGTATCCGGTTGAACTTTCGCACATTTTATAGATCTTTATTCCAAACCTTGCCCTTTAAGATGTTATAAATTGCTTGAGGTGCAGTCTTCCTTTGAATTTTTACAAGGGACTCATCTATAGAAATATTTTGTGTTGGGGTGTAGAGCCTTCAGAATTTTTCTGACAAATTTTCAATGATGGGTCTAATTTTATATAACCTGTCATGTTCTGGGGCATTTCTGGGCAGGCATTGACTATTGTCGTTAAAATGACAAAACCGCATGAGCATTTCATAACGGGTCCTAGGAAGAACGACTGAAAACATAGGGGTGACTTGAACAGGGTGGTTGGATCAGTAGGATCGAATGCTCGGTTTTTTAACAAGCCCCATGGCAAATGTAAGTCCTAAAAATTTTTTTATTTCCGGGACATTAGTTGGTGTCCATAAATTTGCCCTAGCATAGTAAGATCGGGGATTCTGGCTTAGGAATTGGGATGCGTATAAATTTGTTTGCACGACAATATGCTCTAGCAAGCTGTCTGTAAAAAACAAATTAAAAAAATGAATTGGTCCAAAATCTTCCACCTCCACATTTATACCAGGAATGGCGTTGAAATCAGGGCTGAATGGAGCAGCCGAATCCGAAGCCTCCCATCTCGGAAATGCTATATCATGTGGCAAAGCCCCTTGTACACTGGCATGCGCCAATTCACTAGTAGCAGGGACAGCGCTTGTACTGGGCAGTGTTCCCTGATTTGGAGACGTTTCTCCAGTAGCGCTATTTGCCCCTATTGTTGTACTGGTCCTTGGGCTTGAGGATGGACCAGAATCACTGCTCATTTCTGAGCTCTCAGTGTCGCCGCTACTAAAGCCCTCAAAATCCACATCTCCATCTGAGATTGCACTGTCATCAGTGTCAGAACATAGCAGGGCATACACCTCCTCTGCGGTATAAGTCTGACGGGCCATTTTATTTGTTTTTATATTTTTTGACTGGACTGGACTGACCGGACTGGACTGACCGGACTGGACTGACCGGACTGGACTGACTGGACTGGACTGACCGGACTGGACTGACTGGACTGGACTGACGGGACTGACCTGCCAGGACTGACTGACCCGACAGGACTGACTGACTGACCTGACAGGACTGACTGACAGGACTGACTAACCCTAACCTAACTCTTACTTTCTTTTTTTTTTTTTTACTTTCACAGTGGCAAGGCTGACACAGCTCTTGTCACACTGTTTCTCCTCTGCTCTCTCACTGAGATTGGAGGGGAAGCAGTGTATTTATCAGGCAGATCGCCCGGGAAAGTTTGTTGCTAAAACAAACTTCCCTAGTGATCTCTCTGATTGGCTGGTGTGACGCTGACATCATCGAGACCTGAGCCAATCAAGTCTCGATGAGGTCAGAGGTCACAGCACCGGGATCCCCTCGCTGCTAAGGTATGTGGGGGTCCCGATCACCGACTGTCACTATCTTTTAAATGCCTCGATCGCTATGGATCGCGGCATCTAGAAGATAGGAACAGGTTAACATCATGGGGACCTGATCCAATCAGGTCCCCATGATGTCACATATCAGAGCTATCTCTCTGCACCGGAACCGTAGCGCTTGCAGGACCCTGCGGGTCCTGAGCGCTGCGGGACCACCCACCGTTTTTAAACAGCGCTGCACAGAGCCCAGGCAGCGCCGACGTTTATGTACAGTGGGCGGTCCTGAACCGGTTAACAGATGGAGCATCATGTCCTTCAGACCACCACTTTTATGGCCTGGTATTATTGTAGCTTGGATTAGGGTATACAACAACCATGCTTTGTGCACTGCAGTCTACACTCGTCCAGTCCAGTCGGGCCTCCCTGACTGTTGGTCAGTAAGATATGTGTAAGTATTTTCTGTATGATATATTATTCTGCTGATACAACTAGTGAGAACTCCGGGCACAAAGATTTCATTCTTTTGTCTGAGTTAAATGCTTTGAAAAACATGATTCAATCCGAGCACCATATCTAAGGAGTCTCGCCACGTGAAGCTAGTTTCATGAAAACGTGCCTCCATTTTTTACTTATTAAAGTGTTGTACAAGGTCTGACCTCGTGTTTTTACCATAAACCAGAATCATTTTATAATAAATCTGCCAGATGCTGCGGGGGAAGAGATACTGGCACCATGCCTGCCCTGTGCATCAGTAATCACAGGACACCCCTATAAATATCTGACATAAAAGGACATTGAACATTAACTGAAGAAAATGTACAGCAATTCTTTCTATCTCTGTATGCCCCTGAAGAAAATCATTCTACATATCCGCATATTTAAGTGACCCTCCACAGGAGCATCATTATGAGCCCTAAGGTGTCATTACAGGGGTCTCATGGTCATCAGCTAGAACATTGAAACAAATGATGGGACATGTGAAATGTAATCCTTCTTACATGGGACATGTAGACCACCTTCCATTTATCCTGCGGCCTATAGTTATACGGAGCTATTCTGTAGTAGGTGTGTAGATATTGTGATCTTTTGGCCACTTTACCTGCATACAAATCTACTTCTGTATTTCTGTGCTCCAGCTCTGTGTGCTGCTTGGTCTGGAATACGTGAGCTGCGGGGACTTTAACACCTTCCTTCTGGAGAAGGGGCGGCTTGACATCCCCAGCGCAAGGTACATTTTATGTTACCTACAATCCTGATCATAACTGTATAGAAATGTCTAGCATTGATCCGTTCACTTCCCTGCTGTATTATCTGCCTTTGGGTTCTGGTGTTTTTAATATAAAAAATATTGTAGATTGCAGCGAAATTAACCAGAACATTGACAGAAATCTGAGTGGCCTCATTATTCTTCAGTGGGATCTGGCAGGATTTGTTGTATGTTCTGCATATGGTCATCTTGTTCTAATCGTCTAGTCAATGTAGATAATATTGGCTGGAAGCAATATCTTTGTGTTTCTTGTCTTCTCCTCGGAAAGTTACACTCATTCATGTCTTTCTGTCAGATTCTATGCCGCTGAACTGGTCTGTGGAATCCAGTACCTCCACTCCAAGGGCGTCATCCACAGAGACCTCAAGCCCGAGAACATCTTGGTGGCTGAAACGGGCCATATTAAGATCACAGATTTCGGTCTCGCAATTGACAACATGCATGGAGACCGAACAGCCACCGAATACGCTGGGACTGCAGGTTACATGGCTCCTGAGGTGGGATAATAATGCTTTCCTATTTAGTTTTCACTAAAATTACAGTCCATGGGAATGTTAACATTTTGACCTTTCTGTTCTCTCTTCCATGACAGATTTTTGCTGGCGAGGAGTATAACGCCGGAGTAGACTGGTATTCTCTTGGTGTCATCTTAAAAGATATGGTTACCAGTGAGTGTACGTTCCATCTGACACTCGATGAGGCATCCTCCGGCATTGATGACATCATTAAACAGGTCAGTATAATTCCAGGTTATTAGTACTAGGGGTTGTACAATATTCATTTAAATGGTGAAGTTGTGAGAATGTTTTATTGCCTCTACCGCTTACCTTCATGGGTTTTACTTTATTGTTTTTAGCTCCTACAGAAAGATCCTGCCAGACGCTTAGGAGTCCATGGTAACATCGAGAGCACGTGTTTTTCCAGTGTATTGATTGGGTCTCTGTGGAAGCCCTGAAAGTGCCTCCACCTCACATCCCTGTAGTAAGTATATGACCAGATCACATTGCACCTCTGTTAAGTATTAGTTAGCGCTGACACTTAGGCTAAGTGCCCACGATGCAGAAATGCTGAGGATTTTTTCCTGAGCGTTTCTGCATCTCCCTGGCAGAAAAAAACACATGCGGATTGTACATGCGGATTGTACATGCGGATTGTACATGCGGATCGTACATGCGGATTGTACATGCGGATCGTACATGCGGATCGTACATGCGGATCGTACATGCGGATCGTACATGCGGATCGTACTTGCGGATCGTACATGCGGATCGTACATCCGGATCGTACATGCGGATCGTACATGCGGATCGTACATGCGGATTGTACATGCGGATCGTACATGCGGATTGTACATGCGTTTTTCCTGCCGGGGACATGCGGAAATGGAGCGTTATTCACTGACATTTCCGCATGCGGATTGTACATGTGGATTGTACATGCGGATCGTACATACGGATTGTACATGCGGATTGTACGTGCGGATCATACATGCGGATTGTACATGCGGATTGTACGTGCGGATCATACATGCGGATTGTACATGCGCATTGTACATGCGTTTTTCCTGCCAGGGACATGCGGATGTGAAGCGTTCTTCACATGCATTTCCGCCTGCGGATTGACAAGCGCTTTCCAAGCGATTTTAGCATCACTTGGAAAGTGCTTGTGACAACTAGGTCACACTATAGAAATCCATGCAAACTGCATGGATTTATATAGTGTGACCCGAGAGAGTGGTTAAAAATAAAAAAAACAAATGTATACTTACCCTCCGATGGCCCGCGCTGGCTTGCTTCGCTCGGTGCCGGCACTTTGCAGTGGATTGAAAGACCTGCCGATGTCAGCGTCGCATGACCCGTCACATGACTCTGACGTCAGCGCAGGTCCTTCAATCCACTGCAAAGTGCCGGGAAGCAAGTAGGAGCGCAGCGCGGGCCGCCGGAAGGTAAATATACATTTATTTTTTATTTTATTCTTTTTTTACAGATTTTTTAATGGTGCCTGGGTCCGGAGGAGAGTCTCACATTAGAACGCACCAATTACGCAAGTACAGATGCAGTCTTGCGGAATTGGCGCGTTCTAATGCAAGTCAATGGCGGCGATAAATGCAGCATTTCCGCAAAATAATTGGTAGTGCTGCGTTTTTTTCCGTAATGATAATCCACAGCGGATTTTTCCGCAGCATGTGCACAGCACATGCGGATTATCATTGCTGCCCTTCTACCATGCGTTTTTAATGCGTTTCCACAGCTGCAAAAACGCTGCAGAAACGCATTAAAAACGCATCGTGGGCACACAGCCTAACATTGGAAAATCAACATCATCCAGAGCTGCTGGTCCTGGTCTGATGGTCCAGATCATTTCATATCATCCTTCTCCAGAACGTTTGAGATTTTGGTAATAATTATTTTTTTGTTTGTTTTATAGCCATCTAAAGCTCATCACAGTTCTCGACCACACCATCTGGAGAAATTAGAAGCAGCAGAGGCCAAAAAGTCACCTCTATCAGCAAAGGACCAGGCCATGTTCAAGGGATTTTCTTTTGTCAACTTGGAAACCCTTGACAAGACACCAGCTCCATAGTCATCAGAGCCAGCTGTCTTCCTCAGCCTCCAGTAGACCTTGAAGAACTGAAGATTGGACATCACTTTGATGATCATCTGAAAGCACTGCTGGAATGAAGATGACCATGGATACGACACTGAGGGACCCAAAACACCGACCCCAAAGATGAAGAAGCCAGACAATGTAATCATGCGCTGGCAGTAAGTATAAGCGCCACAACATCTGCGCTTCACTATACTCATAGGCATGTGCAGAACATTTTACACTACCCGGTAATTGGGTTTCCTCTTGCTCATAACAGCTCCAGTCTTTGGTGCTGTCTTGGGCTAAGAAGAAATAACATGGTGTGCGATGGCCGGCTATTAAGGGGAGGAGGAGGCCAGATTTTTTTTTAACTAACATTGCACATGTCTATGATCATTTTTACCATTAACAGTAGTAAGATGACTTCTGAGACCCAACAACAAAATTTCCCCAAAAAGTCCCATGTAATAACGACAACATGCAGAATTTAACCAAAACTCCTTTTAATGGTTAGAGGTCGGTCACAGCCAAAAAGGACGTGCTCAACGCGTAACTGGTATAAAACCCGGTTAAGGCACTATTGGCCAGCTGAAACGGGTACAAATCCATATTCCACTGCCGGACTCCCGGCGCATATCTTACTTCGTACTGGAGAAAAACATCAAGATAGAGCAAATGACTGCTGCTGTGACTTAAATACAGAACAACCAAATAATACCAACAAAACACACTGTACATGGGAAAAAAGGGGAGGGGTGGTGAGAAACGCAGACTGCGGGTCTCATGCTTGTGTGGAGAGAGGCAGGAAGAGGCAGGTGACTAGCCCAGGGGATGGGGGAAGACTCGGTTACCCGGGCCTTTAGCCTTAAGGAGGTCGCGGTGGTCGGCTCCCGGGCCCGTACTCTGGGGTCTCTCTTTAAAAAGGCGTTGATAGATGTTAAGTTTATAAAAGTTCGTGACGCAACCTGTGGCTTCTGGTGAGGATCACCAGCGCTGCGCAGTCCACTGAGGCCGATGATAAGGCAGCTGGATGGTATAGCTCCCCACAGGTGGAGCTAGGCCTCAGGGCAGTGTATGACGGGGTATGCAGGACAAGGAGACTCAGCCGCGTCAGAGCAAGAACAGGGACAGACACGATAGTCACTTCAGTACCTTTTACTGATGGAAATTCAGGCACGTCCCGGAGCACTGTAGGGTGAAGAGTGTATGTCCGGATCCTCCCCAATGAGCGGGTTTTGGGCCTCCTGTTCCTTGCCTCTGCGTAGTAAGTTTCTGACCTGCCTGGAGCTAGGCCTAACTTTGTCTCTGTCCTGCGCTGGCTGACCTTGTGGTAGTGCCTTCTCTTGGAGTGCACGCTCCCGACCTACGGGGCCTATGTGTCTCCTGGCTCTGGTACGTATCAGCACTTTAGCGATCCTGGGACTTGTAGTTCTCCAGGGATTCCGGTTATATCTTACTGGGTCGGGGATATCCCGGTAAACTTCGGACCCGGTGTCCGGTAATTTCTTCTTCGGGGTGAGCTAGTTAAGCTCCTCTGCCCCCTATGTACTAACTCTCTCCTCTCGCCTTCGGCCTACTCGGGCCCTCAATAGGCTACTCACACTTGCCGCGCTTCACCGATCTTATGGCGCCGGCACACCTAAGCTCACTATTCTGAGCTACAACTCAACCGGGCTCAACTCTGTTTTCAGGCTTGCACTAACTGAATTCTCCAGAGGAATTGCTGAGTCACTGAGCTCCACTGCAGACTGACCTGTTTCTGTGTCTCACTCTGCAGGAACTGACTGCCTGGCTCCACCTTCCCTTCTTTATATATCCCTAACGGGCTCCCTCTGGTGGTCTGAGATGGAAGGTGGAGATGTGTGAATGGTTATGGGGGTCTCTTGTGGAGGAATCCGTCAATACACCCTTCTAGGATCTGTCATACCAAGCACAGCTGGGCTTCACATTCCCCCCTAGTTAATCTCAGCACTCCCGAGCTGAAGTACATTTTATAAAACAATAACAATAGTAAACTTAAGCAATACATGAACAATATTCCCTTTATGGGAGGCACGAATCTTAAACGTTGCATAACAAAACAATTACAGAGTGTCCTCAGAATCCAAGTCTCCTGTGGTGAGGTTCCCAGCAAGGATGTCCATCTCACAAGGTAGAGTACTTTGGTAGTTTTGAGGGACCTGTCCTAAACCTTCTACGTTGGCCCTGGGGTAGCTGCAGGGCATGAAGATCCCGAGTTGGACCTCCAAAAGAGCCACTCCAAACAGGTTTTCCTTCTGAGGTCACCTAAAGGGCACTCCAGGGAGCGCTATTATATATAGTAAGAGTTTTTGGGCTGCACACAGTCCTCAGTCACGAAGTTCTTAGGCAAATAAAGAATTAATGAGAAAAAAGCACAAATGGATAAGCATGCATAAAAATAAACAGTCATGCAGTACATTACAATTTAATATACAATACCCCAGGGGTAACTATATATATTTTCAGAGATTTTTAACTATCTACTGAGTGTACCTAACAGGAGGTTTACCTCTTGTACTACATATTGACCTGCGTAGTGCTGTGGTTGGTGGAGTGTCAGTGTCTGTATCCTCAGTTACTCTACCAGTTCTACATGTAACCATGTTGTAAAACTGCCTTAACCTCTCTCTTGGACTGGCAAGTCTACCATTGGCTAGGCCCTGTTGCTCTGCTCCTGCCGGGGATCCTTCATCCGGGGATACTTCTTGAGCTGGCTCTTCTACAGCACTTACAGGTTTAACTTGCTGTGGAGGGTTTGCTGGCTGTTCATAGAATTGGAGTACTGGAATGATTACTGCACCTCCTATTTGAGGCCAATCCGCTGGGAAGTCTCCTAGGTCAGTGTGGATCACTGCTTCTTTAGGTTCTTCCTGGGTTGTGAGAGGCACTTTTTCTTGGTGTTTCTGTAAGTCTGGACACAACTTTAGGTGGTCCCTGGACACTGTAGCAGATGTTCTTCCTCCATCACGACTAATTATGCATGTCTTTTTGTTGTTAAACCGTGACGGTAACACAGTGTAGGGGTCTTTTTCCCACTGGTCATCAAGTTTGTGGTTACTTCTTTTTCTTTTTAACACTGTTTCACCTGGTGTGAAAGGTTCTGCGGGTGCGTTTTTGTTGTATTAAACTTCCTGCTTTTCTCTCACCCGAGTAAGACTGTCCTTGACACAAGCTTGTACCCTTCTGTACTGCTCTTGTCTGGTTTTGTCCCAGTCCTCAGTGGTCATATCAGCTTCAGGTTCAACAACACCAAGCTCCAGATCCATGGGCTGCTTTCCTGGCCTTGCCCGCATGAGATATGCCGGAGTGCAGTTGGTGGAACTCACTGGTATATGATTCTACAGATCCACTAGGTCAGGTAGTAGGTCTGGCCACTGGTTTCTCTCCTCAAGTGGTATGGTCTTTAGCAGGTCGATGATAATGTTGTTCATCTTTTCGCAGAGACCGTTTGTTTGCGGGTGATACGGTGTAGTTCTTATCTTTTTACACCCGTAGAGATGGCAGAACTCCTTAAACAGCTCAGCCTCAAAGGCCGGGCCCTGGTCCGTCAGCACCTGCTCAGGGTAACCATGGGGTCTGCAGAAATACGCTTGGAACGTCTTTGCTGCTGTCTCTGCCGTCAGGTCTTTGACGGGGGCGACCACCAAGAAACGTGAGTAGTGATCCACCATAGTCAGAGCATAGGAGTACCCTGGCCTGCTGGGGGAGAGCTCAACATGGTCCAGGGCCACGATCTCCAGGGGTCGAGTCGTCTTGATGGGTTGCAGGGGTGCCTTCTGGCTGCTGAAGTCTTTCCTTCTTAGGCCGCAGGGTCCACAGTCCCAGCACCACCTCTCAATGGAGCTGCGCATTTCTACCCAGTAGAATCGACATTTCAGCAGGGTCTCTAGCTTTTTCCAACCAAAGTGCCCCGCCTGATCGTGGTAAGCCTCTAATACCATCTGGATGTCTGTCTTAGGGACTACTATCTGCCATACCATCTCATGAGTCTTTGGATTGACGCACCTCCGGCACAGCTTCTCACGGTAGATAAACAGCCGACTTCGCTCATTCCACAGCTGCTTTGCTTGCAGAGACGCATCTTTCTCCAGGGAGGCACCTTCTTGAGTTATCAGCTGTTTGATGCGGCTGACAACCGGGTCGCTATCCTGGGTCTCTTTCCAGCTGTGCTGAGGCAGGGGGTTTAACGTTTTTCCACGCTGATTCCTGGAGGCTCGTTGCTCATGGATCATCCCACTTCGATGAAGGGCAGGTAGCTCAATCTCTTCCAGGTCATCCACTTCTTCTTCTGTGTCTGACTGGTGAGGCATCCTAGACAGGGCATCGGCTTTGGCGTTCTTGCGGCCCGCCCGGTATTTGATTGTAAATTGGTAGTTTGACAGCCGAGCCATCCATCGTTGTTCCGGAGCTCTCAACTTAGCTGTTTCAAGATGGGTCAAGGGGTTGTTATCAGTAAAGGCAGTGAACTTGCTGGAAGCCAGATAGTGCTTGAATCTTTCAGTGATGGCCCAGACCAAGGCCAGGAACTCCAACTTGAAGCTGCTATAGTTCTCTGGGTTCCTCTCAGTCGGGTGGAGCTTCCTACTTGCGTATGCGATCACCTTCTCCTGCCCATTCTGCTTCTGACTTAGAACAGCACCCAGGCCTTCGTTGCTGGCATCTGTATACAGCAGGAACGGTTGGCTGTAGTCAGGGTAGACTAGGATCTCATCACCTGTCAGGATCTCCTGAAACGACTCGGCTTGCTCCTTACCCCAGTGGAATGGGGGTTTTTTGCCTTTGGGGGACTGTCCTACCAGGAGGTCTTGCAGAGGAGCTGCTCTCTTAGTGTAGTCCTTTACGAACCTCCGGTAGTATCCTACTAGTCCCAAGAACTGACGCACCTCCTTGAGGTTCTTCGGCTCTGGCCACTTCTGGATGGCTGTGACTTTCTCCGGGTCTGGTGCTTCCCCTTCCGGACTGACAATGTGCCCCAAGTACTGTACCTTTCTCTAGAGCAGGTGGCACTTTGAGGGCTTCAACTTCATCCCATACCGGGACAGTGACTCAAATACCTCTGCCAGGTGTTTCAAGTGGTCCTCGTACGTTCTGGAGTACACAATTACATCGTCCAGGTAAAGTAACACAGTCTCGAAGTTGCGGTGTCCCAGGCAGCACTCCATCAATATCTGGAACGTTCCGGGGGCATTGCAGAGTCCAAACGGCATACTGTTGAACTCGCAGAGTCCCATCGGGGTGGTGAAGGCCGTCTTCTCCCGATCCTCCTCAGCCACAGCTACTTGCCAGTACCCACTAGTGAAGTCAAGGGTGGAAAAGTAATTTGCAGACTTTAAGGCAGCTAGGGACTCCTCTATGCGTGGTAAAGGGTATGCATCTTTATGTGTAATGCGATTTACTTGACGGTAATCTACACACATTCTCATGCTCCCGTCCTTGTTCCTAACCAGCACTAGGGGAGCTGCCCAGGGACTACAACTATCCCTTATCACTCCCGCCTTCCTCATGTCATGCAGCATTTCTTTTGCCTTCTGGTAGTGAGCTGGGGGTATAGGCCTATAACGTTCTTTGATTGGGGAATGGTTGCCTGTGGGGGTATGATGTTGAACCCCCTTAACCCTTCCGAAGTCTAGTGGATGTTTACTGAACACCTGCGAGTACTCTTGAACCACCCAGTGTACACCCTGTTTTTGGTGGGTAGGAGTGGTGTCCGACCCAACAGGGAGCGGTTGACACCAATCCTCCACCTGGGTTGCAGGGTCATTATCCTCCACTTCTTCTGGTGAAGTTAAGGACTCCGCCTCATGGATGCAGTTGTTGTTGACAGCATGTAATTTGGCAACAGTGGCATAACGTGGCAGTTTGACCTCATCTTCCCCTAAGTTGAGAAGATGGACGGGCACCCTCCCATTACGTACATCTACCACTCCCCTGGCAGTTAAGAGCGTGGGTCTGTGCTCAGAGCATAGGGGTTCTACTACCGCCTGGTAGCTCTGTCCTCTAAGACCTATGGCAGCTCTTCATCAGATGAGCATTTCACTCATTGGGGAAACGACAATGGGTATGGGGTCTGTTACCCGCACGTTACTGATTTCACCATCTGTTAACTTTACTTGCTGTTGATACATCAGGACGCGGATCTCCCTCTGCAGTGCCCTCCTCTCTCTCGGTCTGGCAGTGTCGGCGATCTGTTGGAGCAAGAACACAACTTCTCCCAAACAGTTACCAACAACGTTAGTGCCCAATACCATATACGGGTTGCTGTCATCAGGGTTATTCTCCACTACAATTAGTCCCTGGTCCTTCAGCTCCACTCTCCCCACCTTTACAGTCACATTCTTAACCCCGAGTAGGTTAAGGAGGAGTCCATTTGAGGCATACACAGACAGATTTGGAGCTGGCGGACGTAGGTCGTCCATGGACCAGAACCTCTTGTAGAGGACTTCAGGCATGATGGTTACCTGAGATCCTGTGTCCAGCAGGGCATGCGTCGGGATCCCGTCCAGTACAATGGACAGGAAAGGTCTTCCTCCGACGAACCTGTTGTACCAGTCTGATGGGCCTGGTGAGTCTACTCCTGGGTGTCGGCCCTCGGACCCAGGGTTTTCTCGTTTAAAGGACAATTCTGGGCGATGTGTCCGGTCTTGCGGCAGCGGTAGCAGGCTGGGTCCTTTGGTGGACGGCGCTAGTCACTGATCCTCGGCGAGGGTGGTGTTGGTCTCCTCCTCCTTCGCATCCAGGGGACATTCTCAGGGCTATCGGCTAACAGGATCTTCCCTCCTTCCTCAGGCTCCGTCCGCAACTGCAGAGCACTCAGCACAGTGGTCAGGGTTTTACTCAACTGACGCACCTCAGAGCGCAGACTGTCCAGTTCTTTAGGGGACGTTGCTGGAACTTTAGCTTCAGCAGCCACCGGGGAAAAGGTGGGTGTTGCAGGTACTGGGGTCGCCCCACCCTGGTAACGTTGGATGGCATTTGTTTCCAGGGGCTGCAGTCCTTTTATAGCCATGTCCTTAAGATTGTCAAAGGTAGCTTCTGGATGATCCAGGGACCACCAACGCACAGTCCTGCTCTCCTCTGGAGACCTCAGTCCCCGGACAAACTGTTCCTTCAGCATTTTGTTCTCATTTTCAACGCTGGTTGGACTAACCTGGTTTAGAGCCCGCAGGGCCCCCTGTAGACGCCAGGCGTAGTCCCGAACATTGTCCTCTGGTTGTTGGGAACAGCTGTAAAACCTCATCTGGAGGTCCGTCTCAGTAAGGTCCTCAAAGACAGTCTGTAGTTTTTGAAATATTGCGGACACTGACTCCTGGTCTGCGGCCGACCATGTTTCCACTTCCCGCTCCGCAGCACCGGTCAGCTGTCCTAATACAACGGCGGCTCTTTGTTTGCCGGTCATGGAGTACATGTCCAAGATACCACATATCTTCCGTTTGAATCCAGACAGGGTATTTGGTTTGCCGTTGTACTGGGGGAGCCACTTTGCTCCAGGAATGTACGGTAAAGTCATAGGAATTACGGGTGTTACAGGCGCTGCTGGTGGAGCGGCGGCTTCGGCCTGCTCATCATCGGGCTGAACTTCAGGGACGTTGACCGGTAGGTCGGCGTTCTGCTGCTTGTCGGACATCTTGGCACCCCCCTAGTTAACCGTGGCCTACCTTCTGTTTTTTTTCTTCCGGTAGGCCGCAGCTCCGCAGGTGACGGTTGTCTTCAGGACCTTGCGTCCTACGTCAGAGCGTTCAGCGATGCTCCTTACAGGAACTGGCGCTTCTAGCTTTGACGTCAAGGCGTGGGGCGTGTCCGGGGCTTAGCGCTCTTTTGAAGGTACGCCCCTTATTTTCCCGCGGTTACGCCCTTCTTCTTGCTCAACGGCCCAACAATGGCGGCAACTTTCACCACAATTTTACGTACACAGTTCAGAATAAAGGCGCACAGTACCCGGTGGCAACGGGCACAACACTCTGTCGTTGCAGCGGGCACGTAATCCTGTTCGTGACGCCAGTTGGAGATGACTAGCCCAGGGGATGGGGGAAGACTCGGTTACCCGGGCCTTTAGCCTTAAGGAGGTCGCGGTGGTCGGCTCCTGGGCCCGTACTCTGGGGTCTCTCTTTAAAAAGGCGTTGATAGATGTTAAGTTTATAAAAGTTCGTGACGCCACCTGTGGCTTCTGGTGAGGATCACCAGCGCTGCGCAGTCCACTGAGGCCAATGATAAGGCAGCTGGATGGTATAGCTCCCACAGGTGGAGCTAGGCCTCAGGGCAGTGTATGACGGGGTATGCAGGACAGAGAGACTCAGCCGCGTCAGAGCAAGAACAAGGACAGACACAATAGTCACTTCAGTACCTTTTACTGATGGAAATTCAGGCACTCCCCGGAGCACTGTAGGGTGAAGGGTGTATGTCCGGATCCTCCCCAATGAGCGGGTTTTGGGCCTCCTGTTCCTTGCCTCTGCTTAGTAAGTTTCTGACCTGCCTGGAGCTAGGCCTAACTTTGTCTCTGTCCTGCGCTGGCTGACCTTGTGGTAGGGCCTTCTCTTGGAGTGCATGCTCCCAACCTACGGGGCCTATGTGTCTCCTGGCTCTGGTAGGTATCAGCACTTTAGCGATCCTGGGACTTGTAGTTCTCCAGGGATTCCGGTTATATCTTACTGGGTCGTGGATATCCCGGTAAGCTTCGGACCCGGTGTCCGGTAAATTCTTCTTCGGGGTGAGCTAGTTAAGCTCCTCTGCCCCCTATGTACTAACTCTCTCTACTCGCCTTCGGCCTACTCGGGCCCTCAATAGGCTACTCGCACTAACGGCAGCTTGCCGCGCTTCACCGATCTTATGGCGCCGGCACACCTAAGCTCACTATTCTGAGCTACGACTCAACCGGGCTCAACTCTGTATTCAGGCTTGCACTAACTGAACTCTCCAGAGGAATTGCGGAGTCACTGAGCTCCACTGCAGACTGACCTGTTTCTGTGTCTCACTCTGCAGGAATTGACTGCCTGGCTCCACCTTCCCTTCTTTATATATCCCTAACAGCTCCCTCTGGTGGTCTAAGGTGGAAGGTGGAGATGTGTGAATGGTTATGGGGACCTCTTGTGGAGGAATCCGTCAATACACCCTTCTAGGATCTGTGATACCAAGCACAGCTGGGCTTCACACAGGGTCTGGACTTATAAAGAGGGGAAGAGGGAGGAAGAAGAGGATTATTGGGTGAAAGCCAGGAGGAGAGGAGAAAAAGAATATGGGACACACAATTTAACCCCTTCAGCAGGGCACAGCAGTCAAGGGGCATTCAATTAAAGATTGACGTGCCCTGCAGACTGCTGAGACCCAACAACAATATTTCCTCAAAAAGACCCATGGAATAAATACAACACACAGATCTTAACCAAAACTCCTTTTAATGGGTAGAAGTCGGTCACAGCCAAAAAGGACATGCTCAGTATTTAACCGGTATAAAACTCGGTTAAGGCACTATTGGCCAGCTGAAACGGGTGCAAATCCATATGCCACAGCTGGACTCCCAGCGCAAGTCAGACTTCGTCCCGGAAAAAAACATCAAGATGGAGCAAATGACCGCTAAGGAGGAGCGGAGTATTTATACTGCGCTCCGCCCTCCACCCATTTGGTAAAAAGCTTGTTCTATGCTATCCTGGAGACCGGAGAGAAAAATATCCAGCCCTATTTCCGTCAGATGGACTCCATCGGGTAGCATAAGACTGGAATTGTCTCCCTCAAGTTGGTGATGCCTCATGACCACTCCGGCCTTAAAACGGATAAAGCGGGACAAGCGGGCATTAAGCGTGCGCACAGAACGTTCAACTGCTGCCACATCTCTCGCGCCCTGCCATGCAACACGTGACATGACCTCTGACCAAATCAGAGTAAGCTCTGGAAAAAGTCTGTGGAATTTATCCACGTCGGAGCGCATGATTGTGAGGAGCTCCGCTAGGTGAAAGGAGCAGAGATCATTCCCGCCCGCATGCAGGACTAGAATTAAGGGAGAGGAAGCAGTCTCAGCTATCCGCACCACCTCGGGAAGAACCTGAGGCCAGGTCAAGCCTCTTATTCCTCTCAAAAAAACGTTGATGCCGTGGAACCCAAGACCTCTGCCACCTGGTCGACGTTCTGCTCTTTGGGATGCCCAGAAGATGTAAGAGTGGCCCAGTATCCTCACTGTGTGTTTTACACCATCTATGAAGAGATAATAAAGTTAGTGAAGCAATAAATTCGGTCTGATGTATCTTGCAAAACAGGAGGAACGCCATCTACCAATGTGCTGGATCTCGGAGTTAGGCAAACCAGCACGGGCTGCTTCGGTAGCAGCTGCTATCCTAAAGGAGTACGTACCAAATACCTTGAGAGGAAGGCCTACGAAAGCTAAACATTTCCAAAAAAACTAGATTGAAATTGAAAAACCGTAAGAGGAGAACCATCCTCATGTGAGAAAAAGGAGTCACCAGATCGCCAGAACGATAAGTAATTATTAACAAGGGTTAAAGGACAAATAGGACCGGGGATGGTAAGAAGGGGAACCCATGAACAAATACCGGACGGGTCAATTTTCGATTTCCGAAAGTGGATACGGAGACCTCGGTCACAGGGAGTGATACCATCATACTGGAGTCCTCCTGAAGTGCGCTTGGATGGGGACACCAATTCATTAATGCGCAAAGCACCAAAAAACGCGAGTCAAAAAGCGTCAGAGAGTAGAGCAGACTTGAAAGGAGAAGAGCGGACAGCGGGAGTGGGTTGATTAGGCGGGTAAGTAAACTGAAAGAAATGGGCCGTCTGTTCCCCTGACGAGTGTGCTCCCTCCTCCAACCCATAATAGCCTGCCGAATGATGAAAACCTTAGTAACATCGTTCCAACCTAAGAGGCGAAAATAAACACCGAGATCAGATAGGCGGTTCTGTGCAACGGCTCCTGAAACACCCATGCTACGCAAGTAAAGTAAATATTCGATTGTGACCTCCAGACGGGCAGCGTCGGATGCTGCTGCTGATCTATCCCCAAATAGGTTATGCCACTCATTCCATGCCTTACCGTAAGAACGCCATGTAGACGAGGCCACTGAAGATCTCACCAACTCCATCAATCTTTCTCTACCACCTCCCACATGAGGGATGGGCATGGATGCCCCTCTGGTTTGGCCGCGGGGAAACATTCCCGGAATTTCTGCCAATCGAAACGAGAAAGAGAATCAGCAATGATATTATTTGTACCCGGAACATGGCGGGCTTAAAACCAGATGTTTAAACGTAAGCATTTTAATACCAGGAATCTGAGTAATTTGATAACCAGGGGAGATGAGGATGACAAGTGATTTATGGCGTGTACAATACTCATATTGTCAGTCCAATAACAGATCCGTTTATCCCTGAGGGATGGGCCCCATAAAGAAATGGCTGTGATGATAGGAAATAACTCTAACCAAGTAAGGTTTTTAACCCAGCCCTCAGTGCGCCAAGATTCCGGCCAAGGTTCGGCACACCATTGGTCTCCAAAAATGACACTGAAACCAGTAGATCCAGCGGCATCGGAAAAAAGGGAGAGATCCTCATTAGTCAATTCCGATGACTAAAAGCATGTATATCCATTATAGGACAAGAGGAACTCCTTCCCAACCAGCAAGTCTGCTTTCAAAGGAGGTTTTATCCGAATTCTATGATGGGGAAGCTTGATGCTTTTGGTCGAGAGGGATAAACGTCTGGAAAAATTCTCCCCATAGGCATTACTGTGCAAGCAAAGTTAAGGAGGCCTAGCATGGACTGCATTTGACATAGTGTTACTTTGAGGACAGAACAAAATCCTTCAATCTGGGACAGCAATTTTGAATTTTTTTCTGAGGGAAGGTGAAAAACCATGGCAACGGAATTAATCTCAATTCCTAAAAAGGATAGCGAAGTAGTAGCAAAAGTTTTTCCACTGGATAAGGGAACGCCAAAATACGACGCGAAAAAAATAAAATTGTCCAGCAAAAATTTACAGGACCTGGAATCTGGTGGTCCCACAAAAAGAAAATCGTCAAGATAATGGATTATAGCGGAGGAACCTGTTTCATACTTAACCACTCATTCTAGGAAAGAACCAAATAATTCAAAATAATAGCAAGAGATGGAACAACCCATGGGAAGGCAGGTAGATCTCACATCACCGTTACTTTCTGAGTAGCAACGTCTTCGGAAAGTTTATGAAGCTACATTTACAGAAAACATGGGTCCACTGGCTTTACTAAACGCCATCTACAAATTCGAGCTTCAAGATTTGGAGAGGTGTGTATTGTAAGAATTTTTATCACCCAACCACTTTGAGTAGCAGAAGGAGAGATAGCATTAGCAAACTCTCAAGAACTATCTGCATTCTACAATGACGGAACAACGGTTAAACAGCCGAGCCCTTCTGTCAATTGAACATGAGCTCGCCAGACACCTGAATATTAAAGACCTGATTAAGGATTTTTCTAACCAGCAGGTAAAACGACTGCCTGTTCCATACATGTAAATTTGCATCTTCACATCTTCTACATGTAGCCAGTTTTACATTAGTGTGTTATTGCCATGTATGTTCCCCTGTATTATGGATGAGTGTCCTAGCCTGACTGCGGGATTACTGACCCAAAGTCCTAGCATTAGACAGATGTAACAGATCGGATAGTGATGTTTCAGTTCTGAGACCTGCACCTGACTGACCCTGCGATGCACTATCCGTACCCCAGATGGGAATACCCATTTAATATTAGGGCTCAGTTTTTAGGATAGAGCGCACTATTGTTTGTTGCTCTTGAATTTATGGAAATACGTCTTTATTATTATGGTTCATTTTCTTAGATCGTTGTTTTAATATGTTTTCTGACCTCACAAAATGACCTTATTTTCATTGTATTAATTGGTTATACGTTTTGTCTTTGTTTTGTTACATTATAATTTTGCACTTTACATAATTGACCAAAGGATTTAACTAAATGACTCTTATGAAAAATAGATTTAATTAGCGAAATGTTTAGTGGGAATGTTTTACAAAACTTTTATGTTAAGGGCATTGACCATGCTCTGGTTATTCTTAACCAATGTGTGTGTGAGATGAATAAAAGGCCCTTAATGCAGAAATTCAACATAGAAATATAGTCTATTTCCCATATTTCGTATTTAGTGCCGAAGTTCAAGAAAGACCATAATACTAAGTGCCTTATCATCATCTCAAACACATTGGTCAAGAATAACCAGAAAATTGCCAATCCTTTTAATCATAGTTTAACTTTTTGGAAGAATTTACTTTAAAGTTTGTCACCCCTTATATCATAAATAATAAATAAACAGAAATTGCTTTTCTAATAGAATAACACGTCCAGAAGAGATTCCTTTTCAGCAGTCACCTCATTATCATAGCCAGCAGGATTACAATGAGAGATAACAGAATCCACCATTCACATTAGGTCGTGTCACAGCTCACCTCTTCCCCTTTCCTGCACAATGACATCTGCATGTCACTAAACATGAGAACATGTATAGAAAACTCTCCCTAGGAATTAGAGTCCCCTGTTTTGTCTTGTGATATATATACATCCATATGTCTATTGTTCATATCTCCAAACAGGCAAGACAGCAGATTTCCATAAATGTACAGAAAACAGGATACAATAATCTGAAGTCAGAAATACAGATTATAAAAAAATTATCACAATCTGGTTTCAATTAGTTTCAAAAATGTACGTCACTCATTCCCTTAAAGAAAAATAAGCAAAATATACCTAAAAAGAATATTGGATAGTTTAAGAAATGTTTAATAGGTTAGAGTAGAGTAGGGCCCTGCCAAAAGAGTCTACCTTGTCGTGGTGGCAGGTTTAAAAAATCTTTTGGCCAAAACAAAAGCTGATGGCTGTGTATGTGATATGGTGTTCAATGGGAACTGTTTATGTGTGATTGGTGAAACCGAGGTGCAGAAGCAGAGTTTTTCCAAGAGTGGGAGGTGGGACGGTGGAAAGTTTGAGGGGTGGAGGCGGGGCTGGTGTGGAGTCTCAAGGGTGCCCGGAAATGTTGCCAGTATGGGGTGCTGAAATTCCTGGTGGCAGCCCTGCTTCAGTATGTAGCAAAAATCACAGTCTCCTACTCTCCACAGGCATGTGTTCAAAGGAGTATGTTACGGATCCGGGTGGTGGAACCTCTGCGCTGCGGTGCAAGGAGGGACCAGAGGGGCGTAAGTAGCTGTCAACTCGGACTGACCAAGGTCATACGGCGGCTCAATCGACTCCGTGACCAGGGAAGGACCGAGCAGAGGGACCAGGTGCTACTCTGGGACCGACCTTGTATGAGAGCAGGTGACTCCCACGGGTCAGAAGGCAGGGACTGACCGGTACAGCAGATGAGCACGGCAGGCAGGCTGACGGGTGATCCGGGTAGGCGGACTGGCAGACACAGCAGGTAACAAGCAGGAGCCTCCAGATAGGCTGGCTGGTAGGCACGGCAGGTAACAGGCAGGTGCTTCCAGGTAAGCAGGCGGGCAAGGCCCATAGACAGACTGGCGGACTTGACTGTAGACAGACTGGCGGGCTGCAGAGTAGACAAGCTGGCAGACTGGACTAGTAGTCAGGCTGGCGGGCTGGACTTGTAGTCAGGCTGGCGGGCTGGACTTGTAGTCAGGCTGGCGGGCTGGACTTGTAGTCAGGCTGGTGGGCTGGACTTGTAGTCAGGCTGGCAGCGGGACCTGAGGGCTGAAGCAGAGTTTAACACACAAAGCTACAACCTTGCATGGGCACCTCCATCTTGGAGGAGGTGCCTTTTATATGAGAGGTCCTCCGGTCATTGGCCGGGGACTCTTTAGGACGGCGTGCGCGGCCCCTTTAAGAGGGAGGGAGCGCGCGCGTGCCCTAAGCACAATGCCCGGGAAGTTGCGCGCCGGAGGACGCCGGGAGGGGAGCGCGGCGGTAAGAGGGACGGCGTCTCTGCCTGTCAAGGCGCAGAGACACCGATACTACAGAGTATTGTCATGACAAGCACTGGGGTGTTCAGAAAACCTCAAGCTGTCATGACAACCCATTGGCACCCCACAATCATGATGCAGGGACAGTTAGAACAGTGTGCCCCACCTGGACCAGTCACTGTAAATTCTGCCATCACAGATTGTTAGCGGCATATAACAGGTTAACGGCCGCTTCCGTCCACTCGCATCTGTTAGAGGCAGATGATGGCTGAATAATGCAGCCATCATTTGTCGGCTCAGTTCCCAAGTCCACATCAAAGAACGGGACCTGGGATTTGTGTTATTTGTTTCTATAAACCGTTTTGGTTTTTACTTTTTTTACTTTAGTCCCTTTACAGAACGTGAACCTGGTTGAGCTTTATTGCACGATGCTGCGAGGCATGATTTACAATTACAGCTGTGGGGGCCATTGTGTAGAGTTGGTTGACTAAAAGAGCCCCCTACCTTTATTTGACAACCTAGATGCCACTGATACTATAGGTTGCGGCATCAAAGGCGTTAATTAAAGATAACAGCTAGGATCACAGACATTGACTGCTCAGTTCCTGCGGGAGCCCCTCAGTGATCCAGCTGGAATAGTGCCAGCACCGGAGGTGAGTATAGCTCCTATTATTTTACTTTGTGGAAACATAGTGATTGAGAAGGGTTGGTCCTAGTAGTGAACATCAGAGAGAGACTTGCGGCCTAGCCGGAAAACCCAGTGATCCCTGCTAGGGCCAGAGCTTCATAGAGAACTTACATGGAAACTCACACGACTGGGCACACCACCTTTGTGAAGAGAACATTAACGTTAAATAGTGAAAGACTTTCTCTGCTATCCCAAGCTTACTGTTATTAGTTCTACTGTTGATTTGCCTTGTTACTAACACTTTACAGTTTAAAGTATATACCGTATATACTCGAGGATAAGCCAACTTTTTCAGCACACTGAACTCATCATCTTTCCTTTATCTCGCATATCTTCCCCACCTGATCTTTCTATCACAATAAATGACATCACACTTTCCCCTGTCCCCGGAGTAACCCTTGACTCTGCCCTGTCCTTCAAACCCCACATCCAAGCTCTTGCCACCTCCTGTGGCCTCCAGCTCAAAAATATTCCCAGAATCCATCCTTTCCTCAACCCTCAATCTATTAAACTGCTTGTTCATGCCCTCATCATCTCCCGCCTCGACTACTGCAACACCCTCCTCTGTGGCCTACCTGCTAACACTCTCGCACCCCTCCAGTCCATCCTCAACTCTGCTGCTCGACTAGTTCATCTCTCGCCTCACTATTCCTCTGCTACCCCCCTTTGCAAATAC
Source organism: Phyllobates terribilis (assembly GCF_046119375.1). Classification (NCBI taxonomy): domain Eukaryota; kingdom Metazoa; phylum Chordata; class Amphibia; order Anura; family Dendrobatidae; genus Phyllobates; species Phyllobates terribilis. The sequence continues at coordinate 1,091,614 of NW_027363258.1, forward strand.
CTTCACATGCTAATAATAATAAAAAGTAATTTTTCATTTAACTTTGCATGAAGCCCTGTGGGTTATACAAAATTTCTGAATACGGTTTTGAATATTTTGAGGTGTATACATGACATATAGATCCCTCAAAATCTTTTCAAATGTGTAGATGGTCCTGAAAAACTGAGGGATGGGACATTTCATTGGCATACAAAATTCAAAGTACAAAAATGAGACATTTTTTCTAAATATTTATCAAATTTCCGATATTTTTTATATAAATGTCTATCATATTGACCTAAATTTACCACGAACATAAACTACAATGTGTTAAAAAAAAAAATTATTACCACATAAAATGGCACATATTAGTTTAAAAAATTTGGCTTGGTCAGGAAAGTAAAAAGTACCTTAAGTGGGAAGGGGTTAAAGAGTTATTCCCAATATATGTAATAACTCTGAAGTGGAGCAGACTCCACAATACAAACTGTTTATTTTATTAAAATAAATACATTTCTTAGACCTGATGAGGCTTGTTTGGTTGCATTAAAAATCCACTTGCTTTTGAGCCGAAACATTGGCACCTGTTCACACGGGCCAATAAATATACAATTTTTTATGTAATTTTCTATTAAGTGCTACCATCTTTTTTGCTTACTTATATGCCGACACTGGGGTATCGTGTGCCGGGACCCTTGGAGCTCTCACAGCCATAAAAACTGAACGGCCGTGCATTCCCTCCGCCTCTTGTGGGACGTGCTGGTGAAGGTGCGTACGCAGTGACATCATCGCGTACACGTCTGCATAGAGGGCCAAGATGCCAGTACGGAAGTGCAGCTGCAGGGGATTATATGAAAGGTATCAAATTTTTTTTTTTTTAATAGAATTAATTAAATGGTCTTGGGGGAGAGCACATGATGAACTGGGAGTGGAGGTTGGGGAAAGCACTTAGAGAATAGGGAGTGGGGGAAGGGGAGAGCACATGATGAATTGGGAGTGGGGGGGGAGAGAGCACATGGTGAATTGGGGGTGGGGAGAGCAAATGATGATTTTGGAGTGGGGGTGGGGAGAGCTCATGATGAACTGAGAGTCGGGGGTGGGGAGAGCACATGGAGAATTGGAAGTGGGGGGTGAGGAGAGCTCATGGTGAACTGGAATTAAGGGGTGGGGAGAGCACATGGTGAACTGGGAGTGGGGGGTGGGGAGAGCACATGGTGAATTGGGAGTGAGGAGTGGATAGAGCACATTATTAATTGGGGGTGGGGAGAGCACATGGTGGGTGGGGAGAGCAAATTATGAATTGAAGGTGGGGGGTGGAGAGAGCAAATAGTGAATTGCGAGTGGGGGGGTGGGGAGAGCGCATGGTGAATTGGGGGTGGGGAGAGCAGATAACGATCTGTGGGGTGGGGAGAGTACATGGTGAATTGGAAGTGAGGGGGTGGGGAGAGCATATGCTGAATGGGGGGGTGAGGAGAGCAAATGATGAATTGGGAGTGGTTGGGGAGAGCAAATGATGAATTGGGAGTGGGTGGGGAGAGCAAATGATTAATTGAGAGAGGTGAGTGGGGAGAGCAAATTGTGAATTGGGAGTGTGGAAAGCACATAGTGAATTGGGGGTGGGGAGAGCAAATGATGAAGTTGGGGTGGGGAGAGCAAATGGTGAATTGGGGGTGGGGAGAGCAAATGGTGAATTGGGAGTGGGGGGTGGGGAGAGCAAATGGTGCATTGGGAGTGGGGGTGGGGAGAGCTAATGGTAAATTGGGAGTGGGGAGAGCAAATTGTCAATTGGGAGGGAGCGGTAGTGAGAGCTAATGGTGAATTGGGAGTGTGGAGAGCACATGATGAATTGGGGGTGGGAAGAGCAAATGGTGAATTGGGAAAAGGGGGTGGGGAGAACTAATGGTGAATGGAGCAAATAGTGAGTGGGGGGTGGGGAGAGCAAACGTTGAATTGGAAGTGGGGGGTAGAGAGCAGATGGTGAATTAGGAGTGCGGGTGGGGAGAGCAAATGGTGAATTGGGAGTGGAGGGTGGAGAGAACAAATGGTGAATTGGGAGTGGGGAGAGCAAATGAGTTGGGAGTGGGGAGAGCAAATGGTGAATGGGGAGTGGGGATGGGGGGAGCAAAAGGTGAATTGGGAGTGGGGGGTGGGGAGAGCTAGTGGTGAATTTGGAGTCGGGAGAGCAAATGTTGAATAGGGGGTGGGGAGAGCTAATGGTGAATTGGGAGTGGGGGAGAGCAAATAATGAATTGGGAGTGGGGGAGAATAAATGATTATGAATACAGGTTGGGAGAGTGCACGAACATGACATAATGAATTGGAGTGGAGGGGTTCATGTAAATATAATGAATTGGGGGAGCGGGAGGTACAGAGTGGGGGGTGTTGAGGATGCAGGAGTGTGACTGGTAATGAATTGGGAAAGAGTACAGGTGCTATTTAATTTATATATTTATTGGGTGGAGAAGGTGGCTATTTACAGTTAGTGGGGGGGCCGTGGTGGATTACAATTTGTATTTGGAATGGTGGGTTGCATAATAACTAATTATATATTAATGGTGGGTGCACATCTGTATTCAGCTGCGTAATGTAGAAATTGGGGAATGTGCTCTAGATAACTATGTGCTATTTTATGCAGAGATGAGTCCTGGCTGGAAGAAGTGAGGTTGGTCTGCGCTGGATGAAAGTGAAAAAAAGCAAAGATGAAGGACTTCTAGAGACGTCACTTGTGAGTCAGTGTGTTCTCTGTACAATGACACTATATACTAATGTACAGAGCTCCTGTGTATGTCACTGGTGATCACTGTATTACCTGTACACTATACACTATATGCAGAGCTCCGGTGTATAATGTCACTGGTGATCACTGTATTACCTGTACACTATATACACAGCTCCTATGTATAATGTCACTGGTGATCATTGTATTACCTATACACTGACACTATATACAGAGCTCCTGTGTATAATGTCACTGGTGATCACTGTACACCGTCTACTATGTAGAGAGCTCCTGTGTATAATGGCACTTATGGTAATATTAGTATTTTTTTTTTTTTTATTAATGATCAGTATTGTATTATTTGGTCACTATGTGGTGGTAATATGTGGTCCGGTCATGGTGTGGCGGTATTTGTCCCTTACACTGTGTGCAGAATTATTAGGCAAGTTGTATTTTAGAGGATTATTTTTATTATTGATCAACAACTATGTTCTCAATCAACTCAAAAGACTCATAAATATCCAAGCTTAATATTTTTGGAAGTTGGAGTGTTTTTTTTTAGATTTGGCTATCTTAGGAGGATATCTGTGTGTGCAGGTAACTGTTACTGTGCAGAATTATTAGGCAACTTAATAAAAACCAAATATAATTCTATCTCACTTGTTTATTTTCACCAGGTAAACCAATATCAGTGCACAAAATTTAGAAATAAACATTTCTGACATGCAAAAACAAAAACCCAAAAAATTAGTGATCATTATAGCCACCTTTCTTCATGATGACACTCAACAGCCTTCCATCCATAGATTCTGTCAGTTGCTTGATCTGTTTTCGATCAACATTGCGTGCAGCAGCCACCACAGCCTCCCAGACACTATTCCGAGAGGTGTACTGTTTTCACTCCCTGTAGATCTCACATTTTATGATGGACCACAGGTTCTCTATGGGGTTCAGATCAGATGAACAAGGGGGCCATGTCATTATTTTTTCTTCTTTTAGACCTTTACTGGCCAGCCACGCTGTGGAGTAGTTGGATGCATGTGATGGAGCATTGTCCTGCATTTAAATCATGTTTTTTTTTAACGATACCGACTTCTTCCTGTACAACTGCTTGAAGAAGTTGTCTTCCTGAAACTGGCAGTAGGTCTGGGAGTTGAGCTTCACTCCATCCTCAACCCGAAAAGGTCCCATAAGTTCATCTTTGATTATACCAGCCCATACCAGTACCCCACCTCCACCTTGCTGGCGTGAGTCGAAGTGGAGCTCTCTGCCCTTTACTGATCCAGCCTCTGGTCCATCCATCTGGCCCATCAAGAGTCACTCTCATTTCATCAGTCCATAAAACCTTTGAAAAATCAGTCTTAAGATATTTCTTGGCCCATTCTTGACATTTTATCTTATGTTTCTTGTTCAAAGGTGGTCGTTTTTCAGCCTTCCTTACCTTGGCCATGTCCCTGAGTATCGCACACCTTGTGCTTTTTGATACTCGAGTAATGTTGCAGCTCTGAAATATGGCAAAGCTGGTGGCGAATGGCATCTTGGCAGCTTCACGCTTGATTTTCCTCAATTCATGGGCAGTTATTTTGCGCCTTTTTTGGCCAACACGCTTCTTGCGACCCTGTTGGCTATTTGCCATGAAATGCTTGATTGTTCGGTGATCACGCTTCAAAAGTTTGGAAATTTCAAGATTGCTGCATCCCTCTGCAAAACATCTCACAATTTTGGACTTTTCAGAGCCCGTCAAATCTCTCTTCTGACCCATTTTGCCAAAGGAAAGGAAGTTGCCTACTAATTAAGCACACCTTATATAGGGTGTTGATGTCATTAGTCAACACCTCTCCTCATTACAGAGATGCACATCACCAGATTTACTTAATTGGTAGTTGGCTCTCAAACTTATGCAGCTTGGAATAGGACAACATGTATAAAAAGTATCATGTGATCAAAATACTTATTTGCCTAATAATTCTGCACACAGTGTATATGTGGTATTATTTGGTGACCATTTGGTGGTAATATGTGGTCTGGTCATGGTGTGGTGGTATTTGTTCCTTGCTTGTGGTATTATTCGGTCACTATGTGGTGGTAATATGTGGTCTGGCCATGGTGTGGCGGTATTTTTTCCTTGTATGTGGTATTATTTGATCACTATGTGGTAGTAATATGTGGTCTGGTCATGGTGTGGCAGTATACCTTGTATGTGGTATTATTTGGTGACTATGTGATGGTAAATTGTGGTCCGGCTATGGTGTGATGGTTTTTGTTCCTTGAATGTGATATTATTAGTCATTTTAAAAAATTTATGTGACACATTCCTTTAAAGAAAAAGAAATAAAAATATACCTAAAAAGAGTATTGGATATTTTAAGAAAGGTTTAATAGGTTAGAGTAAAGTAGGGTCCAGCCAAAAGAGTCTAACTTGTCGTGGTGGTTGATTGAAAAAATCTTTTGGCCAAAACAAAAGTTGCTGGCTATGTATATGATATATGGTTGAGTGGAAACTTTAAATCTGTGATTGGTGAGGGCGTGGTGCAGAAGTGGAGTTTTTCCAAGATTGGGTGGTGGGACTGTGGAAGTTTCGAGGGGTGGAGGTGGAGCTGGGGTGGAGCCTGGGCGGAGTCTCAAGGGAGCTTGAAAATGTTGCCAATATTGGGCCCTGAAATTCCTGGTGGCAGCCCTCTATCTATCTATCTGTCTATCCAAATAACAAAGTAAGGCTATGTGTGTTGTGATCTGCAAGAAGAAATAAGGGAAGATAGGGGAAAGCTGTCCCTACAGTAAGACTAAGCTGAATCCCTACGATGTAGCGGGCTGCCTGTTCCTAGTGAACAGACCCACCTTTTTCTTCAGCTAGTCTGAACGAAGACCTATAGAATTAAGGAAGGACTCCTAAAGAACTAAGGACTGGGACAAAAATGGGACACTTCCTAAACAGAAATTGTTGTAGAACACAAAAGACAAATTGACAAAAAGTACTAGAGGTCCAAGAGGACCAAGCAAACTGACAGAGCTAGGCACCGAAGCACCAGGCTAGCAAAACAGTCAAACAACACTGAAGTCCAGCAAAGCCAGAAGGGCAGAGCTGGAATATATAGGCAGATGGTCACGTGACCGCAAAACACAAGATAGCAAAAACAAACAGGAGGGTTCTAACAGTTCCCCCTCTTCTATGAGGATCCTCCGGATCCTCCAGGCCCAGGCCTATCAGGAAAGCTCCTGTGGAAAGCTTTAACAAGCCTAGGAGCAGAGACATCATCCGTCTTTACCCAGGCGTAGTCTTTGGGACCGAAACCCTTCCAGGAGACAAGATACTGTAATTTCCCTCTATGCCATCTAGAATTCAAAATACGAGAAATTTCATATTCGCCGTCTTCCACCACAGGAGGAACTGTGACAGTGGCGTCCCTATTAGATACGTCAGCCTTTTTCAAGAAGGAAATATGAAACACAGGATTAATCTTCCAGGAAGTAGGGACATCCAACCTAACAGCAGACGGGTTAACAACCTGAAGCACTTTAAATGGACCCACAAACTTAGGACCCAGTTTTTTAGAGGGAATCCTCAAACGCAGGTTCTTCAAGGACAATCAAACCATGTCACCCACAGTAAACAAAACCTCTTTACGTTTCCTGTCAAAATACTTCTTGGACTTTTAGTTAGCCTCTTGAAGGTTACAACGTACATTAGTCCAAACTCTCTCTAAATCACCGGAAAAATTCTCCTCCTCCGGCACCGCCGACCCCAATTTGGAGAAAGAACCAAAACACGGATGTCTCCCAGTACAACAAAAAAAAAGGAGAACACCCAGCAGAGGAGGATGTATGACTGTTAAGAGCAAATTCTGCGAGAGGCAGAAACTCCGACCACACCTCTTGATTGTCCGCCACAAAGCAACGCAAAAACTGTTCAACATCCTGGTTCTTTCTTTCAGTCTGTCCATTAGACTCAGGATGATAACCAGACGAAAATGACAAATGGACTCCCAACCTGTCACAAAAAGCACGCCAAAAGCGAGCCACAAACTGAGGTCCTCTATCAGAAACAATATCCGTGGGAACGCCATGGAGCTTGACAATCTCCTTAACAAATGCCTTAGCGAGAGTCTTGGCGCAGGGCAACTTAATGAATGGAACCAAATGACACATCTTACTAAGACGGTCCACGACCACCCAGATGACAGTAAAACCCTCGGACACAGGAAGATCAGTAATAAAATCCATAGTGAGATGCGTCCAAGGCACACTAGCAACCTCCAGAAGGCAAAGCAACCCCGCAGCAGGAGTATGTGAAGCCTTTGACCTAGCGCACACAGTACACTGACGCACCCACTTGATGACTTCCTTCTGCCATCCAGGCCACCAAAAACTGCGACTGATCAGTCTCTTAGTCTCCGAAATTCCTGGATGACCTGCCAACAGAGACTCATGACACTCCACAAACAAATCTCTCCTAAAGGCTCCAGGCACGAACAACCTGGAGTGTTAGATGGAGCATCTTCTTGAGCTTTCAGAATCCCATTCTCCAAAACGGAGTCCAAAGCCGCCACCACAATCCCTTTCTGTAAAATGCTCTCCTCCTCCTCGGCACCGACCGTAGGAGAGAAGCTGCGAGATAAAACATTGGCTTTAACATTCTTAGTACCAGGGAAATAGGTAACAGAAAAATGAAACCGAGAAAAAAAAAGTGCCCACCTAGCTTGACGGGCATTCAAGCGCTTGGCAGCATCCAGATAAATCAAATTCTTATGATCTGTGAAAACCTGAATAGGAAATCTAGCGCCTTCCAAAAAATGACGCCAATGTTCAAACGCGAGTTTAATAGCCAGCAGCTCCCGATTTCCAACATCATAATTCAGTTCGTTTTCCGAAAATTTTTTCGAAAAGAAGGCACAAGGATGTACTCCACCCTTGTTCTCCTGAGACAAAACTGCTCCGACCCCCACCGATGAAGCATCGACCTCGACCAAAAAAGGCTTGGTCTCATCAGGCTGCATAAGGATAGGGGCAGAACTGAACCTCTCTTTGAGATACTCAAAAACTTCAATGGCCTCAGTAGTCCACTGGGCCGTATTCGCACCTTTCCTGGTGAGATCGGTTAGAGGTTTAACAATTACAGAAAAATTCTTAATGAATTTCCTGTAATAATTGGCAAAACCCAAAAATCTCTGTATAGATTTCAAACCAATAGGCCTAGGCCATTCCTGCACAGCCTGAACCTTCACAGGGTCCATCTCAAAGCCATCGCTGGAGACAATGTAGCCCAAAAAACTAATTTTCTGCACAGCGAACTAACATTTCTCCAGATTAGCAAAGAGTGAAATATCACCCAATAACTGCAAAACTTCACGTACACTCTGCTAATGGGACTCCAGATCTGGTGAATAAATCAAAATGTCATCCAAATACACAACCACATTCTTACCAATCAGAGGTCTCAGGATGTCATTAATAGGGTTCTGAAAAAATGCAGGTGCATTGGTAAGACCAAAAGGCATCACCAGATTCTCAAAATGACCTACCGGAGTGTTAAAAGCAGTTTTCCATTCATCACCCTCCTTCACATGTAACAAATTGTATGCCCCCCGGAGATCAATTTTGGAGAACCACTTGTCTCCCACTAACTGGTTAAACAAGTCAGGAATTAACGGTAATGGGTAGGAATTGCGTACGGTAATCTTATTAATTTCACGAAAATCCAGACATGGACATAAACCGCCGTCCTTTTTTTTAACAAAGAAGAATCCGACTGCCACAGGCGACTTAGAAGGTCTAATGTGACCAGCAACCAGGCTAGTCTCTTTGTACTCCTCCAAGGCCTTTCTTTCAGGGATAGTCAGATTAAACAAGCGACTTTTGGGAAGAGTAGTTCCAGGAACAAACTCAATGGTGCAATCATAATCCCTATGAGGAGGTAAAACTTGTGATTCCTCAAAAAAAAGCCTCCAAAAATCTTGAATAGGTACAGGTAATTCCACTTTTTCCACAGCCGCAGAGCGACCATTACAACATTTATCATAGCACTTCGGACTCCAAAACTTAATCACATTAGTAGACCAGTCCAATAAAGGATTGTGCAGTTTTAACCAAGGCAATCCTAGAACAACTGGAGAGGGTAAATTATCCAAAACAACCAAGTCCAAAATTTCTTGGTGAACTCCATTGATAGTGAGAGAAAATGCAGCAACCTTGTGAGTAATACATTTCAAAGGAGTGTTATCAATTGCAACCACAGAAATAAGTGATGACAAAGGTTTGGATTTCAATTTAAGGTTTTCCAAAAACCCTTTATCAATCACATTAAGTGCTGAACCACAATCCACAAATACCTGAAATTCAATCAAATCTCCCTGCAGAGTAGTACTCCCAGAAAGAAATACTCCTGCAGAGCATAAACAAGCTATACGGGCGTAACTGACCTTTTTTTTTTCTTTACTTAAACGACGCTCACAATACTTAATCAAATGGTCACCTTTACCACAATAAAGACACAATCCCTCGGCGAATCTCCGGTCTTTTTCCTGAGAGTGGAGTGACATCTCCCCAACCTCCATCGGTTCCCCGCCGTCAGTGCAGATTTTCTGGGGACTAGGACCTGACATTACAGGAGTCTTTACGTCATTGAGCCTGCACCTCAGTCTCCTGTCTATACGAACAGCTAACTGCATAGCCCCCTGCAGAGTCTCAGGTGCAAGGAATGCAATTAGCAAATCCTTAACCCTTTCACTCAGACCAGCAAGAAATAAACATCTAAGCGCCGAATCATTCCACTTAACTTCTGAAGCCCATCTCCTGATGTGTGTGCAATAATTTTCAACATCATCAGACCCCTGATTCAAACGTCTAAGTTCTGATTCAGCAGATGAGCTTCGATCAGGATCGTCATATAATAGCCCCATAGCAGAAAAAAATTCTTCAACAGAACTTAAACATGGATCATTAGACTGGAGAGAAAAGGCCCAACCCTGTGGTTCTTTGCGCAAAAGTGACATAATAAAACCAATGCGCTGTGATTCAGTCCCAGAGGATCTTGGTCTCAAATGAAAATATAACAAATAAGCATTTTTAAAGGAAAAAAATCTTGCTGTTTACCATGAAAAACATCAGGCAGTCCTACCTTCGGTTCCACAAAATGTGCTCCAGGACAGCTACTCACGTGTTGCTGAAGCTCGGCCACCTCCAGAGACCATCCTTGCAGGCGTTGAGCCAACTTCTGGACAGAAACCATACTGATCCCTGAATTTCTTTCCTTTTAGTTTTTTTTGGGGGCTGGACTTACTGTTGTGATCTGCAACAAGAACTAAGGAAAGATAGGGGAAAGCTGTCCCTACAGTAAGACTAAGCTGAATCCCTACGATGTAGCGGGCTGCCTGTTCCTAGTGAACAGACCCACCTTCGTCCTCGGCTAGTCTGAACGAAGACCTATAGAATTAAGGGAGGGGTCCCTAAAGCACTAAGGGCTGGGACAAAAATGGGACACCTCCTAAACAGAAATTGTTGTAAAACACAAAAGACAAACTGACAAAAAGTACTAGACGTCCAAGAGTAAAATGACAGAGATAGGCACCGAAGCACCAGGCTAGCAAAACAGTCAAACAACACTGAAGTCCAGCAAAGCCAGAAGGGCGGAGCTGGAATATATAGGCAGATCGTCACGTGACCGCAAAACACTAGATAGCAAAAACTAACAGGAGGGTTATAACAATGTGCCCACGATGCAGAAATGCTCCGGATTTTTCCTGAGCATTTCTGCATCTCCCCTGGAGAAAAAACGCATGCGGATTGTACATGTGGATTGTCCATGCGGATTGTACATGCGTTTTTCCTGCCAGGGACATGCGGATGTGAAGCGTTCTTCACATGCATTTCCGCATGCGGGTTGACAAGTCCTTTCCAAGCGATTTTAGCATCACTTGGAAAGTGCTTGACAACTTGGTCACACTATATAAATCCATGCAAACAGCATGGATTTATATAGTGTGACCCAAGAGAATAAATATATACTTACCTTCCGATGGCCCCCGGTGTCTAGCTTCACCGTCCCGGCTGCCGGCAGATCATGTTACACTGAAGGACCTGCCGACGTCAGTGTCGCGTGACCCGTCACATGACTATGACGTCAGCGCAGGTGCTTCAGTCCATCGAACTGCCGGCATGAGAGGAGGAGCGCATCGGGGGCCGCCAGAAGGTAAAAAATAAATATATACTTATTTTATTCATTTTTTTTTACAGTTTTCTATGGTACCCGGGTCCGGAGGAGAGTCTCCTCTTCTCTAGACCTGGGTACGATCCACACATTAGAACGCATGGAATGCGCATCTACATATACAGTGATGCGTAAATCCATGCGATCTAATGCAAGTAAATGGCGGCGAAAACGCAGCACTTCCGCAAAATAATTGGTAGTGCTGCGTTTTTTTCCGCAATGATAATCCGCAGCGGAAATTTCCGCAGCATGTGCACAGCACATGCGGATTATCATTGGGGAACATGGCAGGCCTTCTACCATGCGTTTTTTAAGCGTTTCTGCAGCGTTTTTTCCGCAGCGGAAAAGTTTAAAAATGCATCGTGGGCACACATCCTTATGGAGACCAATCTCTGTGATGGGGGAAGGGCACTAAAATAGTGTATGTCCTACACAACAAACTACCTGCTTGAAGACTGAAGACCGGGACACAGAGCCACCGAATACAAGAGACACAAGCAGTGTCTGACTGGTGCCAGAGACCCCCACTGTCCAACTTTAGGGCCCCACTTCTCAACTACATGCAAATGTGACATTATCCTCAATCACAAATGTATATAACAATGAACTGGGTAGATTGGTAAATGAATAAGATGCTACCTTTGTCTGCACATAGTGAGTAAAGTTTATTGTGCCAAGTACTGCTCATATAAGAGGGTGGTGGCCACTCTGCACAGGGGCCCACTGGAGGATTCTCCTGTTCTCCTGTCGGCCAGTCCAAGCCTGAGCACAGAGCTGGCACAAAAATGCTCCCATCCCATCCAAAGTTCTGGCCAGAAGTGGTCTTCAAGGAAGAATTGTAATCAAAAACAATATCTTAGTCATAGAAACAAGAGTGCAGAAAAATGTCAGCCTTGGCTATGGACTAATGAGCAAAAATGTGAAATATTTGCCGTTCACAGAAGACAGTTAGTTTGTCAAAGGGCTGGAGAGTGGAACAATATAGAGGGTCTGCAAGCAACAATGAAGTATGGTGAAGGTGTAAGGGACGAGACAAGGGGTTCCTCGTTGTGTGCACATATTACTCATTCAGCTGATGGCACCTTCAGACTATGTTCTGCCACAGTTAGTGAGACACTGGGACTCTTTAACTCCGCAAAGAAGAAGACAGACATGTTTACGAAAATAAACTCTCATTTACTAGGTCTGGAAAAAATGTACAATGGGTAGCAGGAATAATGCTTTAAACTTTCATCTGTATAGTATGACAGAGGTTCACACTTGATGGTTGAGGACGGTGGCGCAATACTTGTGTAGAACTTTGCAAATGAACAGCAAGCTCCACCGAGGGCCTTCATATTCCCAGTACAGGGCTACATGGGTCGATGTATTGCGCTGTGACCATTGTACCAGCCTGGCTGATCCCATATTTCTTCACAAAGACTTCCAGGTCTGGCTAACACTGAGACTAGCTTTAAAATGATTTATTTTTCAGTGGGTGCCCCAACTTGCCTTTGGTATGGAGTACTGCTGCCACTGTTACTTGAATGCTGAAATGTATTCCCTAGTATGTCTGCTCTTCGCACACGCAAAATTATGGCTAGATCCGATTGAAGTTGTCCTTTCTTCTCTGCAGCTCTACTCAGACTCTCTATTAAAACAGGAACTAACTCCTGGTGCCCACTTACTCCTCCCCAAACTATGGGCTGGCCCTACAGTTAACCATGTCCACCCCTGTACAGAGGAAAACTGGAGCCTACATAAGGATAAAACACATAAAACCACAGGTCACACTAACTATACAGTCAGGAGTCGTCAGAGAGGGTGTTCAGACGTCTTCTACACCATTACAGAGGGACCTAGCATATTTGGAACTCCAGTTCAACAAATGGAGTTGGGGATTTGGTCATCATTAATGGTGTCTTCAATGCAGAGAAATATAGCAGATAATTATTAGTGTTGAGCGAGTATGTCCTGTTAACACTTTTGGCGAGTATGACAACTTTAATACATGTGAGGAATGTGTAATAAATAGACATTCCTTACATGTACTAAAGCTGTCAAACAGTCGCAAATCATGCACACGGGAGTGATTCAAACATAACACCGAGCAGCTGTAACTACTCGGTGCTCGGCCCAAGCATACTCGCCGAAAGGGTTAACAGAACATACTCGCTCAACACTAATAATTATCCATCATGCAATACCATCAGTTAAGCATCTGACTGGCTCTAAATTTATTATTCAGCAGTGTAATGCGCTAACGCAGAAAGACCCAGCAAGACTGGCACCAAACCAGCAAATCCGCAGGGACAGACGCACTTGGCGCAAGCTGCCCAGCTAGGTGAGCTCTTTAGGACCAGGAACACTTTTTACTCAGCTCCCAGTGATGGAAGAGGGACTTTGGCAGAGCCTTCCCAGGCCCACTGTCGCCAGCCAGCTGGCGTCTGGTGACATGGCTGGTGCCTAGTCAAGAACCAGGTGGGTACCTCTGTAAGAACACCTAGGAAAAATTAAAAGGGAAAGAGAAGACTCCTAAGACAAAACGCTGGAAAGATAACAACTAATAATGATAGCACCCCTCACCACCACAGCACATTGAAACTGTAATAAACAGCAAAGGACTGAGCAGGGAACAGGGTTAAATAGCCCACCTAATGATCAGGTGTTGAATACCTCTCAATCATCCCAAGACAACCACTCCCTGCTAACTTGCACAGCAGCTTGGACCCAATCCCACCACTGCCTAGTGCCAGACACAGCAGTATCGTGTGTTGCCTGGAAACCAGGGGAACACAGCATCCCATGTTAACCGGGCATTATATCAGTGGGAGATACGGCGTCCCGCATCCTCACAAATCCTACTACTCCAGAGCGCGATGCTCCATAAGATTGAGACGGTTTTCCTGCATGCGTAGTAGCTTTGCCTGCAGTCAGGACAATGGTGGCCCCTGCGACCGGAGTAGCGTAGCACTGGACTTGATCCATTCCCAGGTGGGAGCACAGAACCACAATACCTAACAAGTAGGACAATGACCCCAAACATAAATCCAATTTGACTAAGTACTATCAGTATAAAAAAGAACAACGAACCTGGAAGTGATGATATGGCCCGAACAGAACACTGATCTCGAAATCATCAAGTCTATCTTGGATTACATAGAGAGACAAAAGTATTTTTGTCAAAGCCTACATCCACAGAAGATCTGTGGTTATTTTTTAGTGAGCCAAGATATTGGGAACAGTCTCCTTGTTGAGGTCCTTCACAAAACTGTATGCAAGTGTACCTGATGCTTTGATGCTGTTTTGCAGCATTTTTCCATACCTGTTTAAAAATATTGCACAGTACTGTATGTACCCATTTGACTGACTGGTTATAGCTGCATGTAGTGGCGTAACTAGAGTCTTATGGGCCCAAGTGCAAGATCTGGACCGGGTCCCCTTTCCATCTTGAATAAATTATTATATTATATTATATATATATGTATATATATGCGCGTCCTCCATCCTGGTATATACCGTATATCACTCATTCTGGTATATATGTCCCTCATCCTGGCCCCATCCTGGTATTTATATCTCCCATTCTGGTATATGTCCCTTATCCCGGGCCCATTCTGGTATATACAGTATATCCCTCATCCTGGTATATTTTTCCCATTCTGCTACTGTTCTTTAATGTATAGAAGAAAATAAACTATGCTCATAAGGGGCGTACGTAAAAGTCACGGGGCTCCATAAAAGAAGTATAATGGACATCTCATAGTCCTTTATATTGTATAATGCATCCCATAGTCCTCCATATTATACACTGCACAGCCCATAGTCATCCATATTAGCATAATACACAGCCCATATCCTTCATATAATATAATACACAGGCATTAGTTCTCCATAAAGTATAATGTACAGCCCATAGTCATCCATGTAGTATAGTGCACCCCATAGTCATCCATAAATTATAATGCACAATCCATAGTCATTCATAACGTATAATGCACAGCCCATAGTCATCCATGTACTAAAATGCACCCCCATAGTCATCCATAAAATATAATGCACCCCATAGTCATCCATAAAACATAATGCACCCTATAGTCATCCATAAATTATAATGCACAGCCCATAATCATCCATGTACTATAATGCAACCCCATAGTCATCCATAAAGTATTATGCATCTCCATAGTCATACATGTAGTAGTGTGGCGCCCCTGAGGGTTCGGTAGCCACAGAGGTACTGCACCTCACCCAGAGGTGTGGTGTCTCCCTTCTCTCAGGTAAGGAGGGAGTGCTGCACGGAACCTCAACACCTACATCCAACACTACACTACCCCAGGCCAGCAGGAGGGGCAAGAGGCAATGTCGTTTTCTGCTGAGCCCTGACCCTGGCTGGGGTGGGGGGAACCCAAAGTTAGGGGGAACCAGTAGTGGGTGTGGGTGGAGGAAGTAGTTTATGGGAGCACTCATACAGTAGATATATAAAAAGGTAGACATCTTAACAAGAGCAGGGAGTTGAGGAGTGTGGTTCAGAGGAACAGTCTGGGAGCAGAGTCTCTGTAGGTGCTCTGCTCCACTACAAGGGCCCAGGACTGAGGCCCAGGAGGGGAGCAGGGAGTAAGCTCTGTTCTGTAGAAGGGATCCTAGGGGAGTACGGCGATTGCAGGCGGCACCCGTACACCACGAACCTGCCAAGTGTCAGGAGGATCTAGGCCGCAAGAAGGGTGTAACATACCTGGCGGCGTCCTTGCATGGTGGTCCATCTCCCACTGTGCAAGAGGGCGCACTTGATCTCCTGTCCAGAATGTCTCTCTGGCTTCCCTCCATGCTGTCTGTTTGTGTCTGTTTCTGCTGCTTAAGGGCGGCGCCCGATCACTTCCTGCCTTTTGTACCTGCTGTGGGTCACACCCCTTGTGCGTCCTCAGCCTATTGCTGTCTGTCACTTGGTATATAGCTCAGCAGCTCCCTTCTATCCCTGCCTGAGCATAGTGTTTCCTTCAGTGTGTGCTTGCACTCTGAAGGTGCCAGGTCCCGTCTCTTGTCTCCTGCTTTTTGTATCAGTTCCCGTGTCTGAACTGAGTCCTGTATGTCTCCTGCTTTGCGGTATCAGCTCCCGTGTCTGAACTGAGTCCTGTATGTCTCCTGCTTTGCGGTATCAGCTCCCGTGTCTGAACTGACTCCTTTCTGTGTTCTCTTGTCTGTCCTGTCTGAACACGCTCCTAGCCTGTTCCTCTCGCCTTCTAGTGGCCGATTTCCTAGACCCGCTCCTGTGTCTGGTCTGTCCTGTCTGAACTCGCTCCTTGCCTGTTCGTTCCGCCTCTCTGGGGGCCGTATTCCCAGACCCGCTCCTGTATCCCTCTGCAGTGTCGGTCTCCTCCGTACACTCTGTTCCAGTCTGAACTCTCTCCTGTCCTTTACCTGTTTTGCCTCTATGTCCGTTCCCTTCCTTTTTCTGCAGAGTCTGAACTCGTACCTAACTCCTGCTTGTTGTCTCTGCAAGTACTGTGTGAGTATCTGGCTCTGTCTTTCCCTTCCTGTCTGTTCCGTGTGAACAGAGCCCTGTCCTCCCTGCTCAGCCTTGTCTGCACTCTAGCTGTGCTTGCCTGTAACCCTCTGCCTGTATTGTTTCTGAGTCCCGGTGTGTACTGGGTCCTATCCCGCCTGTGTTCCTACCTGCTAGTGCCTCCCTGTCTGCACTCTAGCTGTGCTTGCCTTTACCCCCCTGCCTGCATACCCGCCTGCCTGCATACCAGTCGTGCCTGCCTATACCCTCCAGTCTGTGTGCCAGCCTACCAGCCTGTTCCTGTATTTCCCTGTGTGGGTCAACAGCCGTGTCCGGGGTCTGTCCTGGAGTAGCACCTGGTCCCTCTGCTCGGTTCCTCCTTGGTGCACTGGCGTCGTATGCCGTCGTGCGACCCTGGTCGGATCGGGTGAATACTTAGTCACGCCCCTCCAGGTATTCACTCTCCGGCACGGTCCAGTGGAATCACTACCAATCACACGCACACGTCGCTTAGCCCGGGCGTGTGCATAACAGCATGCTCAGGCCATGGTTCCCGTTGAGCCCCACGGCCTTCGCTCTTTGAGAAGTTTTTCCAGCGAATACATGCATTAAAATAAAATAAATAAATTTTTTTTCCCCCTTTAGCTGAGTTCCAGGCGAATTACGCACCCGTCCAGATGGATCTATCAGCCCTCGTTCCTGCGGATCCGCCACGTTACTATGGGGATCCAAGACAGTGTCGTGCATTTGTGGAGCAATGCATGCTACACTTTAAGGCCTACCCTCTCTATTTTCCTTCCGATTGGGCTAAAGTGGCCTTTATGATTGACTACCTAGCGGGTGATGCCTTGAAATGGGTCACCCCCCTATGGGAAGCATGGGATCCTGTCATCCTTGACCTGCAGGCCTTCCTGGTGGCCTTTCGTATGGTCTTCGAGGACCCTAACTCTGAAGCCCCTGCTGAAGCTTCACTTCCCAATATCCCGGAGCAGCCCCGACGGGTAATGTGTGTGGGTAGCGCAATAGTCCTCCAGCCCAATGAGACTACTGCCCACCCAGAATCCTCACAGGGTGACTACGCTTTCCGGAATACTTCTCTCAACCTCAAGAGGCAGTCCAGACGTGCTAGACTTAGAGGCAAGCCGTCACGCCAGGGTCTGTCCTCCCTGAGACCTCCTGACCCCAGCCTTGGAGTCCCTACTGAAGCTTCATCTCCCTGTATCCCGGAGAAACCCCAATGGGTAATGTGCGTGGGTAGTGCACCAGTTCTCCTGGCCGAAGAGACTTCTGCCCATCCAGACTCCACACAGGAGAACTTCCTGCACCCGGCATCAGATGCTTCTTTCTCTTTAACCGGTGTGCATGTCCAAGGATGCTCCAAAGCTGTGGTTACCTCAGAGTCTGTGCACCTCTACTACCTGGCGGAGGATCCCCTGTTGCCTCCTGAACCCTCCGGGATACCACTCGATGACAAATGGAGAGAGACTTCTCTACACCCGGTACTCAATACTTTGTCCGCTTCGTCCTGTGAGCCTGACAATGGGTACCCCAAAGTGGTAGTTACCTCCGAGTCTCTACACCCCTCCGACCAGGCGGAGGATCTCCAGTTGTCTCCTGAACCCTTCGGGGTGCTACCTGGTAGCGAAAGGACAGAGACTCTCCTATACTCTGTACCTGATACCTCGCTCGCTTCGTCCAGTGAGTCCAACTTAGTGTACTCCGAAGCAGAGGTTACTCCTGAGTCTCTACACCCCTCCGACCAGGCGGAGGACCTCCAGTTGTGTTCAGAATCCTTCGGGGTGCCACCTGGTGGTGAATGGACAGAGACTTTCCTATATCCTGGATCTGATACCTCGCTTGCTTCGTCCAGTGAGTCCGACCTAGTGTACTCTGAAGCAGAGGTTACCCGTGAGTCTCTACACCCCTCTGACCAGGCGGAGGACCGCCAGCTGTCTCCAGAACCCTTCGGGGTGCCACCTGGAGGTGAATGGACAGAGACTTTCCTATACTCGGTACCCGATACCTCGCCTGCTTCCTCCAGTGAGTCCGACCTAGTGTACTCTGAAGCAGAGGTTACCCGTGAGTCTCTACACCCCTCTGACCAGGCGGAGGACCGCCAGCTGTCTCCAGAACCCTTCGGGGTGCCACCTGGTGGTGAATGGACAGAGACTTTCCTATACTCGGTACCCGATACCTCGCCTGCTTCCTCCAGTGAGTCCGACCTAGTGTACTCTGAAGCAGTTGTTTTCTCTGAGCCTCTGCACTCTTCTAACCCGGCGGAGGACCTCCAGTTGTTTCCTGAATCCTCCGGGATACCACCAGATAACAAAGAGACAGTGACTTTTCCTCATTATGTACGTGATAACCCGTCTATTTCTTCCTGTGAGCTTGACAAGATGTACCTCGAAGCAGAGATTACCCTTAAGTCTCTGTCCCCCTCCAACCCAGTGAACGACTGGCCCTCGAATTCCCTGCGGAAGATTCTGGCAGGCCTGAAGAAGAGGGGGCGTAAGGGGGGAGGTACTGTAACATACCTGGCGGCGTCCTTGCATGGTGGTCCATCTCCCACTGTGCAAGAGGGCGCACTTGATCTCCTGTCCAGAATGTCTCTCTGGCTTCCCTCCATGCTGTCTGTTTGTGTCTGTTTCTGCTGCTTAAGGGCGGCGCCCGATCACTTCCTGCCTTTTGTACCTGCTGTGGGTCACACCCCTTGTGCGTCCTCAGCCTATTGCTGTCTGTCACTTGGTATATAGCTCAGCAGCTCCCTTCTATCCCTGCCTGAGCATAGTGTTTCCTTCAGTGTGTGCTTGCACTCTGAAGGTGCCAGGTCCCGTCTCTTGTCTCCTGCTTTTTGTATCAGTTCCCGTGTCTGAACTGAGTCCTGTATGTCTCCTGCTTTGCGGTATCAGCTCCCGTGTCTGAACTGAGTCCTGTATGTCTCCTGCTTTGCGGTATCAGCTCCCGTGTCTGAACTGACTCCTTTCTGTGTTCTCTTGTCTGTCCTGTCTGAACACGCTCCTAGCCTGTTCCTCTCGCCTTCTAGTGGCCGATTTCCTAGACCCGCTCCTGTGTCTGGTCTGTCCTGTCTGAACTCGCTCCTTGCCTGTTCGTTCCGCCTCTCTGGGGGCCGTATTCCCAGACCCGCTCCTGTATCCCTCTGCAGTGTCGGTCTCCTCCGTACACTCTGTTCCAGTCTGAACTCTCTCCTGTCCTTTACCTGTTTTGCCTCTATGTCCGTTCCCTTCCTTTTTCTGCAGAGTCTGAACTCGTACCTAACTCCTGCTTGTTGTCTCTGCAAGTACTGTGTGAGTATCTGGCTCTGTCTTTCCCTTCCTGTCTGTTCCGTGTGAACAGAGCCCTGTCCTCCCTGCTCAGCCTTGTCTGCACTCTAGCTGTGCTTGCCTGTAACCCTCTGCCTGTATTGTTTCTGAGTCCCGGTGTGTACTGGGTCCTATCCCGCCTGTGTTCCTACCTGCTAGTGCCTCCCTGTCTGCACTCTAGCTGTGCTTGCCTTTACCCCCCTGCCTGCATACCCGCCTGCCTGCATACCAGTCGTGCCTGCCTATACCCTCCAGTCTGTGTGCCAGCCTACCAGCCTGTTCCTGTATTTCCCTGTGTGGGTCAACAGCCGTGTCCGGGGTCTGTCCTGGAGTAGCACCTGGTCCCTCTGCTCGGTTCCTCCTTGGTGCACTGGCGTCGTATGCCGTCGTGCGACCCTGGTCGGATCGGGTGAATACTTAGTCACGCCCCTCCAGGTATTCACTCTCCGGCACGGTCCAGTGGAATCACTACCAATCACACGCACACGTCGCTTAGCCCGGGCGTGTGCATAACAAAGGGGACCGGCCCCTGGCCCAGTCGTGCAGCTACAGGCCTCGGCTGGAAAAACCAGAGGCTTCTGACTTCTATAGCCAGGAGCCAAACCCCCACTTCAATCCAAGTAAGGTCAAGCAGGTCTGTGCAACTCCGACAGACAGAGGGGACCTCGCAGCCACCCGAACAGGATTCACAGTGGGAAGCGCAGGGCAGGAGGGAGTAAGACCCAGCGTGAAGTCGGTCTAGAGAGGTACATAAGAAAGTGGGGTTCTGCCAGGTTCACCCGAACTGCCTGAGGAAGGATGGAACCCCTGCCCGGTGAACGTAGCGCAACGCGGGAGGCTTGTACCAGTACAGTGCACCTGTGGACTGTCTAAGAACTGTGAGTAAATCTTGGATGACTGCACTGAGCTGCCTCTGCTCCTTTCTTTCGCCGGTGCCATTTCCCTCCCTGCACTACAATGCCCAGCGCACCTCCATTTATTCTACACTGCCCTGAGGCCTGCTCCACCTGTGGGGAGCCATTCCATCTCAAGCAGCCCCATCATCTGCCTCAGAGGACTGTCGTAGCGCTGGTCATCCTCACCAGACACCACAGGTGGCGTCACGACAAATCCCCTATAAATATCCCCTTTTTGCACTGACCGCCCTGGGTCACGGCAACGGGCCAGCCACCGTGATCTCTCCCCCGAAAGCAGCCATAAGGCCCGGCTGCCGAGTACCCCACGGCCCTGGGGGCGAGTCACTAGCATGACCACTGATTTAAAATAAATAAATACCTGCCCCTCGCTTTCCCGCCGTGCAGCGTCCTCTTGTAAAGCCGGCAGCTGACTTTGGCAGGTGACAGGAGTGTATGACGTCACTGCCATGCTCGCCTTCACATGCATGCCGACGTCAGCTGCTGGCCTCTGATAGGCCATCAGCATGTATTGTCGCCAGGGGCTCTCTGGCACAAAGAATTGGCCCATGATTGGCAATCTATATTGGCTCTGATTCATTAACCCCTTTACAGCCCATGACGTACTAATACGCGTCTGTGCCCTGGGCTTTAAAAGCCTGACCCGTATTAGTACATCATGGCGATCACGCGCGCACACAGGCTGGGCGGGCGCGATCGCCGCCGGGTGTCAGCTGATTGTCACAGCTGACACCTGGTACTATGTGCAGGGAGCGGTCCCGCACCTCTCCCGGCACATTAACCCCCGCAATGCTGCGATCGAAGTCGATCGCAGCATTGCGGTGGCAAGAGGAGGTGATCGCAATACTCACCTCCTCTTCCGGCCTCCAGCGCTGTCTGCCGGGGCTTCTCGGGTGTTGCCATGACGACTCGATGTCATGACAACATCCGGGTCACCATGCAGCAGGAACATTGTTTGGTCATGCGCAGTGCACGACCAAACAATCTCACTATGCAGCGCTGACTGCCTGCATGGCACAGGGATGGTGCTCCATCCCTATGCTATGCAGGCGATCAGAATAAAAAAAGTGAAAGTCCCACAGTGGGACAAAGTAAAAAAGTGTAAAAACTGTCAGAAAGTGAAAAAAAAAATTGTAAAAATATTTAAAAAAAATAATCCACCAAAAATAAAAATATAATGTACCCATCAATAAATATTATTATGAAAAAAAAGCAAACAAACAATAAAAGTACACATATTTGGTATCGCCGCGTCCAGAATGACCTGACCTATAAAACTGTCCCACTAGTTAACCCCTTCAGTGAACACGGTAAAAATAATAAATAAAAAACGAAGCAAAAAACAATGCTTTATCTTCATACCGCCAAACAAAAAATGGAATAACACGCAATCAAAAAGATGAATATAAATAAAAATGGTACCACTGAAAACGTCATCTTGTCCTGCAAAAAACAAGCTGCCATACAGCTCCATCATCCGAAAAATCAAAAAGTTATAGCTCTCAGAATAAAGCGATGCAAAAAAATATTTTTTTCTATAAAATATCTTTTATTGTGTAAAAGCGCCAAAACATAGAAAAACGATATAAATGTGGTACCGCTGTAAACGTACTGACCCAAAGAATAAAGCTGCCTTATCAATTTTACCACACGCGGAACAGAATAAAAAAAAAAAAATCCTGAATTGGTGGTTTTTGTTTATTCTGCCTCCCAAAAATCGGAATAGAAAGCGATCAAAAAATCGCACGTGCCTGAAAAATGGCACCAATAAAAACGTCAACTTGTCCCCCAAAAAACAAGCCATCACATGACTCTATCAGCCAAAATATGGAAAAATTATAGCTCTCAAAATATGGCGATGCAAAAACTAGATTTTACAAAAAATGCGTCTTTTAGTGTGTGACAGCTGTCCATCATAAAAACCCCATATGATTCTGGTATCGCTGTAATAGCACCGACCCAAAGAATAAAGTCATCTAATCACTTATACCGCACAAGGGACGGCGTAAAAAATAAACTCTCGGGTTAGGGTTGTGCTAGGGTTAGGGTTGTGCTAGGGTTAGGGCTGGGGTTGGGGTTAGGGTTGAGTTTAGGGTTGTGATGGGGTTGGGATTTTTTTCAAAAGTAAGAAAAAAAGATGACGATATGGCGACTAGTGTTGAGCGCAAGTGCTCGCTATTTGAGTTTGCATCGGGTGCTCTGGTATGCATTGAGTATCATGGGTATTTGAGTGACATGCTCGAGTCTCCGCCCCATATGCTTCGCGGCCAAAAAAACTTTGCGGGGATTGCCTGCCATGCACGAGCGATCCCCGCATGTTTTTTTTGGGGTGTCTAATAACCGTGAAACATGCGGGGCAGGGACTCGAGCATGTCACTCGAGCACACGCAGTACATGGTGCATACCTGAGTACCCGATGCAGACTCAAGTAGCGAGCAATTGCGCTCAAGACTGACAACTTATTCAATATGATGACCTAATGTTATCAAATTCTGTGTCGTACCTCTGGGTTCAAAATGTTCACTATACCCCTTGATAAAATCCTTGAGGGGTCTAGTTTCCAAAATGGGGTCACTTGTGGGGGGTTTTCACTGTTTAGGCACAAAGCGGCTCTCCAAACGCGACATGGTGTCCGCTAACAAATTGAATGGAAAATCGGCTCAAATTGTTAGCGGACACCATGTTGCGTTTGGAGGGCCCCTGTGTGCCTAAACATTGGAGCTCCCCCACAAGTGACCCCATTTTGGAAACTAGACCCCCCAAGGCACCTATCTAGATGGATAGTGAGCACTTGGAACCCCCAGGTGCTTCACAAATTGAGTCGTAAAAATGAAAAAGTGGAAAAAAAAATACTTTTTCATGTTTAGACACACAGGGGCTCTCCAAACGCGACATGGTTCCAATTTGTTAGCGGACACCATGTCGCATTTGGAGATATAAGATATATGTATTAAAGGGGTTTTCACACAACCAAAAGTAATTTTAATGAATGGCTGTGTCTGATGGTGTACAGAACATGGTCTGATCATATCACGTCTCCTGAGCAGGGGAGGAAGCAAAGGAGTATACAGGCATTACAGCAGGGAATAACAGAGGATTCATTTTGTGAGGAAAAATATAGTTTAAATCAGGCAGTGAAATGTTTTACCTCAGAAAATGAGTTCTCTTCGATCCCCGGCTGTAATGTCTGTATTGTCTTTTGCTCCCCCCCTGCCCAGGAGCTGTGGTATGTTCTGTACAGGGTCAGACACAGACAATGATTCAAATGAACTTTTGTTTCTGGGAAAACCCCTTTAATAATGACTTAGTATTTATTCCCCCTTTTTCTCCAACTATTATAATGGTTATTTTTAGTCTAATTCATTATTCTTTGTATTGTATATGGGGACTAATATCCGTATAATATACAGTATATATTTAATATTTATTTATCACCTGATCACACATAATAATTTATGATATTCTTTATATTCTTATATACATGTAACACTCACTACCCCCTATTCCTGTGTATTGCTGTAATATATAACCTATACTCGTTATCCATCATTATAAATTAAGAA
The DNA here is from genome assembly GCF_046119375.1 of Phyllobates terribilis. Taxonomy (NCBI): domain Eukaryota; kingdom Metazoa; phylum Chordata; class Amphibia; order Anura; family Dendrobatidae; genus Phyllobates; species Phyllobates terribilis. Next base: position 1,115,794 of record NW_027363258.1, read on the forward strand.
GATTTTCCACTTTATCCGATATATCCACACTCAATCAGTAGATTAGATGTCTGCTGAAGAGGCGATACGCATGAACGTCTCCACATCATCCTCCCCGACTGTATCTATATGTGCCCCGTGACCCCGATCATGTGTCTTCATCACGAGCTCGCAGCATCACAGGTCACATGTCGCCGTAGTTTCCTCATAGCGTTGGTGCGCGTTGTGTATCGCGCCACACCTCCTCAGCACCCATTGGTTGGTGGAGACATACCTCCATCCTGATTGGCTATAGTTGGCCGTTTAACTCTTAGCTCTTTCCGAATGATGCCACCCCCTGACGAAGACAAGAAGCCGAAACATACGTCGGGTGGACGCCATTCAGGAGTGGGATCTGCATCTGCTATAGCGTGAGTACAATGCACATGTGGTCACCTTTTTTAAAAATGCTTAAAGTGGATACAAATACATATCTGTCAACAGCACATATGCCCAAGTCAGTGCACTACTCTCTACAGGATTCACACCGACCTCCAAATAATAAGGGACCAGCCCTTGTATATATACATATACAGGTGCATCTCACTAAAATAGAATATCATCAAAAAGTTAATTTATTTCAGTTCTTCAATACAAAAAAGTGAAACTCGTATAGCCATAATCATCAGCATTAACAGAAATAAACAATAACTGTTTGATTATATTCTAATTTAGTGAGAAACACCTGTATTTGTTCACATATGAGATATATAATTTATGTATATTTATACTTTGGAGGCCTTGCACTTTATGTAAAGTTTATGATAATTAAACAATCATATGTACAGATATATCTAACTAATGATATGTATATATATTTTTATATACTGGATTAATTTGTGGCTTTATTCTCTGTATTACCCATTTGCTGTTCTAATCATGATCCATTCCCACTGGTTTTAATTGTAATTCCTGTCTCGACGTCCCCTTTGCGTATAGTTTTTAATTTTCCCCCCTTTTTTGCATTTCCTCCTCTTCCACCTGGTTATCAATAAAATAATTCTTTGCATCACCCACATGCCTGGACTCTTTTGGTCGATGTTTCCTTTCTGCTATATACTAGAGTGGTATACTATGTGCAGAGATATATGGAGTGCCATATTCTTATCAGGAGGTAAGCAGCGTCCACCTCCTCACCGCACAGGCCCACAAGCTCCTCTCCGGCAGGAAGAAGATGCATTCAGGCGGCTCCTACCACTTCAGCAGACAGCAGTACACAAGTATACAGGGTGCAGTGTGGATGTTTCTGCACCACTGTGATGTGGCCGACCTGCATATATACATATGCCCCTCTGCAGGGGGGACTGGCCCACCGGAGGATCGGGAAAACCCCCGGTGGGCCGCGATGGCCACTCCCCCAAGCCCCGCCCCTCTACACCCCCTGGGCCCTGTACAGAGAACAGAGGGCCCCCCCGGTTCGCAGCACTGCCGATATGATTAGTGATGGGCCCTCTGCAGCAGCAAAGCAGGCAGAACGGTCTCCCTGCTCTGCCTGCTGCCGCAGTGCCCCTCTGCCTCCTCTGCGCAGCGCGACACTGCCAGTGCGTGCGCAGGAGGTCAGTCTCAGGGTGATGACGTTATCGCCCTGGGACTGCTTCCTGTGCGCGCTGTGGAGTACGGACACGGCATCGCTCCAGGCAGCGGCTGCAGGCCTGCAGCTCATCTCCACGCGTGAGTATGAAAAGCAGGGGCCGGGAGGGGAGGAAGGGATAGGGGGGAGAGGTGACTGGGAGGACCCCTGGCCGAGGCTGGCAGTAAATACTACTGGGCAATGGGCATCATGAATCGTGGTATGTGTTAAAAGGGGCCCACTGAGACTCTTTCGCCCGAGGCCCAGAAAAACCTGGAGCCGGCTCTTTGTGGTACTATCATGCTAGTACTACTACCACCAGTGGCTGGCTGGCAGGATATGCCGGTTGGGCATGATAGTACCACAGAGGCTGGCAAGACATACAAGGCATGAATCATGCCCAGCATGTCCTGCCAGCCACTGGTGGTACCATCATGCATGCCCATTGCCCAGCCACTGGTGGTGTGGTACTATCATGCTAGTACTAACACCAGTGGCTGGCTGGCAGGACATGCCATGTGAGCTTGAATGCTAGTACCACAGAGGCTGGCAGTACATACTGGGCAATGGGCATGATAGTACCACCAGTAGACTGACTAGGCGGTCTCCAGGGCTCCGTCTCCCCTTCTCGCTGCTGTTAGGCTGGGTTAACATTGCGTTTATGCTGTGCGTTACAACGCATCCGTTGTAAATCAGCGCAGACGCAATGTACCGTAGACTTGCATTGCAAAAATAGGCATGCATTTGAAAGTATGCATTATTTGCAACGTACAGGAAAACATGGTCGGCGGCTGGAGGCCAGCTGAGCACTTCTCTGACAACTGGGTTCTAGTGTCATTCTGTGTCTGCTCATCTCTGTCAGCAGGGGTATTTGTCTGATGGCAAAGATGTAGCAGAGCTGGAGACAGAAGATCCGTAGATTACGTCAGAGCGAGGATTTTGTTTTTTATTAAAGATGGAGTCCCTACATGTGTTTTGTGTTTTATTTTTATTAAAAAAAAAATTCTGTGTTGTGTTTTTCTTTTTTTCTGTTTACTAGAAATTCATGGTGGCCATGTCTAGTTTGGCGTGACGCCATGAATTTCAGGCTTAGTGCCAGCTGATAATACAAAGCTGGTACTAACCCCATTATTACCCAGCGTGCCACCCCCCACCAGGACCATTGGAAGAGCCGGATAAAGTGCCTGGAAATGGCGCTACAATGAATGTGCCAATTCCAGGGGTGGCTGCGGGCTGTCGTTTTCAGCGTGGGGGGCCCAGTATGCTTGGGCCTTACCATGCTGAGAATCCCAGCCCCCAGCCTCCCCGATCAAAATATGGCGGGAGCCCACGCATTTTTTTTTTAATTATTTTTTTAAATACTTAAAAAAAAACATTGGGCTTTCCTGACTTTTGATCGCCAGCCAAGGTAAAACCAGGCAGATAAAGCAGACAGCTACGTACTGCCACCCCCAGCTGCCTGGCTTTACCTTGGCTGGCGACCAAAAGACAGAGAAGCCGAATATTTGTTTTAAACTTAACTTTTTTTTTTTCCCGCCATATGTTGATCGCCAGCCAGATAAAACAAGACAGCTGGGGGCTGGGATTCACAGCTTGGTAAGGAGCAAGCGTTCTTGGCCCCCCACGCTGAAAATCGCAGCCCACAGCCACCTCTGAAAATGGCGCATTCATCATGGCACCATTTCCAGGTGCTTTACCCGGCTCTTCCAGCTGCCCTGGTGGTGAGTGGCACCCTGGGTAATAATAGGGTTAGTACCAGGCCAGCTTTGTATTATCAGCTGGTTCTAAGCCAGAGATTCATGGTTTCACGCCAAATTAGTCATAGCCACCATCAATTTCTAGTAAACAGAAAAAAAAAAGACAGAATTTTTTTTTTTTATTATTAAAAATTAAACACATTTAGGGACTCCATCTTTAATAAAGAAAAATCCTCACTCCCAACGGAATCCATAGGTCTTCTGTCTTCAGCTCTGCTACATCTTTGCCATCAGCCAAATATGTCTGCTGACAGATGAGCAGGCACAGAATGACACTGGAGCACTGTTACTGTGTAGTGCAGTTCTATGTTTCCTTTTTTGTCATTTCATGCAGTGTAGAAATCTTGGGAAAAGTGTGGATTGGGCTCTGGAAGTGATCAGTTATAGCTAACTATGTTATTTTCTGCAGAGATAAGTCCTGTATAGAAGATGTGATATATCGGTCTGCGGCAGATAAAGAACTTGTGAGTATGTGTATTACCTATACACGCACACTGACACTATATACAGAGCTCCTGTGTATAATAGCAATGGTGATCATTGCATTACCTGTACACTGACACTATATACAGAGCTTCTGTGTATAATATCAATGGTGATCATTGCATTACCTGTACACTGACACTATATACAGAGCTCCTGACTATAATGTCACTGGTGATGACTGTATAACCTGTACACTATATACAGAGCTCCTGTGTATAATGTCACTGGTGATCACTGTATAACCTGTACACTGACCCAATATACAGAGCTTTTTTACATTTTTATTATGTTAGTATTATTTGTCAGTATGTGGTGGCATTATGTGCTTTGGTCATGACATGACGATATTTGTCCCTTGTATGTGGTATTATTCGGTCATTATGTGGTGGTAATATGTGGTCTCATGGTGTGTCAGTATTTATACCTTGTATCTGGTAGCATTTGATCACTATGTGGTGGTATTATGTGCTTTGGTCATGGTGTGGCGGTATTTGTGCCTTGTATGTGGCATTATTTGGGCACTATGTGGTGGTAATATGTGATCTGGTCACGGTGTGGTGGTATTTCTGCCTTCTATCTGGTAATATTGGTCTTGGTAGAGTGGATTGTGGTTGGTCATTTGTTTTATCTGATATCAATAAGGGGAAACCTCTTTATTTCCAATAGATATTAAATACTTGGATGTGTCTGTGACCCAGGGCGGTCAGCAAAAAGGGGAAATATATAGGGGATTTGGAAAGTTCGTGGAACGCGGCAAAAGGGTGCCGCCGCTGCGGAGCAGGCCTCTGGAGCTGGTGTTACGGCAGCAGGGATGGTGTGGCTCTCCACAGGTAGAGCTAGCTCCAGGGCAGTGTAGGTAGTGTAAGTTGCGCTGGGCGTTGTAGTGCAGGGAGGGAAAGATGGCGCAGATGAAAGGAATGGACGGAGGCAGTGCGGTGCTGTCATCCGAGTCTTTACTCACAGTTCTTAAGACAGTTCCACTCGTGCACTGTACAGGTGTCAGCCTCCCACGTCGCGCTGCATTCACCAGGCAGGGGTTCAGCACTTCCTCAGGCAGATTAGTAGTACCTGACAGAACCCCACTTTCTTGTGTTCCTAGCTAGACCATCTTCACGCTGGGTCTTTCTCCCTCCTGCCCTGCGCTTCCCACTCTCAATCCCGCTCGGGTGCTCTGAAGTCCCTCCTGTCTCGTCGGAGTTCCCGGACCTGCTTGACCCTCACGGGGATTAGAATGAGGCTTCGGCAACTGACTATATAAGCCAGAAGCCTCCGGTTTTCCCAGCCGAGACTTAGAGTAACACGGCTGGACCAGGGACCGGTCCTCTTCTTGCGGCCTACGATCCCTCTGTCTTCTGGCAGATTCGGGGCGTACGGGTGCCGTCCTGCACTCGCCGTACCCCCTGGGATCCCTTCCTTAGAACGGAGCCTTCTCCCCTGCTCCCCACCTGGGCCTCTAGGACTGGGCCCTACTTGTGGAGCAGAGCTCCTAAAGAGCCTCTGCTCCCAGACTGTCCTCACTCACTCACTCCTCTTACTCCACTGCCACCCTAAGATGGCTTCCCTTTATATACCTACTGTCAAAGTGCTCACTCTAACTACTTCCTCCACCCACACCCACTACTGGTTTCCCCTACCTTTAGGTTCCCCCCACTCCAGCCAGGGACAGGGCTCAGCAGGAAAACACATTGCATCTTGCCCTTCCAGCCGGCCTGGAGTAGTGTAGTGTTGGATGCAGGTTTTGGGGTTCCGGGCAGCACTCCCTCCTTACCTGAGAGAAGGGGATACCACACCTCTGGGTGAGGTACCTCTGTGGCGACTGAACCCTCAGGGGCGCCACATAATCTCTTTACCAATTACTCACATGTACCAGGGTCTGCTCTGCAGGGGCATCTGATCGACCAGAATCCAAAAGGAGGAGACAGTTAAGCAAAAGGCATCAATAGGTGGGAAATACAGCTGGGAAGAGCAGAGGCATTGGAAGTGCTTCCACACACCCAAAGTACTTCAGCCTCGTTTGCTTATCCATTCAAATGAAGCTTTCTCTGTAACGGAGGAATAGACTCTAGCAAAAGGAATGACGGTACTTGTATTTGCAAGAGTTACATGTGCATATAAATAGTTTGAGGCGTGTAATCCTTCTGACAGATTCCTTTTAAAGGGTACCTGTCCTTTCAGGTGACTAGTCAGAACAGGCTGTCACAATTTCTGGTTATTATATGACTTGAATCGTGTGTTTTCATCAGTTTCCCCTCTGCAGGCTCTATCTCTGATTTTCAGTCGTCTCTGAGCTAGTGGGTGGAGATTAGCTACTATGATGTCTATACCGTACACGGACATGATGGATTCTTGCTGCTCTTGCTCTAAGCACAAAGACAGTAGCAACAGAAGCAATGTGGACATTATACAGCATTACTGTGCTGCGGCTGTAAATCCATCAAAGAGAAATACATTACCTATAAGCTGTGGCTCCATCCGCCTGTGTCTTTTTGTCTCTGCCCCCTCCTCTCCCTTCCCTCTCCTTGCAGTATAAATGCAGGTGTAACCTGACACCTCACTGTTCTGGCAGTCTATCTTGTTTTGTCCAAGACAGATTTGAGTTTGTTTTTATTCCTGAGCAGGGCAGTATTAGCCGCTAGGCACTGGAGGGCGGGTGCCTAGGGTGGCAGGTTGCTGGGGCGCACTAATCAGCTTCTTGTCCAAATGGAAGAAAACACATCTGAGTAGTAAGGGGTGTGGGATAAAGGGGTGCAGGGTGTGTGGTATAGTAGGTCGACTCACTCAGCTTCTTAGAGGTAGATACAGGAACATTTTCTGTTTAAGTTTTCAACTGATTTATTAAAATTGTACTGCATAAACCAGTCCAAAATTAGGAAAACAAACACGGCCCTTCTGGCTCAATGGAAAACAAAAATAGGTTCAGTTCTTTTTAACATGAGCACAGCTCTGGTGCTCTCATCTCCAGACACACCAAACACTGAATGAGTCCAAAAGCTTCATATTTACCTTCTGGCCCATACCCTGGGGTGGAGATATGGTGAACAACCCACTCTTTAGCTGTTCACTAAACCCAGCCCTTAGCATGGTCGATTAACCCCTCTCAGCACTTAGTATGCTGGAGCATTTTTCCGGGTTCATATCACTGATGGTAACATCCTGATTGACACATATTTCCCCTCCAGTATTTTACCAGTGAACTTCGCACAGTTGATAAGTGTGCATGGATGTGCAGGGTGTGTGGGATAGAGGGATGCAAGGGGGTGCTGTGTGCGTGAGCTAGCGGGGTGCGAGGCGGTGCAGGTTGCTTGAGTTAGTGAGCGAGAGCGGTGCAGACTTTGAGAGGGATGTTCTGCCGATATATATGACGCGCCCGCTGGGCCGTGGGGTACCCGGTGCCGGGCCGGTAGATGCTGGGGGATGTCACAGTGGCGGTGACCCGGTTCGTGATCCAGGGCGGTCAATAAAAGGGGATATATTTACAGGGGATTTTTATAGTTTATGTTAAAGTTTGTGACGCCACCTGTGGAATGCGGCTAAAGGGAGCGGCTGCTGTGGAGCCGTCCTCTGAAGCTGATGTTACTGCAGCAGGGATGGTGTGGCTCTCCACAGGAAGAGATAGCTCCAGGGCAGTGTAGATGTTGTTGTAGGTTGCGCTGGGCGTTGTAGTGCAGGGAGTGATGGCGCTGCAAGAAACACAGACAAGGTGGTGCAGTGCTCTGGATCTTTACTCACGGTTATTGCAGTCCAAGTTACAGACGTCAAGGTAACTTCCCGTGCCGTGCTGCATTTACTCAGTGAGGGGTTCAGTCCACCCCCAGGTAACTCCGGAGTACATAGCAGGACCCCCTTCTGTGTCCTCTCTCTGGCTGTCTCCCTGAACCTCATACCAAGTGTCCCAGTCCAGTACCTGCGGGCCTTGGCGGGCGACGTCTGTTCCGTCCCCTGGGTCCTATATAGCTACCTTCCTGGTGAGACTGGTATGGAATGTTGGCTACTGGACATGAAATACTGCAGCCTCCGGTTTCTAGCTAAGACGTGCAATCTTCTACTAGTTGAGGGACCAGTTCCCTGTATGCAGCCTGACCCCTCCACCTCCCGGCAGATTCGGGCGTACGGGTGGCCTCTCGCACTGCCTGTACCCCTGGGATCCTTTCTTCTGGTTCCTGGAGCCTTCCTGCTCCCTCTCCTCTCCTTCTCTTCTTCCTCTCAGCCTTGGGCCTCACTGGCTAGGCCCGCCTCTGGAAAAGAGCTCCTACAGAGCCTCTGCTCCTGGCACTTTCCTCCTCAGACTAATCTGTCTTTCTAAGATGGTTTCTCTTTTTATATCTTCCTTCTATGTGCTCCCCTTAACTACGTCCTCCACCCACACCCCTTTACTAGGTTCCCCCCACTCCAGCCAGGGACCAGGGACTGTGCTCTCCCGTAGGAGCAATCTCGCCCCACCCTCTGAAGTGTGGTATAATGAATGCAGGTGTTGGGGTCCTGAGCTGTACTCCTTCCTTACCTGAGAGTGAGATACCACAGCTCTGGGTGAGATGCAGTACCTCTGTGGTGACCGAACCCTCAGGGGCGCCACATATATATGTGTGTGTGTATATAATATAATGTGTGTATGTATATAATGTGTGTGTGTATATATCTATATATATCTATATATACACAGCTCATTTTCATTTTCTCTGATTTTTCTCTTTATAGGTCTATTTTTGAGTAAAATGTACATTGTTGTTTTATTCTATAAACTACTGACAACATGTCTCCGAAATTCAAAGCTAAACATTTTGTATTTATTTGCAGCAAATGAGAAATCGTCAAAATAATAAAAAAGAAACAGAGAACCAGAGAACCAGTGCTGTCAGACCTCAAATACTGCAAAGAAAACAAGTTCTTATTCATTTAGAAACAACAATACTCATGTTTTAACTCAGGAAGAGTTCAGAAATCAATATTTGGTGGAATAACCATGATTTTTAATCCCAGCTTTCATGCGTCTTGGCTGCTTTCCACCAGTCTTTCACGCTGCTTTTGGGTGACCTTATGCCACTCCTGGCACAAAAATGTAAGCAGTTCTTCTTTGTTTGATGGCTTGTGACTATCCATCTTCCTCTTGATTACATTCCAGAGGTTTTCAATGGGGTTCAGGTCTGGAGATTGGGCTGGCCATGACAGGGTCTTGATGTGGTGCTCCTTCATCCACACATTGATTGACCTAGCTGTGTGGCATGGGGCATTGTCCTGCTGGAAAAACCAGTCCTCAGAGTTGGGGAACATTGCCTGAGCAGAAGGAAGCAAGTGGTTTTTCAAGAATAACCTTGTATGCGGCTTGATTCATACGTCCTTCGTAAAGATTAACCTGCCCAATTCCAGCCTTGCTGAAGCATCCCCAGATCATCACCGATCCTCCACCAAATTTCACAGTGGGTGCAGACACTGTGGCTTGTATGCCTCTCCAGGTCTCCGTCTAACCATTAGACGACCAGGTGTTGGGCAAAGCTGAAAATTAGACTCATCAGAGAAGATTACCTTACTCCAGTCCTCTATGGTCCAATCCTTATGGTCTTTGGCAAACTTCAGCCTGGCTCTCCTTTGCTTCTCATTGATGAAAGGCTTTTTTCTAGCTTTACATGACTTGAGGTCTCTAGGAGCCAGTTATGAACTGTTCTTGCCGTGCACTTCACCTCAGCTGCCATTTGCCATTCCTTCTGTAGGTCACTTGATGTCATCCTGCGGTTGCTGAGTGACATTGGAATAAGATGACGGTCATCCCGGTCAGTGGAGAGTCGCTTTCGCCCTCTGCCGGTCTGTAGCTTTGTTGTCCCCAATGTCTGCTGCTTGACCTTGTTGTAATGGACTGCCGTCTTTGAAATTTTAAGGATGGAGGCAACATGACGCTCACTGTATCCCTCTGCTAGAGAAGCCAGAATTGAGCCCTTCTTTTCCTCACTCAAGACTTCTTTTCAACTCCTTTGGCATGGTTAAAAGTTAGTTTTTCATTCAAATTACTTTTGGGCTATTCCTAGCACTTGTTTTGCCATCCAGCTTGTCCTATTGCAAGAGGATTGTGAAGACCACAGCAGTGTTTTTTATACTTTCCCTCGTTACATAAGATTTGGTTCAGGTGATCACCTAATCAGAAGCACATTAAGTAGAATGAGGTGGACTGTGGTTGGAATTCAACTGACGCTGGAATAGAATGGCTGTCAGACATGTAGAGATGGGGATTTTTTCCTTTGATTTGAACAAAGGCAAACCGAGCCTAAAGTATGAATCTTTAGGCTCCATTTGCTCTGCTTTCAGATGTCTCATTTCAGACAGCACAATCCTGAATTTCAGGGATTCAGTTGTAAGCCTTGTGTAAAGACCTGAATGCAGCGCTGAATGTAGTGTGAATAGGTCCTTACATCCTACACCACCTCAGGGTATTGTTGTTATGGAGTATTGCCCCTGGGTGGCCGCAGTTATGACATCCACCAGGGCTCGCGGTCACCCACCCTAGCTTTGGTATTCTGGGGAGCTGGTATAATGAATATCTGAGAAGAGTCCTAGAGAAGCAAGAACATTGGACAACCAAGATGTGGTGGCCTCAAGTCAGGTGTAGTGTTCAACAGGGCAAGACTTTCTACCTTGTATCTATTGTGTATGGGTATCGTGGTTGTGGGGGACTTCATGTGTCCAGTAACCATAGTGGATGCCCATTCCTAAACTAATCAAGGATTCCTGTGGATCTATTGAGCTAATAGAACCAGCAGTCAAATTAATGTCCCAAATGATCCCCACAAATTAATAACTAATAGGGAATTAGGTAATGCACACGGAGCATGATGCTTCGCACTTGTCTTTGGTTTGCTGCGGATTGCAGGAGGTTTATGGATTAGTTGATGTGCAGCCCCACAACTTGTCTATAGTAGATACCAGCCCCATCATCTTTTTTTCAACCTTTGTATGTGAGGACCCTGCACACGACTGGTCCCATTTCCATACATTTTCCATTAATAGCCGGTCATAATAGAGTAAACCAGAGATGTGGGTCATCCATTTCAGGTGTTGTAGGTGTTCTCAGTCTTCTGAATTCCCTTTAAAGAGAACCTGTCACTTTCCATAACGATGTAATTTTTTACCTGGTGTAAATGCCCCTGTTCTGAATACGGCGTTGCTTTTCTTGTGTTCCTGCCCCTCTGTCCCTCTTCCCTGGATGTAAATCATCTTTTTAGCCAAGTGGACTAAGAGTGGGATATATCAACCAATTCATCTCCACCCACGTGTCAGACAGATATGTTACATCTCCTCAGATGGATGCCAGCTCTGCAGGTAATTATTTGACATAAAGAGGTTGTCCGGCACCACTCACATCTGCATTGGTGGTGAGCGACACTGATGACATTGCTCTGGGAGATACAAAACAGGACATGTACTTTATTAAAGGGAATCTGTCAGCAGATTTTTGCTACTTAATCTGAGAGCAGCATGATGTAGAGCAAGATATCCTGATTCCAGGGATGTGTCACTTATTAGGCTGTGTGTTGTAGTTTCAATACAATCCATGTTTTATCAACAGGAGATGATCACTGCCTGACTAGGTCTCAGGTACAGGCCAGTCAGGCTCATCTGTGTAACCCCGCCCTCACCACTGATTTGCAGTTTGTACACAGGAATCTGCCAGCGTGGGCGGGGTTACACAGGGCTTAACATTCTGAGCACTGCTTCATTTACAACAGAGAAAGCAGGGATTCTATCAAAACTGCACCAAGCAGTCTAGTAAGTGATACATCGCTGGAATCAGGCTCTCTGCCCCTACATCATGCTGATCTCGGATTACGTAGCAAAACCTTCTGACAGATTCCCTTTAACTGGAATTGTGTATCTGTCCTATCCTATTGCAATAACTATAGATGCAAGTCGGAAACGCATTTGCGGTTAAACATTATTCTGGTTAGGATCGTGACCTATGGTGATGTTTTTATATATTTTTTACTACAAATAAACTCACAAGATTTTTAACCCTATCCTGACCCTGTAACACTATTTTCTTCGTTCTAATAAATAGGTGGAAAATTTGCCACAAATCCCTCCAAGTATCGGCTTTCCTACCTATAGCCAGCCTTGGTAAATGGGCTATTGTGTTCATTTCTGAGTGAGGCCCTAGTTTTGTCTTGGGGCCCATGGCTACTTATTGCACCCTGTGACACCTATTTAGCCATTTTCCATCAGTCTTTCAGGTCGTGTGTTTTATAGGACCAATACAATATAAGTGCCCCCATCACAGAGACCGACCCCCAAAACACTGGTGATGTCACTTGGGCTGGAGTTATATGTGACCTGCTCTATGTACAGGTGCATCTCACAAAACTACAAGATCATCAAAAAGTTACTTTATTTCAGTTCCTCAATACAAAAAGTAAAACTCCTATATTATATAGAGTCATTACACACAGAGGGATCTATTTCACGTGTTTATTTCTGTTAATGTTGATGATTATAGCTTACAGCCAATGAAAACACAACAGTCATTATCTCAGTAAATTAGAATACTTTATAACAGCTTGAAAAATTATTTTAAAATCCGAAATATTGGCCTATTGAAATGTATGGTCAGTAAATGCACTCAATACCTGGTATGGGCTCCTTTTGCATCAATTACTGCATCAATGCGGTGTGGCATGGAGGTGATCAGCCTGTGGCACTGCTGAGGTGTTATGGAAGCCCAGGTGGCTTTGATGGCAGCCTTCAGCTCGTCTGCATTGTTGTGTCTGGGGTCTCTCATCTTCCTCTTGACAATACCCCAAAGATTCTCTATAATAGATTCTCTATGGGGTTAAGGTCAGGCGAGTTTGCTGCCAATCAAGCACAGTGATACTGTTGTGTGTAAACCAGGTATTGGTACTTTTGGCAATATGAACAGGGGCCAAGTCCTGCTGGAGAATGACATTTCCATCTCCAAAAGTTTGTCTGCAGAGGGAAGCATGAAGTGCTGTAAAATGTCCTGGTAGGCGGCTGCGCTGACTTTGGTCTTGATAAAACACAGTGGACCTACACCAGAAGATGACATGGCCCCCAAACCATCACTGATTGTGGAGACTTCACACTAGACCTCCAGCAGCTAAACAAATGAAATGAAACAAATTAAAATTGGAAGTCTGGGACCTTGTGGAGTGTCAATGACTGCCTTCTGGACATCTGTCAAGTCAACAGTCTTCCCCATGATTGCGGAGCCTACTGAAACAGACTAATGGACTTTTTAAATGCTTAGGAAGCCTTTGCAGGTGTTTTTTGTTAATTATTTAAGTTTACTGAGATAATGACTGTTGTGTTTTCATTGGCTGTAAGCCATAACCATCAACATTAACAGAAATAAACACTTGAAATAGATCACTCTGTTTGTAATGACTCTATATAATATATGACTTTGACTTTTTATATTGAAGAACTGAAATTAACTTTTTGATGATATTCTAATTTTGTGAGATGCTCCTGTATGTAGCACCCTCTATACTCCCTGGTCCTGCAGCAGCTGCCATCATGTATACAGCAGATGAGACAGACACTTTATTATATGCCGGATGAGCCAAGTCTGGTTCTAGTTCTGGAATATTGAGCGTCAGCATTCACTCTCATCATTGTTTCTGTAGGGTGAAGTCCACACAAATAAAACACACAACACAATATATTATTATTAATTTTTTTATTGGAATAGCAATAAGCCACATTGTAATAAAAATATTACTGGCCCTTTAATAAATTAAAGTTCACAATGACTCTCAGGTCAGGCCCGATAGAGACTACAGAACTTGCTGCGGATAGTGCAGACCTGATGAGAGCCACTGGAACCAAAGATCCAGAGGAAGGCGAAGAAAACCCCCTAGGGGGGAAAAAAATTCCTTCCTGACCCCAGTTCTGGCGATCGGATATCTCCCTGGATCTTGTCTCTCCTGCTGCATATTGCTGTATATCTGTACGTCAGGGGCGGACACAGCCAGAAGAGGGCCCCTCTATCAGAACAGTATATCTAGCCCCGTGTCTGAACTATTGGGCGGGCCGCCTCGGGCATGGCCCCGTGTCTGGACTGTTGGGCCGCCCACCTCGGGCCTGGCTTCGTGTCTGGACTGTGGGACTTCCCGCCTTGAGTCTGGACTGTTGGACCTCCCACTTCGGGTCTGGACAGTTGGGCCGCCCGCCTCGGGTCTGGACAGTTCCCCTCTATCAGTATATTGGCATAGCTCATCATAATGCACAATTGACCTGATTAGGAGGTGGTGGTGGCCCCTTTACATCTTGGGTCCCTGTGAAACTGCACATGTTGCACCAATTGGCCACCCTCCTCGGGTCTGGCCCCATGTCTGGACTGTTGGGCCGCCCGACTCGGGTCTGGACTGTTGGGCCGCCCGACTCAGATCTGGACTGTTGGGCCGCCCACCTTGGTTCTGGACTGGTGGGCCGCTCGCCTCGGGTCTGGACTGTTGGGCCGCCCGCCCTGGGTCTGGACTGTTGGGCCGCCCGCCCTGGGTCTGGACTGTTGGGCCGCCCGCCCTGGGTCTGGACTGTTGGGCCGCCCGCCCTGGGTCTGGACTGTTGGGCCGCCCGCCCTGGGTCTGGACTGTTGGGCCGCCCGCCATGGGTCTGGACTGTGGGGCCCGTCCGCCCTGTGTCCGGACTTTGGGGCCGCCTGCCCTGGGTCTAACCCCAGGTCTGGACTGTGGGGCCGCCTGCCCCGGGACTATCCCCGTGTCTGGACTGTGGGGCCCGTCCGCCCAGAGCCTGGACTGTGGGGCCCGTCCGCCCAGAGCCTGGACTGTGGGGCCCGTCCGCCCAGAGCCTGGACTGTGGGGCCCGTCCGCCCAGAGCCTGGACTGTGGGGCCCGTCCGCCCAGAGCCTGCACTGTGGGGCCCGTCCGCCCCGAGCCTGGACTGTGGGGCCCGTCCGCCCCGAGCCTGGACTGTGGGGCCCGTCCGCCCCGAGCCTGGAGTTTGGGGCCCGTCTGCCCCGGGCCTGGACTGTGGGGCCCGAGCGTGGACTGTGGGGCCCGACCGCCTCGAGCGTGAACTGTGGGGCCCATCCGCCCCCGAGCGTGGACTGTGGGGCCAGAACGTGGACTGTGGGGCCCGTCCGCCCCGAGCCTGGCCGGTGGGGCCTGTCCGCCCCGAGCCTGGACTGTGGGGCCCGTCCGCCCTCTGTCCGTACTGTGGCCGCCCCATGTCCGGACTGTGAGGTCGCCTGCCCCGGGTCTAGCCCCAGGTCTGGACTGTGGGGCATGCCCACCCCGTCTCAAGACTGTGGGGCCCGTCCGCCCCTTGTCCTAACTATGGGCCCGCCCGCCCCATGTCCTGACTGTGAGGCCCGCCCACCCCGTATCCAGACTGTTGGGCCTGCCCGCCCAGTGTCCTGACTGTGGAGCCCGCCCGCCCCGTGTCCTGACTTTGGGGCTCGCCCGCCCCAACTCCAGACTGTGGGGCCCATCCGCCCCGAGTCCGAACTTTGGGGCCGCCTGCCCCGGGTCTAGCCCCAGGTCTGGACTGTGGGGCCACCAGTCCCGGGACTAGCCCCGTGTCCGGACTGTGGGGCACGCGCGCCCCGAGCCTGGACTGTGGGGCACGCCCGACCCGAGCAGGAAAGGGGGGCCCGTCCGCCCCGAGCCTGGACTGTGGGGACCATCCGCCCCGAGCCTGGACTGTGGGGCCCGTCCACCCCGAGATTGGACTGTGGGGCCCGAGCGTGGACTGTGGGGCCTGTCCGCCCCGAGCCTGGACTGTGGGGCCCCCCGTCCGCCCAGGGTCTGGACTGTGGGGCCGGCTGCCCCCGGGTCTAGCCCCGAGCCTAGACTGTGGGGCCCGCCCGCCCTATGTCCGTACTGTGGCCGCCCCGTGTCTGGACTGTGGGGCTGCCTGCCCCGGGTCTAGCCCCAGGTCTGGACTGTGGGGCATGCCCACCCCGTGTCAGGACTGTGGGGCCCGTCCGCCCCGTGTCCGGACTGTGGGGCCGCCTGCCCCGGGACAAGCCCTGTCCCCGGACTGTGGGTCCCGCCCCGTGTCCTAACTATGGGCCCGCCCACACTGTGTCCTGACTGTGGGGCCCGTCCGCCCCGAGCCTGGACTGTGGGGCCGGTTGCCCCCGGGTCTAGCTCCGAGCCTGGACTGTGGTGACCGCCCGCCCTATGTCCGGACTGTGGCCGCCTCGTGTCCGTACTGTGGGGCCCGTCCACCCCATGTCCGGACTGTGGGGCTGCCTGCCCTGGGTCTAGCCCCAACTCTGGACTGTGGGGCATGCCCGCTCCGTGTCAGGACTGTGGGGCCCGTCCGACCCGTGTCCGGACTTTGCGGCCGCCAGCCCCGGGTCTAGCCGCAGGTCTGGACTGTTGGGCCGCCTGCCCCAGGACTAGCACCGTGTCCTAACTATGGGCGGGCCCGCCCGGGCCCGCCCACCCCCGCCCACCCCGTGTCCTGACTGTGGGGCCCGTCCACCCCGTGTCCGGACTGTGGGCCGTCTGCCCTGGGTTTAGCCCCAGGTCTGGACTGTGAAGCCGCCTGCCCCGGGATTAGCTCAGTGTCTGGACTGTGGGGCCCGCCCGCCCCGTGTCCTGACTGTGGGGCCCGCCCGCCCTATGTCCGTACTATGGCCACCCCGTGTCCAGACTGTGGGGCCCGTCCACCCCGTGTCCGGACTGTGGGGCCGCCTGCCCCGGCTCTAGCCCCAGGTCAGGACTGTGGGGTATGCCCGCCCCGTGTCAGAACTGTGGGGCCCATCCGCCCCGTGTCCGGACTGTGGGGCCGCCTGCCCCGGGACTAGCCCCGCGTACGGACTGTGGGGCCCGCCCGCCCCGTGTCGTAACGATGGGCCCGCCCGCCCCGAGCCTGGACTGTGGGGCCCGTCCGTCCAGAGTCTGGACTGTGGGGTCCGTCCGCTCCAAGCGTGGACTGTGGGGCCCGTCTGCCTCGAGCGTGGACTGTGGGGCCAGAGCGTGGATTGTGGGGCCCGTTCACTCCGAGCCAATACTGTGGGGCCCATCCGCCCCGAGCCTGGACTGTGGGGCCCATCCGCCCCGAGCCTGGACTGTGTGGCCCCCCGCCCCGGGTCTGAAATGTGGGGCCGGCTTCCCCGGGTTTAGCCCCGAGCCTGGACTGTGGAGCCCGCCCACCCTATGTCTGGACTGTGGCCGCCCCGTGTCCGGACTGTTGGGCTCGTACACCCTGTGTCCGGACTTTGGGGCAGCCTACCCCGGGTCTAGCCCCAGGTCTGGACTGTGGGGCATGTCCGCCCCGTGTCAGGACTGTGGGGCCCGTCCACCCTGTGTCTAGAATGTGGGGCCGCCTGCCCCGGGTCTAGCCTCAGGTCTGGACTGTGGGGCCGCCTGCCCCGGGTCTAGCCCCAGGTCTTGACTATGGGTCATGCCCGCCCCGTATCCGGACTGTGGGGCCTGTCCACCCCATGTCTAGAATGTGGGGCCGCCTGCCCCGGGTCTAGCCTCAGGTCTGGACTGTGGGGCCGCCAGCCCCGGGTTTAGCCCCAAGTCTTGACTATGGGGCATGCCCGCCCCGTATCTGGACTGTGGGGCCCGTCCACCCCGTGTCTGGACTGTGGGCCGCCTGCTTCGAGTCTAGCCCCAGGTCTGGACTGTGGGGCCACCTGCCCCGGGATTAGCCCTGTCTCCGGACTGTGGGGCCTGCCCGCCCTGTATCCTGACTGTGAAGCCCGCCCGCCCAATGTCCTGACTGTGGGGCCCGCCCTGTGTCCTGACTGTGGGTCCCGCCCGCCCCGTGTCCAGACTGTGGGGCTCGCCCGCCCCGTGTCCAGACTGTGGGGCTCATCCGACCACGTGTCCAGACTTTGGGGCCGCATGCCCCGGGACTAGCCCCGTGTCCGGACTGTGAGGCCCGTCCGCCCCGAGCCTGGACTGTGGGGCCCGTCCGCCCCGTGTCCGGACTGTGGGGCCCGTCCGCCCCGTGTCCGGACTGTGGGGCCCGTCCGCCCCGTGTCCGGACTGTGGGGCCCGTCCGCCCCGTGTCCGGACTGTGGGGCCCGTCCGCCCCGTGTCCGGACTGTGGGGCCCGTCCGCCCCGTGTCCGGACTGTGGGGCCCGTCCGCCCCGTGTCCGGACTGTGGGGCCCGTCCGCCCCGTGTCCGGACTGTGGGGCCCGTCCGCCCCGTGTCCGGACTGTGGGGCCCGTCCGCCCCGTGTCCGGACTGTGGGGCCCGCCCGCCCCGTGTCCGGACTGTGGGGCCCGCCCGCCCCGTGTCCGGACTGTGGGTCCCGCCCGCCCCGTGTCCGGACTGTGGGTCCCGCCCGCCCCGTGTCCTGACTGTGGGTCCCGCCCGCCCCGTGTCCTGACTGTGGGTCCCGCCCGCCCCGTGTCCTGACTGTGGGTCCCGCCCGCCCCGTGTCCTGACTGTGGGTCCCGCCCGCCCCGTGTCCTGACTGTGGGGCCCGCCCTGTGTCCTGACTGTGGGGCTCGCCCGCCCCGTGTCCAGACTGTGGGGCTCATCCGCCCCGTGTCCGGACTTTGGGGCCGCCTGCCCCAGGACTAGCCCCGTGTCCGGACTGTGAGGCCCGTCCGCCCCGAGCCTGGACTGTGGGGCCCGTCCGCCCCGTGTCCGGACTGTGGGGCCCGTCCGCCCCGTGTCCGGGCTGTGGGGCCCGTCCGCCCCGTGTCCGGGCTGTGGGGCCCGTCCGCCCCGTGTCCGGACTGTGGGGCCCGTCCGCCCCGTGTCCGGACTGTGGGGCCCGTCCGCCCCGTGTCCGGACTGTGGGGCCCGTCCGCCCCGTGTCCGGACTGTGGGGCCCGTCCGCCCCGTGTCCGGACTGTGGGGCCCGTCCGCCCCGTGTCCGGACTGTGGGGCCCGTCCGCCCCGTGTCCGGACTGTGGGGCCCGTCCGCCCCGTGTCCGGACTGTGGGGCCCGTCCGCCCCGTGTCCGGACTGTGGGGCCCGTCCGCCCCGTGTCCGCACTGTGGGGCCAGTCCGCCCCGTGTCCGCACTGTGGGGCCCGTCCATCCCGTGTCCGCACTGTGGGGCCCGTCCACCCCGTGTCTGGACTGTGGGGCCCGTCCACCCCGTGTCCGGACTGTGGGGCCCGTCCACCCCGTGTCCGGACTGTGGGGCCCGTCCACCCCGTGTCCGGACTGTGGGGCCCGTCCACCCCGTGTCCGGACTGTGGGGCCCGTCCACCCCGTGTCCGGACTGTGGGTCGCCTGCCCCGGGTCTAGCCCCAGGTCTGGACTGTGGGGCATGTCCGCCCCATGTCAGGTCTGTGAGGCCCGTCCACCCCGTGTCTAGAATATGGGACCGCCTGCCCCGGGTCAAGCCTCAGGTCTGGACTGTGGGGCCGCCAGCCCCGGGTCTAGCCCCAGGTCTGGACTATGGGGCATGCCCGCCCCGTGTCCGGACTGTGGGGCCCGTCCAACCCGTGTCTGGACTATGGGCCGCCTGCCCCGGGTCTAGCCCTGTCCTGCGCCCGCCCCGTGTCCTGACTGTGGGTCCCGCCTGCCCCATGTCCTGACTGTGGGGCTCGCCCGCCCCGTGTCCAGACTGTGGGGCTCATCCGCCCCGTGTCCTGACTTTGGGGCCGCCTGCCCCGGGACTAGCCCCGTGTCCGGACTGTGGGGCCCGTCCGCCCCGTGTCCGGACTGTGGGGCCCGTCCGCCCCGTGTCCGGACTGTGGGGCCCGTCCGCCCCGTGTCCGGACTGTGGGGCCCGTCCGCCCCGTGTCCGGACTGTGGGGCCCGTCCGCCCCGTCTCCGGACTGTGGGGCCCGTCCGCCCCGTGTCCGGACTGTGGGGCCCGTCCGCCCCGTGTCCGGACTGTGGGGCCCGTCCGCCCCGTGTCCGGACTGTGGGTCCCGCCCGCCCCGTGTCCTGACTGTGGGTCCCGCCCGCCCCGTGTCCTGACTGTGGGTCCCGCCCGCCCCGTGTCCTGACTGTGGGTCCCGCCCGCCCCGTGTCCTGACTGTGGGGCCCGCCCTGTATCCTGACTGTGGGGCTCGCCCGCCCCGTGTCCAGACTGTGGGGCTCATCCGCCCCGTGTCCGGACTTTGAGGCCGCCTGCCCCAGGACTAGCCCCGTGTCCGGACTGTGAGGCCCGTCCGCCCCGAGCCTGGACTGTGGGGCCCGTTCGCCCCGTGTCCGGACTGTGGGGCCCGTCCGCCCCGTGTCCGGACTGTGGGGCCCGTCCGCCCCGTGTCCGGACTGTGGGGCCCGTCCGCCCCGTGTCCGGACTGTGGGGCCCGTCCGCCCCGTGTCCGGACTGTGGGGCCCGTCCGCCCCGTGTCCGGACTGTGGGGCCCGTCCGCCCCGTGTCCGGACTGTGGGGCCCGTCCGCCCCGTGTCCGGACTGTGGGGCCCGTCCGCCCCGTGTCCGGACTGTGGGGCCCGTCCGCCCCGTGTCCGGACTGTGGGGCCCGTCCGCCCCGTGTCCGCACTGTGGGGCCCGTCCGCCCCGTGTCCGCACTGTGGGGCCCGTCCGCCCCGTGTCCGCACTGTGGGGCCCGTCCGCCCCGTGTCCGCACTGTGGGGCCCGTCTGCCCCGTGTCCGCACTGTGGGGCCCGTCCGCCCCGTGTCCGCACTGTGGGGCCCGTCCGCCCCGTGTCCGCACTGTGGGGCCCGTCCGCCCCGTGTCCGCACTGTGGGGCCCGTCCGCCCCGTGTACGGACTGTGAGGCCCGTCCACCCCGTGTCCGGACTGTGGGGCCCGTCCACCCCGTGTCCGGACTGTGGGGCCCGTCCACCCCGTGTCCGGACTGTGGGGCCCGTCCACCCCGTGTCCGGACTGTGGGGCCCATCCACCCCGTGTCCGGACTGTGGGTCGCCTGCCCCGGGTCTAGCCCCAGGTCTGGACTGTGGGGCATGTCCGCCCCATGTCAGGTCTGTGAGGGCCGTCCACCCCGTGTCTAGAATATGGGGCCGCCTGCCCCGGGTCAAGCCTCAGGTCTGGACTATGGGGCATGCCCGCCCCGTGTCCGGACTGTGGGGCCCGTCCAACCCGTGTCTGGACTATGGGCCGCCTGCCCCGGGTCTAGCCCCAGGTCTGGACTGTGGGGCCCGCCCGCCCCGTGTCCTGACTGTGGGGCCCGCCCGCCCCGGGGCCCGCCCGCCCCATGTCCTGACTGTGCAGCCCGCCCGCCCCATGTCCTGACTGTGGAGCCCGCCCGCCCCATGTCCTGACTGTGGAGCCCGCCCGCCCCATGTCCTGACTGTGGGGCCCGCCCGCCCCATGTCCTGACTGTGGGGCCCGCCGGGCCCGGGCCCGCCCGCCCCGTGTCCTGACTGTGGGTCCCGCCCGCCCCGTGTCCTGACTGTGGGGCCCGTCCGCCCCGTGTCCTGACTGTGGGGCCCGTCCGCCCCGTGTCCGGACTGTGGGGCCCGTCCGCCCCGTGTCCGGACTGTGGGGCCCGTCCGCCCCGTGTCCGGACTGTGGGGCCCGTCCGCCCCGTGTCCGGACTGTGGGGCCCGTCCGCCCCGTGTCCGGACTGTGGGGCCCGTCCGCCCCGTGTCCGGACTGTGGGGCCCGTCCGCCCCGTGTCCGGACTGTGGGGCCCGTCCGCCCCGTGTCCGGACTGTGGGGCCCGTCCGCCCCGTGTCCGGACTGTGGGGCCCGTCCGCCCCGTGTCCGGACTGTGGGGCCCGTCCGCCCCGTGTCCGGACTGTGGGGCCCGTCCGCCCCGTGTCCGGACTGTGGGGCCCGTCCGCCCCGTGTCCGGACTGTGGGTCGCCTGCCCCGGGTCTAGCCCCAGGTCTGGACTGTGGGGCATGTCCGCCCCATGTCAGGTCTGTGAGGCCCGTCCACCCCGTGTCTAGAATATGGGACCGCCTGCCCCGGGTCTAGCCTCAGGTCTGGACTGTGGGGCCGCCTGCCCCGGGTCTAGCCCCAGGTCTGGACTGAGGGGCCCGCCCGCCCTGTGTACTGGGGCCCGCCCGCCCCATGTCCTGACTGTGGAGCCCGCCCGCCCCATGTCCTGACTGTGGGGCCACCTGCCCCGGGATTAGCCCTGTGTCCTGACGGTGGGGCCCGCCCGCCCCGTGTCCTGACTGTGGAGCCCGCCCGCCCCGTGTCCGGACTGTGGGGCCCGTCCGCCCCGTGTCCGGACTGTGGGGCCCGTCCGCCCCGTGTCCGGACTGTGGGGCCCGTCCGCCCCGTGTCCGGACTGTGGGGCCCGTCCGCCCCGTGTCCGGACTGTGGGGCCCGTCCGCCCCGTGTCCGGACTGTGGGGCCCGTCCGCCCCGTGTCCGGACTGTGGGGCCCGTCCGCCCCGTGTCCGGACTGTGGGGCCCGTCCGCCCCGTGTCCGGACTGTGGGGCCCGTCCGCCCCGTGTCCGGACTGTGGGGCCCGTCCACCCCGTGTCCGGACTGTGGGGCCCGTCCACCCCGTGTCCGGACTGTGGGGCCCGTCCACCCCGTGTCCGCACTGTGGGGCCCGTCCACCCCGTGTCCGGACTGTGGGGCCCGTCCACCCCGTGTCCGGACTGTGGGGCCCGTCCACCCCGTGTCCGGACTGTGGGGCCCGTCCACCCCGTGTCCGGACTGTGGGTCGCCTGCCCCGGGTCTAGCCCCAGGTCTGGACTGTGGGGCATGTCCGCCCCATGTCAGGTCTGTGAGGCCCGTCCACCCCGTGTCTAGAATATGGGACCGCCTGCCCCGGGTCTAGCCTCAGGTCTGGACTGTGGGGCCGCCAGCCCCGGGTCTAGCCCCAGGTCTGGACTATGGGGCATGCCCGCCCCGTGTCCGGACTGTGGGGCCCCTCCAACCCGTGTCTGGACTATGGGCCGCCTGCCCCGGGTCTAGCCCCAGGTCTGGACTGTGGGGCCCGCCCGCCCGCCCCGCCCGCCCCATGTCCTGACTGTGCAGCCCGCCCGCCCCATGTCCTGACTGTGGAGCCCGCCCGCCCCATGTCCTGACTGTGGGGCCCGCCCGCCCGCCCCGTGTCCTGACTGTGGGGCCCGCCCCGTGTCCTGACTGTGGGGCCCGCCCGCCCGCCCCGTGTCCGGACTGTGGGGCCCGCCCGCCCCGTGTCCGGACTGTGGGGCCCGCCCGCCCCGTGTCCGGACTGTGGGGCCCGTCCGCCCCGTGTCCGGACTGTGGGGCCCGTCCGCCCCGTGTCCGGACTGTGGGGCCCGCCCGCCCCGTGTCCTGACTGTGGGGCCCGCCCGCCCCGTGTCCTGACTGTGGGGCCCGCCCGCCCCGTGTCCTGACTGTGGGGCCCGCCCGCCCCGTGTCCTGACTGTGGGGCCCGCCCTGTGTCCTGACTGTGGGGCTCGCCCGCCCCGTGTCCAGACTGTGGGGCTCATCCGCCCCGTGTCCGGACTTTGGGGCCGCCTGCCCCGGGACTAGCCCCGTGTCCGGACTGTGAGGCCCGTCCGCCCCGAGCCTGGACTGTGGGGCCCGTCCACCCCGTGTCCGGACTGTGGGGCCCGTCCGCCCCGTGTCCGGACTGTGGGGCCCGTCCGCCCCGTGTCCGGACTGTGGGGCCCGTCCGCCCCGTGTCCGGACTGTGGGGCCCGTCCGCCCCGTGTCCGGACTGTGGGGCCCGTCCGCCCCGTGTCCGGACTGTGGGGCCCGTCCGCCCCGTGTCCGGACTGTGGGGCCCGTCCGCCCCGTGTCCGGACTGTGGGGCCCGTCCGCCCCGTGTCCGGACTGTGGGGCCCGTCCGCCCCGTGTCCGGACTGTGGGGCCCGTCCACCCCGTGTCCGGACTGTGGGTCGCCTGCCCCGGGTCTAGCCCCAGGTCTGGACTGTGGGGCATGTCTGCCCCATGTCAGGTCTGTGAGGCCCGTCCACCCCGTGTCTAGAATATGGGACCGCCCGCCCCGGGTCTAGCCTCAGGTCTGGACTGTGGGGCCGCCAGCCCCGGGTCTAGCCCCAGGTCTGGACTATGGGGCATGCCCGCCCCGTGTCCGGACTGTGGGGCCCGTCCAACCCGTGTCTGGACTATGGGCCGCCTGCCCCGGGTCTAGCCCCAGGTCTGGACTGTGGGGCCCGCCCGCCCCGTGTCCTGACTGTGGGGCGGGCGTCCTGACTGTGGGGCCCGCCCGCCCGCAGTATTATAGTAGTTATATTCTTGTACATAGGGGGCAGTATTATAGTAGTTATATTCTTGTACATAGGAGGCAGCCCGCCCGCCCCATGTCCTGACTGTGGAGCCCGCCCGCCCCATGTCCTGACTGTGCAGCCCGCCCGCCCCATGTCCTGACTGTGGAGCCCGCCCGCCCCATGTCCTGACTGTGGAGCCCGCCCGCCCCATGTCCTGACTGTGGGGCCCGCCCGCCCGATGTCCTGACTGTGGGGCCCGCCCGCCCGCCCCATGTCCTGACTGTGGGGCCCGCCCGCCCCGTGTCCTGACTGTGGGGCTCGCCCGCCCCGTGTCCTGACTGTGGGGCTCGCCCGCCCCGTGTCCTGACTGTGGGGCCCGCCCTGTGTTCTGACTGTGGGGCCCGCCCTGTGTCCTGACTGTGGGGCCCGTCCGCCCTGTGTCCTGACTGTGGGTCCCGCCCGCCCCGTGTCCTGACTCTGGGGCTCGCCCGCCCCGTGTCCAGTCTGTGGGGCTCATCCGCCCCGTGTCCGGACTTTGGGGCTGCCTGCCCCGGGACTAGCCCCGTGTCCGGACTGTGAGGCCCGTCCGCCCCGAGCCTGGACTGTGGGGCCCGTCCGCCCCGTCTCCGGACTGTGGGGCCCCTCCGCCCCGTCTCCGGACTGTGGGGCCCGTCCGCCCCGTCTCCGGACTGTGGGGCCCGTCCGCCCCGTCTCCGGACTGTGGGGCCCGTCCGCCCCGTCTCCGGACTGTGGGGCCCGTCCGCCCCGTGTCCTGACTGTGGGGCCCGTCCGCCCCGTGTCCTGACTGTGGGGCCAGCCCGCCCCGTGTCCTGACTGTGGGGCCCGCCCGCCCCGTGTCCTGACTGTGGGGCCCGCCCGCCCCGTGTCCTGACTGTGGGGCCCGCCCGCCCCGTGTCCTGACTGTGGGGCCCGCCCGCCCCGTGTCCTGACTGTGGGGCCCGCCCTGTGTCCTGACTGTGGGGCTCGCCCGCCCCGTGTCCAGACTGTGGGGCTCATCCGCCCCGTGTCCGGACTTTGGGGCTCATCCGCCCCGTGTCCGGACTTTGGGGCCGCCTGCCCCGGGACTAGCCCCGTGTCCGGACTGTGAGGCCCGTCCGCCCCGGGTCCGGACTGTGGGGCCCGTCCGCCCCGGGTCCGGACTGTGGGGCCCGTCCACCCCGGGTCCGGACTGTGGGGCCCGTCCACCCCGTGTCCGGACTGTGGGGCCCGTCCACCCCGTGTCCGGACTGTGGGGCCCGTCCACCCCGTGTCCGGACTGTGGGTCGCCTGCCCCGGGTCTAGCCCCAGGTCTGGACTGTGGGGCATGTCTGCCCCATGTCAGGTCTGTGAGGCCCGTCCACCCCGTGTCTAGAATATGGGACCGCCCGCCCCGGGTCTAGCCTCAGGTCTGGACTGTGGGGCCGCCAGCCCCGGGTCTAGCCCCAGGTCTGGACTATGGGGCATGCCCGCCCCGTGTCCGGACTGTGGGGCCCGTCCAACCCGTGTCTGGACTATGGGCCGCCTGCCCCGGGTCTAGCCCCAGGTCTGGACTGTGGGGCCCGCCGGGGCCCGCCCGCCCCGTGTCCTGACTGTGGGGCCCGCCCGCCCCATGTCCTGACTGTGCAGCCCGCCCGCACCATGTCCTGACTGTGCAGCCCGCCCGCCCCGTGTCCTGACTGTGGAGCCCGCCCGCCCCATGTCCTGACTGTGGAGCCCGCCCGCCCCATGTCCTGACTGTGGGGCCCGCCCGCCCGCCCCATGTCCTGACTGTGGGGCCCGCCCGCCCGCCCCGTGTCCTGACTGTGGGGCTCGCCCGCCCCGTGTCCTGACTGTGGGGCCCGCCCTGTGTCCTGACTGTGGGGCCCGCCCTGTGTCCTGACTGTGGGGCCCGTCCGCCCTGTGTCCTGACTGTGGGTCCCGCCCGCCCCGTGTCCTGACTCTGGGGCTCGCCCGCCCCGTGTCCAGTCTGTGGGGCTCATCCGCCCCGTGTCCGGACTTTGGGGCTGCCTGCCCCGGGACTAGCCCCGTGTCCGGACTGTGAGGCCCGTCCGCCCCGAGCCTGGACTGTGGGGCCCGTCCACCCCGTGTCCGGACTGTGGGGCCCGTCCGCCCCGTGTCCGGACTGTGGGGCCCGTCCGCCCCGTGTCCGGACTGTGGGGCCCGTCCGCCCCGTGTCCGGACTGTGGGTCCCGCCCGCCCCGTGTCCTGACTCTGGGGCCCGTCCGCCCCGTGTCCAGTCTGTGGGGCTCATCCGCCCCGTGTCCGGACTTTGGGGCTGCCTGCCCCGGGACTAGCCCCGTGTCCGGACTGTGGGGCCAGTCCACCCCGTGTCCGGACTGTGGGGCCAGTCCACCCCGTGTCCGGACTGTGGGGCCAGTCCACCCCGTGTCCGGACTGTGGGGCCCGTTCACCCCGTGTCCGGACTGTGGGGCCCGTCCACCCCGTGTCCGGACTGTGGGGCCCGTCCACCCCGTGTTCGGACTGTGGGGTCCGTCCACCCCGTGTCCGGACTGTGGGTCGCCTGCCCCGGGTCTAGCCCCAGGTCTGGACTGTGGGGCATGTCCGCCCCATGTCAGGTCTGTGAGGCCCGTCCACCCCGTGTCTAGAATATGGGACTGCCTGCCCCGGGTCTAGCCTCAGGTCTGGACTGTGGGGCCGCCCTGGCCCGGGTCTAGCCCCAGGTCTGGACTATGGGGCATGCACGCCCCGTGTCCGGACTGTGGGGCCCGTCCACCCCGTGTCTGGACTATGGGAAGCCTGCCCCGGGTCTAGCCTCAGGTCTGGACTGTGGGGCCGCCCTGGCCCGGGTCTAGCCCCAGGTCTGGACTGTGGGGCCCGCCCCGTGTCCTGACCGCCCGCCCCATGTCCTGACTGTGGAGCCCGCCCGCCCCATGTCCTGACTGTGGGGCCCGCCCGCCCCATGTCCTGACTGGCACCCGCCCCATGTCCTGACTGTGGCGCCCCATGTCCTGACTGTGGGGTCCGACCGCCCCGTGTCCTGACTGTGGGGCCCGCCCGCCCCGTGTCCTGACTGTGGGGCCCGCCCGCCCCATGTCCTGACTGTGGGGCCCGCCCGCCCCGTGGGGCCCGCCAGCCCCATGTCCTGACTGTGGGGCCCGACCCCCGGGCCCTCCCCCCCATGTCCTGACTGTGGGGCCCGCCCGCCCCATGTCCTGACTGTGGGGCCCGCCCGCCCCGTGTCCTGACTGTGGGGCCCGCCCGCCCCATGTCCTGACTGTGGGGCCCGCCCGCCCCGTGTCCTGACTGTGGGGCCCGCCCGCCCCGTGTCCTGACTGTGGGTCCCGCCCGCCCCGTGTCCTGACTGTGGGTCCCGCCCGCCCCGTGTCCTGACTGTGGGGCCCGCCCTGTGTCCTGACTGTGGGGCCCGCCCGCCCCGTGTCCTGACTGTGGGGCTCGCCCGCCCCGTGTCCTGACTGTGGGGCTCATCCGCCCCGTGTCCGGACTTTGGGGCCGCCTGCCCTGGGACTAGCCCCGTGTCCGGACAGTGAGGCCCGTCCGCCCCGAGCCTGGACTGTGTGGCCCGTCCGCCCCGTGTCCGGATTGTGGGGCCCGTCCGCCCCGTGTCCGGACTGTGGGGCCCGTCCGCCCCGTGTCCGGACTGTGGGGCCCGTCCGCCCCGTGTCCGGACTGTGGGGCCCGTCCGCCCCGTGTCCGGACTGTGGGGCGCGTCCGCCCCGTGTCCGGACTGTGGGGCTCGCCCGCCCCGTGTCCAGACTGTGGGGCCGCCTGCCCCGGGACTAGCCCCGTGTCCGGACTGTGAGGCCCGTCCGCCCCGAGCCTGGACTGTGGGGCCCATCCGCCCCGTGTCCGGACTGTGGGGCCCGTCCGCCCCGTGTCCGGACTGTGGGGCCCGTCCGCCCCGTGTCCGGACTGTGGGGCCCGTCCGCCCCGTGTCCGGACTGTGGGGCCCGTCCGCCCCGTGTCCGGACTGAGGGGCCCGTCCGCCCCGTGTCCGGACTGAGGGGCCCGTCCGCCCCGTGTCCGGACTGAGGGGCCCGTCCGCCCCGTGTCCGGACTGTGGAGCCCGCCCGCCCCGTGTCCTGACTGTGGGGCCCGCCCGCCCCATGTCCTGACTGTGGGGCCCGCCCGCCCCATGTCCTGACTGTGGGGCCCGCCCGCCCCATGTCCTGACTGTGGGGCCCGCCCACCCCATGTCCTGACTGGGGGGCCCGCCCGCCCCATGTCCTGACTGTGGGGCCCGCGCGCCCCATGTCCTGACTGTGGGGCCCGCCCGCCCCGTGTCCTGACTGTGGGGCCCGCCCGCCCCGTGTCCTGACTGTGGGGCTCGCCCGCCCCGTGTCCAGACTGTGGGGCTCATCCGCCCCGTGTCCAGACTTTGGGGCCGCCTGCCCCGGGACTAGCCCCGTGTCCGGACTGTGAGGCCCATCCGCCCCGAGCCTGGACTGTGGGGCCCGCGCGCCCCATGTCCTGACTGTGGGGCCCGCCCGCCCCGTGTCCTGACTGTGGGGCCCGCCCGCCCCGTGTCCTGACTGTGGGGCCCGCCCGCCCCGTGTCCTGACTGTGGGGCTCGCCCGCCCCGTGTCCAGACTGTGGGGCTCATCCGCCCCGTGTCCAGACTTTGGGGCCGCCTGCCCCGGGACTAGCCCCGTGTCCGGACTGTGAGGCCCATCCGCCCCGAGCCTGGACTGTGGGGCCCGTCCGCCCCGTGTCCGGACTGTGGGGCCCGTCCGCCCCATGTCCGGACTGTGAGGCCCGTCCGCCCCGTGTCTGGACTGTGGGGCTCGCCCGCCCCGTGTCCTGACTGTGGGGCCCGCCCTGTGTCCTGACTGTGGGGCCCGCCCTGTGTCCTGACTGTGGGGCCCGCCCTGTGTCCTGACTGTGGGGCCCGCCCTGTGTCCTGACTGTGGGGCCCGTCCGCCCCGTGTCCTGACTGTGGGTCCCGCCCGCCCCGTGTCCTGACTCTGGGGCTCGCCCGCCCCGTGTCCGGACTGTGGGGCTCGCCCGCCCCGTGTCCGGACTGTGGGGCCCGCCCGCCCCGTGTCCGGACTGTGGGGCCCGCCCGCCCCGTGTCCGGACTGTGGGGCCCGTCCGCCCCGTGTCCTGACTGTGGGGCCCGTCCGCCCCGTGTCCTGACTGTGGGGCCCGTCCGCCCCGTGTCCGGACTGTGGGGCCCGTCCGCCCCGTGTCCGGACTGTGGGGCCCGTCCGCCCCGTGTCCGGACTGTGGGGCCCGTCCGCCCCGTGTCCGGACTGTGGGGCCCGTCCGCCCCGTGTCCGGACTGTGGGGCCCGTCCGCCCCGTGTCCGGACTGTGGGGCCCGTCCGCCCCGTGTCCGGACTGTGGGGCCCGTCCGCCCCGTGTCCGGACTGTGGGGCCCGTCCGCCCCGTGTCCGGACTGTGGGGCCCGTCCGCCCCGTGTCCGGACTGTGGGGCCCGTCCGCCCCGTGTCCGGACTGTGGGGCCCGTCCGCCCCGTGTCCGGACTGTGGGGCCCGTCCGCCCCGTGTCCGGACTGTGGGGCCCGTCCGCCCCGTGTCCGGACTGTGGGGCCCGTCCGCCCCGTGTCCGGACTGTGGGGCCCGTCCGCCCCGTGTCCGGACTGTGGGGCCCGTCCGCCCCGTGTCCGGACTGTGGGGCCCGTCCGCCCCGTGTCCGGACTGTGGGGCCCGTCCGCCCCGTGTCCGGACTGTGGGGCCCGTCCGCCCCGTGTCCGGACTGTGGGGCCCGTCCGCCCCGTGTCCGGACTGTGGGTCGCCTGCCCCGGGTCTAGCCCCAGGTCTGGACTGTGGGGCATGTCCGCCCTATGTCAGGTCTGTGAGGCCCGTCCACCCCGTGTCTAGAATATGGGACCGCCTGCCCCGGTCTAGCCTCAGGTCTGGACTGTGGGGCCGCCTGCCCCGGGTCTAGCCCCAGGTCTGGACTATGGGGCATGCCCGCCCCGTGTCCGGACTGTGGGGCCCGTCCACCCCGTGTCTGGACTATGGGCCGCCTGCCCGGGGTCTAGCCCCAGGTCTGGACTGTGGGGCCCGTCCGCCCCGTGTCCTGACTGTGGGGCCCGCCCCCCGCCCACCCCATGTCCTGACTGTGGAGCCCGCCCGCCCCATGTCCTGACTGTGGAGCCCGCCCGCCCCATGTCCTGACTGTGGGGCCCGCCCGCCCCATGTCCTGACTGTGGGGCCCGCCCACCCCGGGGCCCGCCCACCCCCGCCCACCCCATGTCCTGACTGTGGGTCCCGCCCGCCCCATGTCCTGACTGTGGGGCCCGCCAGCCCCATGTCCTGACTGGGGGGCCCGCCCCATGTCCTGACTGTGGGGCCCGCCCACCCCATGTCCTGACTGTGGGGCCCGCCCGCCCCGTGTCCTGACTGTGGGGCTCGCCCGCCCCGTGTCCTGACTGTGGGGCCCGTCCGCCCCGTGTCCTGACTGTGGGGCTCGCCCGCCCCGTGTCCTGACTGTGGGGCTCGCCCGCCCCGTGTCCTGACTGTGGGGCCCGTCCGCCCCGTGTCCTGACTGTGGGGCCCGTCCGCCCCGTGTCCTGACTGTGGGGCCCGTCCGCCCCGTGTCCTGACTGTGGGTCCCGCCCGCCCCGTGTCCTGACTGTGGGTCCCGCCCGCCCCGTGTCCTGACTGTGGGGCTCGCCCGCCCCGTGTCCAGACTGTGGGGCTCATCCGCTCCGTGTCCGGACTTTGGGGCCGCCTGCCCCGGGACTAGCCCCGTGTCCGGACTGTGAGGCCCATCCGCCCCGAGCCTGGACTGTGGGGCCCGTCCGCCCCGTGTCCGGACTTTGGGGCCGCCTGCCCCGGGACTAGCCCCGTGTCCGGACTGTGAGGCCCATCCGCCCCGAGCCTGGACTGTGGGGCCCGTCCGCCCCGTGTCCGGACTTTGGGGCCGCCTGCCCCGGGACTAGCCCCGTGTCCGGACTGTGAGGCCCGTCCGCCCCGTGTCCGGACTGTGGGGCCCGTCCGCCCCGTGTCCGGACTGTGGGGCCCGTCCGCCCCGTGTCCGGACTGTGGGGCCCGTCCGCCCCGTGTCCGGACTGTGGGGCCCGTCCGCCCCGTGTCCGGACTGTGGGGCCCGTCCGCCCCGTGTCCGGACTGTGGGGCCCGTCCGCCCCGTGTCCGGACTGTGGGGCCCGTCCGCCCCGTGTCCGGACTGTGGGGCCCGTCCGCCCCGTGTCCGGACTGTGGGGCCCGTCCGCCCCGTGTCCGGACTGTGGGGCCCGTCCGCCCCGTGTCCGGACTGTGGGGCCCGTCCGCCCCGTGTCCGGACTGTGGGGCCCGTCCGCCCCGTGTCCGGACTGTGGGGCCCGTCCGCCCCGTGTCCGGACTGTGGGGCCCGTCCGCCCCGTGTCCGGACTGTGGGGCCCGTCCGCCCCGTGTCCGGACTGTGGGGCCCGTCCGCCCCGTGTCCGGACTGTGGGGCCCGTCCGCCCCGTGTCCGGACTGTGGGGCCCGTCCACCCCGTGGGGCCCGTTTACCCCGTGTCCGGACTGTGGGGCCCGTCCACCCCGTGTCCGGACTGTGGGTCGCCTGCCCCGGGTCTAGCCCCAGGTCTGGACTGTGGGGCATGTCCGCCCCATGTCAGGTCTGTGAGGCCCGTCCACCCCGTGTGTAGAATATGGGACCGCCTGCCCCGGGTCTAGCCTCAGGTCTGGACTATGGGGCCGCCAGCCCCGGGTCTAGCCCCAGGTCTGGACTATGGGGCATGCCCGCCCCGTGTCCGGAGTGTGGGGCCCGTCCACCCCGTGTCTGGACTATGGGCCGCCTGCCCCGGGTCTAGCCCCAGGTCTGGACTGTGGGGCCCGCCCGCCCCGTGTCCTGACTGTGGGGCCCGCCCGCCCCATGTCCTGACTGTGCGGCCCGCCCGCCCCATGTCCTGACTGTGGAGCCCGCCCGCCCCATGTCCTGACTGTGGGGCCCGCCCGCCCCATGTCCTGACTGTGGGGCCCACCCGCCCGCCCCATGTCCTGACTGTGGGGCCCGCCCGCCCCGTGTCCTGACTGTGGGGCTCGCCCGCCCCGTGTCCTGACTGTGGGGCCCGCCCGCCCCGTGTCCGGACTGTGGGGCCCGCCCGCCCCGTGTCCGGACTGTGGGGCCCGCCCGCCCCGTGTCCGGACTGTGGGGCCCGTCCGCCCCGTGTCCGGACTGTGGGGCCCGTCCGCCCCGTGTCCGGACTGTGGGGCCCGTCCGCCCCGTGTCCGGACTGTGGGGCCCGTCCGCCCCGTGTCCGGACTGTGGGGCCCGTCCGCCCCGTGTCCGGACTGTGGGGCCCGTCCGCCCCGTGTCCGGACTGTGGGGCCCGTCCGCCCCGTGTCCGGACTGTGGGGCCCGTCCGCCCCGTGTCCGGACTGTGGGGCCCGTCCGCCCCCTGTCCGGACTGTGGGGCCCGTCCGCCCCGTGTCCGGACTGTGGGGCCCGTCCGCCCCGTGTCCGGACTGTGGGGCCCGTCCGCCCCGTGTCCGGACTGTGGGGCCCGTCCGCCCCGTGTCCGGACTGTGGGGCCCGTCCGCCCCGTGTCCGGACTGTGGGGCCCGTCCGCCCCGTGTCCGGACTGTGGGGCCCGTCCGCCCCGTGTCCGGACTGTGGGGCCCGTCCGCCCCGTGTCCGGACTGTGGGGCCCGTCCGCCCCGTGTCCGGACTGTGGGGCCCGTCCGCCCTGTGTCCGGACTGTGGGTCGCCTGCCCCGGGTCTAGCCCCAGGTCTGGACTGTGGGGCATGTCCGCCCCATGTCAGGTCTGTGAGGCCCGTCCACCCCGTGTCTAGAATATGGGACAGCCTGCCCCGGGTCTAGCCTCAGGTCTGGACTGTGGGGCCGCCAGCTCCGAGTCTAGCCCCAGGTCTGGACTTTGGGGTATGCCCGCCCCGTGTCCGGACTGTGGGGCCCGTCCACCCCGTGTCTGGACTATGGGCCGCCTGCCCCGGGTCTAGCCCCAGGTCTGGACTGTGGGGCCCGCCCGCCCCGTGTCCTGACTGTGGGGCCCGCCCGTCCCATGTCCTGACTGTGCAGCCCGCCCGCCCCATGTCCTGACTGTGGGGCCCGCCCGCCCCATGTCCTGACTGTGGGGCCCACCCGCCCCGTGTCCTGACTGTGGGGCCCGCCCGCCCCGTGTCCTGACTGTGGGGCTCGCCCGCCCCGTGTCCTGACTGTGGGGCTCGCCCGCCCCGTGTCCTGACTGTGGGGCTCGCCCGCCCCGTGTCCTGACTGTGGGGCTCGCCCGCCCCGTGTCCTGACTGTGGGGCTCGCCCACCCCGTGTCCAGACTTTGGGCCGCCTGCCCCGGGACTAGCCCCGTGTCCGGACTGTGGGGCCCGTCCGCCCCGTGTCCGGACTGTGGGGCCCGTCCGCCCCGTGTCCGGACTGTGGGGCCCGTCCGCCCCGTGTCCGGACTGTGGGGCCCGTCCGCCCCGTGTCCGGACTGTGGGGCCCGTCCGCCCCGTGTCCGGACTGTGGGGCCCGTCTGCCCCGTGTCCGGACTGTGGGGCCCGTCCGCCCCGTGTCCGGACTGTGGGGCCCGTCCGCCCCGTGTCCGGACTGTGGGGCCCGTCCGCCCCGTGTCCGGACTGTGGGGCCCGCCCGCCCCGTGTTCTGACTGTAGGGCTCGCCCGCCCCGAGTCCAGACTGTGGGGCCCTTCCGCCCCGTGTCCGTACTTGGGGCCGCCTGCCCCGGGTCTAGCCCCAGGTCTGAACTGTGGGGCACGCCCGCCCCGAGCCTGGACTGTGGGACATGCCCGCCCCGAGTGGGAAAGGGGAGCCCGTCCGCCCTGAGCCTGGACTGTGGGGCCCGTCCGCCCCGAGCGTGGACTGTGGGGCCCGAGCGTGAACTGTGGGGCCTATCCACCCCGAGCCTGGACTGTGGGGCCCGTCCGCCCGAGCCTGGACTGTGGGGCCCCCCGCCCGCCCCGGGTCTGGACTGTGGGGCCGGCTGGCCCCGGGTCTAGCCCCGAGCCAGGACTGTGGGGCTGCCTGCCCCGGGACTAGCCCCGCATCCGGACTGTGGGGCCCCCTGCCCACCCGTGTCCTGACTGTGGGGCCCCCCGCCCGTCCCGTGTCCTGACTGTGGGGCCCCCCGCCCGTCCCGTGTCCTGACTGTGGGGCCCCCCGCCCGCCCCGTGTCCTGACTGTGGGGCCAGCCAGCCCCGTGTCCTGACTGTGGGGCCCATCGGCCCCGTGTCCTGACTGTGGGGCCGCCTGCCCCGGGTCTAGCTCCAGGTCTGGACAGTGGGGACCCACGCCTGCCCCGGGTCCGGACTGTGGGGCCCCCCACCCGCCCCGACTCCGGACTGTGGGGCCCCCCGTCCGCCCCGATCCTGGACTTTGGGGCCTGTTCACCCGAGCCTGGACCGTGCGGCCCGTCCTCCCCGAGCCTGGACCGTGGGACCCGTCCTCCCCGAGCCTGGACCGAGGGGCCCGTCCTCCCCGAGCCTGGACCGAGGGGCCCGTCCTCCCCGAGCCTGGACCGAGGGGCCCGTCCTCCCCGAGCCTGGACCGTGGG
Organism: Phyllobates terribilis; assembly: GCF_046119375.1. Lineage (NCBI taxonomy): Eukaryota > Metazoa > Chordata > Amphibia > Anura > Dendrobatidae > Phyllobates > Phyllobates terribilis. Next base: position 1,150,100 of record NW_027363258.1, read on the forward strand.
GCCCGTCCGCCCCGAGCCTGGACCGTGGGGCCCGTCCAACCCGAGCCTGGAATGTGGGGCCCGTCCTCCCCGAGCCTGGACTGTGGGGCCCGTCCGCCCTGTGTCTGGATTGTTAGGCCGCCTGTCCCGGATCTAGCCTCGGGTCCGGACTGTGGGGCTCGCCCGCCCCGGGTCCGGACTGTGGGGTCCGCCCGCCCCGGGTCCGGACTGTGGGGCCCGCCCGCCCCGGGTCCGGACTGTGGGGCCCGCCCGCCCGCCCCGGGCTACTTTCAGTGGTATGTCAGCCGATTGTGGTTTGTAGGCTTGTTTTCTTTACTGTCTCAATGCTTCATTAACTAGCAATTCTGCTGATATTGGTAAGAATGACTTCCGGGTGATAACGGCTGATCCTATCAAACAACAAGGAGGTGCCTTAATAAAGTACAGTCCTGAGGGTAGCTGGTGAGGCCAACAAATTTCCAGTCCATCCCTCATACTTAGATGTTAAAGGCAGACCTGTTCAATATGCTATCCATGTCCCAGTTTGGCCTCTTGTTGGTAGGAGGTGTAAATGGTTGCTTTAAACAGAATGAAGCTATTTTAAGTCTGATGTCGGGAGTCTCAGAATGGACTGGTCGACATTTTACTTAGCAAAATATTTATGTCCCAGTTATCGTTCTAGTTGAAGTTGGTCATGGTTGTGATTAGTAGGGGAGTAACGACTGCGGTCGCAGCAAGTCACAAAGGCCCGGAGGATCAGGGGCCCGCCGACACCAGCAGAACCTTTAATTAGATGTGTGTCCTCCTACGCACATCCAGTTGAAGTGTATTGCTGTGGACATACCTATTGGGTCCTTTAGCGACAATGCATTCTGTCGGCCAATCATAGGCCAGCACATGACGGGGCGCATCGCAGTAACGTCATGCACTCCCGTCACAGGCCGAAGTCAGCTGCCTGCTTCACAACAGGACTTGCGGAGCGGGAGTGAAGGGAAGGTGGGTAGAGTATTTAAATATTTATTTTAAATAAGTTGCCATACTACTATATGTAGCATCGGCGTCTCTGCCCCCTGCTAGGCAGAGACGCCGTCCCATTCACCTCCTCGCTCCACGCTCTGCGTTCACCAGCGCTCCTCTTCCTGTTGCCGGCGCGCGCAGCTCCCTGGGCACTGTGCTTAGGGCGCGCTCGCTCCCTCCCTCTTAAAGGGGCCGCGTGCGCCGTCCTAAGGAGTCCTCGGCCAATAGCCGAGGGTCCTCCCATATATAAGGCACCTCCTCCAAAATGGAGGTGCCCGAGCAAAAGTTGTTGCACAGTGTTTCTGACTTCTGCTTCAGCCCTCAGGTCCCGCTGCTAGCCTGACTACCAGTCTTGCCCACCAGCCTGTTACCTGCCGTGCCTGCCAGCCCGCTCACCTGGGAGCACTTGCCTGTTGCCTGCCTGGTACCTGCCGTGCCTGTCAGCCCGCTCACCTGGGAGCACTTGCCTGTGACCTGCCTGTTACCTGCCGTGCCTTCCTGGAGGCTCCTGCCGTCACTTGCCGTGACCACTTGCCAGCCCACCTAGAGACTCCTGCCGTCACTTGCCGTGACCACCTAGAGACTCCTGCCGTCACTTGCCGTGACCACCTGCCAGCCCACCTAGAGACTCCTGCTCGCCAGCCTGCCTGCTGTGCCTACCTGCTATTCCGGTCAGTCCCTGCCATCTGTACCGTGAAGGTCACCTGCTCCCTTACAAGGTCATCCCCAGAGTAGCACCTGGTCCCTCGGCTCGGTCCCTCCCTGGTCACGGAGTCGTTAACCGCCGTACGACCAGGGTCGGTCCGGGTTGATACTTAGTTACGCCCCTCTGTGTCCCTCCTTGCACCATAGCACAGAGGTTCTACCCCCCGGACCCGTAACACTATATATGACTATGAGGTGCTTTATACTACTATATATGACTACGGGGAGCATTATACTGCTATATGACTATGGGGTACATTATACTACTATATATGAATATGGGGTATACTATACTACTATATATGGCTATAAGGGTGCATTATACTGCTATATATGACTATGATGTACATTATACTGCTATATATGACTATGGGGGTACATTATACTGCTATATATGACTGAAGTGCAATATAGTGCTATATATGACTATAGGGTGCATTTTACTACTATTTATGACTATGGTGGTGCATTATACTACTATTTATGACTATGGAGGTGCATTACACTACTATATATGACTATGGGGGTTGTATTATACTACTACGGATGACTATTGGGGTTGTATTATACTACTACGGATGACTATAGGGGTGCATTATACTTCTGTATATGACTATGAAGGTGTATTATACTACTATATATGACTATGTGGGTGCATTATACTACTATATATGACTATGGGGGTGCATTATACTGATATGACAGTGGGGTGCATTATACTACTATATATGACTATGGGGTGCTTTATACTACTATATATGACTATGGGGTGCTTTATACTACTATATATGACTATGGGGTGCTTTATACTACTGTATATGACTATGGGATGCTTTATACTAGTGTATATGACTATGGGGGTGCAGTATACTATTATATATGCCTATGGGGGTACATTATACAACTATATATGACCAGGAGGTGCAATATACTGCTATATATGACTATGGGGTGCATTATACTACTATATAAACTATATGGGGGTACATTATACTGCCTTATATGACTATGGAGTGCATTATACTGCTTTATGTGACGATGGGGGTGCATTATACTTCTATGGATGACTATGAAGTGTATTATACTACTATATATGACTATGAGGATGCATTATACTACTGTACATGTCTATGGGGTGCATTATACTACTATATATGACTGGGGGTGCATTATACTGCTATATAGGACTATGGCTTGCATTATACTGCTATATATGATGATGGGGTGCATTATACTGCTATATATGACTATGGAGGTGCATTATACTACTATATATGACTATGGAGGTGCATTACACTACTTTATATGACTATGGAGGTACATTATATTACCATATATGACTATGGGGGTGAATTATACTGCTATATATTATGATGTGGTGCATTATACTACTATGTATGACTGTGGAGGTGCTTTATACTTTATTGAAAACTATGGGGTGCATTATACTACATGTATGACTAGGAGCTGTGCATTATACTTTATGGACGACTATGGGCTGTACAGTTTATTATATAGAGGAGAATGGGATGCATTATACTATATGGAGGACTATGGGATGCATTATACTATATGAAGGACTATGGGGAGTGCGTTATACTTATGCTCTGGAGCCCCATGACTTGAATGTACACCCCTGGTGAGTATAATGGCTTAGTTTTTTTTTTATACAATAAAGAACAGCGGCAGAATGGGGGACATATTCGGGATATATATATTCAGACTCTAGTTACGCCACTGGTCATAAGACACATGAAATCATTGTAAGTTCAATTAATATTCGGGGTCTGGAGTCATAAATTGGACTGGTTGGCGTTTAAGTTGGTTAACCATTTAGTTTCCAGGTTATCCTTTAAGTTGGATTTGTAAGTTGGGTATGGCTGAGCTGAGCAAAACCAGTGTAAGTCCAGCTGCTCCTCCTGGTCCGGTGTCATAGGATGGACTGCTCAGCATTTAAGCTGATAAACATCTACATTTCAGTTTACTCTCCTTATTGGAGGTGCAAGCTGGACATGGCTGCAATAAGCTGAATAAAACCACTGTAAGTCCAGTTAAGGCTCCTAGTTGGAAGAGATGGCCTTGTGGACACAAAGTGATTAAACTGTTAATGCCCCAATCTACCCTCCTGGTATGGAGTGGTAAGATGAGCTTGATGGTGTCATGTTGGACAGCACTACAGTGGAGAAAATAAGTATTTGATACACTGCCGATTTTGCAAGTTTTCCTACCTACAAAGAGCGTAGAGGTCTGTCATTTTTATCGTAGGTCACTTCATCTGTGAGAGACAAAATCTAAAAATCAGAAAATCACATTATATGATTTTTAAATAATTAAATTGCATTTGATTGCATGAAATAAGTATTTGATCACCTACCAACCAGCAAGAATTCTGGCTCTCACATACTTGTTAGTTTTTCTTTAAGAAGCCCTCCTACTCTGCACTCATTACCTGTATTAATTGCACTTGTTTGAACTTATTACCTGTATAAAAGACACAAGGCTGGGATGGGCTACAGGACAATAAGCAAGCAGCTTCACGAGACGCCAACAACTGTTGGCGCAATTATTAGAAAATGGAAGAAACACAAGATGACTAAGTCTTCCTCGGTCTGGGGCTCCATGCAAGATCTCGCCTCGTGGGGTAAGGATGATTCTGAGAAACGTCAGGAATCAGCCCAGAACTACATGGGAGGACCTGGCCAATGACCTAAATAGAGCTGGCACCACAGTCTCAAACATTACCATTAGTTACACACTACGCTATCATGGATTAAAATCCTGCAGGGCACACCAGGTCCAGTGCTCACCCCAGCACATATCCAGGCCTGTTTGAAGTTGCCAATAACCATCTGGATGATCCAGAGGAGGCATGGGAGAAGGTCATGTGGTCAGATGAGATCAAAATAGAACTTTTTGGTGTCCACTCCACTCACCTTGTTTGGAGGAAGAAGAAGGATGAGTACAACCCCAAGAACACTCTCCCAACCATGAAGCATGGCGGGGGAATCCTCATACTTCGGAGGTGCTTTTTTTTGCAAAGGGGACAGGACGACTGCAATGTATTGAAGGGAGGATGGATGGGGTCATGTATCTTGCTTCCCTCAGTAAGCACGTTGAAGATGGGTTGTGGTTGGGTCTTCCAGCATGACAATGATCCGAAACACACAGCCAGGGCAACCTAAGGCGTGGCTCGATAAGAAGCATTTCAAGGTCCTGTAGTGGTCTAGCCAGTCTCCAGACCTGATCCCAGTAGAAAAGCTTTGGAGGGAGCTGAAACTCAATATTGCCCAGCAACAGCCCCGAAACTTGAAAGATCTGGAGAAGATCCGTATGGAGGAGAGGGCCAAAATCCCTACTTTATTATGTGCAAACTTTGTCAAGAACTACAGGAAATATCTGACCTCTGTAATTGCAAACAAAGGTTTCTGTACCAAATATTAAGTTCTATTTTTCTATTGTATCAAATACTTATTTCATGCAATAAAATGCAAATGAATTATGTAATGTTAATCATACAATGTGATTTTTCTGGATTTTATTTTTAAACTCGGTCTCTCACAGGTGAAGTGACCTACGATAAAAATTACAGATCTCTCCATTCATTGTAGGTGGGAAAACTTGCAAAATCGGCAGTGTATTAAATACTTCTTTTCCCCACCGTATAGCAGTCTGCCCTCCTAATGGAAGTTGGATCTGGATTCGCCAGTGTGGGGCTGATAAACCATCAATATCCCAGTCTATCCTCCTAACTGGAGGAGCATGATGGACATAGTTATACCGGTTCTAGTGAAAATATTCCAAGACCAGCATATCCTCTTGGTTGAAGTTGGAAAATGGACATATTAGAAATTAAGTCAGTGAAGCCATTCTACCCAATAAGTATTTCAGGATTGAAGTCCTAAAATTGCTAGATTGAACTAAGTGGTGAGTTGGTTAAATATCCGGTCAATGCGCTTTTTGGGTGATTAAAACGGCAATTCTGCAATAAATCTACAAGGGGAGGAATTGATGGATGAGATAAAATGTCCACTTACCTGTCAGACTCCTGTAGCAAAGGAGTAACCTCTCCGCTAGTCAAGACGAATGCCTTCTCACTGCGTTTCTTCAGACGACTTAACGTTCCGCCCTATGGGACAAACCAAAAAAAAAAAAGATTGGTGAAGTCTGATTGAAATAAGGTATTAAATATTCTGGTTTCTTGATCCCCTTTGGCATTCTGGGATGCTCAATCTACACTTTATAGCAAAAAGTGGGGTAGATATTTTTGAACCATTAGGTGGTCATTGACACTGGAAGGGTTTCTTACTGTCCAGACCTTCGCCTTAGGGGGGCCTTACTTCAATGGAAAATATCAACAATATTGTGTTTGTGATCCAATTCTCTCGCATGCGAGATTCGGATCACAGGTGTGGAGAAGATGGAGCATTTAATTTCTCCATCTTCTCAATTGTGTGTCAGCCGGCGTATATTGGACTGCACTCGGATGACATCTGAGTGCAGTCCGATGTTTTTCACGTATCCATAGACTTGTATGGGCGCGTCGTCTGATATACTCTGCCAATTGCAGCATGCAGCAATTTTTTTCTCATGCCGACTTGGCATGAGAAAATAAACACTAGTTGGCACTGCCCCATAGTATAACATTGGAGTGAGTGCTATACTCATCCGAGTTATATGCCGGCTACTCAGCAGTGTCAGCGATCCCTAAAGGCATCACCTTGACAATCACAGCAATAAGCACATGACACAGATGTGTTGGCTCTGATTTTTTGGGGGGCAAAATGGTGCAGTGCTGAACTTCACCACAAACACCCCCAGCTACATGATGTGTAAACAGGACCCCAAGATTGTGTGAAGAGACGCTTACCTGGACCAGTCTCCTTCAAGCTGTCCGGGGTTAAAGACATAAAATGATTCCGGTTTAGAAATGTGGACATTCTATTTCATCTGTGATGTCATGGGATGTCGATGACGTCACGCGCCCGGTGATGTCATTAAAACTCTCACTGCTTTTTATGGATCCAGTTTACAACATCAACAAAAAATTAATTCAATAAAAAGACAAAACCCCGACCTCATTTTATAATTCTATGACGCACATTTAAAAGGAGCCTTTTATTTTATCTATATTACCTACTGCTCTATGTACTAAAATAACACCCAGGACCCCATCCTGCCATTCCTGACCCCAGTAACCTACAACTCCAATGTCCCCCCGAATTCAACAGGAACAAAAGAGCTGACAACAGAGAATGATGGCATACGCTACTAAATTTCTGTTACAAAGTGCTGTAATTCTACCACGTCAATGGTAAAACGATCCAAAAATGGAGCCCCATAAAGATGTCCCAACTTGAGCCCCCCTATCTACATGCCTTACTAGAGCATAGGGGTGACATAGGGGGCGAGCTCCATTGTAGTCTGCCATAGTGGGGAGCCAGTGCAAAGAGCTGGAAGACCCCCAACAAATATGTATCATCACATTGTCATCCTCCTGCTATAGGGGGCATGGAAAACGCTGCTTCCCCAGCAATATAGCAGCTCATTGCTGGGGGTTTAGCTGCCATACTTGTTCATATCAACAGATCATCAGTGACTCCTCATTTAGGTAAGGGGTGGTCCTGAAAATGTCTTATTACAGAGTGTTTCTGGAGATCCATGATAAATCCGGGGGATACGCTATAAGTATACCAAAGCTTAAAAGTAATGTGCTCCCTACCTGGACTCGTCCCCTTCCAGCTGTCAGATCCTAGTGACACAAGATGGCTCTGGTGCAGAGCTTCATACATTCTACTCCAGCTGTCATGTCTATGATGTCATGTGCATTGTGATGTCATCATGGCTCTCACTGTTATTTCACATTTATAACCACAAGAAAAAGTTGATTTTAATTGTTTAAAAAAACAAACTAAAAAACATTGTGGGTAATTGCAGCCTGTGATTATTTTACACACTATCATTAATATTTGGGGGGATTAGTCATGTCCTTCGCCTTCCCCTCCTGCACTGCACTTTATATGTTGTATATTATAATAATGGACAATCCACAAGCCCTGCTTGTAGAATATGTAATATATATACAGTACAGACCAAAAGTTTGGACACACCTTCTCATTTAAAGATTTTTCCGTATTTTCATGACTATGAAAATTGTACATTCACACTGAAGGCATCAAAACTATGAATTAACACATGTGGAATTATATACTTAACAAAAAAGGGTGAAACAACTGAAAATATGTCTTATATTCTAGATTCTTCAAAGTAGCCATCTTTTGCTTTGATGACTGCTTTGCACACTCTTGGCATTCTCTTGATGAGCTTCAAGAGGTAGTCACCAGAAATGGTTTTCACTTCACAGGTGTGCCCTGTCAGTTTTAATAAGTGGGATTTCTTGCCTTATAAATGGGGTTGGGACCATCAGTTGTGTTGTGCAGAAGTCTGGTGGATACACAGCTGATAGTCCTACTGAATAGACTGTTAGAATTTGTATTATGGCAAGAAAAAAGCAGCTAAGTAAAGAAAAACGAGTGGCCATCATTACATTAAGAAATGAAGGTCAGTCAGTCTGAAAAATTGGGAAAACTTTGAAAGTGTCCCCAAGTACAGTTGCAAAAACCATCAAGCGCTACAAAGAAAATGGCTCACATGAGGACCGCCCCAGGAAAGGAAGACCAAGAGTCACCTCTGCTTCTGAGGATAAGTTTATCTGAGTCACCAGCCTCAGAAATCGCAGGTTAACAGCAGCTCAGATTAGAGACCAGGTCAATGCCACACAGAGTTCTAGCAGCAGACACATCTCTTCAACAACTGTTAAGAGGAGACTTTGTGCAGCAGGCCTTCATGGTAAAATAGCTGCTAGAAAACCACTGCTAAGAACAGGCAACAAGCAGAAGAGACTTGTTTGGGCTAAAGAACACAAGGAATGGACATTAGACCAGTGGAAATCTGTGCTTTGGTCTGATGAGTCCAAATTTGAGATCTTTGGTTCCAACCACCGTGTCTTTCTGCGACGCAGAAAAGGTGAACGGATGGACTCTACATGCCTGGTTCCCACCGTGAAGCATGGAGGAGGAGGTGTGATGGTGTGGGGTGCTTTGCTGGTGACACTGTTGGGGATTTATTCATAATTGAAGGCATACTGAACCAGCATGACTACCACAGCATCTTGCAGCGGCATGCTATTACATCCGGTTTGCGTTTAGTTGGACCATCATTTATTTTTCAACAGGACAATGACCCCAAACACACCTCCAGGCTGTGTAAGGGCTATTTGACCAAGAAGGAGAGTGATGGGGTGCTACGCCAGATGACCTGGCCTCCACAGTCACCAGACCTGAACCCAATCGAGATGGTTTGGGGTGAGCTGGACAGCAGAGTGAAGGCAAAAGGGCCAACAAGTGCTAAGCATCTCTGGGAACTCCGTCAAGATTGTTGGAAGACCATTTCCGGTGACTACTTCTTGAAGCTCATCAAGAGAATGCCAGGAGTGTGCAAAGCAGTCATCAAAGCAAAAGATGGCTACTTTGAAGAACCTAGAATATAAGACATATTTTCAGTTGTTTCACACTTTTTTGTTAAGTATATAATTCCACATGTGGTAATTCATAGTTTTGATGCCTTCAGTGTGAATGTACAATTTTCATAGTCATGAAAATACAGAAAAATCTTTAAATGAGAAGGTGTGTCCAAACTTTTGGTCTGTACTGTATATACTAGATGGAGGCCCGATGCTGTCTCATCGGGAGGGCAGTAATGTCACGATGGGGGCAGGCTTTGCACAGTTGAGAATCTCTCTCCCCAAGTGCTCACCCACCTATCCACTCTCTCTTTTCCTCCTTCCTGTGCTGTGTTCTCCCCTCATGTGCTGTCCCGTTTGAGCTGTCTCCCCCCTGTGCTCTGCCTCTCTCCCCCTGTGCGCTTTCTCTCTCCCCCATCTGCTGTCTTCTCCTCTTTTGTGCTCTCTTCTTTGACCCGTGTACCCCATGTGCTATCCCCCTTGTCTGCTGTCTCTCTCCTTCCTGTGCTGTGTTCTCCCCTCATGTGCTGTCCCGTTTGAGCTGTCTCCCCCCTGTGCTCTGCCTCTCTCCCCCTGTGCGCTTTCTCTCTCCCCCATCTGCTGTCTTCTCCTCTTATGTGATCTCTTCTTTGACCCGTGTACCCCATGTGCTATCCCCCTTGTCTGCTTTCTCTCTCCCCCATCTGCTGTCTTCTCCTCTCATTTGATCTCTTCTTTGACCTGTGTACCCCATGTGCTATCCCCCTTGTCTGCTGTCTCTCTCCTTCCTGTGCTGTGTTCTCCCCTCATGTGCTGTCCCGTTTGAGCTGTCTCCCCCCCCTGTGCTCTGTCTCTTTCCCCTCCGTGCACTTTCTCTCTCCCCCATCTGCTGTCTTCTCCTCTCATGTGCTCTCTTCTTTGACCTATCTTCTCCATGTGCTCTCCCCCTTGTCTGCTGTCTCTCTCCTTCCTGTGCTGTGTTCTCCCCTCATGTGCTGTCCCGTTTGAGCTGTCTCCCCCCCCCGTGCTCTGTCTCCTCCCTGTGCGCTTTCTCTCTCCCCCATCTGCTGTCTTCTCCTCTTATGTGATCTCTTCTTTGACCTGTGTACCCCATGTGCTATCCCCCTTGTCTGCTCTCTCTCTCCACCCCTGTGCTGTCTTCTTCCCTCATGTGTTCTCTTGTTTGAGCTGTCTCCCCACGCAGTAAATCAGATCGCCGCCATCTTTGTGCAGGCAGATAGCGGCGGTCACATTAAAACTGCGCATGCGCTCCTCCTGTACAAAGATGGCGGCAGTCAGTGAATCATTCGGCTGATCCCGGCGGCGGCGTGTTTGCGACAGTGTTCTGCTGGTGGTACCACGCAAGAGGCTGCGTACGGCGTATACCGTGTGTGTGGTGCGTACGGCGTATACAGTGTGTGTGTGGTGGTGCGTACGGCGTATACAGAGTGTGTGTGTGGTGCGTACGGCGTATACAGAGTGTGTGTGTGGTGGTGCATATAGCGTATACAGAGTGTGTGTGTGTGGTGGTGCGTACGGCATATACAGTGTGTGTGGTGTGTACAGCGTATACAGTGTGTGTGTTGTGCGTACGGCGTATACAGTGTGTGTGTGTGTGGTGCGCAGGGTGTATACAGAGTGCGTGTGTGTGGTGGTGCGTACGGCATATACAGTGTATGTGTGTGTGTGGTGCGTACGGCGTATACAGTGTGTGTGTGTGGTGGTGTATATGGCGTATACAGTGTGTGTGGTATGTATGGCCAGGGGCATACATAGGAATCATGGGGCCCCATAGCAGAAGCTCTAATTGCCCCCCCCCCCCCCCCCCCAAAAAATTAAATAATTGTCGGGGTCACCAAAGATCAGATCTCACAACTTTCCATCTTTACATAGTAATTTTCCTCCTGCTGACGTCCTAGATCTCTTTCATTGCCCCATAAAGTGTGATGCCAATAAAAGGGCCCCCCAAACAAAGTATAATACCCCCATGGTGAATTCCTCCACATGCACAGTATAATGACCCTACTGTACCCCACCTCAACTCCCAGGGTAAAGTATGCTGTCCCCAACACAGTATGATCCCCCAACTGTGAGCCGCTAGAGAGGATGGTACATAATAAGGGAGGGTGTTATACATAATAAAAGAGGAAACTATATAACTAAGGATGGCGCTATACATAATAAGTGAGTACACTATATACTAAGTGACTGTGCTATACATAATAAGTGAGTACACTATATACTAAGTGACTGTGCTATACATAATAAGGCTACATTCCTGCATCTGTGTGCAGTGTCGGTGTGCTGCCCTGCATTGAGCATGTCCTATTCTAATCCTCAATATCGGATCAGAACAGGACATTCTCTGACCCTCTTAGATCTCATTCTCAGATCCGTGATTTTCATGGATGTGTGAATGGATCTATAAAACTGTACGAGTCCGTGGACCATCCGACAAAAACATCTGGCAGCACACGGACATTTCACACAAATGTGAGAATGCAGCCTAAGGGATTTTACAGATAACATTATCCCTCCAAGTCACACAGTGCAGATACAGAATAATATTTACATCCAGGCACTTACCGCTGACGTGTCATCTGATCAGAGTCGGTTTCTGCTGCTTCTTCTCCATCTGGTCAGACCTTCATGTCGACATCTCCCAGCCACGACTCGTCTTGTCACGATGATCTCCAGCCTAGAAAATAACAAGGTCACATATTGTATGTATACATGTGTCTCCCCCGCTCTGCGTCCTCGAATCCAGATATGTAACCCCCCCATTAATATACTATTAACCACCTAGTAATCAAAATATAAAGTGATAAGCAGCACTGTGCCCCCCATTAACTATAATCTGCACCAGCCAATAATATAAATTATTCAGTCTCTGTGACTCTCCCCAATTAACTGTAAGGCTATGTGCACACGGAAAACATACAAGGCTTAACAGTACAAGCAAAGTGAAACCCCCATAATTGCTCTCTCCCAGCACCCCCATCATTGCTCTCTCCCAGCACCCTCGTCATTGCTCTCTCCCAGCACCCCCATCATTACTCTCTCCCAGCACCCCCATCATTACTCTCTCCCAGCACCCCCATCATTGCTCTGTCCCAGCACCCCCGTCATTGCTCTGTCCCAGCACCCACATCATTGCTCTGTCCCAGCACCCTCATCGTTGCTCTCTCCCAGCACCCCCATCTTTGCTCTCTCCCAACACCCCCATCATTGCTCTCTCTCTTAGCACCTGCATCATTGCTCTGTCCCACCACCCCCATCATTGCTCTCTCCCAACCCCCATCATTGCTCTGTCTCAGCAACTCCATCATTGCTCTCTCCCAGCCCCCCATCATTGCTCTGTCCCAGCACCTCCATCATTGCTTCTCCCAGCACTCCCATCATTGCTCTCTCCCAGCACCCCCATCATTTCTCTGTCCCAGCACCTCCATCATTGCTCTCTCCCAGCCCCACATCATTGCTCTCTCCCAGCCCCCCACCATTGCTCTGTCCCAGCACCCCCACCATTGCTCTCTCCCAGCACCCCCATCATTGCTCTCTCCCAGCACCCCCATCATTGCTCTCTCCCAGCACCCCCATCATTGCTGTGTCCCAGCACCCACGTCATTGCTCTCTCCCAGCACCCCCATCTTTGCTATCTCCCAGCACCCCCATCATTGCTCTCTCTCTTAGCACCTGCATCATTGCTCTGTCCCACCACCCCCATCATTGCTCTCCCAACCCCCATCCTTGCTCTGTCCAGCACCCCCATCATTGCGCTGTCTCAGCACCTCCATCATTGCTCTCTCCCAGCCCCCCATCATTGCTCTGTCCCAGCACCTCCATCATTGCTTCTCCCAGCACTCCCATCATTGCTCTCTCCCAGCACCCACCTCATTTCTCTGTCCCAGCACCTCCATCATTGCTCTCTCCCAGCCCCACATCATTGCTCTCTCCCAGCCCCCCACCATTGCTCTGTCCCAGCACCCCCACCATTGCTCTGTCCCAGCACCCCCACCATTGCTCTCTCCCAGCACCCCCATCATTGCTCTCTCCCAGCAACCCCATCATTGCTCTCTCCCAGCACCCCCATCTTTGCTCTCTCTCTTAGCACCTGCATCATTGCTCTGTCCCACCACCCCCATCATTGCTCTCTCCCAACCCCCATCATTGCTCTGTCCAGCACCCCCATCATTGCGCTGTCCCTGCACCTCCATCATTGCTCTCTCCCAGCCCCCCATCATTGCTCTGACCCAGCACTCCCATCATTGCTCTCTCCCAGCACCCCCATCATTTCCTCTCAGCACCCCCATCATTACTCTGTCCCAGCACCTCCATCATTGCTCTCTCCCAGCCCCCCATCATTTCTCTCTCCCAGCACCCCCATCATTGCTCTCTCCCAGCACCCCCATCATTGCTCTCTCCCAGCACCCCCATCACTGCTCTCTCCCAGCACCCCCATCATTGCTCTCCCCTTCCCCACCATCCCCATCATTGCTCTCCCCAGCTCTATCCGCCCCATTATTGCTCTTCCCAGCCCCATCCCCTCCCCAGCATTTCAGTAAAAAAAAAAAAAAAACTTACCTCAGCTCGCTCCCCTGCAGCAGCATCCTCCTGGTTGCCGGCAGCTTTCTTCCTGGCCCAGGTGCGCGCTGCATGATGACGTCATCAAGCTGCGCGCGCCTGGGTCAGGGAGGAAGTAGAGGATGAACCCTCCAGCTCCGCTGCTATTCTCCTCCTGACAGCAGCGGAGCTGTAGGGATCACTCCCTGACCGCCGCGTGCAGGGAGCAGCTGCACCTTGTGGGCCCCTTGGTGCAGCTGCATGGTGGGGACCCGGCGCAGCTGCACCGGTGGCGGTATATCCACCCCTGGACTGCTATGGGCCCCCTCGGCTCACGGGCCCCATAGCAGTCGCCTGGTCTGCCGCCATTGGCAGTACGCCACTGTGTACGGCATATACAGTGTGTGTGTGGTGTGTACGGTGTATACAGAGTGCGTGTGTGTGGTGCGTACGGTGTATACAGAGTGCGTGTGTGTGTGGTGGTGCGTACAGCGTATACAGTGTGTGTGTGGTGTGTACGGCATATACAGTGTGTGTGTGGTATGTACAGCGTATACAGTGTGTGTGTGGTGTGTACGGCGTATACAGAGTGTGTGTGTGGTGAGTATGGCGTATACAGTGGATGTGTGTGGTGAGTATGGCGTATGCAGTGGATGTGTGGTGCGTACGGCGTATACAGTGTGTGGTGCGTACGGTGTATACAGAGTGCGTGTGTGTGGTGCATACGATGTATACAGACTGCGTGTGTGTGTGGTGCGTACGGCGTATACAGTGTGTGTGTGGTGTGTACGGCGTATACAGTGTGTGTGGTGGTGCATATAAGATAAGATAAGATAAGATAAGATAAGATAAGATAAGATATACTTTATTTATCCCGGAGGAAATTGCGGTATCACAGCAGCAGAACAGAGATCTCGAACATGACACATATAATAACATAACATTTGGAATGCTTTAGACATTGCTTTTCAGACATTTGTTAAACACCCCCATAGCTGTTGGAACAAACGATCTCCTGTATTTTTCCTTTTTACACCTTAGTTGTATTAGGCGATTGCTGAATGTGCTCTTCTGTTTCGCAAACAGTTCATAAAGCGGGTGTGTGTTATTGCCCATTATAGCTCTGCACTTCTTCTTAATCCTATCCTCTACCACCTCTTCAAAAGTCCCAAGCTGTAGGCCCACCGTCGCGCTAGCCTTCTTTATAAGTTTGTTGAGCTTGTTGGCGTCAGCAACACGCACACTGTTACCCCAGCAAATTATTGCCGCAAAGGTGACACTAGCCACAATGGATTGGTAGAACACCTCAAGCATTTTGCCACACACATTAAAAGACCTTAACTTCCTTAGGAAGTACAATCTACTCATCCCCTTCTTGTAGACCTTCTCCATGTGGCACTTCCAGTCTAGCTTGCTATCCAGGTAAACCCCCAAATATTTGAAACTGTCCACCATCTCCACATCCTGACCGTCAATGGTAACAGGTAGGCATACCTTCTTGCACCTTCCATAGCTCATCACCAACTCCCTGGTTTTCTTAACATTTAGTTCTAGATGGTTAGCCTGGCACCATACTACAAAGTCCGCAACCACCCTTCTATATTCCTCTTCATCCTGGTCCTTCCCAATACCGCCAACTATCACAGAGTCATCCGAGTACTTCTGGAGGTGACAATGGTCTGATTTATACTGAAAGTCAGCTGTGTACAATGTAAAGAGGAATGGCGACAGCACTGTTCCCTGCGGGGCTCCGACACTGCTCAGTACACTATCTGATGTAGCCGTCCCCCACCTAACAAACTGTGGCCTATCCGACAGGTAGTCAATTATCCAATTCACAAGTCCCTCATCCACCGCCATTTTAATCAACTTTCCACGCAGTAAGAGTGGCTGTAATGTGTTGAACGCACTAGAGAAATCAAAGAACAAAGCACGCACTGTGGTTCCATCATTGTCCAAAAAGGAATGTACTGTTTGTAGCAGATACGCTACAGCATCGTCCACCCCCAGTCCCTGCCGGTACGCAAACTGAAGAGCATCAGTATGCGCCATCACCCTCGGACACAAGTGAGCAAGTACTATTCTCTCCAAGGACTTCATCGCATGCGATGTTAAGGCCACCGGTCTATAGTCCCCCGGGGAAGCCGGGAAGGTAGTCTTGGGAATCGGCACCAGGCAGGAAGTCTTCCATAGCACTGGTACTCTCTTTGATTGTAAGCTCTGGTTAAAGAGATGCTGGAAGACAGTACACAACTCATTTGCACACACTCTGAGGACACGTGGACTGAGACCGTCAGGCCCTGCTGCTTTGCCAATGGCCAGCTTACTAAACTGGTCCCTCACGTCATTTTTGGAGACCGAGAAATGATCTATTTCACCCCTTGTTAATTTAGCTAGTTGTTCCCCGGCCTCCTCCCCCTTCCCTGCTGCTACCGCACCTTTATTGCTGAATCTATTGAAGAACTCATTCATTTCATTAGCCATTCTAAGTCCACCAACCCCCTGCTCCGACCTTGCCTTAAACCCAGTCACTAGCTTCATTCCAGCCCACACCTCTCTGGAGCTTTTTTGTGCAAATTGATTTTCTAATTTAACTCTGAATGCCTCACGGGCAATCTTAATTTTCCCCTTTAGGTCTCGCTGTATAATTTTCAATGCCTCCTTGTCCTTCCTTTTAAAAGCCAGTTTTTTCATGTTTAGTAAATGTTTCAACTCTTTTGTAATCCATGGCTTATTGTTTGCATAACACCGAATCTCTTGAACAGGTACTACAATGTCCATACAGAAGTTGATGTAATCAGTAACTCTGCCAGTAATCTCATTAACATCGCAATTCTCTTTCATGGTACACAACACCTCCCAGTCTGTACAATCAAAGCAGTCTTGTAAAGCCTCCTCTGCTGCTGGACACCACTTCCTTATCTTTTTAATTGTCACTGGTTGTTTGCGGACGTCTGGTTGGTAAGCAGGAGACAATAGTATGAGGTTGTGGTCAGATTTCCCCAGGGGGGGTAATGCAGCCGATGAATAAGCATTCTTAACATTAGCAAAGAGGAGATCCAGTGTGTTGTTGTCCCGTGTAGGACATTTGACATATTGATAGAACTTTGGTATTGCAGATGAGATCTTTACTCGATTGAAATCCCCAGAAATTACAGTTAGAGAGTTTGGGTGTTTAGTCTGAAGCCGGGCCATCACCCCTGACAACACATCCCCAGCAGCCTCTGGGTTCGCACATGGTGGTATATACATCACAACTACAATAACAAGAGTGAATTCTCTAGGCAGATAGTAAGGCCTGAGGCCCACTGCTAACAGTTCAATATTTGGACAGCAATGTTTCTCCTTAACAGTTACATGCCCCTGATTGCACCATCTGTTGTTAATGTAGAGTATCACTCCTCCACCTTTTTTCTTGCCGCATCTAACTCTCTCTCTATCAGCCCGAACCATTTGAAATCCTGGTACCGAGACACATGAATCTGGGACCTCCTCATGCAGCCAGGTTTCTGTAAAGCACATGAGACTGCATTCCCTAAACTCCTTCTGGGTCTTACACAGAGCCAGCAGTTCATCCGACTTATTTCCCAGCGATCGTACGTTACCCATGATAATGGATGGGACCACTGGTTTAAACCTTCTCCTCCAGGACTTGATCTTCTTGCCTGCTCTGCAGCCTCTGAAAGGTCTCCTTATTTCCCGTGGAACATTCCGTATTGCCACTGCTGGAGAAGACTTTATCCTGCGCAGTTCCAGAAGACGATCCCTAGAATACACTGCTCGTTTAGCAACAGACCTAGGGTCCACCATCCCGTCATTGTTTCCACCCGTCACACCAGTCCTCTCCATGGCAAATCGTATGCAGTGACCTCCACCGCTCACATATGGCTGTATCCCTGTCACAGGCTGTGGGTAGCAGCATGCATCCTTCAGTAGCATTAGCTGAGATGGTCCGTATTGCGTGCCCCAGAGTGTCTGTACCTGCAGGAGACTTGTAAGTGGTGGAAGAAGATCCAGGTGCAGATCTCGTGCTGTGTGCCCAGCAGCAGTTGATAGTGTGGGAAGTGTTGTATCTTCCATCCCCAATAGACGAGTATACAGGAACGTTGCAATCCAAAGAAGGTAATAAAATAATAAAATAAAATAACTGTAACAAAACTGTAACTGAAATAAAGTAGAAGCTTCTGCTGCTGCAATGGGCTGCCAGTAGTCCGGCGCCGTATTGTCTCCACAATCTAGCAGAGAGGCAGGTGTATATGGTGTATACAGTGTATGTGGTATGTACAGCGTATACAGTGTGTGTGTGTGGGGTGCGTACGGCGTATACAGTGTGTGTGTGTGGTGTGTACGGCTTATACAGAGTGTGTGTGTGGTGTACGGCGTATACAGTGTATGTGGTGTGTACGGCGTATACAGTGTGTGTGGTGTTTACGGCGTATACAGTGTGTGTGGTGTGTACGGCGTATACAGTGTGTGTGTGGTGTGTAAGGCGTATATGTAGCACCCTGAGGATTCGGCTGCAACAGGGGTATTGCACCTCAACCCAGAGGTGTGATATTCCACTCCCGGGTAAGGATGGAGTGTGGAACTGAGCTAGTAGGCTGCATGCACTACACACATCCCATTTCCGGGGAACAGACCGATGGTACTCCCACTAGAGAAATGTGCAGGTACGACAGTGTCTGTTCCTGGCTGGAGTGGGAGGGGGGTGGAACATCCCAGTAGTGTAGGGGCAGATAGGGGGAGCAGCCTGGGTAAAGCTAGGAGCTCATTGGGTGCTGGTCACCTGAGCTCACACATAGAGGGAGTATATAAGGTGGGCACCATCTTAGATCAGGGTCAGTCAGTCAGCCTGTGAGTCAGTCAGACAGTCTGTCTGAGAACCTGAGAAGCAGAGCAGAGGAGAAGAGAGAGAGACCCAGAGGCGCAGAGGGGACCCCAAGAGCCCATAAGAGAGCTAATAGGGTGAAGGGTCGGCAACAGGGTACCGGATCCCAAGCTGGCAGAGGCTACAGCACACCTTAGCCAGGAACCGGAGGTCGTGGGCAGGATCTGCCACGATCACCCACTAAATCCACCCGGAAGGCAGACCAAGAATAGGGTCAGGGAGCCCAGAGGAGGCTTGACCAACAAGAGGCCCGAGGGAGCCGGACTTAGGTGGATCCCTGGTGGGAACGGCCAGAAGAAGGGAGAGACAGAAAGGAGCTCAGGACCACACTCCGGAGTTGCCTGGGAGTTGACCGAGTCCAGGACCTGGTGGACGCAGCACGGCTTGGGTGGTCACTGCTGTACACAGTGACCCGAGCAACACCAGTAAGTAAAACCCTGGAACTGCATTTTATGCCTCTGAGTCTCCTTGCTGCACCTTCACAACCACCATCCTCCACGGCTGACCCCCTGAGGCTATACCCCTCCCGTTGGGGGTTATACTACCTAAGCTGCACACATATCACCAGCCTCAGTGGACCCTGCTGCAGCGGCGGCCTTTTGACCGCAAATCAACGGGTGGCGTAGTCGACACAAAAGAACATCTAGTAACATCATAAGGACTGCCACACACTGAGTTTGACACCCTGGGCACGGACCGGGTCACCACCACTCGGAGACTACAACCCCCATCTGATCCGGCTCCGGGTATCCCTAACAACACTGGCCCAGGGGGCGCGTCAACTTTGGCGTAGTCGGCAGGATTACGTGCCCGCAACAACCGGGTACTGCGTGCCTGAAGAAAAGTACACCGTTACCTCAAAAAGAAGTCTCCTGCCGGTTCCGGAGGGTCCCCGCCATCGGGCCCCATCACAGGTCGTTTCCCGCCGGTTGTCCGCCATTTGCAGCTTTTTCCCGCCATCCATGGAGTTTCCCGCCACTGGGAGACGATTCCCGCCATTTCCAAGGATTTCCCGCCTTGGAAGAGCGGACGCCATTATGGGCGTGCCAGAGGGTGGCAAGAGGTCACCTCCCATCGTGGGCCAGGTCGAAGAATGGCGCCAAAAGCGGAAACCGCGCCCACCAACAGAGACTGTGATGCTGGAAGTGTCCATCAGCGTAAGAGAACTGCCCCTGGAACTGACAATCACAAAGTTGCCCCGGGACCACCCTCGATGTGGGCAGAGACAGAAGAAGAGAACAAAGATGGGTGCAGCCTGGAGCAGTCTGGAGAGAGCGCACCCGGAGACAAGACGTCTGGAAGAGAGTCCAGAGAGAGCCTACCCGGAGATGGAGGGAGAGTCAGGCAGCACCGACCCAGTGGTCAGGAGCCTGTTGCAGGTCGCCACTCCAGAAGGCCTGCTGGAGATCCTAGCACAGCTCCCCCGAGACCGGGAGTGTGCACAGACCGCGCTGGAGGGCCTCGCACGGAGGATGGCCCGGGTGCAGCGGGAGACGTTGGCGGAGTGGAGCCGAGAGATGGCCCAGCAGACCGAAACCCGTCAGCGGAGCACGCCACCCGAGACGAGGAGACAGACCGCCTCTGAGGATGGCGCAGGAGGAATGAAGGCAGGAGACGGCGCCGAGAAGGGAGCTGAACGGACGGAGGCAGGTAAAGGGGACGTCTCTACCCCGAGCCGGGAAACCGCGTGCCTGCCCCAGCTCCCCGTCGCAGAGCCCGAAATTCCCCCTGCCGTGCCCGTCGCTGCATCGTCACCGCCGCCGACTAGGCCTCAACCGGAAACCGCGGCCGCGACCCCTGTGACGTCACACGCCTCGACCGCGACCAAACAGGAAATACCATCGGCCTGGTCGCAAGGCCTAGTACCCCCGGGCGCCGCCATTCCAACAGCGCCCCCTACCTCCGCGGAGCCACCGGCCTGGCCGCAGGGCCGAGTAACCACGGGCGCCGCCGTTCTTACGGTGCCCTTTTCCTTTAGCGTGCCCCAAGCCTGGTCGCAAGGCCTGGTCAACCCGGGCGCCGCTACCACCACAGCGCCCATAGCACCTAAAGTACCGCACCTGGGTGAGGACCTGTTCGCCCAGCATACATGCCCGGATGGGCAGCCCTTTATATGGCCACCGGAGTTTCACCATCCCCGACTCCGGAAAGAGAGACCCCTAGACGAGCCCCTGATTCCGGCTCCGAAGCCTGTAAAGAGGACCTCGCCCCCGCTGGAGGAGGCACAGTTCGAGTGGGACCCCACCGGAGAAGACCTCATGGGGTTCACTCAGGAGACTCGGGCGGCCGCAGCAGAGCGTGCAGAGTGCTGCCGGCAGCAGCTCGAGGTCTTCGAGAGGGAGCGGAGAGAGAGGCGGGTCCGGGAACAGCAAGCGCAGATAAGGAGCGCGGAGCAGAAGAGCCGGACCCGGAGGAACCCCCGTGCAGCCCACGGTCCCCGTGCCACCGGGACTGTAATTAAATTCCAACTGCAGCACGGTTGGGGTTTCATCAGGGATCATCACACCCCCGGCGACGTCTTTGTCACCCGCAGAGACGTAGAAAGCCATCTGCCGGAGGGACACAGAGGTCGTGACCTGTACGTAGGGGACGAGGTCACCTTCACCCGGCACAAGTGTGCCAAAGGACCCTACGCCCTCCATGTGCATCGCCTGACGGAGGAGGAGCTGCGGTGTGAGGAGGAGCAAGAGGACCCGGACGGGTCTGAAACTGAAACCAACCAACAAGAAAGAGCAGGAGGACGCCGTCGTTGAAGTACGGTAGAGAGAGACTGTACATAGTTACCCGTCAGGGTATAAGAACTGTTCTAGTTAAAATATAGTCCCCGTTGGGACCAGCCAATTGAACTGAAACCCGTGTGTCCCTATTCCCACTGACCGAGGACTGAGAGCGGTCATTCCTCCCTAATACCTGGCCGAGGACTGAGAGCGGCCATATTTCCCTTGTATATAGTTGCGCTTCCTAAAGCGCCCCCTACCGGTTTTATAGGAAACTGTTTTCTTCAAGAGACTGTAGCACTTTACCCGGTCACAAGTTGCACCGTGACCGGAGGAACCAGAAACAAGAATGTTATTTATGAAAAGTTTTTATATGAAGAGTTTATTGCTGATATATATATATATGATGTTTTCTATGTTTATGTTTATGAAAAAAAAAAAAATTGTATGTTTTGGATGTTTATATCTTACAGCCCGAGGACGTGCTGTGATTTACCAGGGGGGAATGTAGCACCCTGAGGATTCGGCTGCTACAGGGGTATTGCACCTCAACCCAGAGGTGTGATATTCCACTCCCGGGTAAGGATGGAGTGTGGAACTGAGCTAGTAGGCTGCATGCACTACACACATCCCATTTCCGGGGAACAGACCGATGGTACTCCCACTAGAGAAATGTGCAGGTACGACAGTGTCTGTTCCTGGCTGGAGTGGGAGGGGGGTGGAACATCCCAGTAGTGTAGGGGCAGATAGGGGGAGCAGCCTGGGTAAAGCTAGGAGCTCATTGGGTGCTGGTCACCTGAGCTCACACATAGAGGGAGTATATAAGGTGGGCACCATCTTAGATCAGGGTCAGTCAGTCAGCCTGTGAGTCAGTCAGACAGTCTGTCTGAGAACCTGAGAAGCAGAGCAGAGGAGAAGAGAGAGAGACCCAGAGGCGCAGAGGGGACCCCAAGAGCCCATAAGAGAGCTAATAGGGTGAAGGGTCGGCAACAGGGTACCGGATCCCAAGCTGGCAGAGGCTACAGCACACCTTAGCCAGGAACCGGAGGTCGTGGGCAGGATCTGCCACGATCACCCACTAAATCCACCCGGAAGGCAGACCAAGAATAGGGTCAGGGAGCCCAGAGGAGGCTTGACCAACAAGAGGCCCGAGGGAGCCGGACTTAGGTGGATCCCTGGTGGGAACGGCCAGAAGAAGGGAGAGACAGAAAGGAGCTCAGGACCACACTCCGGAGTTGCCTGGGAGTTGACCGAGTCCAGGACCTGGTGGACGCAGCACGGCTTGGGTGGTCACTGCTGTACACAGTGACCCGAGCAACACCAGTAAGTAAAACCCTGGAACTGCATTTTATGCCTCTGAGTCTCCTTGCTGCACCTTCACAACCACCATCCTCCACGGCTGACCCCCTGAGGCTATACCCCTCCCGTTGGGGGTTATACTACCTAAGCTGCACACATATCACCAGCCTCAGTGGACCCTGCTGCAGCGGCGGCCTTTTGACCGCAAATCAACGGGTGGCGTAGTCGACACAAAAGAACATCTAGTAACATCATAAGGACTGCCACACACTGAGTTTGACACCCTGGGCACGGACCGGGTCACCGCCACTCGGAGACTACAACCCCCATCTGATCCGGCTCCGGGTATCCCTAACAACACTGGCCCAGGGGGCGCGTCATATACAGTGTGTGTGTGGTGTGTAAGGCGTATACAGTGTGTGTGGTGGTGCGTACGGCGTATACAGTGTATGTGGTATGTACAGCGTATACAGTGTGTGTGTGTGTGGTGCGTACGGTGTATACAGTGTGTGTGTGTGGTGCGTACGGCGTATACAGTGTATGTGGTATGTACAGCGTATACAGTGTGTGTGTGTGTGTGGTGCGTACGGTGTATACAGTGTGTGTGGTGGTGCGTACGGCGTATACAGTGTATGTGGTATGTACAGCGTATACAGTGTGTGTGTGTGTGTGGTGCGTACGGTGTATACAGTGTGTGTGTGTGGTGTGCACGGCTTATACAGAGTGTGTGTGTGTGGTGTACGGCGTATACAGTGTATGTGGTGTGTACGGCGTATACAGTGTGTGTGTGTGTGGTGTGTACGGCGTATACAGTGTGTGTGGTGTGTGCGGCGTATACAGTGTATGTGGTATGTACAGCGTATACAGTGTGTGTGTGGTGCGCACGCCGTATACAGTGTGTGTGTGTGTGGTGTGTACGGCGTATACAGTGTATGTGGTGCGTACGCCGTATTCAGTGTGTGTGTGTGTTGCGTATGGAGTATAAAGTGTGTGTGTGTGTGTGGTGTGCGTACAGCGTATACAGTGTATGTGTGGTGCGTACGCCGTATACAGTGTGTGTGGTGCGTACGGCGTATACAGTGTGTGTGGTGCGTACGCCGTATACAGTGTGTGTGTGTGTTGCATGCGGCTTATACAGTGTGTGTGGTGCGTACGCCGTATACAGTGTGTGTGTGTGTGTGTGTGTGTGTGTAAGTAAATTAACCTTAAAGAGTAAATCAACTTTTGGGATGTTTTTAATGTGATTTAGGGTCATTAATTCTGAGCAGATTTGTGGGGACCCCAATCCTTTGCTCCTTTGCTTAAAAGACCTCCTAGAAGAGCGCAGCTCAGTAGATAGGAGAGTACACTGAGCAGAGCAAATGCAGCAGAAAGTCACAGTCATGTCTCCTCACCTCATCACTTCTAAGAGATCTTCTGAGTGATCAGGGTCTCAGATTCGCACTAATCTGCTCAAAATTATAGGACCTAAATCATGTAATATATATCCCAAAATGTAAGTTACTTTTTAAACGTTTAATAGTTCCACTGCTTGCATCTAATCAGTACATTGGTTCCTATATGGTCCACAGTCTGATGATGACTGGTAACAACTCCCAGTATCTCCTTACCATTGCTAAGGACATACTGGGAGTTGTAGTTAAGTCCTCCATTCTCTGGAATTCCTATTGTTAGCAATGCCCTTCCTCCACCAATTGCAAATACAAAGGATCCATCCATGGGGTGAGATCTTGGGAATAATTGAATCGTACCTACATTTAAAAAAAAAATAAATCTCCTATTCTTAATAATTACCGTATTTTTCGGACTATAAGATGCACTTTTTTCCTCCAAAATTTTGGAGGAAAGTGGGGGGTGCGTCTTATAGTCCGAATACTATATTATTGTATGGCCGCATGGTGGTGGGTGTGGGGGAGCCACAGGGGTGGATTAAGAGTAGCAAGTGCCCCGGGCAGTTTAGAAGGCACGGCCCTTCTCCTCCCCCCCACACACACACATACACACATACCTGTATGTATGACATGTCACATGATCCCCTGTGATAGATCATGTGATAGTTCACGTGAAATTAATTTGGCACAATATTAATTATAATAATTTTTTTTAGGCTGTGTGCCCACTACGCGTTTTTTAAGCTTTTCCACAGCGGCAATTCCGCTGCAGAAACGCTTAAAAAACGCTTGGTAGAAGGCCTGCCATGTTCCCCAATGATAATCCGCATGTGCTGTGCACATGCTGTGGAAATTTCCGCTGCGGATTATCATTGCGGAAAAATCCGCAGCAATAACAATTATTTTGCGGAAGCGTGGCGCTTTCGCCGCCATTGACTTGCATTGGAACACATGGAATCCGCATCACTGCATCTGTACATGCAGATTCCATGCGTTTCAATGTGCGGATGGTACCCGGGTTTGGAGAA
This sequence comes from Phyllobates terribilis, assembly GCF_046119375.1. Lineage (NCBI taxonomy): Eukaryota > Metazoa > Chordata > Amphibia > Anura > Dendrobatidae > Phyllobates > Phyllobates terribilis. The sequence continues at coordinate 1,175,182 of NW_027363258.1, forward strand.
GAGGAGACTCTCCTCCGGTCCCGGGTACCATAGAACCTGTAAAAAAAGAATAAAATAAAAAATAAATATTATACTTACCTTCTGATGGCCCCCGGTGTCTTTATCCGATGCGTCCTGGCTTGCCAGCAGCTCGCGATGGTCTGAAAAGGACCTGGCGTGATGTCATTTAGTCATGTGACGGGTCACGCGACCGCTGACGTCGACAGGCCATCAGAAGGTAAGTATATATTTATTTTTTACCATTCTTTTACGGTCACACTATATACAGTTATATGAAAAAGTTTGGGCACCCCTATTAATCTTAAGCTTAATGTTTTATAAAAATTGGTGTTTTTGCAACAGCTATTTCAGTTTGATATATGTAATAACTGTTGGACACAGTAATGTTTCTGCCTTGAAATGAGGTTTATTGTACTAACAGAAAATGTGCAATCTGCATTGAAACAAAATTTGACAGGTGCATAAGTATGGGCACCCTTATCATTTTCTTGTTTTAAATACGCCTACCTACTTTTTACTGACTTACTAAAGCACTTTTTTTGGTTTTGTCACCTCATTGAGCTTTGAACTTCAGAGCCAGGTGTATGCAATCATGAGAAAAGCTACTTAAAGTGGCCACTTGCAAGTTGTTCTCCTGTTTGAATCTCCTCTGAAGAGTGGCATCATGGGCTCCTTAAAACAACTGTCAAATGACCTGAAAACAAAGATTATTCAACATAGTTGTTCAGGGGAAGGATACAAAAAGCTGTCTCAGAGATTTAACCTGTCAGTTTCCACTGTGAGGAACATAGTAAGGAAATGGAAGAACACAGGGACAGTTCTTGTTAAGGCCAGAAGTGGCAGGCCAAGAAAAACATCAGAAAGGCAGAGAAGAAGAATGGTGAGATCAATCAAGGACAATCCTCAGACCACCCCCAGAGAGCTGCAGCATCAACTTGCTACAGATGGTGTCACTGTGCATCGGTCAACTATACAACGCACTTTGCACAAGGAGAAGCTGTATGGGAGAGTGATGCGAAAGAAGCCGTTTCTGCAAGCACGCCACAAACAGAGTCGGCTGAGGTATGCAAAAGCACATTTGGAGAAGCCAATTTCTTTTTGGAAGAAGGTCCTGTGGACTGATGAAACCAAGATTGAGTTGTTTGGTCATACAAAATGGCATTATGCATGGCGGCAAAAAAACACAGCATTCCAAGAAAAACACATGCTACCCACAGTAAAATTTGGTGGAGGTTCCATCATGCTTTGGGGCTGTGTGGCCAATGCCGGCACTGGGAATCTTGTTAAAGTTGAGGGACGCATGGATTCCACTCAGTATCAGCAGATTCTTGACAATAAAGTTCAAGAATCAGTGACAAAGTTGAAGTTACGCAGGGGATGGATCTTTCAGCAAGACAATGATCCAAAACACCGCTCCAAATCTACTCAGGCATTCATGCAGAGGAACAATTACAATGTTCTGGAATGGCCATCCCAGTCCCCAGACCTGAATATCATTGACCATCTGTGGGATCATTTGAAGAGGGCTGTCCATGCTCGGCGACCATCAAACTTAACTGAACTGGAATTGTTTTGTAAAGAGGAATGGTCAAAAATACCTTCATCCAGGATCCAGGAAATCATTAAAAGCTACAGGAAGCGACTAGAGGCTGTTACTTTTGCAATAGGAGGATCTTCTAAATATTAATGTCACTTTTCTGGTGAGGTGCCCATACTTATGCACCTGTCAAATTTTGTTTGACTGCAGATTGCACATTTTCTGTTAGTACAATAAACCTCATTTCAAGGCAGAAACATTACTGTGTCCAACAGTTATTACATATATCAAACTGAAACAGCTGTTGCAAAAACACCAATTTTTATAAAACATTAAGCTTAAGATTAAAAGGGGTGCCCAAACTTTTTCATATAACTGTAAATCCATGCCGGTTGCATGGATTTATATAGTGTGACCAAGTTGTCAAGTACTTTCCAAGTGATGCTAAAATCGCTTGGAAAGCGCTTGTCAACCCGCATGCGGAAATGCATGTGAAGAACGCTTCACATCCGCATGTCCCTGGCAGGTAATTTTATGACTCAATATTGAGCACACGTAACCATCTATACACAGCAGGAGGCCGCACTGCGCCATCTATACACAGCGGGAGGCCGCACGTAGCCATCTTTACACAGCAGGAGGCCGCACGTAGCCATCTATACACAGCGGGAGGCCACACGTAGCCATCTATACACGGCGGGAGGCCGCACGTAGCCATCTATACACAGCGGGAGGCCACACGTAGCCATCTATACACAGCGGGAGGCCACACGTAGCCATCTATACAAAGCGGGAGGCCGCACGTAGCTATCTATACATAGCAGGGAGCCGCACGGTGCCAACTATACACAGTGGGAGGCCGCATGTAGCCATCTATACACAGCGGGAGGCCGCACGCAGCCATCTATACACAGCGGGAGGCCGCACGTAGCTATCTATACACAGCAGGGAGCCGCACGGTGCCATCTATACACAGCAGGAGGCCGCACGGTGCCATCTATACACAGCAGGAGGCCGCACGGTGCCATCTATACACAGCAGGAGGCCACACGGTGCCATCTATACACAGCAGGAGGCCGCACGGTGCCATCTATACACAGCAGGGAGCCGCACGGTGCCATCTATACACAGCGGGAGGCTGCACGGTGCCATCTATACACAGCGGGAGGCCGCACTGCGCCATCTATACACAGCGTGAGGCAGCACGGAGCCATCTATACACAGCGTGAGGCAGCACGGAGCCATCTATACACGGCAGGAAGCCGCATGTAGCCATCTATACACAGTGGGAGGCCGCACGGTGCCATCTATACACAGCGGGAGGCCGCACGGTGCCATCTATACACAGCGGGAGGCCGCACGGTGCCATCTATACACAGCGGGAGGCCGCACGTAGCCATCTATACACAGCGTGAGGCAGCACGGAGCCACCTATACACAGCGGGAGGCCGCACGGCGCCCCCCCCAGAGACAGCAGGAGGCCACGCAGCGCCATCTATACTCAGCAGGAGGTCGCACGCAGTCACGCACACACACAAACATATACAGACATATACATACACGCATAAACACATTTGAAACACAAAAATACATATAAACCGACATCACACAATGATATCTGCCTGCACACACATACATACATACACATACACACAGACAGACTCACACACACACACACAGACACACAGTCACACACTCACCATCCCCCGGCTCGGCTCCAGTCTTCCTGGCTCCTGCTCCTCTCCGGTGGTAAGTAGCAGTGCAGGCCGGGCGCGCACTGCGTGACGTCACAGCTAGGAGACACGGCCGCGCACAGGGCCGTGTCTCCTAGCAGTGACGCGGCCGGGCCAGCAGAGGGAAGTTAACTGTTGCAGTGCTGGCCCGGCCGAAGAAGAAGCAGCGGCTGTGCACCGCTGCTGGGGGAGTGGTCCGGGGCCCCTCCCCTGCCACTGTCTGCCGGTATGTGCCGCGGTGCTGCACATATAATGAGGGCAATCCGGCCATAGAGACCCGAGGCCCCGGGCGGTAGCCCGGATTGCCCTCATTATAATCCACCTATGGGGAGCCGCAGCGGGGGATCAGCGGGGCACAGGATTTTACAAATCGCAGAAAACCCATTTGATGTTAATTGTTTGGGCTTTTCTCATGCGCCGAGCATCACTCACGAGGAAAACAAGCTTCAAAGAACAAATGAGAGGAGACAGTCCATGCATTATGTGTCACGGTGGCGTGTCATTACCAACCCCCTTGCTGCAGCGCTCCCTAAATTCCCCACAATGTAGAAAAACCTTGTCCACACGTCATGGCTCTGAGCTGACTAGTCCTGGAGGATCGGGAGGTTCCTTCCTTACATCTCTCCTCAATTATCTCGACTTCTGTAAAATAGGCCGAGTCTAATGGGACGAAAAATGCGGCTGCAGAATAAAGGTTCTCTGGCATTTATCTACTCTGTGATCACCGTTCCTAATCCAATCATGGAGGCGTTCCTGGCTGTTACAAGGAATTAGTAGGATTACTAAAGTGTGACAGGCGAGGGTACAGCGCCTGTGCCTGTCATGGATTCTCAATAGAGGTGGCTGGGAATGGTCTCTCTCCACTGAAATGATCGGGAGGTGCACATACTTCCCACAAGAAAGCACTTGAATTGTCAAGGTCAATCTATTCTATAGCTGTAACTTTAGCCTTAAAGGAATTGATACAGTGGGTTACATCTGGTGCCTGGGGGACAGTGTTTGGTATACTCTGTGTCCCTCTGAAGAAGCTAAAAAAGTGAAACGCGTGTTTAGGAGAGTGGCAGGCACATAATGGGTAAGGATCTCCTCATTACTGGTACTCAGGCGCAAAATACGTAGAATTTACACTACACTAGGGATGAGCGAACCCCGTGGATGTTCGGTTTCGACCAAACTTTAGTCCAAAGTTTGGTTCGGGTACCAGAACTTGAACCCGAACCCCATAGAAGTCAATGGAGACACAAACTTTGATGCTGTAAAATGGTCGTAGTAAGGGCTAGGAGGTCTCTCACTCTTAAACGGACTTGTCAGTGTTCGGAGTTCAGCTCATCTCTACACAACACTCGTTATACTGTTGTACTAATACATTACACGTCTAGTCCCTGTGATTGACTATATATTCATTGTTGAGGACGCTCTTGCAGATGGGTCTAATCTCTGATGTCACGCCATCTGGAGGCTGAATCTTGAACTAAGTGCTCTTGTAATACAGGTTTTAATATTACGCTAATAAAATATATACTGTATACTGTACAATAGCTTTCCGACCCCGTTACACAGTTTTTGAGCACTTGAGCTGAAGTTGTTAAAGCTCAATTGGTGTTTTGCATAGTCTGAGGGGGCTATAGGTGTAATTCAGCTGAGATTTTGACTTCGATGCGTGTTGCAGTTACATTGGCATAATACTCTGTTCCATGTACAATATTATGTAGAACAGAGTTTTGATTCTAAATGGACTGTAGATAAAACAGTATGTCCTGGAACAGTACCAATACACATGCTCTGTAACTTGCCATCCACTCTTTTGGAGTGGACGATTGCTCTTTATCAGCATTCTGTCAGCACTATAGGTCCTGGGACATCCCTTCTCTCATTACTCAGCACGTATTGCTTCCGCCATTGCTTAATGAGATGCCTGCAATTAACTGAAAGACTGAATCTCTGTTAAGCCTGCATATACAGTTTGACAGGCAGGAGCAGAGAGACGAAGGCCAAGCCCCACTTCCGGTAATCCATATAGGGGGGTTTCTGCTGCTAGAGACAAATTACACTTAGACAGAAGGGAGACCCTACCGGCTGACACTTTTAGGTTATCTAACCCCTGAAAAGTAACTCCAACTTAATTGAACTTTATAAAGGGATTTTGCACATTATCTATTGAATGAGATCAAGTACAGGGACCATTTAATTTGTATTAGGGTTCAACTCACCTGCAAACACCATGGGTTTCGCAGGCTTAAAGCCGGGCAGAGCCACTGGCTGCTTCAGTAAATGCAGAGTGTCTCCTATTTGTGCTTCCTGTGCGTCCTTCATCCCAGCCATTAGATAACCTACTTGCCCAGCATATCTAGGAAACAATGAGAGTAATATATATTCACAATTAGTGCAGATTCATCAAATTCTACATTGAATATCAGGTACAAATCAGCCATAAAAGAAGGTAGCAACGGCTCTGAGACCCAGCACTGCATGAGTTCACTACAGCTATATACAGCTGGCACTAGAGGGCGCTCACTGGAGACAGACTTCTACTGCTGCGGGTGGGTCCAATACTAGCTGTACATAATCACATGTCAACAGCTCCCCCTGGTGGTGGCTGCATGCAGCAAAAATAGTATTTCATCTAGTTACATTCATTTAAGTCAGAAATGCTGTGACATTAGTCAGCACTGAATTTTGGATGTAAAACTATTTTGGATCTATCAACATATATGTTATAACTTCCCAGAGCCTAAATACCACATCAGAGAGCTCTGCTAATCGCACTGTAACCAGCTGAGAACCATCATACGGCCACAACAGATTTGTATTGAATGGCAATAAAAACACAAAATTGTATTTTAATTTGCAGAACTTTCCATAACACAATATTGGCATTTTATTTGCTTTAATAACAGAATCCCCTTTCAGCTCTGCTCTCTCCTGGGCATCAAACACACATGTATATTCATAGAAAGCAGCACCGACAGGAGCATCACTACTGGACGCAGGATTAGAGCGCCATCTAGTGGCACTATAAGAATATTCCTAGCGTGCTAAAATGTCGCTCTATTATATCCTGCACAGGGTCGTACACAATTTTAAATGCTTTGGATATCGGAAAAAATTGCTTTAAAAAAATGATGGAAAAACCCTTTTAAAAAGACACAGAAAGCAATAAGGAAAAAGAAGAAACAAAAGAAGTGGTGCTGAGATGGGCCGGCTGCAGTTTATGCAGATCCTTGGGTGACAAAGTGCATGTGGGATAATCTTCACTTTTACAATTTGTTTTTTATCCTTGCCTTCTAAAAGCTATAAAACTTTTTTTTCCCAGTAGATTCGTTGTATCTGGGCTTTTTTCCCAGTAGATTCGTTGTATCTGGGCTTTTTTCCCAGTAGATTCGTTGTATCTGGGCTTTTTTCCCAGTAGATTCGTTGTATCTGGGCTTTTTTCCCAGTAGATTCGTTGTATCTGGGCTTTTTTTCCAGTAGATTCGTTGTATCTGGGCTTTTTTCCCAGTAGATTCGTTGTATCTGGGCTTTTTTCCCAGTAGATTCGTTGTATCTGGGCTTTTTTCCCAGTAGATTCGTTGTATCTGGGCTTTTTTCCCAGTAGATTCGTTGTATCTGGGCTTTTTTCCCAGTAGATTCGTTGTATCTGGGCTTTTTTCCCAGTAGATTCGTTGTATCTGGGCTTTTTTTCCAGTAGATTCGTTGTATCTGGGCTTTTTTTCCAGTAGATTCGTTGTATCTGGGCTTTTTTCCCAGTAGATTCGTTGTATCTGGGCTTTTTTTCCAGTAGATTCGTTGTATCTGGGCTTTTTTCCCAGTAGATTCGTTGTATCTGGGCTTTTTTCCCAGTAGATTCGTTGTATCTGGGCTTTTTTTCCAGTAGATTCGTTGTATCTGGGCTTTTTTTCCCAGTAGATTCGTTGTATCTGGGCTTTTTTTCCCAGTAGATTCGTTGTATCTGGGCTTTTTTTCCCAGTAGATTCGTTGTATCTGGGCTTTTTTTTCCAGTAGATTCGTTGTATCTGGGCTTTTTTTTCCAGTAGATTCGTTGTATCTGGGCTTTTTTTTCCAGTAGATTCGTTGTATCTGGGCTTTTTTCCCAGTAGATTCGTTGTATCTGGGCTTTTTTCCCAGTATATTCGTTGTATCTGGGCTTTTTTTCCCAGTAGATTCGTTGTATCTGGGCTTTTTTTCCCAGTAGAGTCATTGTATCTGGGCTTTTTTTCCCAGTAGAGTCATTGTATCTGGGCTTTTTTCCAGTAGATTCGTTGTATCTGGGCTTTTTTCCCAGTAGATTCGTTGTATCTGGGCTTTTTTCCCAGTAGATTCGTTGTATCTGGGCTTTTTTCCCAGTAGATTCGTTGTATCTGGGCTTTTTTCCCAGTAGATTCGTTGTATCTGGGCTTTTTTCCCAGTAGATTCGTTGTATCTGGGCTTTTTTCCCAGTAGATTCGTTGTATCTGGGCTTTTTTTCCAGTAGATTCGTTGTATCTGAGCTTTTTTTCCAGTAGATTCGTTGTATCTGAGCTTTTTTTCCAGTAGATTCGTTGTATCTGGGCTTTTTTTCCAGTAGATTCGTTGTATCTGGGCTTTTTTTCCAGTAGATTCGTTGTATCTGGGCTTTTTTTCCCAGTAGATTCGTTGTATCTGGGCTTTTTTTCCCAGTAGATTCGCTGTATCTGGGCTTTTTTCCCAGTAGATTCGTTGTATCTGGGCTTTTTTCCCAGTAGATTCGTTGTATCTGGGCTTTTTTCCCAGTAGATTTGTTGTATCTGGGCTTTTTTCCCAGTAGATTCGTTGTATCTGGGCTTTTTTCCCAGTAGATTCGTTGTATCTGGGCTTTTTTTCCAGTAGATTCGTTGTATCTGGGCTTTTTTTCCCAGTAGATTCGTTGTATCTGGGCTTTTTTCCAGTAGATTCGTTGTATCTGGGCTTTTTTCCCAGTAGATTCGTTGTATCTGGGCTTTTTTTCCCAGTAGATTCGTTGTATCTGGGCTTTTTTTCAGTAGATTCGTTGTATCTGGGCTTTTTTCCAGTAGATTTGTTGTATCTGGGCTTTTTTTCCAGTAGATTCGTTGTATCTGGGCTTTTTTTCCAGTAGATTCGTTGTATTTGGGCTTTTTTCCCAGTAGATTCGTTGTATCTGGGCTTTTTTTCCAGTAGATTCGTTGTATCTGGGCTTTTTTTTTCCAGTAGATTCGTTGTATCTGGGCTTTTTTTGCAGTTAGAGCTGTAGTTTTTATAAATATTTTCTGATCTCTTTTTATTACTTTTCTTGGTGAGGCAAAGTGAACAAAATAAACTCCAGAGATTCTGCTGTTTCATCTTTTTTTTCTTTTTCATTCCATCATCCACTCGATAGGATTTCTAGAAGATATTTTTTTTAGTTTTAACACGAACAGATGTGGTGAAGCCAAAAATGATGTAACGGGAGAATTTAACTTTGCAGGCTCAGGTCCCCGAAAACATCCAATGGCTTTACCGCTACAGTGTAGAGTAAAATGACCAATCTGATATTAATCCCAGTTATGGGACGGGCTTCATAGTTGTACAATCATGGAAGACATGGAGGCCTTCAGTAGGATCCTTGGCTGTCAAGACAATGCCATTGCCACATAACACTCATATGATTGATGACATGACATGGCTTTATAACTGATGGGGGGCTGTACCCCTTCAAGCCCCACTGATTCTCAGAAAGAGGGGGATGCTGTCTTTGCCTGCACAGCGGCACTCTAAGGCTGTGTGCCCACGATGCAGAAATGCTCCGGTTTTTTCCTGAACGTTTCTGTATCTCCCTGGCATGCGGATTTTACATGCGTTTTTTTCAGCCAGGGACAAGCGTTTGTCACGCGTTTTGCACATGTGATTTCGCATGCGGGTTGTCAAGCGCTTTCCAGGCGATTTTAGCATCACTTGGAAAAGTGCTTGACAACTTGGTCACACTATATAAATCCATGCAACCGGATTAGCAGGATCCCCCAACAATTTCTTAAGCAATGAGAAAATGCAGTCCCTAATGATGTCCTCTGACAATAAGCGGATCACGGACAGCAGATGCATTGGGTTCTGCATTTCTTGGAGAATGGGATGGGGCAGCTTCTGTCTTCTCAGTGATACAATCAGGAAGGAGATGCAGCGTGAGACAATCCCTGTCTACATCTTTGATCTGATCATCAATACAGAGGGCTGATTGGTGAAGACAGAGGGAAAGGCTAATAAAATTATTAAAAAAAAACAACTTAGTTTTTTGGCTGGCGCTTCCTCTGGGGTCAGTATGCCAACCTCATTGACTTCATAGCACTTGCCAGAGTGGGCAGACACGATTTTATTGCCTTTACACACGTCACCTCCACACAGGGCGATGCTGCTACGACGCCTCTGTAGTGATCAAACGTGGAGTCAAACAGCAGGGCTTTAAGAGGGCTGCCCTTTTCAATCTTGGGACTAAAACACAAAAATAAGACATCCTGTTAAGGGGGATAAAGGTAAGTAACAGCGTTCAGTCCAGAGTGATGAATTCCAAAAGATAAAGTTTATTCCGCCATCACATAACGTTTCGACCTGTTATAGGTCTTTATCAAGTATATACAAAGACATACAGGGATACTGATCCCCTTTAAGGAAAATCAGTGGCCAGAACCCTTTAAATTCCCCTTAAATGGTCCAAAACTGAAACAGTGGGAACAATATAATCCACTTAGGGTTCAAACTTACAGTCAAGGGTTTGATAAAATTATCTACACCCTTGTGTCTCCAGAAAGCATAGCGTACGTTCACGTGCTGAAAATGCCGACCAGTGCTGGAGTGAGCAGAGGTCCGCAGCTTGTGACACTCCTGCTGTAGTGAAACTACAGGTCCCAGCAGGCTGACGGTCTCTCATCAAGTTATGCTGGGAGCCGCAGTTTCACAAATAGTGCTAGAGGATCCATGTCAGAAATATGAGGCTGCCACTAGGGTTTCTCCCACAAATATGTAATCGGACGTGGAGCAGATCTGCACGTGGATGAGCCATATTCTCTATCTGTGAACATACTACTCCTTCACTCAGATTCTAAGTGGTTCTGCAGCGCATCTGTGCAGAGCAAGCTGTCAATCAAAATCCGGGCCGGGTTTACAGCCGTCGCCCCTGATATAGCGAGCGGTGCTGTGATCCAAGACTGTAGCCGCTCCGTGCACAACGATGAGTGAAGGCCGGCGGCTGCAGGGAGGAAAGAAGTTAATTTTCTCCCGGTACCTACACTATCAATAAGGCGGTCGGGCAGCATTGTAACAATATTTATCTGCAGATTAACCCTATACCTGCAGGTACATAGCATTTTCCAAGGTGACAGGTTCCCTTTAATAAAGAGAAGATGGATAGAGCCGCATTAGTCCGTACTCACGGTGGAAGCCTCCTGACAACTTCTTGAAGAACACTTTCCACATTTGTTCCAAGCTTCCCCGACATCTAATAGAAATAAACAGAGAAATGAATTTCTTAATACAGTTTAGAACGCGGCTACAAGGAATCAGAAGAAATGAAACCTGTTTGAAGCTGAAAAGCAATCAAGCCCCTCCGTAAGCCACACAGAACATGGCTACTTATGTCATCTGCAGGTGATTAAAGGAACCTGTCATGTTGAAATGGTATAAGATCTGTAGGGGGTGTTGTAGAGCAGAGAAGTTGATCAGACTGATAGACATATCTGTGGGAAGAGAGTCAGCAAAACTGGCATTTTATGCAGTGAAAAGTCCTGCCGTATGTACACTAGTCCAGTGGGCGGTCCTACTAAGTGATTGACAGTTCCCTGTATGACCATGCAGGCAAAGATAGCTGTTAATCACTAGTAGGACCGCCCACTGGACTCATCTGTACAAACAGCAGGATTCCACTGAATAAATTGATACAGGAAAAACATCTATCTTTGTACCGTATTAGCCAGTAGATAGAAGAGTATTTAGATTTGAGAGTCCTCAGTGGTTGATACCATCTTTTCCGTTAGCCATTAAAAGGTAACAAATTGCAAACTTTCCAGACTACTCAGGTCTCAGGTCTGCCTGATGAAGAAGCCTGAGTCGTCTGGAAAGCTTGCAATTTGTTACCATCTTTTCAGTTAGCCATTAAAGGTATCAACCACTGAGGACTCTCAAATCTAATGAATAAATTACAATTTATACTGAATCTTCCCCCACAAACCTATATATCGTTCTGCTCAGTTTCTCATAGATAAAACCTGTACATCTGAATGGGGCTTTAATGTTGTTATTACAATCACGTAAACGCAGATCACAAAATCTTTCAGATGATCATTTTGTTAACACCTAAAACCCCAATGGGTCGTTCTTAGACCTGTGTAGCTTACCAAGCCCAATTTCTAAAAGTTGTACGAGTGCTGTAAAATAGGAAGCTGCACATTTTTGCGCAAAAATGATGCGTCACAAAAGTTTTTTGCTTTTTTTTAACACAAAAATTGATGTAAATTCCTCGCTACATTGCCCCTTTTCCAGCCACATTTTGTAGAAAAAAATAAAAAGACAAGGTACAGACAGCGGAGTTAAATTTGCCTACAGGAATGATTTTGATCTGGAGCGCATCGTACCCGGATACAGTCACTAGCGGGAACGTCAAACATCTTCTCAATTTGTTTCTCCACCCTTTCCGGATCTGCATTCTTCATTCTAAAAGCAAAAGTATAAATACTAATTATTTATCAAAGCTGGACAACATCTAGAAACCATATAATAAAACTGGCTTAAAATATAGTGTGAACAAGAGTTTAGGGAGAGATGTACAACTGGCACTGGCCTATAAAAGGGATTGTGTAATCGTACAAAACTAGCAAAAATGTAAAGTGCCCGGAAAACAAGGAACGTGCAATTTACCTCTTAGTAAAATCCTATGCTTTCTCAAGAACAGAGGAATTTTAATTTCATATTTTTTTTAATCAAAATCATTTTTATTGAAAAACTCCAACTACAAATATTCCATCTTTCAAATAACATACATGACATAGTAATTCCATAGTAAAAATATGAACAAAGTATCTGAACTTCAATTCCCATAACCCACCCTAAACCCAAATCCCAACACTCCAGAGAGAACCATTTTCAGAGCAGTTCTAGAATAACGGACTATAGCATTCGTAGAAGGGGAAGAAGATAAAAAAGTGACTAACAAAGGGGTAGCAGCGTTTTAATGTTATCATTTACTGCTTGATGCCTGAGCCGGGGAGTGCACGCTGAAAACTGTTGCAGGCTGCTGTAATCACAGGACACAAGCAAACAGCATGGCATTTCCTATCAGCAGGGAGGAAGTAAAGGGCGACAGCAATGAAAGTCTCCTCCTACTCCGCTCCATATTGAAATGAATAGTGTGCATCCTACAAATGAGATGCATACAGCAAACAATTGATTTTCCATACATAGGTTTTGAGTTGACCACTGGATATACACATGTGTATCACTAATTACCAGAACTGGAAATCGAAAAAAACGACGAGCAAGTTTGGGGTGAATCCAGCCTTCATTACTGCACAGCCGCTCAGAGGGATCGGTACTAGGAACAGCAGGAGTGCCGGCGATGTTCACAGATTTACCTGCTGCGGGACTGAAGGAGTCTGATCGTGCTCGGCTCGAAGCTTTTTACCTGGTTTACGATAGGAATAATTGAAAGCTGTGCTTCAAAGGCGAGGAAGAAGTTTGCCACCATTTGCGTTTGAATACCCTTAAGGGGGGAAAAAAAATATATACATATATACAAATACTGAAACATATAAATGCATTAGAACATCAAACCCGGTGAACCGGTAAATGACTTGTCCTCCAGGGATACAGGCTACTGTCATTCAGTAATTATTGAATAGGAATTTTACATTTTATGTGATCACCACGCTAGAATGTAAATGATGAAAACACAACACAACTCCTCACCATATGAAGATATTTTGTGTTTTATAGAACAGGATTTCTGTGGAATAACAAGACTGATTTACTATGTATGCACCATAGCCTTCATTTGATGTCACTTACTGTCACCTGTCACCTTGCCCCAACTCTGCAATCCCCAATATCAGTCCATGACCTCAATGGGGTCACTATAAAATTCTAAAGAGGACTGGTCATGTCTCTATTAGAAAATAGACACACTTAGGATAGAAACAATATGAACATATACACTGCTATAAGTAAGTAAAAAGCAATAGTGAATATATATAATATAGGGTACTTAGTAAACATGGTTTTTGATTTAAAAAAAGCCATCCCACCAGCGCCAAGGTGTACCCAGTCAGTTATGTGAACTATATAATAAAATACACTTTAGTACAATATTAGTATCTTGTCCCTTTAAATCTGCAGCTACTTCTGTCACCATGGTAACTGCATTCAAACTCAGCCAATAGGATTGCTCGGTTTGAATTTGGAAAAAAAAAAAAAAGTTCTATATCGTCAGTTTGTTCCATCTCATCTGAGTGTGAAGACAGACACCTGCGATCAGCGAGATTATAGGTATAAGACGTGATATAATATAACGGACGGAGCCACATCCCATCACACGCACTCAGCGACCACAACTGACAGAAATCAGCACATTTACCAGACAATAAGTTATTATTCCCCAACACATGATACGCTGAGACACCAGTGGGGGGCGCCGCACTCGTTACATCTCCCATCTGGATGGATCCAGCGACGAGATCCTGATATTTATCCCCAGCTCCGCTCCTCCATAGGGAATGGTCCAGATGCACGCAGAACGGACCGAAGTGTAATACTGCTAGAACTCTGCATGATATCATATCCTCCATATATACCACATAATAAAGAGGTGCTCCCACTGGGAGAGGTCATCACCTATCCAGAGATCAGTGATAACTTGTTCCAACTAGACATCCCCTTTAATGGAAGAGATCACATCTCTAACAGCCAATCCTATTCATTCCCAATCTTCCCTGTGCCCAGTAATGCCCCTGGGTATATCGCCAATATGAGCCAATCACCAAACCCTCTGCTGACTGTTCCCCATGTTTTATAGATTTTGGGTACGTTTCTACAAGAGAAGATCTCAGCGGCCTCCATGGGGATGGGTTACTCTGCCAGCGATGGAGCAGGTAGTATCCACCAGCCTGTGATATCTCACCTTCCTCCATATTCTGCTGTTACATGCGTTTCTTCAGCTTTACCCCTTCCCAACAGAACCAATTGATGTTTTTTCTGTTTTTTCCTTCGCTTTTTCCAAGGGCTATAACTTTTTCATGTCTGTCCACATAGTGTGAGGTCTTGTTATTTTGTAGGATGAGCGGTACTTATAAATTACACCATTCATTTACCACATAGTACTAGAAAACGGGAAAAACATTCCAAGTGCAGTAAATGTGCGAAAAAAAAAGCCTGACCTTGTTTTTCTGGGAAGGGTTTTAACGGCGCACATAGTGTGGTAAAAATGACCTGGTAATAGGATCCTACTCCTCAGTGTGATTACAGCAAGACCAAACTTCTCCAAGAGTTTTGCCAAAGAAAAAACTTTTTTTGATGGTGTCACCTTTTTTTCTGAGACCCATAACATATTCAGTTTTCGGGTTGATGGAGCTGTGTGGGGGCTTATTTTTTGAAGGGCAAGAGGACTTTATTGATAACATTTTGGGACACATATGACATGGTCATCGCTTCTTACAGGATTTTCTGCAGTATTGTGCCGAACGAAAAAAATGTAATTTTGGCTTTTTGAATTTTTTTCTGTGTTCACTGATCGTTTGTTTTTTATATTTGGATAGATTGTATTTCTCTGAAAGAGACCATACCACAAATGTGTATATTTTTATTATCTTTATTTTTAGTGGGAGGTGAGTTGAACGTGTGGGGTTTTAATAAATATATATATATATATATATGTTTTTCACTGTATTTGTATACATCATCTGATTGCTTGTGCTATATACAGCGATACCACAGTAATGCTCCATATAGCAAAACCACGGTCTTCTTTACAGCCCAAATGAAGCTTTATGATGACAGGCACGGAGGCTTCAGCAGACCCCCGGATGTCATAGCAGTCCATCTGCGCCCTATGATTGCGTCACAGGAGCGCCGGTGGGCGCATGGAACGATGCGTCCCAATGCCGGCGCGCTGTTAATGCTGCTGTTAGAGATTGACAGCAGCACTGAACAGGTTAACAGTGGTGGGCAGATCTTCGCTCCACTCGCAGCTCTTAGAGGCAGGTCCTGGTTGTTTGTCACAGCCATTATCTGCCATGTACGGGGAGAGCTGACTCTGCTCCATACACCCGCCACTGACTTATACCATACACGTACGGCAGATGTTGGTAAGGAGTTAAAGCGGTTGTCCTGCTTTACGGCCATTTTTTTTACTTTAATGCAAGTATTTGGGGCTAAAATTGATTTCTGTAATTTAGTTTCATTAAAAATGTTGCCTTCTGTAGCATCTGTGCTGCACTGTCTATTGCTGGCTGCAAAATTAGCTAACTGAGAATCTATCAGTGAGCTCCTTAGTCTTAAGGGAGAGTTTGTAGATCTTTCATCTGTTTTTTTTTTCCTGAGTGCATTTTAGCTGATCTATGCCCAAAGAAAACACAAAACTTGAATGTGCAGGGAAACAATAAGGCTGTAATAGCCGGTGAAAAACACTTAATGAAACCTAAATGTAAAAAATTACTTTTAGTAGTAAATACATGGACATGAGAAAATACACACTGCTCAACAAATAAAGGGAACACTTAAACAACAGAATATAACTCCAAGTAAATCAAACTTCTGTGAAATCAAACTGTCCACTTAGGAAGCAACACTGATTGACAATCAATTTCACATGCTGTTGTGCAAATGGAAGACAATAGATGGAAATTATTGGCAATTATCAAGACACACTCAATAAAGGAGTGGTTCTGCAGGTGGGGACCACAGACCACATCTCAATACCAATGCTTTCTGGCTGATGTTTTGGTCACTTTTGAATGTTGGTTGTGCTTTCACACTCGTGGTAGCATGAGACGGACTCTACAACCCACAGAATTTGCTCAGGTAGTGCAGCTCATCCAGGATGGCACATCAATGTGAGCTGTGGCAAGAAGGTTTGCTGCATCTGTCAGCGTAGTGTCCAGAGGCTGGAGGCGCTACCAGGAGACAGGCCAGTACACCAGGAGACGTGGAGGGGGGCATAGGAGGGCAACAACCCAGCAGCAGGACCCCTACCTCCGCCTTTGTGCAAGGAGGAACAGGAGGAGCACTTCCAGAGTCCTGCAAAATGACCTCCAGCAGGCCACAAATGTGCATGTGTCTGCACAAACGGTTAGAAACCGACTCCATGAGAGTGGGATGAGGGCCAGACGTCCACAGATGGGGGTTGTGCCAAATGCCAGACCTCATGTGGCTGGAGTGTGTCAGCAGTTCCTTCAAGATGAAGGCATTGAAGCTATGGACTGGCCCACCCGTTCCCCAGACCTGAATCCCATTGAGCACATCTGGGACGTCATGTCTCACTCCATCCACCAACGTCATGTTGCACCACAGACTGTCCAGGAGTTGGCGGATGCTTTAGTCCTGGTCTGGGAGGAGATCCCACAGGAGACCATCCGCAACCTCATCAGGAGCATGTCCAGGCGTTGTAGGGAGGTCATACAGGCACGTGGAGGCTACACACAATACTGAGCCTCATTTTGACTTGTTTTAAGGACATTACATCAAAGTTGGATCAGCCTGTAGTGTGTTTTTCCACTTTAATTTTGGGGGTGACTCCGAATCCAGGCCTCCATTGATTAATAAATTTGATTTCCATTGATGATTTTTGTGTGATTTTGTTGTCAACACATTCAACTTTGTACAGAACAAAGTATTCAATGAGAATATTTAATTCATTCAGATCTAGGATGTGTTATTAGGGTGTTCCCTTTATTTTTTTGAGCAGTGTATATATATATATATTATAAACAATTACTGCAGCTTTAATGCTATTTATTACGTCTCAGGAGGAGGACGGAAGAGGAAGAGGACGGAAGAGGCGGAGGACGGAAGAGATGGAGGACGGAAGAGGCGGAGGACGGAAGAGGAGGAGGACAGAAGAGGAGGAGGACGGAAAAGGAGGAGGACGGAAGAGGAGGAGGACGGAAAAGGAGGAGGACGGAAGAGGAGGAGGATGGAAGAGGAGGAGGACGGAAGAGGCAGAGGACGGAAGAGGCGGAGGATGGAAGAGGCGGAGGACAGAAGAGGCGGAGGACGGAAGAGGCAGAGGACGGAAGAGAAGGAGGACGGAAGAGGAGGAGGATGGAAGATGAGGAGGACGGAAGAGGAGGAGGACGTAAGAGGAAGAGGACGGAAGATGAGGAGGACGGAAGAGGCGGAGACAGAAAAGGCGGAGGACGGAAGAGGCGGAGGACAGAAGAGGCGGAGGACGGAAGAGGCAGAGGACAGAAGAGGAGGAGGACGGAAGAGAAGGAGGACGGAAGAGGAGGAGGACGGAAGAGGAGGAGGACGGAAGACGAGGAGGACGTAAGAGGAAGAGGACGGAAGAGGAGGAGGACGGAAGTGGAGGAGGATGGAAGAGGAGGAGGACAGAATAGGAAGAGGAGGACAGAACTGCACCTTAAGATCCCTAGGGGGAAAGGGATGGTAGTAATATAGTGGTAGTATATCCGTATTAGTGTAATATGAGTAATAATACTAGTGATAATAGTAAGAAAGTAATAAAATAACAGTAGTAATAGTAGTAGGTAGAATAGCAGTGTGATCCAGGGTCCTAGGACTGATCGCCTTTTCTCGGGGTCAAGAAGGAATTTTTCCCCTGTGACACAAATTGGCTGAAGGTGTCCTGGGGTTTTTGCCTTCTTCTGGATCAACACTGTAGGTATAGGGCAGTATTAGTAGTGATAGGAAAGAATAATAATACTGTAATAAGATAGCACAATGTAATAATAACCATATCAAATAGATTTATAAATACAAATTAAAATAACTCCAGTAGTACAATAATTAGTGTAATATTATATAACTTGTAACAACATTATTAGGTTTGATCCAGGGTCCTAGGACTGATCGCCTTTTCCCGGGGTCAAGAAGGAATTTTTCCCCTGTGACACAAATTGGCTGAAGGTGTCCTGGGGTTTTTGCCTTCTTGTGGATCAACAGCTTTAGGCATAGGGATTTTAGTAATACCATTATTAGAATCACAAGAATAATAAAAAAAAATTAGAATTACATTTTTTTAATTAGTTTTATAACAGTTACAATTAATTGCATTAATGCAATAATAATAAATAGTAAAAATGGTGGTAATAATAATAATACAAAAAACTAGTCCCAGTTAGTAAGTTAGTATAATGTTAGTGTAGGGACCCATCTGAAGAGGTCGCCTTGACGTTGGCAGATGGGCTCGCACAATTTGCTCAAAATGTGCGCTAAGAACCTCATATTTCTATGTACAGGACATCTAGCAGTAATACCATTCAGGAGATAGATATCTGTGTACACACATTTTGTTATATACTTTTGTGCAGCACACAGGGCAGGTATACAGGTACAGGGCGAGAGTGTTACAGTGATATTATAACTCGGCCTTAAGGATAAAATGCTGATAACTACAGATCCTGGAAACACATCCGAAACTAAACCTTGTAAGTGTAGCATCGGCGTCTCTGCCTCTTGCTAGGCAGAGACGCCTTCCCTCTCACCTCCCCACTCCTGGAGCGGCGTCCTCCAGCGCTTCTCTCCCCACTGCTGCCGGCGTGCGCTCCTTCCCTGGCAGTGTGCTTAGGGCGCGCGCGCGTGCTCCCCCTCTCTTAAAGGGACCGCGCGCGCCGTCCTAAGGAGTCCCCGGCCAATTTGCGGAGGACCTCCCATATATAAGGCACCTTCTCCAAAATGGAGGTGCCCGAGCAAAGTTTTTGCAAAGCATACTCACCTCTGCTTCAGCCCTAAGGTCCCGTTTCCAGCCTGACTACCAGTCCTGTCTGCCTGCGTGTCTTCCCTTCAGCCCGACAGTCTGTCTCCTGCATCTGCCAGTCTGTCTATGGGCAAGTCCACCTGCGGACCAGGAAGCACCTGCCAGTTACCTGCCTGCTACCTGCCGTACTTGCTAGCCCGCTCACCTGGGAGCGCTCACCTGCTACCCGCCTGCTAGCCTACCTGGAGGCTCCGCCGTCACTTGCCGTGACCACCTGCCTGTCAGCCAAGAGACTCTTACCTGCTCTGCCATCACTTGCCGTGACCACCTGCCTGCCAGCCAAGAGACTCTTACCCGCTCAGCCGTCACTTGCCGTGACCACCTGCCTGCCAGCCAAGAGACTCTTACCCGCTCAGCCGTCACTTGCCGTGGCCACCTGTTACCTGCCAGCTACTTGCCTCGTCTGTCTGCCGGCTCACCTAGGAGCGCCCACCAGTTACCCGCCAGGTACCCGCCTCGTCTGTCTGCCCGCTCACCTGGGAGCACCTGCCTGTTTCCTGCCAGCCTGCCTGGAGACCCGGCCGTCACTTGCTGTGACCACCTTCCTGGTAAACCTAAAGACTGCTACTTGCCCTGCTTCCTCGAACTGTGACCACCTGTCTGCTACCAGAGACTTCCGCCTGCTTGCCGTGTCCATCCGCCATACCGGTCAGTCCCAGCCATCTGACCCGTGGGAGCCACCTGCTCTCTTACAAGGTCGTCCCCAGAGTAGCACCTGGTCCCTCAGCCCGGATCCTCCCTGGTCACGGTGTCGTTTGCTGCCGTGCGACCAGGGTCGGTTTGGGTGGATACTTAGTCACGCCCCTCTGGGTCCCTCCTTGCACCTCGGCACAGAGGTTCCACCACCCAGACCCGTAATAGTAAGTAACTGGTTCCCAGCTAGTGGTAAATATGTACAGGGCAGTCCGGTACCAAGACCTGCTCTATAGGACACATTATCATCAGGCAGGTCCTGTCAGGGCTCTTACAATATCTGCGGCAGAAGTGTGGCTGTATAACACAGTCCTGCTCTTGCCTCAGCTCCCCACAGTGGAGCCAACCTTGATCCTGGCAGCTTAAGGACTTGTGGAGGATGAAGATGAAGATGGCACACCTAAGGATGAGGAACTACCAGCAAGCAAAAAAGAAAAGAGCACCCAGAAACACCCAGAAGCGACAAGAAAAAGGACAGCCAAGAAGGGAAGAAGAGTGGTGGTGGTGGGAGACTCACTACTGAAAGGAACAGAAGCAGCTATCTGCAGACCGGACATAACCGCAAGAGAAGTATGCTGCCTCCCAGGGGCTAAGATCAAGGATGTTACTGATAGGATACCGAAGCTCATCAGTTCCAAGGATGTCCACCCATTTCTTCTGATACATGTTGGCACCAATGACACGGCAAAGAAGGACCTACCGACAATCTGCAAGGACTTTGAAGCATTGGGGAAGAAATTAAAAGAACTGGATGCGCAGGTAGTTTTTTCTTCTATCCTTCCAGTAGACGGGCATGGCGTCAGGAGATGGAACAGGATCCTTGATGTGAACAACTGGCTGAGATGATGGTGCAGACAACAAGGATTTGGATTCCTGGACCACGGTGTGAATTACCTCTATGATGGACTCCTTGCCAGAGACGGACTACACCTCAACAAACCCGGGAAACACACATTCGCCAGGAGACTCGCAACACTCATCAGGAGGGAGTTAAACTAGAAGAAGAGGGGATGGGAAGAAAAACGCCGGACACGAACATGAAGCCAGAGAACATACTAATGAAAGATATGAAGTGCGACAAAGAAGGTCCAAGACAAGATACTTGGAAAGGAGGTAAGAAAATTTCTAATACAATCCACAGGGAGAAGATTGGAACAAAACAAAATCGTGTAAACTGCGTGCTAGCAAATGCCAGAAGCCTGACAAACAAGATGGATGAACTGGAAGCAGAAATATCTACAGGTAACTATGACATAGTGGGAATAACCGAGACATGGTTAGATGAAAGCTATGACTGGGCAGTTAACTTACAGGGCTACAGTCTGTTTAGAAGGGATCGAAGAAATCGGAAAGGGGGTGGAGTCTGTCTATATGTAAAGACGTGTCTAAAGCCTACAATACGGGAGGATGTATGGGAGGGAAATGAGGAGGTCGAGTCCTTATGGGTGGAGATACATGGGGCAAAAAACAATAATAAAATTATCATAGGAGTCTGTTATAAACCACCAAATATAGCAGAAGCCACGGAAAGTCTATTAATGAGACAAATAGACGAAGTAGCAAAAAATAACGAGGTGATTATTATGGGGGACTTCAACTACCCCGATATAGACTGGGAAACCGAAAGCTGTAGATTTCAGAAAGGAAACAGGTTTCTGTCAATTATCAAAGACAATTATTTGTCACAACTTGTGCAGGAACCAACTAGAGGGACGGCCCTTTTAGACTTAATATTAACTAACAGGCCAGACAGAATAACTGAGGTGCAGGTCGGGGGGCACCTGGGAAATAGTGACCACCGCTAAACCCTCCGCTAAATATCACCCACCTAACCCAGGAGGAAGTCCAGAAACGCCTAAATAATATCAAAATAGACAAGTCACCAGGCCCAGATGACATACACCCCCGGGTACTAAAATAATTAAGTAATGTGATAGACAGGCCGCTGCATCTTATATTCAAGCACTCTTTATGGACAGGGACTGTCCCACTAGACTGGCGCCAAGCAAATGTGGTACCAATATTCAAAAAGGGGTCTAAAAGTGACCCTGGGAACTATAGACCAGTCAGCTTAACGTCTGTTGTGGGTAACTTGTTTGAAGGATTTCTTAGAGATGCTATTGTAGAATATCTTAATGATAATAACTGTCTAACTCCATATCAACATGGATTCATGAGGGATCGCTCCTGCCAAACAAACCTGATCGCCTTCTACGAGGAGGTGAGCTCACAGCTGGACCGGGCAGAGTCAGTGGATGTTGTATACCTTGACTTCTCCAAAGCGTTTGATACCGTGCCACACAAAAGGTTGGTATATAAAATGAGAATGCTTGGTCTGGGGGATAATGTGTGCAAGTGGGTAAATAGCTGGCTGAGTGATAGAAAGCAGAGGGTGGTTATCAATGGAGTAAGCTCGGGGTGTGTCAGGGTTACTAGCGGGGTGCCTCAAGGGTCTGTCTTGGGCCCTATATTATTTAATATATTTATTAATGATCTAGTGGAAGGGTTGCATAGTAAAATAGCAATATTTGCAGATGATACTAAACTTTGTAAAATAGTTAATACAAATGAGGATAGGGCACAGCTACAGGAGGATTTAGATAAATTGGGGAGTTGGGCCAAAAAATGGCATATGGGGTTCAATGCCGATAAATGTAAGGTCATGCACATGGGAAAGAAAAACAGCAGTCACCCATACATATTTAATGGGAAACCGTTGGGGAAATCTGACATGGAGAAGGACCTGGCCGTCTTGGTTAACAGCAAATTAAATTGGAGTGCCCAGTGTCAGGCAGCAGCTGCGAAGGCAAATAGAGTCATGGCATGCATCAGAAGAGGAATAGGGGCATATGATGAGAACATTGTTCTTCCTCTGTATAAAGCGCTGGTAAGGCCGCACTTAGAATATTGTGCACAGTTCTGGGCTCCGGTGCTCAGGAAAGACATATTGGAGCTAGAGAGGGTACAAAGGAGGGCGACTAAGGTAATAAAGGGAATGGAGGGACTAGAATACCCAGAGAGGTTGTCAAAATTAGGCCTATTTACATTGGAAAAGAGAAGGCTTAGGGGAGACCTCATAAACATGTATAAATACATCAGGGGGCAGTACAGAGATCTCTCCCATGACCTGTTTATACCAAGGATGGTGACAAAGACGAGGGGGCACACTATGCGTCTGGAGGAAAGGAGGTTCCTGCACCAGCATAGAAGGGGATTCTTTACGGTCAGAGCCGTGAGACTCTGGAACTCTCTGGGAGAGGAAGTGGTGATGTCCAACTCACTTAAAGAGTTCAAGAGAGGCCTGGACGCCTTTCTTGAGAACAATAAAATTACATCTTATGCTTAGTGATAGTTAATTAATCCAGGGATTTAATCTGACTGCCAGATTGGAGTCGGGAAGTGAATTTTTCCTCAATGATGTAAATTGGTCTATACCGCATGGTTTTTGTTTTTTTTTTGTTTTTTTTTGCCTTCCCCTGGATAAACGCTGCGGAATAGCTGCAGTGCACAAGAAATAGGCTGAACTGG
This sequence comes from Phyllobates terribilis, assembly GCF_046119375.1. Taxonomy (NCBI): domain Eukaryota; kingdom Metazoa; phylum Chordata; class Amphibia; order Anura; family Dendrobatidae; genus Phyllobates; species Phyllobates terribilis. The sequence goes on from NW_027363258.1 coordinate 1,198,595, forward strand.
ATGGACGCTTGTCTTTTTTCGGCCTTATAAACTATGTAGCTATGTAGGATGGATTAAATGCCTGCAAAATCTTCATAGAAAATACAGGAATTGTTGCTGATTCTGTGGTCAAACTTACAGAATTCATCCTCACCCACAATTACTTTGAATTTGATACCAACATATATCTACAGGAAACTGGTACAACGATGGGAAGTAAAATGGCTCCACAGTACGCAAATCTTTTCATGGCCAAGCTTGAAAGTGACTTTTTGTCCTCATGCCCCATCAGGCCTCTGGCCTACTATCGTTTCATTGCCAATATTTTAATCTTCTGGACGGGGTCTGAGCAACAGCTGAAGACGTTCCATGAACACTTTAATCGATTTCGTCCCACCATCAACCTAACACTCAACTACTCCTGTACTGAAATTAACTTTTTGGAGACCATCATCAAGCTACAGAACAATGAAATAGAGACATCCTTGTACCGGAAACCAATCGACCGTCCTACATACCTTAAATTATTTACAGACAAGCCGTCAGATACAATCGGATATGTTCCAACCCTATGGATAGAGACAAACACCTTCTTGGTCTCAGACCTTTTTGAATCAGGGCTACCATCCAAGAACAATTGAGAACCAGATTACAAGAGCCACCAGAATACCAAGGAATCACCTCCTACATTACAAAACCAAACAAGAAAGCAACCGGGTGCCTCTAGTAGTCATCTACAATTCAAATCTGGAGGCGCTAAGGAGAGCTACACGGAAACTACAACCCTTACTACAAAAAGATGCCCGATTACAATCCATATTTCCAGACCCCCCACTTCTGTGTTTCAGACAGCCCCCAAATCTAAGAAGCATCATTGTCAGAAGCTTTCTGTCATCTCCTCCAGCTACAGGTACCTTTCCTTGCAACCAGAAAAAATGTAAAACCTGTCCGTTTATAATGACCACAGACAAGATGATGATACCCAACTCACATCAGGACTATAAGATCCCAGGTACGTTCAGCTGTATCACATCTAACGTAGTGTACTTAATTATATGTACCAAATGTCCAGCTGGGGGTCTTTATGTAGGGGAGACAGGGCAAAAACTTAGGACAAGAATGAATCATCATCGCCACACAATAAAAGAAAAAAGAATAGATCTACCTGTAGCCAAGCATTTTTGTTCCCCTGATCATAGCATAAAAGACATGAAATTACTGGTATTAAAAGGTCATTTCAAATCTCAAAGAGAAAGAAGAATCTCAGAATATAAACTAATGGTGACCTTTAACACTTTCAGAGCAGGAATGAATGTGTCGCATGGATTTATGTCATTCTACATCAACTAAGGAATGTGCCCCTCAGACTTGTGAGGCCATCATAACACTGGACCTAGTCACAGGACAATAAAACCTTCACACTCCTTATCTATTAACTGCTAAAATATTTATAGCCAGAACTGTTTATCTCTCCCATAATAACTATGCTTTCCGTCACCTGTCGCATCTATTGCATTATTTCTGTGTCTTATTGTGAATAAATATGTGACTCTTCAGATTTTGTGGTATACCAGCCTGATGAAGAGACCTGAGTAGTCTCAAAAGCTTGCAATTTGTTACTATCTTTTCAGTTAGCCATTAAAAGGAATCAACCACTGAGGACTCTCAAATCAAAGCATTATCAAATAAATTTCTGATGTTTTATTTCTGCGCATATTTCTATTCTGTGTCTATAATTTGATTTTAATATTGCAGCTGTGGGATTATATTTATTGTTGAAGTGGTATGCAGTGACTTACCTGGGACACTTGTGTTAATTGCTATATTCTAACTGAGACAAAACCGTGTATGAATAAAGGATATTTATTACACACAAGTCTACAGTTCATATACTACTAATCACCACACTAACACAGTGCACACTAATAACAATAGCACAAAGTACTAATATACGATTAATTCCCAATTACCTAATTATACTTCCCACCCACTTGAGCTAAAAACATACATAGATTAATACTTATATCCCACCCGTCTATCACTACACTATCCCTATGGAGAAAAAGGGGTTACAAGCAGTGATCAGTAGACCCTCAGCCAGATATCATCATCATGGTGTCCATCGAGTTTTACCTGAAGTGGCTTTTGTGATATCTTTGTGTTCGTTTTTTTGCTGCGTTTTCACTGCAAAATCAGTTTATATATAAAATAGTGGCGACTTCCAAGCAGGAGCTTCTAGAAGAAAAGACTAATCGCTTCTTTTAGCCGCTTCATAGCTTTTGAAGCCTGAAGAAGTTAAAAGAAGTGACAACAGACGGATCATATGCACAGCAAGTCCTTTTGACATTTCAGTACATATGTTCATTCTTTTTGACGTTTGTACAACTTTTTTTTTAGAATACACATTTATCATCAATCCACCTGCTCTGAGCACAATGTTATGGAGTTCCCAGTATGCATACCATGCAAATAAGGTGAAAGCCACAGAATCAATATAATTGGTATAACATTCTTTAATGTATATATATATATATATTATGAACAAGGTCATGTGACCTAAACGTTGGCCCATTGCACACAGACGTTTGCTGATGATTGTTGTAATAAACTTCTAACTTTCGGCTTATATTGGAGAGCCTGGTTTCCTCTCTATCTACTTTCCAGAACGTCCTCAAAATCCCCTCACACAAAAGAGAGAAGGGGGTTCATCCGAAAATCGTCATGTGCAGGAGCAGTTTCTTCTTCAGAGTCTCAATAATATCACAGAAAGAAGACCGCTATTTCATTGATCCTCATCTGAGAACTCAGTACTGGTCCGATGTTTCCCAAAGCTGATGGTAAACTAAAGAAAAGACAGAACAGAAGTAAAGGTGAATTATTTTTTTTAGCATTTGAAATGAATGCAGATGTAATCTATATGTTCTCTCTTACCTGGGCTGACGTACAAGATGGACTCCTCTAGTGTCACTGCCAAACTCTTAACTTCTTCCTTGAACATTTAAGATGTTCCACTGAATTTTAGAAGGAAGCAGTGTTTGCGACACAGGGGGCACCGAAGGTTGGAGTTGAGCCAGGTAGAGATGCAACCCTGATGGAAACAATGATTGCATGGTAGCACTGTGACTTCCTCTCCGGTCTCATAATCCGTCATGCAGATGACACACGACTCCTCCTGAGATGTTACAGTTCTTGTTGGGAGGTTCCTAATTTGCTGAGCTCGCCAAGTCTGCTGCCTTTCCTGCAGATTATATTGTGCAGGTGGTGATGGTGGCCGCATCTGTGGCGGAGGCGTCATCACTCCCATTCCCTGCTGCTGAAAGATGATGTTGAACAGACGGTTTGCCTGCAGTAATTGTACAGGAGATCCACTTGCAGCTGGAGACTCCCTGAGTCTGCGGCTGGGCAGAACGGGAAATGGCCGTCTGAATTCAAACTCAGTGACGGTGTCTGAGGATCCACTGTCATCCCTTCTGCTCTCTGATGTTTCTCTGGAGGGCTCTGCAGGGACGGGTCTAAGCGGAGAGCGGCTTCTTTCCCTGCTCTCTTGTCCTCTTTGCCGGAGAGGAGTTCTGGCTTCTCTGCCTCTCGCAGTGACAGCAGTGGCGTCTGTTCTGTGTCCACCAGTAGTAATTGGTCTTCTCTGATCCCTTTGAGAAGATCTCAATTGATGGACAATCATAGCCTGACCTATAAAGAAATAAAATGTACTATAAATATGCAAAAGTTTATAAAAAAAACACTTTTGAACCAAAGAGAAATAACCTGCTGTTGATTTGGAGTTTAGGGAGAGGAGAAAAAATTGATTAATGTTTGGGCTAAATAAACCTGCTCAGTGGATCCCCTCTCTACAGACATCACAGAGCAGGGGTGGAACCAGACTGCGACTAACACAGCCCCCTAGGACTATGAATGGGAAGGTGGAGGATGCACTGAGTGTACAGAAACCGCTTACCCCAGGGAAATCTCCTCCCAGAAAAGATCCTATAAGGTGGGAATATTCTCTCACTTACCCTGATTTTCTGGTCGGCTCATCCAAGTCTCGTTGTCAGCAATAACCTGATGCAGCTCCCTGGAAGTCATGGTTCAGTTTCCCGGGGCTGAGATGGTAGAGTGATAGAAAATGAGAACTAAGTTCTCTGATGGCACGGATGTTATGGTGCCAAAATATCAATAAGAAGCTGTAGAAGTAAAGCACTAGATGTATGAAACAAACTAGCTCGCACTTCCAAAACCAAGGTAGAGTCTCAGCGAAAACTTCAACTCTGAAAATGGCGCTGATGTCACCGAGTGCAGAGATTGTATAACCTCACAGCATTCTATGTCACTGTGACATCACATGTGAGACCAACAACGCGCTGTCATGACGGCCGACTGTCCAATCTGTTATATACATATTATAAAATGTTATATTATTATATATTATAATACACATTGTTAAAAAATATATATTATTACTAACCATCTAACACTCTTAAGGTGTGTATATGTGTCTAAAGCATAGGATATATATATATACATCTTATGAATATCAGATGCCTTGGAATAATAATCCTATACTCACCTTTCAGACCCCCAGTACTGCTGCTGTCAGTGTCCCCGCCGACCTCCGGGCTTCTCTTTCCCGCAGGGGCCATTGTGTGACCACTGCAGCTAATCAGTTAATACATATTTCCCATTCATATGTTTCATGTTGATGTAAATTAAACACTTTTAGAAAAGAAAACAGATAAATAAGATTTTCAGAATACGGCATGTACTAAGGTGGATACTCATGGTATGATATGCAGAGAGAGGAATACTGGGAGGACACAGAACATGTTAGTCCACCTGCTTAACCCTCAGGATAATTCTTATCAGGTCACATAGGGGTGTACATAGAAATCCACAGACCCCATAGCAAAGATCTGAAATGGGACCTCTTATTGGCCCCTGGCTGCCATTAAGCAACCCAGTGATGGTCACAGAGACCCCCTGTCTAGCTGCTTAGATACCATAGTTGCTGGTCACTATGGAAGCTAAGGGGTTAAACTGATGTAATCAGAGCTAGCTTGAATTGCAGCAATTACGATTGGCTGTCTGCTGTGTAAAACAGCCGGCACCCACTGGGTATGGAGTGGGCTGAGCATGTGAGTTTGCCCCTTATAAACCATCATAACTTATGCTGTATATATACGATATATGCAGGGGATGGGGCTATTCGGCACTAGGCTCCTCCTGTTCATGGGCTCCATAGCGGTCATGTGGCCTGCCAAAATTGGGTGTATGCTACTGAGGTCATACATATAATATGGAAAAAAATATCATACAAGGTAAATAATTGAAATTCATATCAGAAATAGTCCAGTTCTTTAGTGCCCATTCACATTAAAGGAAAATCATCTGAATTGACTGAATTTTGTGGGACAGGCCCATTATCCTCCCATGGAAAGCACATGCATGCTCGACTGAATCAGGCATACATGAGTATAGGAGCAGAGAGGGAGAGAAGAGAGGAAGGGAGAAGACGGTGATTGGTGAGTATCTTAATCTGCCTACATCACATAGATATTTAGGATAGATTAGGGAATCGTTAGCTTGGAGCGCTTCTTTCTCCAATAAGTTTTATTGATTTTTATAAACAAAGAAAAATATACAAACAATGAACAGAGAACGCAAAAGCGTAGGCAAATTATAGATGAAAGTTACCATAACATTGAGTGATGAAAATATCCAGCATGTGAAAAAGTGGAAATAATAGGAGGGGTATAGATGCGGAGAAGGTTGGGACTGCTTGCCTCCCATGTAGACAGATTTTGATAAGGCATATGGGGCTCTATTACCCTAATCGAGATCTCAAGTAGGGGAATGACACCTTTGCTCTCACCCAGGTTCACCTGTCATGGCAGGTGTTGGTGTAACACAGAGGGAAAAGGGAAAGGGAGCCCAGACACTAGGGAAAGGGGGAAGTGAAGACCTCATAGTCTGGTCTAGCGTCACCCTGTCTCAACTACCGTCCCTATAATGCCTCTTCAGCAATCGCCGCACGCGTGCCTTGCCCTACTTTCCCTGGCGTATGGCTATGGCTAGGGATGGAAGGAGATGAGCATTAGTGAACCTCCAGTAAACACTATAGACAACAAGGGAAGACAAAACAGGGGGAAATTGCTTAGCTTTAGATGACTCCAAATATGCCCACGGCCTCAAACTCCAGAGAGGACAAAGAACTGCTCCTGCTAAGCCTCACAAGTAGAAATGAATATAGCCAGCGACTCCCTCTCAGACACACCAGGTATATATACACCCAGGCCAGAGAGATAATTAGCAAGAGAGAGGTAGCCGCTCAGTTGTAAAGACAGCCTCTTATTTAAGAAGCTGTCTGCAATGCCAAACGTAGAGATCTCCTGCAACCCACTGCAGGGCGACAGTCTGTCACCTCTGACACACTCGTGACATCACCAGAGGGAAACAGTTGATAACATAATTGGGAGAATAGGGGAACAGGAGGTAGGATTGATGTACTCAGACTGAAGAGTCCACCTGGCGAAACCAAATTTAGCAAAAACATTTTCAAACTGCATCCATCTGTGAGATTAATTTGATAAGTATTGGATTACTGCTATGCAAGAGCTAGGTGTGAGAACCTGTCTAGTTCAGATTTATGCAAAAAAACACTGCACAGCTGTTTAAAGTGGTGCACAGATTTATGTGAATGATAAAAATGGTAGAAATGTTTCTTAAAGGGAACTGTCACCCCCTGCGAGATTTCAGACCTCTAATATGGGCATACAATCTATTCATACCTGTATGGCCCATAGTAGAGTTCTGAATGCAGAGAAATGTAGTATTATAAAATCTGTTTTCACATGCTTGGCGTCCCCCGGAAGGGAAGAAATCCCTGCCTATATCTTTAGTTAGCCCAGAAATCCCCGCCTATCTGCTTATTTAGCATGTTCCCCCATCCCCTGCGCGTCACAGGGCCCTGTGACGTGCACTGGTGTAACTCATTTCCCGCGCATGCGCAATGCGAATCTCACATCAGGAGCATTTTGTTTCTCCCGGCCCCGTTTGTCTCTGCACTATTCCATAGTGTTCTAAATATGGACACACAGACCAAATACTGATGTCACACTGATCCAAAATGCTGATGACACTGGAACTATTATTGTCCACTTAAACGTTTAAACATGGACTTGTGAATGAAAAATATCAGATAATATAGCTGAGAGTTTCTCATTAATCATATACCAAGAGATCTGTCCTTTTCACTTCCTAGAAATCAGGTACTGGTTTTCTCCAGGCTAAGGCATCTGTGTTGGTTAGTGATGAGCGAGCATACTCGCAAGTACTCGGTACTCGCCTGAGCATCTCAGTACTCGAGATGCTCGAAGCTCGCCGAGTACTTCCGGGATGCTCGGGCGGATGCTGGGGTCTCCTCCCTGCATGTTTGGCGCTCTTTAGAGTGCCATTCAACATGCAGGAATTGTCTGTCACACACTGTAATGCTGCAGCCATGTTAGTTGTGGCATTACATTGATTGGCTGGCCGCACAGCATCATCAGGTCTATACCAGACCTAGCGCCGCCGTGCTCATCAGTCTACTCTGCAATCAGATAGTGTAGGGAGAGGTGCTGCTGAGCTAGGGAGAGATTTGGCTGTTTATTAGTTAGTGTAGGTATTCCACAAGATTCTCTACACATATTCATCTGAACTAACAGTCCTTCTGAGGACTAATCCAGCTGCAGAGATACCAGTGCTAGGCAGGCAGGCAGGGTATATAGCAGACTGCAGTCCATATAGCAAGAGGATCCATTTCAGTTCTGTCTGCTGGTGCTTTTACAGATATTATATTTGTAGAAATAGCCCCACGTATCAGGGGCCAGGAATATTTTTTTTTATTTTTATCTGATTGTTTGCTTAAGGCTGTGTGCCCACGATGCGTTTTTTAAGTGTTTCCGCAGGGCAAAAATGCTGCAGAAATGCTTAAAAAACGCATTGTAGAAGGCCTGCCATGTTGCCTAATGATAATCTGCATGAGCTTTGCACATGCGGCAGAAATTTCCGCTGCGGATTATCATGGCGGAAAAAAACGCAGCACTACCAATTATTTTGCGGAAGCTCTGCATTTTCGCTGCCATTGACTGGCATTGGAACACTTGGATTCCGCATCACTGGATCTGTACATGCGGAATCCAAGCGTTTCAATGTGCGGATGGTACCCGGGTCTGGATGAGAGGAGACTCTCCTCCGGACCCGGGTACCATAGAAACTGTAAAAAAAAGAATAAAATAAAAAATAAATATGATACTTACCTTCTGATGGCCCCCGGTGTGCTTGTCTTCGCTTGCCGGCAGATCGCGGTGGACGGAAGGACCTGCGCTGACGTCATTTAGTCATGTGATGGCAGGTCCTTCAGTGTACCGCGAGCTGCCGGCAAGCCAGGACGGAGCGAATAAAGACTGCGCGGGCCATCAGAAGGTAAGCATATATTTATTTTTTAATTTTTTACCATTCTTTAAGGTCACACTATATAAATCCATGACGTTTGCCTGGATTTATATAGTGTGACCAAGTTGTCAAGCACTTTCCAAGTGATGCTAAAATCGCTTGGAAAGCGCTTGTCTACCCGCATGCGGAAATGCATGTGAAGAACGCTTCACATCCGGTTGTCCCTGGCAGGAAAAACGCATGCACAATCCGCATGCTTTTTTTCTGCCAGGGAGCTGCAGAAATGCTCAGGAAAAAATCCAGAGCATTTCTGCATCATGGGCACATAGCCTAAAAACCATGCCAGAGAACACAGTTTTTCTTCGCCATTTGCTTGTTGGCACTGCATAATACAGCCAGGTCCTTTCCATATTACAGCGCTAAAAATCCATCTATTGAAAACTGTGGTTTGCCCGTCACACGGATCACATATAATTGCCCTCAACAATGCAGTTACTGGGAAAGTCCACCTAACCACGGACACGTGGACAAGTGCTTGTGGGCAGGGACGATACATCTCTCTGACGGCACACTGGGTTAACATTGTGGAAGTCGGAACCCAGTCGGACCTTGGGATGGAACACATCCTGCCGATTCTGAGGATTGCGGGCCCTAGGTCAATCGGGGTTGCCCCCACAGTCTACAGCTCCTGCACCTCATCTTCCTCAGCCTCCTCCTCCTCTTCAGCCTCCATCTCCGAAATAACCACATCAGTCACAAGCTGGAATCACTGCAGCACTGCCTCAGCCAAGCGGCAACAGGCTGTGCTGAAGCTAATATGCTTAGGTGACAAACCGCACAATGCTGAAGAGTTGTGGACAGCTCTGAAAGAACAGGCAGATCTGTGGCTGACACCGCTGAACCTACAGCCAGGCATGGTCGTGTGTAACAATGGCAGGAACCTGGTGGCGGCTCTGAGGCGAGGCGAGCTCACACATATACCATGCCTCGCCCATGTGCTTAACCTCGTGGTTCAGCGGTTTCTCAAAACCTACCCGGAGTTGCCTCATCTGCTTGTCAAAGTACCCCGCCTGTGTGCCCATTTTAGAAAGTGAGCTACAGCTTCCGCCGCCCTCGCCATGCTTCAGCATCATTTGCTGGTGTGTGATGTCCCCACGCATTGGAATTTTACACTGCAGATGTTGGGAAGGATTTGTGAGCAGAAGGGGGCAGTTGTTGACTACCACCATCAACAAGGCCATCGGTATTCAGTTCAGACTCCACACATAAGAAATCAGGAGTGGACATGGATGTCAGACATATGTACCATCCTCCAAAACTTTGAGGACACCTCCAAGATGGTGAGTGGTGATGATGCCATAATAAGCGTCACAATCCCGCTTCTCTGTCTTCTGAAACGCTCACTGCTAACAATCAAAGAGGATGCATTGCAGGAGGAGCACGATGAGATGGAGCAAGAAACCATACAGAGTGATTCCTCACAGCCCAGCCTCGTTTCATCCCAACGTGGATTGGGTGACAATGAGGAAGAGGAGGAGGAGGAGGAAGAACAGGAGCTAGTTTCATGCACTATAGACGGTGCTACCTGCACAAATGTCATACCATATGTTCAGCATGGATGGCCTGAGAACAGGGAGGAGGAGGAGGAGAGAATGGTCAGTTGTCCTCTTGGTGAGGACACGGAAGTCTTTCCTGTTAGCAGCCTGGCACGCATGGCTGAGTTTATGTTACGCTGCCTTTCCCGTGACCCTTGCGTTCTCAAAATTTTGGGAGACAGTCATTACTGGTTGATGACACTTCTAGACCCACACTACAAGGAGAACTTTCTATCTCTTATTCCTGAGGCGGACAGGTCTACAAAGATGGGGCAGTACCAAAAAGCCCTTGTTACGAAACTATTAAAAAAATTCCCATCTGAAAACGCTGGTGGCAGAGGTCACAGTTCGTTGGACAACCAAGGAGTACAGGCAAGAGGGACACAAATCCAATCCAGCAGAGGCAGGGGAACACTGTCAAAGTTCTGGGAGAGTTTTCTCAGCCCCTCCCATCGCACAGGCCCTGAGGCACGGGGTACTCTCACAAGGAGTGCAAAGTTTGGGAAGATGCTGAGGGAGTACCTTGCCGACCATACCAACATCCTCCGTGATTCCTCTGTGCCTTATAATTATTGGGTATCCAAGCTAGAGACGTGGAATGAACTGTCTCTCTACACCTTGGAGGTCCTGGCCTGCCCTGCCGCTAGCGTTTTGCCAGGGCTGGATTGGGCCAGACTTGTCAACACCACTGAATGATAGCAGTGTAACATAAACTCAAATCCAGTTTCTTTTTTGTGAAGTGTATTCCCATGCACCTTTTCACACCCACACATGGGTATATGTTTCCTGATTTTGGCTATTTGCTCTTGTCCTCCTCCTTCTCCTCATCCTCATCCTCCACCACCATATCACCAGGGTGACATGGTCTGTGATGCAACACCCACATATTTTTTTTAAAGGGTGTTTATGATGCCAGTAAAAAAAAAATTTTATACAGTATGTTCATGTATACCCCCAGGGGTAAATGTTTGTCAGCCCATACACTTAGTGCATGGGCGTTACAAGTATAGGAGACCCGCTCCTTTCTAATGGTAAACATTTTTTTATGAGGTCCTCCTCCACGTCTTTTCCAAGGTGCATTGGAATGCCTCCCAATTTTTGGCAACACTATGGGAGACCCACTTCCCAATAATGGGAACATTTTTTTCATGAGGTCCTTTGTCTCTTCCAAGGGGCTTTGGAGTGCCTCCCAATTTTTGGCAGGCCTTGCATTCACTACATAGGCCAACACTATGGGAGACCCACTTCCCAATAATGGGATCATTTTTTCATGAGGTCCTTTGTCTCTTCCAAGGGGCTTTGGAGTGCCTCCCAATTTTTGGCAGGCCTTGCATTCACTACATAGGCCAACTCTATGGGAGACCCACTTCCCAATAATGGGAACATTTTTTCATGAGTGACCTGGGAGTCAGAAATGCTTCCAGGGGTCTTCCCCATGCTGTTCCCATGTCATTTGAGCTCTGTTCCCATTGATTTGGGCAATTTTTAAGCCCTGTGCAGACCGCCGGGGGGAGCCGCCTGAAAAATGATCGAGTTTCCCATAGACTTACATTGGGCTCGTTGCTCAGGTCGAGCACCTGAGTATTCCACTGTGCTCGACCCGAGCAACGAGCACCCGAGCATTTTAGTGCTCGCCCAACACTAGTGTTGATGTGTTGATGGGCATGGGGGACATGGGAGACATAACTGGACAGCTGTCTAAGGTGTATAGGCACAAGGCACCTTAGGAGTTAAGGTTAAAGATGTTACAAGATATTACATGAAATGTTACATTTTTTGCTGATCACTAATAGTTCACATGAAGCTAAAATCTTCAGTCTTAACTTTTTCTTAAGGCATTATTGTAAAGTCTATGAGAACATATGATGGGTTCAAAGAACTTCTGGAATTTTAACAAATGCAGAAGACAATTTTTGAGATGGGGATGAATAAATAAATAACACATCACCAATTATAAGAAGAGATCCTACTTTTTGGGGGTCGTGTTTTACTATAATCAATTGTCTATTCCATCTGGAATGGAAGTTGTGCCTTGATTTTGTCAGAGATAATCTGGGGAGGCAAAACCATGGGGGGTCACACAAACCTCCACTTTTGGTACCCTGACTGCTGTTAGGTGCTGTGATGAAATCCTTGGAGCCATTGTCAGACAATACACCGGTGCAGTGGCCCTGGGTTTCTCCTGGTACAAGACAATATCCATCCTCATGTGATCAGACTGTGGAGACAGTACCTGGATGAGGAAGACATTTATGCCTTTGACTGGCCCTCATGTTTCCCAGAGCTGAATCCTTTTGAGAACCGGTGGTTTGTTCTGTATCAGGCATCCAACAAAGTCAAGTAACATTACAAACTATGCAGGAGCTCACCGATGCCCTGATAACCCAGAATACCGCCCGTTGTCTCATCAGGAGCATGCCCAGACATTGTCAGGAGTGCTACAGACACGTGGGGTCATACTTTTATTTTTCACGTCACTGTAATTACATCTATACCATCCTTTGTTATTATTCTCTACGTTAAAAGATATCATAAGCAGAGAATGGGAAGATAAACAGCAAAACAAATAATTATTAAAACAAATCCAATGGAAATATTTATTTTTTATTTATTTACTTTTTAGTTCTTCAAACTCGAATTGTCTTCTTTCTTTTCTCACTTTATGCAGAGAAGTTTTGCTACAAGAAGCAGACGTTCCACGGGTAAGTCCTTACTGATACAACGCTGTTACAATGCCTTATACCAATGTTCCCAGCCGGCAGCTCTCTGCTGGCGTCAGAACTGCAACTCCTAGAATGGCATAAATAGCCATAGATTGGGCAAAACTGGCCGACACATCCACTGGTAAAACTCCAGAATAGTAATTTACAGGACTGACCGGAATGAAACAAGGATACTGATAGATGATGATGAATGGGTGAAGCTGCAGAAGAGACGATGTAGGACGGGGCGTTGCTTTGCCCGCTGTCAAGTTCTTCAAAAGTTGAACCATTTCGTCTCCAGATATGTTACTCCAGTTCCTGTAGTCCTTGACTGGAGTAACACTTCTGAAGGGGCACACGTAGACGCACACCACTCATCAGATATGCCAAGTTCATTAAGTGTTGTGCGCCTCTTAATGAAAAGCATTCATGAATAAGATTTGCCGATTTCTTTAAGACTGGGGCCTGAAAAAGCACTCACAAAATGATTAAAATCATTTTCCTAGTCATTTCTATGAATAGAATATTTATGCGCCTAAAGTGGCATAATTCTTGATGAATTTGCCCGTCAGGCTTCCACAAGCACAGTAGTGCCTTAGTTTTGCAACTTTTGGTGGATCCAGCCAGGAGTGGAGTAAAAATGCTAAAATTCGCAACATTTTTGTGCTACTTTGAATTGCGACCAAAATTTTGCAACGTTTCAAAGTGTTGAACACTAGAAAACTGTTGAAAACAACTTGATGAGTCGGGCCCTATATCTCCAGCAGTGGCAGTAAATAAATGGAGCAATGAATGGAGTAATGAAGCTTGTGCAAGACTATATCCCTCCATTCAAATGGAACAGAAAAAAGCACAGAGGCGCTCTATGTGTGAACCAGCTTGGAGGTCCAGAAATCCAGCGTTCTGGAATTGCTCACCTGGGATACTTGTGCTGACCATGCACAACACTGCATGAAATGTGAACTGAAAACACTCAAAGCTGCGGCACTGACCTCCTGTCCCAATTGCCAGAGAAGGAAGCAAAGGATAATCCAGGAAGGAGGAAGAAATGCAGTTTCTCCAGGCGCTGCCACAAAGGATGACGAGCCAGATGGTAAGTAAGGTTTTTCTATTGTTTTGTAATGGTAACAAGACTACACATTTCTGGGATGATTCAATTCAAATGGGACACTATAGAGCCCCAGGTTTTAAACTGTGGAGGTCCCAGTGTGGGATACCCAGTGGTCAGCAAGTATTTACTTTTTCGGTCGAAAGGTGATAACTTGCAACCTTTGTAGCATATCTTTAAATGATTATTCTCATTTCTTCTTCAGAAGCGCGCTGCTCCCCTGTCTTCCTACTTTCTGCTCGGCAGGGCAAAGTGCGCTCCGGACTGACTGACATTTTGGAGAAGCATCATAGATGCGCAATTGGCCCAAACTTAGTTCCCATGCCGCTATATGAAGCATCGGAGGATCACAGAAGTACTCAAGCTGGTTGGATTCACTCATCTGGCCAACTTCAGAGCAGCACTTGTAAGCTCTACAGCAAAGAGCTTGTAACTGTTGCGCTTCTCGCCTTGGAGAATGACCACCGAAATGAAATGGAAAAGACAGAAAATCATCTTTCCAGGTAATGCACTAATGTATGTTTTTCTTTATATTAAGCCATGTTTCCACATATTCAATATAATAAAATCTCATTCTCCCTCTATGAATGTTCATGTGCAGGAAAAAAACTGAGTAAAACTCTCTTCTTTATTAATTCCGGCATCTTTTTGACTTGCTACATATGAAAATAGTAGAAGATAAATATATAAGACTAATGCAGAAGACGACAGCCCAATGGGAACAGATATTGTGCCTTTATAGAAACAAATGTGGGGCCTTTGCAGTTGTCACCAAATTGATGCAATGTATCCTTATTAATAAAACAAAGATGTCTCTGCCGGGTTCTCAAAATACTATTTATTGATTTATATAGCTCTGTTTCTAACAATCCAAGCAATACAATAACTGCAAATATACATCGAGTGAAATAAGTATTGAACGTTTCACCAATGCTCTACATAAATATGTTTTGAATGGTGCTATTGACATGAAATTCTCACCAGATTTCAGTAAAAACCCATCCAATCCACACAGGCAAAGAAATGAAACCATAAATGTCCATAAATGAAATCATGTGTAATAATGAAGATGACACAGGGAAAAAGTATTGAACAAGCTTCCTGAAATGTATTTAATACTTCATACAAAAGCCTTTGGTGGTGATGACAGCTTTAAGACGCCTCCCGTATGGAGAAACTAGTCGCATGCATTGCTCAGGAGTGATTTTGGCCAATTGTTCTACACAAGCACTCTTCAAATCCTGAAGGTTCGGTGGGCTCCTTCTATGAATTTTAAACTTTAGCTCCTTCTATAAATTATTCAATTTTTACCAAATGTGGCAATACACCATATGTGGTTGTACACTACAGTTTGAGCACACGGCAGGGATCGGATGAGTAGAAGCGCAACTTGGGTTTTAGAATGCAGATTCTGTTTGAATAGATTGAGGGTGCCATTAGCCGAGCCCCTGAGGTGTCAGATCAGCAGAAACCCCCACAAGTGACCCCATATTGGAAACTTTACTGCTTAAGGAATTCATCAAGGGGTGTAGTGAGTATTTTGAACCTACAGATGCCTCACAGAATATTATAACATTGGAATGTCGAAATTTCACATTTTAGTTGTTAAAATGTAATTTTTTTTTATTAGCTACAAATGTGTCAGTTCCATGAGGGTTAGTAGGTGAAATTGGACCCCAAAATTTATTCTGCAATTTCTTCCGAATATGGTGATGCTCTATATGTTGTCAGAAACTACTGTTTAGCCTCACGTCATGGCTGAGAAGGAAGGAGCGCTATTTGGATTTGAACCACAGATTTTGCTACAATAATTTTCGGGCAACATTTGCAGAGCTGTTAAGGTGCCGGAACAGCAGCAAACCTCCACAAGTGACCCCATTGCAGAATTTGGACCTCTCAATGAATTCATCTACGGCTCAAGTGACTATTTTGTAACATCCACGCCATAGTTTTTTGGGGGGAGAATTGCAAATATGCCAGCTCAGTGCCCACACATTGTGCCCAGTTTGTGTTTCTGGGGAAAACCCGTAAAATGTTAAGTGCACTCTTCCCGCTACAATAATGCCAAAAATGTAGGCACAGTGGGGCTCAGAAGGAGGGGGTATTTGGGAGCGTATATTTCACTGTATTTTATTTGAGGGGTGGGAGCCATGTTGCTTTTCCAGAGTCTTTGTTCTACTAGTAACATGGGAACCCTCTACATTTCCAGTGACAGATGGCAGATCTGAGTGGGGGCTGGTTTTGTGTGGGAAAAGTTAGGGTTTTTTTGGTAACATTTTGGAGTACAAAATATTTTTTGATCACTTTCAGTATGGTGGGCTCACATTCTTGTGTTCTACACTGAGCATTTATAACAGGGTTTCAGAGTAAATCTCACAAAAATGCAATTCAAACGAAATCCCCAGAGGAACCATCCATCATAATGAGGCAGATGAAGACACTTTGGACTCTGTTTGTCGTCTATTCCGGTGGTATCCATCTTTTTTGGCGTGCACAAAACTGTGGTCGCCCACACTTGTGCGCTAAAAAGATGCATAAAATAATGTGACACCACTGTAACAGACACCAGAGTCCAAAGTGCCTCCATCTGCCTCTTTATAGTGAGTGGTTCCATTGGGAGTTTTGTTTGAATCGTGTCTTGTCTGAATTGCGTTTTCTCTGATTTACATAGAAACTCCAATGTAAGAGCTCAACAGAGAGCGCAGGATAAATGTGAATCGAGCCATATTCCAATTTTTGGGATGTAGAATGAACAAATAGACAGTAGTACAAGAACAGTTTTTATTTTTATTTTTGCGCCGCTCATCGTGCGGTATAAATTAATCTACGGGTCAGTGCAATTACAGCGATACCAGATTTATATAGTTTTTTATGTTTTGCTGCTGTCATGCAGTAAAAATGATTGTTTATAAAAAAATAGTTGTTTTTTTGTCGCCATATTGTGAGAGCTATAATTTCTTTATCTTTTGACGAACAGAGCTGTATGAGGGCTTATTTTTCACAACGAGTTGAAGATTTTTTTGGTACCATTTTGGTTTACATAACAATTTTGATTGCTTTTTACTAAGATTTTTCAGACACAGAATGAACAAAAAACAGCAATTCAGCTATTGTTTTTATACTGTACATTCTTTTGCACCGTTCACCATGCGGTAAAAGTGATAACTCTGATTTATTCTTCTGGCCTGTATGACTGTATGATTACAGTGATATCAGATTCATATGACCCCCTGATTCATTTGCTGTTTTGGGGTAACTTTGTTTCTTCTATTTTCCCTTGTCCATCTCTTCTGAAGGGTATTATATAGACCTGTTTACCTATCAAAATATATTTGTTTAATTCACCTTATGGACATCTATGGCATACAGTATATGTTCCATATGCATTTCATGTCCCTTTTGATCAGGGATATTCACTGAGTATACATATTTTTGTACTGTTTGTACCTTTCTCTACGTGACCCCAGGTGTTCATGTCACTTATATTGATTGTCTATCATTATTGCTTGGGGATATTTTAGCACACTTTTTATTGTTCTTTTTTTTAATAATTTGTGGAATATTTATCATCCCCCACACATTTTTGGTACACCAGTGCACTTATTTTGCACGTATTCATTGTTAGTGCTTATGGCATTTATGTTCAATATTATTGCTATTATTATTATTGTAACAGGTTAACCCTTTTTATTTTTCACTTTTTTATGTATGTCTTAGTACACTAGTGCACTTGCTTCGCACTTATTCACCCACAGTGCTTATGGTACTATGTCTAACATCATTGCTGTCATTAGTAATAGGTTATTTCATCCATCCTCTCTCTTGTAGCTTCTAATTCCATCTGACTTATATACCAGGTTCAAGCGTTTATTAGGATTACTATGTATTATGTATTACCTTTTCCACCTCCTTTACCCACGATGTGATATGAGTCCTGTCCAATAGCGATCCGGGCTCCCCCATCTTTTGTACACCTAGCGGTATTTGCTAGCCGCACACTTTACTTACTTCCTTTCCTTGGGCTTGTGCGCATGCGCATTCATGGCACTCAGTGTCTTCCGGCCTTGCGCACTCGGAACAGTGTGCGTGCCACGTATGCATTCCAAGCGCACAATCCGGAAGTCACCTTTTACATCTATGAGTTACTGAGGAACGCTTCATGTGCCGCCTTCCACCCATGGCAACAATTGGATATAAGGCTAAAAACTTTGATTAATGTCTGTATATATAAGGAATACTGTCCCCTCCCTAGTTAACGCCCCTTGGAAGAAGCACTGGCGAAACGGCATTGTCGGGGGTCCATCCACATGTAGATCTGCCTACTAACAGTAAGTTCTAAGTGACAACTCCTTTCAAATCAGTACTACCGGGATTCAAAGCCTCCAAGCATTGCACTGTGCACTTTACGACGGGCTAGTCCCTATAATCTGTGTTTTATTTGATTCATGTTTACTGTTTTATGCCAATAGACTTCTCCATGGAAAACCTTGATTTATTAGGTTTCTTTTCTCCAGCACAATGCACCTTAGACGTGGGGTTATATATCTGCGTGGTTTAATTAGTGATCACATGGAGTCATAGCTTATTTTCAAATAGCATTAGGCTCATCTATATGTGGATTGGTTAACGGTTTCCCTTCCCTGCTATGTTTATATGTTGTTTTATTGATTTTAGCATTATCAAATTAATAGAATAGAGTGTGTTCTTAAACCACTGGTAAAGATTACACCCAGCTACATTCAGGACACAACAGACCTACTGAATAAACTAGCAGCAATAGGTCCTCTACCAGAAGGATCCATCCTGGCCACCATGGATGAGGAATCTTTGTATTCTAACATCCCACATCAGGCCTGCAAAATCTTCATAGAAAATACAGGAATTGTTGCTGATTCTGTGGTCAAACTTACAGAATTCATCCTCACCCACAATTACTTTGAATTTGATAACAACATATATCTACAGGAAACTGGTACAGCGATGGGACGTAAAATGGATCCACAGTACGCAAATCTTTTCATGGCCAAGCTTGAAAGTGACTTTTTGTCCTCATGCCCCATCAGGCCTCTGGCCTACTATCGTTTCATTGACGATATTTTAATCATCTGGACGGGGTCTGAGCAACAGCTGAAGACGTTCCATGAACACTTTAATCGATTTCATCCCACCATCAACCTAACACTCAACTACTCCTGTACTGAAATTAACTTTTTGGACACCATCATCAAGCTACAGAACAATGAAATAGAGACATCCTTGTACAGGAAACCAATCGACCGTCCTACATACCTTAAATTGTTTACAGACAAGCCGTCAGATACAATCGGATATGTTCCAACCCTATGGATAGAGACAAACACCTTCTTGGTCTCAGACCTTTTTGAATCAGGGCTACCATCCAAGAACAATTGAGAACCAGATTACAAGAGCCACCAGAATACCAAGGAATCACCTCCTACATTACAAAACCAAACAAGAAAGCAACCGGGTGCCTCTAGTAGTCATCAACAATTCAAATCTGGAGGCGCTAAGTAGAGCTAAACGGAAACTACAACCCTTACTACAAAAAGATGCCCGATTACAATCCATATTTCCAGACCCCCCACTTCTGTGATTCAGGCAGCCCCCAAATCTAAGAAGCATCATTGTCAGAAGCTTTCTGTCATCTCCTCCAGCTACAGGTACCTTTCCTTGCAACCAGAAAAAATGTAAAACCTGTCCGTTTATAATGACCACAGACAAGATGATGATACCCAACTCACATCAGGACTATAAGATCCCAGGTACGTTCAGCTGTATCACATCTAACGTAGTGTACTTAATTATATGTACCAAATGTCCAGCTGGGGGTCTTTATGTAGGGGAAACAGGGCAAAAACTTAGGACAAGAATGAATCATCATCGCCACACAATAAAAGAAAAAAGAATAGATCTACCTGTAGCCAAGCATTTTTGTTCCCCTTATCATAGCATAAAAGACATGAAATTACTGGTATTAAAAGGTCATTTCAAATCTCAAAGAGAAAGAAGAATCTCAGAATATAAACTAATGGTGACCTTTAACACTTTCAGAGCAGGAATGAATGTGTCGCATGGATTTATGTCATTTTACATCAACTAAGGATTGTGACCCTCAGACTTGTGAGGCCATCATAACACTAGACCTAGTCACAGGACAATAAAACCTTCACACTCCTTATCTATTAACTGCTAAAATATTTATAGCCAGAACTGTTTATCTCTCCCATAATAACTATGCTTTCCGTCACCTGTCGCATCTATTGCATTATTTCTGTGTCTTATTGTGAATAAATATGTGACTCTTCAGATTTTGTGGTATACTAGCCTGATGAAGAGACCTGAGTAGTCTCAAAAGCTTGCAATTTGTTACTATCTTTTCAGTTAGCCATTAAAAGGAATCAACCACTAAAGACTCTCAAATCAAAGCATTATCAAATAAATTTCTGATGTTTTATTTCTGCGCATATTTCTATTCTGTGTCTATAATTTGATTTTAATATTGCAGCTGTGGGATTATATTTATTGTTGAAGTGGTATACAGTGACTTACCTGGGACACTTGTGTTAATTGCTATATTCTAACTGAGACAAAACCGTGTATGAATAAAGGATATTTATTACACACAAGTCTACAGTTCATATACTACTAATCACCACACTAACACAGTGCACACTAATAACAATAGCAGACAGTACTAATATACGATTAATTCCCAATTACCTAATTATACTTCCCACCCACTTGAGCTAAAAACATACATACATTAATACTAATATCCCACCCGTCTATCACTACACTATCCCTATGGAGAAAAAGGGGTTACAAGCAGTGATCAGTAGACACTCAGCCAGATATCATCATCATGGTGTCCATCGAGTTTTACCTGAAGTGTCTTTTGTAGAGATGAGCGTTGTTTTACTCGAACTGTTCGCCAATCTCAAATTCGAGCTGTTTTGGGCGGTGTTCGAGCCGTTCGGCGAACACGAACGATTTGAGAAAAATTCGGCTGTTCGAGGTTATGTTCGATAACTGTTCGTGCACCAAAATCATAACTGGATTTTTTCTCAGTAATGATGAAAATTAATGTTAATACGCAGTTTGAGTGTACAGCGGGGTGCGGGGAGGGGCAGGGGATGGATCTCTGCAGGAATAATGAAGATCTCCATCTTTTTTTCTCTTTCCCGCATTTACAGTGGGGAGGTGCAATCTGTCAGCCTATCAGCAGCGCACACACGGAGCGAAGTGCTTTTTTCACACAAGCAAGGGCATGTGTCATTGGCAGTGTATGTCACATGTCCTTGCCCTATAAGACCAAGCCATTTTCCCCGTCGCCACCATTTTCTCACTGCTGCAGCTGCGTGTTAGACGGCACCGCTGTTGCTGTGTGCGCTATACCTTGTTAATTTCAAGCCAATTTTCGCACAAATCTACAGATAGCTTGGGAGTAGGGAATAGTTGTGATTGCAGTCCTTTTAAGGACTAGGTTACAGCATTTCCTACGACTTTTATCAGGCTGGTCTGTGCTCTTAAATAGATAGATTGTGGGAGTAAAGACTAATTGTAATTGCAGTCCTTTTCAGGACTAGGTTACATCAGTTCCTATCAGTTTTTGCCAGGCAGGTCTGTGCCAGTGCTGTGCAAGTTTTTTTCACAGCATTTGGCTGAATCTAGCAAAGCTAATCCTTTTTGGCCTATTGCAGAGTGTGTTAGTCAGTGGAGTAGCCTATCTGTGTTGCAAGATATACCACCTGTGTATAGAATACCAATTTTTTTACTGCACCTAGTGAAGTAAAATCTTTTGGGCATAGCATCATTCTATTAGTCCATCTATACTGACCTCCATCAGGTTGCAAATTGAATATAATTTTTTTCTACATCTACCTCTGAAAAAATATTTGGGCTTCTAGCAGTGTGTGGGACTTGTTCTATTAGTCCATCTATACTGACCTCCATCAGGTTGCAAACTGAATATAATTTTTTTCTGCATCTAGCTCTGAAAAAATATTTTGCCTTCTAGCAGTGTGTGGGAATTTCTCTATTAGTCCATCTATACTGACCTCCATCAGGTTGCAAACTGAATATATTTTTTTTCTGCATCTACCTCTGAAAAAATATTGGGCTTCTAGCTGTGTGTGGGACTTGTTCTATTAATCCATCTATACAGACCTCCATCAGGTTGCAAACTGAATATAATTTTTTTCTGCATCTACCTCTGAAAAAATATTTGGGCTTCTAGCAGTGTGTGGGACTTGTTCTATTAGTCCATCTATACTGACCTCCATCAGGTTGCAAACTGAATATATTTTTTTTCTGCATCTACCTCTGAAAAAATATTGGGCTTCTAGCTGTGTGTGGGACTTGTTCTATTAATCCATCTATACAGACCTCCATCAGGTTGCAAACTGAATATAATTTTTTTCTGCATCTACCTCTGAAAAAATATTTGGGCTTCTAGCTGTGTGTGGGACTTGTTCTATTAGTCCATCTATACTGACCTCCATCAGGCTGCAAACTGAAAATAATTTTTTGTCTGCATCTAGCTCTGAAAAAATATTTGGCCTTCTAGCAGTGTGTGGGACTTTCTCTATTAGTCCATCTATACTGACCTCCATCAGGTTGCAAATTAAAAATAATTTTTATCTACATCTACCTCTGAAAAAATATTTGGGCTTCTAGCTGTGTGTGGGACTTGTTCTATTAGTCCATCTATACTGACCTCCATCAGGTTGCAAATTAAAAATAATTTTTATCTGCATCTAGCTCTGAAAAAATATTTGGCCTTCTAGCAGTGTGTGGGACTTTCTCTATTAGTCCATCTATACTGACCTCCATCAGGTTGCAAATTAAAAATAATTTTTATCTGCATCCAGCTCTGAAAAAATATTTGGCCTTCTAGCAGTGTGTGGGACTTTCTCTATTAGTCCATCTATACTGACCTCCATCAGGTTGCAAATTAAAAATAATTTTTTGTCTGCATCTAGCTCTGAAAAAATATTTGGCCTTTTAGCAGTGTGTGGGACTTTCTCTATTAGTCCATCTATACTGACCTCCATCAGGTTGCAAACTGAATATATATTTTTTCTGCATCTACCTCTGAAAAAATATTGGGCTTCTAGCTGTGTGTGGGACTTGTTCTATTAATCCATCTATACAGACCTCCATCAGGTTGCAAACTGAATATAATTTTTTTCTGCATCTACATCTGAAAAAATATTTGGGCTTCTAGCTGTGTGTGGGACTTGTTCTATTAGTACATCTATACTGACCTCCATCAGGTTGCAAACTGAAAATAATTTTTTGTCTGCATCTAGCTCTGAAAAAATATTTGGCCTTCTAGCAGTGTGTGGGACTTTCTCTATTAGTCCATCTATACTTACCTCCATCAGGTTGCAACTTAAAAATAATTTTTATCTGCATCCAGCTCTGAAAAAATATTTGGCCTTCTAGCAGTGTGTGGGACTTTCTCTATTAGTCCATCTATACTGACCTCCATCAGGTTGCAAATTAAAAATAATTTTTTGTCTGCATCTAGCTCTGAAAAAATATTTGGCCTTCTAGCAGTGTGTGGGACTTTCTCTATTAGTCCATCTATACTGACCTCCATCAGGTTGCAAACTGAATATATTTTTTTTCTGCATCTACCTGTGAAAAAATATTGGGCTTCTAGCTGTGTGTGGGACTTGGTCTATTAATCCATCTATACAGACCTCCATCAGGTTGCAAACTGAATATAATTTTTTTCTGCATCTACCTCTGAAAAAATATTTGGGCTTCTAGCTGTGTGTGGGACTTGTTCTATTAGTCCATCTATACTGACCTCCATCAGGTTGCAAATTAAAATGAATTTTTATCTGCATCCAGCTCTGAAAAAAATATTTGGCCTTCTAGCAGTGTGTGGGACTTTCTCTATTAGTCCATCTATACTGACCTCCATCAGGTTGCAAATTAAAAATAATTTTTATCTGCATCTACCTCTGAAAAAATATTTGGGCTTCTAGCTGTGTGTGGGACTTGTTCTATTAGTCCATCTATACTGACCTCCATCAGGTTGCAAACTGAATATAATTTTTTTCTGCATCTAGCTCTGAAAAAATATTTGGCCTTCTAGCAGTGTGTGGGACTTTCTCTATTAGTCCATCTATACTGACCTCCATCAGGATGCAAATTAAAAATAATTTTTATCTGCATCCAGCTCTGAAAAAATATTTGGCCTTCTAGCAGTGTGTGGGAATTTCTCTATTAGTCCATCTATACTGACCTCCATCAGGTTTCAAATTAAAAATAATTTTTTGTCTTCATCTAGCTCTGAAAAAATATTTGGCCTTCTAGCAGTGTGTGGGACTTTCTCTATTAGTCCATCTATACTGACCTCCATCAGGTTGCAAACTGAATATATTTTTTTTCTGCATCTACCTGTGAAAAAATATTTGGGCTTCTAGCTGTGTGTGGGACTTTCTCTATTAGTCCATCTATACTGACCTCCATCAGGTTGCAAATTGAATATTATTTTTTCTGCATGTAACCCAGCCAATAGTTTTGGCCTAATACCAAAGTTTGGCCACTCAGCTCTGCTCGGTTCCCATCCATTGTTTTTTTGTGCAAACAACTCCAGAGTTGTGAATTAGTTAACCACCAAAATGAGTGGAAAAGGCCTGCTGCTGGTGGAAAGGGGAATAGGCGTGTTGGGAAGGGGAAAAAAGGTTGTGTCCGTGGGGTAGGTGTTAAAGCAACAGTAACATCTGCAGAAGAAAGACCATCTTCCAGCCAAACTAAAATGTCTACTTCTTTTAGCGGACAATGTGATAAGATCCCTTTCTTACGGCCACGCCAATCGCTACAAATTCCAGATGAGGCACAAAAACAGCAGGTGCTTCAACGGATATCAAGTGCTCCTTTAAGTGGGCTCTCCTCCACATCAACTTCAACATCACAAATACTCCAGTCCTCAAAGGTGTCACCCCAATCGCACTTGCTTCCTCACAGCTCCCAAATCTCCAGCTGCCCGTCTGAGTATGAGGTAGAACAGATGGTTGAGTCTGCAGAGCTGTTTACTCATACTATAGCCTGGGAATCAGAGGTCGACTCCAGCGCTTCTGTGAATCCAGACGAGGAAATGATCTGCACTGATGCCCAGAATCTTTATGAATCGGATCCAGGACCAGACGCAGAAGGTTCTGACCATAATGTAGACCCTCATTCCCAAACTGTAACTCCTGTTGGTGGAGACAATGAGGAAGACGATGATGAGACTCAAATACCTGATTGGAGCGACAACTTTAGTTTTTTGTCAGGGCAGGAACAGGTTGGCTCTGAGGACGACGGGTGTGATAACGCACAGGGTGATGATGATGAGGTTGGAGATCCCACTTACTGTCAACCCACAGTCAGCCAAGAGATGAGGTCAGCAGAGGAGGTGGAGGAAGATGCTAGTGATGACGAGGTCAGGTTGCGCCTTCCTGGACAGAGACGTAGTACTGGAAGCACGTCAACAACTGCATCCTCAAACACAACTCTGCCTCTCACCACAAGTCGTGGTGGCTCTTCAGGTCGCATGGGTGCTAAGCCTTGCATAGCCTGGGCATTTTTTCAGATCGATAAAGATGACCCAACTCGTGTTATCTGTAACATTTGTCAGCAAAAGCTAAGTAGAGGCCAAAATATACATAGTTTGAGTACTTCATGCATGAACCGGCACATGGACATGAAGCATAAGTTGCAGTGGGAAGCTCAGTGTGCTACAATGCGGCCTAGCCGGCCGGGCCAACCACCGTCTGCCATATCTTGTGCATCCGCGGCCTCTTCATCCTCTGTGACATGGGGGATAGCAGTCACACCTGTTTTGGGGCGCAGACCTGCCACCTCTTTACCCGCAACAGCCAGCGTGATTGGCAGGTCATCATTTTCTTTGGAGGTGGTAACACCAGCTGGTGTTGAGCGCTGTCCGACATCGATAGCACCACCTTTGGATCAAGGTAACCTAACATGTCCGCCTGCATCTTCCTCACAGACCGGCAGTTTGCCGGGGACACCCTTATCAACCCCGTCTAAGCACAATAGCCAGCCCTCGGTCCCTCAGATGTGGACAAGTAAAAGACCATTTCCTCCTAGCCATGAGAAAGCTAAGAGGTTGAATTTCACCATCTGCAAGCTCTTGGCTACAGAAATGCTGCCTTTCCGCCTGGTGGACACAGAGGATTTTCGAGACCTTATGTCCGTCGCAGTTCCCCAGTACCAGATGCCCAGTCGGCACTACTTCTCAAAGAAAGGTGTGCCTGCGCTCCACCAGCATGTCGCACACAACATCACCGCTTCTTTGAGAAACTCTGTGTGTGACAGGGTGCATTTCACCACAGACACTTGGACGAGTAGGCATGGACAGGGGTGTTACATGTCGCTGACTGGGCACTGGGTAACTATGGTGACAGCAGGACAAGGGGCTGCTCTCCAAGTCTTGCCGTCCCCACGAGTTGTGCGTCAATCCTCTTTATGTCAAAGTTCCTCCACTGCTTCTGCCTCCTCAACCTCCTCTCGGTCTTCCACCTGCACCCAAAGCCTGTCTGGTCATGCCACAAGCTTTCTAACTGCGCAGAAGGGATCCTCCACACCTCCTTACTATGCTGGCAGTAGGGCTCAACGTCATCAGGTGGTTTTTACTTTGAAATGTCTGGGAAATGTGAGTCACACAGCTGAGGAGTTGTGGTCAGCTCTGGAGAACCAATTTCATGAATGGTTGTCTCCACTGGACCTGAAACCAGGGAAGGCCGTGTGCGACAATGCTGCAAACCTGGGTGCGGCCCTTCGCCGGGGCAATGTCACACACGTGCCTTGTATGGCTCACGTGTTGAACCTGGTTGTCCAGCAATTTTTAGCCCACTATCCCAGACTAGATGGCCTTCTGCAGAGGGCACGGTCGCTGTGTGCTCACTTCCGCCGTTCGCATCCCGCAGCTCAGCGACTTACATCTCTACAGAAGTCGTTGGGCCTACCACTTCACCGGCTAAAATGCGATGTGCCTACCCGGTGGAATTCAACTCTGCACATGTTGCAGCGACTGTGGCAGCACTGACAAGCCCTGGTGCAATACGTTCTGACGTATAGCCTGGGCCAACGAGATTCAGAGGTGGGGCAAATCACGCTGGAGGAGTGGTCTCAGATCAGGGACCTATGCACCCTTCTGCACAGTTTTGAAATGGCGACGAAGATGTTTAGTGCTGACGATGCCATTATCAGCATGACT
The DNA here is from genome assembly GCF_046119375.1 of Phyllobates terribilis. Lineage (NCBI taxonomy): Eukaryota > Metazoa > Chordata > Amphibia > Anura > Dendrobatidae > Phyllobates > Phyllobates terribilis. Next base: position 1,225,661 of record NW_027363258.1, read on the forward strand.
ATTCCGGTGATTTACATGCTGGAGCACATGTTAAACAGAATTCGGAGTCAGGTGGTGGCACAAGAGGAGGTGGAGGAAGTAGAGGAGGAGGAGTTGTATGCGGAAGGGCTAACATCTGCAAGGTCCAGACGGTCGGCAGCACCAAGGCGGCAGCCATGTGAGGGTGGGGGAGATGGTTTTACCAGGGCGCATGGTAGCAGCCAAACTAGTGAGGAAGGTGCAGGAGCCCAGGAAGAAGTGGAGGACGAACTGATGGAAGACTCATCAGATGAGGGAGACCTTGATCACATTTCTGTTGTGCGAGGTTGGGGGGAGAGGACAGAGGAAGGAAGCATGATTGTTACTTCGCCACCAACACAACAGGGACTTGGTGCTCCTGGATGCGCAACACACATGAGTGCCTTCTTGCTGCACTACCTGCAACATGACCCTCGAATTGTGAGAATTAGAAATAATCCTGACTACTGGGTTGCCACACTGTTAGATCCCCGGTACAAAAGTAAATTTGCAGAAATTATTCCTGCCATAGAAAGGGATGCACGCATGCAGGAGTATCAGCAGAGACTGTTGCAGAATCTTACATGTGCTTTTCCACAAAATACCAGTGGTGCACGTAGTGAATCTCACAGTTCCAACTTGCCAACCGTGGGACTGTCAAGTTTTCAGCACTCAAACCGTAACAGAACCACAGTATCTGCTGGTAACATCAATTTTGCGGAATCATTTCACCACTTTTTTAGCCCATCCTTTGCAAGGCCACCGGAGACAAGAAGTCTGACACATAGTCAACGCCTAGAGACAATGGTACAGTAGTATCTCCAAGTAAACATTGAAGCCATGACTGTGTCACTGGACCCTTGCTCTTTTTGGGCTTCCAATCTGGATAAATGGCCGGAGCTAGCCACTTACGCCTTGGAGATCTTGTCATGCCCCGCAGCCAGCGTTCTGTCTGAACGTGTGTTCAGCGCTGCTGGTGGTGTGCTGACAGATAAGCGCACGCGGCTCTCCACTGATAATAATTTGGGCTTTGTAGCAGTGTGCAGCACTGATCCTATTAGCCCATCTATACTAAAGCTTCACCAGATTTAAAATTAATAATCATGTTTATCTGTATCTTGACTGGAAAATAATTTGGGCTTTGTAGCAGTGTGCAGCACTGATCCTATTAGGCCATCTATACTAAGCTCCACCAGATTTAAAATTAATAATAATTTTTAGCTGCATCTAGCCCGGAAAATAATTTTGGGGCTCCGAGATGCGCAAGACACATAAGTGCCTTCTTGCTGCACTACCTGCAACATGACCCTCATATTGTCAGAATTCGAAGTAATCATGACTACTGGGTTGCCACACTCTTAGATCCCCCAAACTTTTCGATCAACCTTTTCATTTTAATAAAGACCAAAAAAATGGTCATTTTTGAAATTATAAGCATTAGCAGGTTATTAGAAACTGAAATCAAACAGTTTTCAACTCAAAACTTTATTCTAGGTGATGTTACATTTTCACATAGGACTAGAGATGAGCGTTGTTCTACTCGAACTGTTCGCCAATCTCAAATTCGAGCTGTTTTGGGCGGTGTTCGAGCCGTTCGGCGAACACGAATAATTTGAGAAAAATTCGGCTGTTCGAGGTTATGTTCGATAACTGTTCGTGCACCAAAATCATAACTGGATTTTTTCTCAGTAATGATGAAAATTAATGTTAATACGCAGTTTGAGTGTACAGCGGGGTGGGGGGAGGGGCAGGGGATAGATCTCTGCAGGAACAATGAAGATCTCCATTTTTTTTTCTCTTTCCCGCATTTACAGTGGGGAGGTGCAATCTGTCAGCCTATCAGCAGCGCACACACGGAGCGAAGTGCTTTTTTTCACACAAGCAAGGGCATGTGTCATTGGCAGTGTATGTCACATGTCCTTGCCCTATAAGACCAAGCCATTTTCCCCGTCGCCACCATTTTCTCACTGCTGCAGCTGCGTGTTAGACGGCACCGCTGTTGCTGTGTGCGCTATACCTTGTTAATTTCAAGCCAATTTTCGCACAAATCTACAGATAGCTTGGGAGTAGGGAATAGTTGTGATTGCAGTCCTTTTAAGGACTAGGTTACAGCATTTCCTATGACTTTTATCAGGCAGGTCTGTGCTCTTAAATAGATAGGTTGTGGGAGTAAAGACTAATTGTAATTGGAGTCCTTTTCAGGACTAGGTTACATCAGTTCCTATCAGTTTTTGCCAGGCAGGTCTTTGCCAGTGCTGTGCAAGTTTTTTTCACAGCATTTGGCTGAATCTAGCAAAGCTAATCCTTTTTGGCCTATTGCAGAGTGTGTTAGTCAGTGGAGTAGCCTATCTGTGTTGCAAGATATACCACCTGTGTATAGAATACCAATTTTTTTACTGCACCTAGTGAAGTAAAATCTTTTGGGCATAGCATCATTCTATTAGTCCATCTATACTGACCTCCATCAGGTTGCAAATTGAATATAATTTTTTTCTGCATCTAGCTCTGAAAAAATATTGGGCTTCTAGCTGTGTGTGGGACTTGTTCTATTAGTCCATCTATACTGACCTCCATCAGGTTGCAAACTGAATATATTTTTTTCTGCATCTACCTCTGAAAAAATATTGGGCTTCTAGCTGTGTGTGGGACTTGTTCTATTAATCCATCTATACAGACCTCCATCAGGTTGCAAACTGAATATATTTTTTTCTGCATCTACCTCTGAAAAAATATTGGGCTTCTAGCTGTGTGTGGGACTTGTTGTATTAGTCCATCTATACTGACCTCCATCAGGTTGCAAATTAAAAATAATTTTTATCTGCATCTACAGTACCTCTGAAAAAATATTTGGGCTTCTAGCTGTGTGTGGGACTTGTTCTATTAGTCCATCTATACTGACCTCCATCAGGTTGCAAATTGAATATAATTTTTATCTGCATCTAGCTCTGAAAAAATATTTGGCCTTCTAGCAGTGTGTGGAACTTTCTCTATTAGTCCATCTATACTGACCTCCATCAGGTTGCAAATTAAAAATAATTTTTATCTGCATATACCTCTGAAAAAATATTGGGCTTCTAGCTGTGTGTGGGACTTGTTCTATTAATCCATCTATACAGACCTCCATCAGGTTGCAAACTGAATATATTTTTTTCTGCATCTACCTCTGAAAAAATATGTGGCCTTCTAGCAGTGTGTGGGACTTTCTCTATTAGTCCATCTATACTGACCTCCATCAGGTTGCAAATTCAAAATAATTTTTTGTCTGCATCTAGCTCTGAAAAAATATTGGGCTTCTAGCTGTGTGTGGGACTTGTTGTATTAGTCCATCTATACTGACCTCCATCAGGTTGCAAACTGAATATATTTTTTTCTGCATCTACCTCTGAAAAAATATTGGGCTTCTAGCTGTGTGTGGGACTTGTTCTATTAATCTATCTATACTGACCTCCATCAGGTTGCAAACTGAATATATTTTTTTCTGCATCTACCTCTGAAAAAATATTGGGCTTCTAGCAGTGTGTGGGACTTTCTCTATTAGTCCATCTATACTGACCTCCATCAGGTTGCAAATTCAAAATAATTTTTTGTCTGCATCTAGCTCTGAAAAAATATTGGGCTTCTAGCTGTGTGTGGGACTTGTTGTATTAGTCCATCTATACTGACCTCCATCAGGTTGCGAATTAAAAATAATTTTTATCTGCATCTACAGTACCTCTGAAAAAATATTTGGGCTTCTAGCTGTGTGTGGGACTTGTTCTATTAGTCCATCTATACTGACCTCCATCAGGTTGCAAATTGAATATAATTTTTATCTGCATCTAGCCCTGAAAAAATATTTGGCCTTCTAGCAGTGTGTGGGACTTTCTCTATTAGTCCATCTATACTGACCTCCATCAGGTTGCAAATTGAATATAATTTTTATCTGCATCTAGCTCTGAAAAAATATTTGGCCTTCGAGCAGTGTGTGGGACTTTCTCTATTAGTCCATCTATAGTGACCTCCATCAGGTTGCAAATTAAAAATAATTTTTATCTGCATCTACCTCTGAAAAAATATTTGGGCTTCTAGCAGTGTGTGGGACTCATTGTATTAGGCCATCTATACCAAGCTCCACCAGCTTTGAAATTAATAATAATTTTTAGCTGCATCTAGCCCTGAAAATAATTTTTCCCAATAGTGGTAGCAATAGAAATATGGGGCGCGCGCCTGGCTAACAAAAATATACGCTTCATAACACAAAACACCAGCCTAGCGCACTGCATTAATAAGATGGCATCATCGTCTCTCCCAGTGCTAGGCCTACTACGCAGGCTAGTATTCCTGTGCCTAAAACACAATGTATGGGTCCGCGCTAGCCACTATGCTGAGGGGTATAAAGCTGCTGCTAACGCTTTATAACAATTCAATTGGCAGATTCTCACAGAGCTCTTCCACAACGCCCACCCATCGGGCAACAGTTGCCCACCCTCCCTATGGGATCTAGTGGCGAATAGTTGATGCCATTAATCAGAGCGTCAGTTGCCCCGTCAACGTGGCAAGCATACGGTAAGGCATGGGAAGAGTGGACACGAGTAGTAGCAGGCAGACGGGTTGACCAATGTGAACAAGCCAGATCACAAGTCACCATAGAATTTCTCCACCAGCTAATGATGAGGGGCATATCAGGGGCGTCAGCGCAGCGGTGTCTGACCGGAGTAGCATTTCACTTCCAACTACTGAATTGGGGAGATGTGACAAAGATTCATCATCAGACAACCCATAAAAGGGTGGAAAAGGGGTCAGCCAAGTCAGGAATGTAGACGTCCCGTCCCGTGTCACTAAAACTGATTTCTCACATCTTATCCCTAACACCATTAACATGACACTCACAATTTGAAGCAACACTAATGTCTACTGCATTTGTGATCGCCTTCTTCGGGGCGCTATGTATAAGCGAATTAGTCCCTCAATCCAAAATTACCACCAGTGGACGCTTATTACACCAGGAAGTAGTCATAGCCAATAATGCAATACGTGTACGCATACACCAATCGAAAACGGTTCCAGCGGGCAGGGGTACTTGGGTACTTCTACAACCCACAAACGGTACACTGAGTCGGGTAACAATAGTAAAAACATATCTAACCATCAGATTACAAAGTAATTTCTTCGTATCACACATTGATGGAACGCCATTATCAAGATACCTGTTCCAAGCTATTTTTAATAAATGCATAACATCGGCAGGGAACCACCCCAAAGATTACGGGACACACTCATTCCGCATAGGTGCGGCCACGGAAGCAGCAAGAGCAGGACTGTCAGAAACGGAAGTTCAGAGGATAGGGAGATGGCGATCCACGTGTTTGGCGAGATACATAAGACCGGACTTGTTATCCTAACGTGGTTTGTTTCTTTTACAGGTGACGCTAAGCCAACAGTGTGAGTGATAGGCCACTCGTATATATATTGGGCACAAAAAAGGGCGAAAGTCCACCCAGGCGGGAGGAAATTAGAGTTTCATAACACATATTTCAACTGGAGAGGTATTAGAGGCCTGCTATGGCCACAGGTACTAATGGAGGTAATCAAGGTAGGGAGAGAGGCAAGAGGTCCGGTCATCTTAGTTATACAGGCCGGGGGAAACAACCTAGGTCATCACAAGAGCGCATAACTAATGGCAATAATGAAACTAGACACTGAGCGCTTCAGAGAATTTTTCACAAAATTAGCTATAGTATGGTCAGAGATTGTGCCGATAGCGGTATGGCAAGGTGCACGAGACATCACGGCCATCGAATGGACAAGGCGGGTAATAAATATTCGGATGGCAAAATTTAGAAGAGACAGAGGCGTTGTAGTGATACGACACCGACAACTGGAAGGAGATAAAGCAGGCCTCATACGGCCCGACGGTGTTCACTTAATAGATATTGGACTGGACATATTCCTGTCAGGACTCCAGGACGGAGTGGAACAAGCGTTAAGAGTGATGGGTGGGGGTCAGAGTCCTGCATACGAGTACGCTGGATCCTCCGTGGCCTGGAAATAGAAAGGACATGTTGGAGAGTTACACTTGTTGGCCAACTTGCCGGAGTGGGGACCCAGGGCATGCTGCAACAAGCTGAATTATTTTAGAAATAAAATGCCTTTCTAATGGAATGAGTATAAAGAGTTAATAAAGCTGTGACCGATCCTCACCCATCCAGTTGTAAGAGTTACATTATTGGGTTGTCCATGAAAGGGGGGCGGTAGGGGGGCTGAGCATCTGGGTTTGGTTGGGGGTCCCCACAGTCTGCCTAGGCTAGATTAATTTAAAAATTCTTATTAGATACACAGGCGGTGCAGCTTGCTTCGCAGCTGGGCTACTACGCCCAAAGTATTGCCTAGGCTAGATGCAGTTAAAAATTCTACGCTGACTAGCAGACACTGAAGATTTGGAGCAGACCTCTGAGTAAACAGCTCTTCAGACTCAACCATCTGTGTTACCCCAAGCCATAGTGTATGTAGTTTCTTACAGTTAAAAGGGGGGGGGGTGCGACCCAACCCACCTGGAATTGACGATGCCAACGTCACGTAAGACACAGCAAGGGGACTCCCAAAATTGTGGCACAGACACCACTTAACCCTAGAACGCATACCTGTGGCCTTGCAGGCCCGCCCAGTTAATTGTTTTCTATTTTCTGCAAGATTGCTTTAGTTAGAATTTTGAAACTCTAGGTATTCTTCATGTATATAGTTGTTTGTCATTTGAGTTTGAGTTATTCCATGTTATTTGCACACGGGCCTAAAGGGCCCCAGGTATGTGAAAGTGTAGATTTTTATGGTCATGCGTTCTAGGGTTAAGTGGCATCAATTGCCCCACTGTTGCTTAAAACGGTTGGTGAGGTGATTTTACCAAATCCCCAAGCTTTTAGTCTCCCAAGGATGACACAGGGGTAGAAATGTCCTTGCGAATCCATGATTTGATCATCTTTATGAACGTGAGTCTGTCTACATTCTCAGTGGACAGCCGCGTGCGCTTATCTGTCAGCACACCACCAGCAGCGCTGAACACACGTTCAGAGAGAACGCTGGCTGCATGGCATGACAAGATCTCCAAGGCGTGAGTGGCGAGCTCCGGCGATTTTTCAAGACTGGAATACCAAAATGAGCAAGGGTCCAGTGACACAGTCATGGCTTCGATGTTCACTTGGAGATTCTCCTGTACCATCCTCTCTAGGCATTGACTATGTGTCAGACTTCTTGTCTCCTGTGGCCTTGCAAAGGATGGTCTAAAAAAGTGGTGAAACGATTCCACAAAATTGCTGTTACCAGCAGATACTGTGTTACTGTTACTGTTTGAGTGATGAAGACTCGACAGTCCCACCGTTGGCAAGTTAGAACTGTGAGATTCACTACGTGCACCACTGGTGTTTTGTGGAAAAGCACATGTAAGATTCTGCAACAGATACTCCTGCATTCGTCAATACCTTTTTATGGCAGGAATTATTTTGGCAAATATACTTTTGTACCGGGGATCTAAGAGTGTGGCAACCCAGTAGTCGGGATTACTTCGAATTCTGACAATCCGGGGGTCATGTTGCAGGTAGTGCAGCAAGAAGGCACTCATGTGTCTTGCGCATCCAGAAGGACCAAGTCCTTGTTGTGTTGGTAGCGAGGTAAGAATCATGCTTCCTTCCTCTGCCCTCTCCCTCCAACCTCGCACAACAGAAATGTGATCAAGGTCTCCCTCATCTGATGAGTCTTCCATGCCCATTGCCAGTTCGTCCTCCACTTCTTCCTCGGCTCCTGCACCTTCCTCAACAGTTTGGCTGCTACCATGCGCCCTGGTTAATCCCTCTCCCCCACACTCCCATGCCTGCCGCCTTGGTGCTGCCAACCGTCTGGACCTTGGAGATGTTATCCCTTCCGCATACGACTCCTCCTCTACTTCCTCCACCTCCTCTTGTCCCACCACCTGACTCCGAATTCTGTTTAACATGTGCTCCAGCATGTAAATCACCGTAATAGTCATGCTGATAATGGCATCGTCAGCACTAAACATCTTCGTCGCCATTTCAAGACTGTGCAGAAGGGTGCATAGGTCCCTGATCTGAGACCACTCCTCCAGCGTGATTTGCCCCACCTCTGGATCTCGTTGGCCCAGGCTATACGTCAGAACGTATTGCACCAGGGCTTGTCGGTGCTGCCACAGTCGCTGCAACATGTGCAGAGTTGAATTCCACCGTGTCGGCACATCACATTTAAGCCGGTGAACTGGCAGGCCCAACGACTTCTGTAGAGATGTAAGTTGTTGAACTGCGGGATGCGAACGGCGGAAGTGAGCACACAGCGACCGTGCACTCTGCAGAAGGCCATCTAGTCCGGGATAGTGGGCTAAAAATTGCTGGACAACCAGGTTCAACACGTGAGCCATACAAGGCACGTGTGTGACATTGCCCCGGCGAAGTGCCACACCCAGGTTTGCAGCATTGTCGCACATGGCCTTCCCTGGTTGCAGGTCCAGTGGAGACAACCTTTCATGAAACTGGGTCTCCAGAGCTGACCAAAACTCCTCAGCTGTGTGACTCACATTTCCCAGACATTTCAAAGTAAACACTGATGCGTTGAGCCCTGCTGCCAGCATAGTAAGGAGGTGTGCAGGATTCCTTCTGCGCAGTTAGAAAGCAGGTGGCATTACCAGACAGGCTTTGGGTGCAGGTGGAGGACCGAGAGGAGGTTGAGGAGGCAGAAGCAGTGGAGGAAGTTCGAGATAAAGAGGATTAACACACAACTCGTGGGGACGGTAAGACTTGGACAGCAGCCCCTTGTCCTGCTGTCACCATAGTTACCCAGTGCCCAGTCAGCGACATGTAACGCCCCTGTCCATGCCTTCTCGTCCAAGTGTCTGTGGTGAAGTGCACCCTGTCACACACAGAGTTTCTCAAAGAAGCGGTGATGTTGTGTGCGACATGCTAGTGGAGCGCAGGCACACCTTTCTTTGAGAAGTAGTGCCGACTGGGCATCTGGTACTGGGGCACTGTGACGGACATAAGGTCTTGAAAATCCTCTGTGTCCTCCAGGTGGAAAGGCAGCATTTCTGTAGCCAAGAGCTTGCAGATGGTGAAATTCAACCTCTTAGCTTTCTCATGGCTAGGAGGAAATGGTCTTTTACTTTTCCACATCTGAGGGACCGAGGGCTGGCTGTTGTGCTTAGACGGTGTTGAGTAGGGTGTCCCCGGCAACTGCCGGTCTGTGAGGAAGATGCAGGCGGACATGTTAGGTTGCCTTGATCCAAAGGTGGTGCTCTCGATGTCGGAGAGCGCTCATCACTAGCAGGTGTTTCCACTTCCCAATGAACTGACGACCTGCCAATCACACTGGCTGTTGCGGGTAAAGAGGTGGCAGGTCTGCGTCCAAAAACATGTGTGACTGCTGTCCCCCCAGTCACAGAGGATGAAGAGGCTGCGGATGCACAAGATGGGGCAGACGGTGGTTGGCCCAGCCGGCTAGGCCGCATTGTAGCACAGTGAGCTTCCCACTGCAACTTATGCTTCATATTCATGTGACGGTACATGCATGAAGTACTCAAACTATGTATTTTTTGGCCTCTACTTAGCTTTTGCTGACAAATATTACAGATAACACGAGTTGGGTCATCCTTATCGATCTGAATAAATGCCCAGGCTATGCAAGGCTTAGAGCCCATGTGACCTGAAGAGCCACTACGACTTGTGGTCAGAGGCAGAGTTGTGGTTGAGGATGCAGTTGTTGACGTGCTTCCAGTACTCCGTCTCTGTTCAGGAAGGCGCAACCTAACCTCGTCGTCAATAGCATCTGTGATGCCCCGCTGCGCTTGGTATCACAGATCCTACAAGAGTGCATTGATGGAATCCTCCACAAGAGGCCCCCATAAACATTCACACATCTCCACCTTCCACCTCAGACCAGCAGAGGGAGCCCGTTAGGGATATAAATAGGGAAGGTGGAGCTAGGCAGTTCAGTTCCTCTGAAGAGTTCCTGCAGTAGAGAAGCCTAAGAGAGGTCAGTCTGCAGTGGAGTTCAGTCTAGTCTAGAGAACGCAGTTAATAGTTCAGCAGTGGAGCACGAGGCTCCTGCTTGCTAGATTCAGGGAGCCCAGATAGAGCTTAAGGTGTGCCGCTGCCGTAAGATCAGTGCAGCGCGGCAAGCTGCCGTTAGTGTGTATAGCCTAGTGAGGGCCCGAGTAGGCCGAAGGCGAGTGGCGAGTTAGTACATAAGGGGCAGAGGAGCTTAACCAGCTCACCCCGAAGCATTTACCGGACACAGGATCCGAGCTTACCGGTACCTCTATGACCCAGTAAGGCATAACCGGAATCCCTGGAGAACTACAAGTCCCAGGATCGCTAAGGTGCTGATATGTAACAGAGCCAGGAGACGCTTAGGCCCCGCATACTGGGAGCGTGAACTCCAAGAGAAGGCCCTACCACAAGGTCAGCCAGCGCAGGACAGAGACAAAGTTAGGCCTAGCTCCAGGCAGGTCAGAAACTTACTACGCAGAGGCAAGAAACAGGAGGCCCTACACCCGCTCATTGGGGAGGATCCTGATATGCACCCTTCACCCTACAGTGCTCCGGGATGTGCCTGAATTTCCACCAGTAAAAGGTACTGAAGTGACTACCGTGTCCGTTCCCGTTCTTGCTCTGACCCAGCTGGGTCTTGCCTGTCCTGCATTCCCCTTGCATACGCTGCCCTGAGACCTAGCTCCACCTGTGGGGAGCTATACCATCGAGCTGCCTTATCACCGGCCTCAGTGGACTGCTGCAGCGCTGGTGCTTGTCACCAGATACCACAGGTGGCGTCATGAACTCTTATAAAATTAACAATTATCCACCCTTTTAAAGAGAGACCCCAGGGTACGGGCCAGGGAGCCGACCACCGCGACATCCCCAAGGCCAGGCAAATGCCCGGGTACCGAGTCATCCCCATCCCCAGGGCTAGTCACATCCTCCTCCACCTCCTCTGCTGACCTTATCGACTGTCTGACTGTGGGTTGACAGTAAGTGGGATCTCCAACCTCGTCATCATCACCCTGTGTGTTATCACACCCGTCGCCCTCAGAGCCAACCTCTTCCTGCCCTGACCGAAAAGTCAAGTTGTCGCTCCAATCAGGTATTTGAGTCTCATCATCGTCTTCATCATTGTCTCCACCAACAGGAGTTACAGTTTGGGAACAAGGGTCTACATTATGCTCAGAACCTTCTTCATCTGGTCCTGGATCCAACTTATAAAGATTCTGGGCATCGGATCAGATCATTTCCTCATCTGGATTAACAGAAGCTCTGGAGCAGACCTCCGTTTCCCAGGCTATAGTATGAGTAAACAGCTGGGCAGACTTAGCCATCTGTGTTACCCCATACTCAGACTGGCAGCTGGAGACTTGGGAGCTGTGAGGAAGCAAGTGCGATTGGGGTGACACCTCTGAGGACTGGAGTATTTGTGATGTTGAAATTGAGGTGATGGAGAGCCCACTTGAAGGAGCACTTGATATCCGTTGAAGCACCTGCTGTTTTTGTGCCTCATCTAGAATTTGTAGCGATGGGCGTGTCCGTAAGAATGGGATCGTATCACATTGTCCACGAAAAGAAGTCGACATCTTAGTTTGGCTGGAAGATGGTCTTTCTTCTGCAGATGTTACTCCCCCCCCCACCGTGGGGGGCCTCGACCCACCGGCGGACAGGCACCAGTATTGGGATAGGGGGGCTGGCCGTCAGGGTCCACCGCGGCTCTGGCACAAACCCGGCGACACAGAGGTGGCACAGGCAGGAACGGACTGGCCGTGTCGGCTTCTCACTTTTTGGATTTTAGAAGGGCATGACATGCCTATATCTGTGTCTCCCCCTCCTTTTACTCCTCCACCTCTTTTCTTTTCGCATGACTATATGTACTTGTCACTTTTCCATGTGTTAGTTGTGTCTTCTGAGCAGTTTGTCAGCTTTTAGACACCTTTGAAGGTGTTTTCTATGTGTTTCTATGTGTTTTTGTTTGCCTGCCATTGGTTTTAACGGTGTTCGAAGGTGTTCGACGAACAGTTCGACGAACAGTTCGGCGAACACACGGGTGTTCGACGAACCGAACCGAACTCGAACACTACGGGGGTGGCTCAACACTACATAGGACCCCTTGTTCGAAAGGAGCTTCTGAACTCTCTTGTCCATTGAATTTGTCAGGTTTTGGATGGTTTCTGCTTCAATTGTTTTGCATGAGGACAGAATACCCTCCCAGAGCTGTTGCTTAGATGTGAACTGCCTCCCGCCATCATAGACACTCCTTTTGATGATGCTCCAGAGGTTCTGAATGGGGTAGAGGTCAGGGGAGCATGGGGATCACACCATAAGTTTGTCCCCTTTTATGCCCATATCAGCCAGAGATGCAGATGTTTTATGTGCAGCATGAGATGGTGCATTATCATGCAAAAAAATGATCTTGCTGTGAAATACATGGTTCTTCTTCTTGAACCATGGCAGGAAGTGCTGTTTGAGAAAATCCACATACATTATGGAGTTCATCTTTAGCGCCTTCAGGGATCCTAAAGGGGCCGACAATCTCTCTCCCCATGATTCCAGCCCAAAACATTACTCCACATCCTCCTTGTTGGCGCTGTAGCCGTGTTTGCGTGGGGTGTCCATCAACCAGCCATCCTCCACTCCATCCATCTGGACCATCGAGTGCTGCACGGCACTCATCCGTGAACAAAACAGTTTTGAAATCAGTCTTCATGTAATGTTTGGCCCACTGGAGCCGTTTCTGCTTGTGTGAAGTGGATAGAGGAGGTCGACAGGATGGCATATGCACAGCTGCAAACCTCTGAAGGACCCTGCATCTTGTTGTTCGGGGGACGTTGGAGGCACCAGCAGCTTCTAAAACTTGTCTGCTGCTATGACAAGGCTTTTTTGCCGCTGCTCTTTTAACCTGACGTAATTGCCTGTAGGAAAGAGTCCTCAATTTGCCCTTATCAGCACGCACGCGTGTGTACTGTAAATCAGCTACATACTTCTTGATTGCCAAGACACTTCATCCTGATCATCGCACAATGTTGATTGTAGTCATGCCTTGACCTAAACACTCCACAATTTGTTGCTTCTCAGCAGCCGACACATCCTTTTTCTTTCCCATTTTGGCAGAAAATGTAGGCTGCTTAATAATGTGAGACAGCCTTCTTAAGTAGTCTTGCCTTTCATTGGACACACCTGCCAAACTAATTAGCACAGGTGTCTGCAATTGCTTACAGTGATATAAAGAGCCCTGACACACATCACCATCAATGAGTTTAACTGACAAACAAACAAATTCTTCCCTTATCACTCCTAAACACTTTTTGCATAATAATTTGGAACACAGTGTACATGTGCTTTTCCACAAAACACCAGTGGTTCACGTAGTGAATCTTACAGTTCTAACTTGCCAACCGTGGTCTGTATGGAGTTGTTCAATAAAGGGCCCAAAATTAAGATAACATAGATGGGAGAGGTCTCTATGAATAGGAATTCCTAAGTATTTGATACCCTGTGAGGGCCAGGCAAAGGGAAAGTTGGACTGGATGGAATCCTATATGGATTTGGGGAGGGAGACATCGAGGGCCTCAGACTTCGCTGCATTGATTTTAAACTTTGACCATGTAACAAAGTGATCTATTTCAGCCATAACAGCATGGATGGATATATGTGATTGAGTGATATATACTAGTACATCATCAGCAAATAGAGGGCACTTATACTCGGTGCCTCCCACCTCAATCCACCTAATATTGGGGTTATGGCGAATTGATGAGAGCAGGTGCTCCGTCACTAGGATGTGTAAGAGAGGGGACAGAGGACATCCCTGCCTTGTCCCATTGGTGATTGTGAAAGGTGAAGAAAATGTTCTGATGCACCCCCTGGGCCTTGGGACACCCGGAGCCGGACCCTTTTTGGTGGATGCTGGTGGTTGTAGTCTTCGTGGCGGCGACCCGGTTCCGTGGCTCAGGGTGGTCAAACCAGTGGCGGAACTATTTATGTGGTTTTGATGTTTAAATGTCTGACTACGCCACCCGTGGATTGCGGTCAGAGTGAACCGCCGCTGCAGGGCAGACCGCTGAGGCTGGTGTTGTGGGTGCAGCAGAGCGTAGCATAACTCCCCACGGGAGGAGTATAGCCTCAGGGCAGTGTATGCGGAGGATGGGGGTGATGGTGCAGGGCAGCAGCAGTAATGACACGGAGTCAGTGATGCAGTCCAGGGCCTTTACTCACAGTTCTTATTATCCAGACCACGTCTGCAGGTAACGGCTGCCCACGTCGTACTGTGCTCACCAGATGAGGGTTCAGACAACTCCCAGATAACTTTGGAGCGCTTCACAGGACCCCCTTTGTGTGTCCTTTGTCTGGCCTTTCTTACCAACCCTTCTGTCCGGCTGCCTCGGGCCTCCTCTTGGTAAACTTGGCGCCAGTTTCCCTGACCCTATGTGCTGCCCTCCTAGCGGGTGTAGCGAGGGGCTGCGCCACATAAAATGTCACAGCCTCCGGATTCTAGCTGAGGGTCGTTTCCTGCCTCCACTAGTTTCGGGGACCGGTCTCCCCCTTTGGCCTGACCCCTCCATGCAGGTGGATTCGGGTGTGCGGTGGCGACTCGCCCGTCCGCACCCCTGGGATCCCTTCGTTCCTCGTTCCTGGAGCCTTCTCCGCTCCTCTTCCTTCCTTCTCCCTCTTCCAGGCCTGGGCCTCTGTTACTAGGCCCGCCTCCGGAGCAGAGCTCATGCAGAGCCCCTGCTCCCTGCCACTTCTGCTCAGACTTCTCTGCACTGAACTAAGATGGTGCCCACCTTTTATACTCCCTTCTCAATGCACCCAGGAACTGCTTCCTCCCTGCTCCTGCACTACAGGGTTCCCCTTCCTCAGTGTTCCCTCCCCCCACTCCAGCCAGGGACAGGGACTGTCGTGCCCATCTCAGGGGCATATTGGTCGCCCTGCCCCACGGCAATGTGGTGTAATGCATGCAGGTGTCGGGTCCTGATCCACACTCCATCCTTACCTGAGAGTGAGATATCACACATCTGGGTGAGGTGTAATACCTCTGTAGCAACCGAGCCCTCAGGGTGCTACAGTTCCTTTTATCTTCAGCCTAGGTGACGTATTGCGATACAGGGCCGTGATTTTGGCTATAAAGGGTCCCCTAGACCCCTACCCCAAGCTTTTTAAGAGAATCATATATGGCGTGCCAGGAGACTCTATGGAATGCTTTCTCAGCATCCAACGAGAGTATCTAATTACAAATTTTTAACTGCATCTAGCCCAGGAAATACTTTGTGCCTAGTAGCAGTGTCTGCTAGTCAGCGGATTATCCCGGCTGTTAAGCAAGCTACACCACCTGTAGTTTGGACACTTAATTTTTTCAAAGGAAATGCTTCGGGACCACGGGATACTCAGTGAAGAGCATCAGGAGGCACCCCAAGGCATAGGGGCTGGGACTGGCAGTAGGATGCCTTGCGGTGGACAGCCGAGCTCGATCTTATAAAAGCTTTTTAACTGCAGCAGCTTTAGTGGACGCTACTGGAGCTGGAATTACGCGGCTGCTGGCATGAGACTTGCCCTCCAATAGATCCTTGTAAATGGATTTAAAGTGTATTCATTCAAATTAGAGAGACAATTTAAATTAAAAAGCTTAAAGCTGCCTTCACCACAGGGGGGCTCGCTCGACCCACCAGCGGACAGGCACCAGTATTGGGAGAGGGGGGCTGGCCGTCAGGGTTCACCGCGGCTCTGGCACAAACCCGGCGACACGGAGGTGGCACGGGCAGGAGCGGACTGAACGTGTCGGCTTCTCACTTTTCGGATTTTAGAAGGGCATGACATGCCTATATCTGTGTCTCCCCCTCCTTTTACTCCTCCACCTCTTTTCTTTTCTCATGACTATATGTACTTGTCACTTTTCCATGTGTTAGTTGTGTCTTCTGAGCAGTTTGTCAGCTTTTGGACACCTTTGAAGGTGTTTTCTATGTGTTTCTATGTGTTTTTGTTTGCCTGCCATTGGTTTTAACGGTGTTCGAAGGTGTTCGACGAACAGTTCGACGAACAGTTCGGCGAACACACGGGTGTTCGACGAACCGAACCGAACTCGAACACTACGGGGGTGGCTCAACACTAGTCTTTTGCGATGTCTTTGTGTTCGTTTTTTTGCGGCGGTTTCACTGCGAAATCAGTTTATATATAAAATAGTAGCGGCTTCCAAGCAGAAGCTTCTAGAAGAAAAGACCAATCGCTTCTTTTAGCCGCTTCAAAGCTTTTGAAACCTGAAGAAGTTAAAAGAAGTGACAACAGACGGATCATATGCACAGCAAGTCCTTTTGACTTTTCAGTACATATGTTCATTCTTTTTGACGTTTGTACAGCTTTTTTTTTTTAGAATAGACATTTA
Source organism: Phyllobates terribilis (assembly GCF_046119375.1). NCBI lineage: Eukaryota > Metazoa > Chordata > Amphibia > Anura > Dendrobatidae > Phyllobates > Phyllobates terribilis. The sequence goes on from NW_027363258.1 coordinate 1,242,047, forward strand.
TCATCAATCCACCTGCTCTGAGCACAATGTTATGGAGTTCCCAGTATGCATACCATGCAAATAAGGTGAATGACACAGAATCAATATAATTGGTATAACATTTTTTAATGTAATTATATATATATATATATATATATATATATATATATATATATAAATAAGGTCATGTGACCTAAACGTTGGCCCATTGCACACAGACGTTTGCTGATGATTGTTGTAATAAACTTCTAACTTTCGGCTTATATTGGAGAGCCTGGTTTCCTCTCTATCTCTACTTTCCAGAGCGTCCTCAAAATCTCCTCACAGAAAAGAGAGAAGGGGGTTCATCCGAAAATCGTCATGTGCAGGAGCAGTTTCTTCTTCAGAGTCTCAATAATATCACAGAAAGAAGACCGCTATTTCATTGATCCTCATCTGAGAACTCAGTACTGGTACGATGTTTCCCAAAGCTGATGGTAAACTAAAGAAAAGACAGAACAGAAGTAAAGGTGAATTATTTTTTTTAGCATTTGAAATGAATGCAGATGTAATCTATATGTTCTCTCTTACCTGGGCTGACGTACAAGATGGACTCTTCTAGTGTCACTGCCAAACTCTTAACTTCTTCCTTGAACATTTAAGATGTTCCACTGAATTTTAGAAGGAAGCAGTGTTTGCGACACAGGGGGCACCGAAGGTTGGAGTTGAGCCAGGTAGAGATGCAACCCTGATGGAAACAATGATTGCATGGTAGCACTGGGACTTCCTCTCCGGTCTCATAATCCGTCATGCAGATGACACACGACTCCTCCTGAGATGTTACAGCTCTTGTTGGGAGGTTCCTAATTTGCTGAGCTCGCCAAGTCTGCTGCCTTTCCTGCAGATTATATTGTGCAGGTGGTGATGGTGGCCGCATCTGTGGCGGAGGCGTCATCACTCCCATTCCCTGCTGCTGAAAGATGATGTTGAACAGACGGTTTGCCTGCAGTAATTGTACAGGAGATCCACTTGCAGCTGGAGACTCCCTGAGTCTGCGGCTGGGCAGAACGGGAAATGGCCGTCTGAATTCAAACTCAGTGACGGTGTCTGAGGATCCACTGTCATCCCTTCTGCTCTCTGATGTTTCTCTGGAGGGCTCTGCAGGGACTGGTCTAAGCGGAGAGCGGCTTCTTTCCCTGCTCTCTTGTCCTCTTTGCCGGAGAGGAGTTCTGGCTTCTCTGCCTCTCGCAGTGACAGCAGTGGCGTCTGTTCTGTGTCCACCAGTAGTAATTGGTCTTCTCTGATCCCTTTGAGAAGATCTCAATTGATGGACAATCATAGCCTGACCTATAAAGAAATAAAATGTACTATAAATATGCAAAAGTTTATAAAAAAAACACTTTTGAACCAAAGAGAAATAACCTGCTGTTGATTTGGAGTTTAGGGAGAGGAGCAAAAATTGATTAATGTTTGGGCTAAATAAACCTGCTCAATGGATCCCCTCTCTGCAGACATCACAGAGCAGGGGTGGAACCAGACTGCGACTAACACAGCCCCCAAGGACTATGAATGGGAAGGTGGAGGATGCACTGAGTGTACTGAAACCGCTTACCCCAGGGAAATCTCCTCCCAGAAAAGATCCTATAAGGTGGGAATATTCTCTCACTTACCCTGATTTTCAGGTCGGCTCATCCAAGTCTCGTTGTCAGCAATAAGCTGATGCAGCTCCCTGGAAGTCATGGTTCAGTTTCCCGGGGCTGAGATGGTAGAGTGATAGAAAATGAGAACTAAGTTCTCTGATGGCACGGATGTTATGGTGCCAAAATATCAATAAGAAGCTGTAGAAGTAAAGCACTAGATGTATGAAACAAACTAGCTCGCACTTCCAAAACCACGGTAGAGTCTCAGCGAAAACTTCAACTCTGAAAATGGCGCTGATGTCACCGAGTGCATAGATTGTATAACCTCACAGCATTCTATGTCACTGTGACATCACATGTGAGACCAACAACGCGCTGTCATGATGGCCGACTGTCCAATCTGTTATATACATATTATAAAATGTTATATTATTATATATTATAATACACATTGTAAAAAAATATTATATTATATTATTATTAACCATCTAACACTCTTAAGGTGTGTATATGTGTCTAAAGCATAGGAGATATATATATACATCTTATGTATATCAGATGCCTTGGAATAATAATCTCATACTTACCTTCCAGACCCCCAGTACTGCTGCTGTCAGTTTCCCCCGCCGACCTCCTGGCTTCTCCTTCCCGCAGGGGCCATTGGGTGACCACTGCAGCTAATCAGTTAATACATATTTCCCATTCATATGTTTAATGTGATGTAAAATAAACACTTTTAGAAAAGAAAACAGATAAATAAGATTTTCAAAATACGGCATGTACTAAGGTGGATACTCATGGTATGATATGCAGAGAGAGGAATACTGGGAGGACACAGAACGTTAGTCCACCTGTTTAACCCTCAGGATAATTCTTATCAGGTCATAGAGGGGTGTACATAGAAATCCACAGACCCCATAGCAAAGATCCGAAATGGGACCTCTTAATAGCCCCTGGCTGCCATTAAGCAACCCAGTGGTGGTCACAAAGACCCCCTGTTTAAACTGCTTAGATACCATAGTTGCTGGTCACTATGGAAGATAAGGGGTTAATCTGATGTAATCACAGCTAACTTGAATTGCAGCAATTACAAATGGCTGTCTGCTGTGTAAAACAGCCGGCACCCACTGGGTATGGAGTGGGCTGAGCATGTGAGTTTGCCCCTTATACACCATCATAACTTATGCTGTATATATACGATATATGCAGGGGATGGGGCTATTCGGCACTAGGCTCCTCCTGTTCATGGGCTCCATAGCGGTCATGTGGCCTGCCAAAATTGGGTGTATGCTACTGAGGTCATACATATAATATGCAAAAAAAAAATCATACAAGGTAAATAATTGAAATTCATATCAGAAATAGTCCAGTTCTTTAGTGCCCATTCACATTAAAGGAAAATCATCTGAATTGATTGAATTTTGTGGGACAGGTCCATAATCCTCCCATGGAAAGCACATGCATGCTCGGCTGAATGAGGCATACATGAGTATAGGAGCAGTGAGGGAGAGAAGAGAGGAAGGGAGAAGACGGTGATTGGTGAGTATCTTAATCTGCCTCCATCACATAGATATTTAGGATGGATTAGGGAATCGTTAGCTTGGAGCGCTTCTTTCTCCAATAAGTTTTATTGATTTTTATAAACAAAGAAAAATATACAAACAATGAACAGAGAACTAGTGTTGAGCCACCCCCGTATTGTTCGAGTTCGGTTCGGTTCGTCGAACAGCCGTGTGTTCGCCGAACTGTTCGTCGAACTGTTCGTCGAACACCTTCGAACACCGTTAAAACCAATGGCAGGCAAACAAAAACACATAGAAACACATAGAAAACACCTTCAAAGGTGTCCAAAAGCTGACAAACTGCTCAGAAGACATAACTAACACATGGAAAAGTGACAAGTACATATAGTCATGCGAAAATAAAAGAGGTGGAGGAGTAAAAGGAGGGGGAGACACAGATATAGGCATGTCATGCCCTTCTAAAATCCAAAAAGTGAGAAGCCGACACGGCCAGTCCGATCCTGCCCGTGCCACCTCCGTGTCGCCGGGTTTGTGCCAGAGCCGCGGTGAACCCTGACGGCCAGCCCCCCTATCCCAATACTGGTGCCTGTCCGCTGGTGGGTCGAGCGAGCCCCCCTGTGGTGGAGGCAGCTCTAAGCTTTTTAATTTAAATTGTCTCTCTAATTTGAATGAATACACTTTAAATCCATTTACAAGGATCTATTGGAGGGCAAGTCTCATGCCAGCAGCCGCGGTAATTCCAGCTCCAGTAGCGTCCACTAAAGCTTCTGCAGTTAAAAAGCTTTTATAAGGATCGAGCTCGGCTGTCCACCGCAAGGCATCCTACTGCCAGTCCCAGCCCCTATGCCTTGGGGTGCCTCCTGATGCTCTTCACTAAGTATCCCATGGTCCCGAAGCATTTCCTTTGAAAAAATTAAGTGTCTAAACTACAGGTGGTGTAGCTTGCTTAACAGCCGGGATAATCCGCTGACTAGCAGACACTGCTACTAGGCACAAAGTATTTCCTGGGCTAGATGCAGTTAAAAATTTGTAATTAGATACTCTCGTTGGATGCTGAGAAAGCATTCCATAGAGTCTCCTGGCACGCCATATATGATTCTCTTAAAGAGCTTGGGGTAGGGGTCTAGGGGACCCTTTTATAGCCAAAATCACGGCCCTGTATCGCAATACGTCACCTAGGCTGGAAATAAATGGAACTGTAGCACCCTGAGGGCTCGGTTGCTACAGACGTATTGCACCTCACCCAGAGGTGTGATATCTCACTCTCAGGTAAGGATGGAGTGTGGATCAGGACCCGACACCTGCATGCATTACACCACATTGCCGTGGGGCAGGGCGACCAATATGCCCCTGAGATGGGCACGACAGTCCCTGTCCCTGGCTGGAGTGGGGGGAGGGAACACTGAGGAAGGGGAACCCTGTAGTGCAGGAGCAGGGAGGAAGCAGTTCCTGGGTGCATTGAGAAGGGAGTATAAAAGGTGGGCACCATCTTAGTTCAGTGCAGAGAAGTCTGAGCAGAAGTGGCAGGGAGCAGGGGCTCTGCATGAGCTCTGCTCCGGAGGCGGGCCTAGTAACAGAGGCCCAGGCCTGGAAGAGGGAGAAGGAAGGAAGAGGAGCGGAGAAGGCTCCAGGAACGAGGAATGAAGGGATCCCAGGGGTGCGGACGGGCGAGTCGCCACCGCACGCCCGAATCCACCTGCGTGGACGGGTCAGGCCAAAGGGGGAGACCGGTCCCCGAACTAGTGGAGGCAGGAAACGACCCTCAGCTAGAAACCGGAGGCTCTGACATTTTATGTGGCGCAGCCCCTTGCTCCACCCGCTAGGAAGGCACCGCATAGGGTCAGGGAAACTGGCGCCAAGTTTACCAAGAGGAGGCCCGAGGCAGCCGGACAGAAGTGTTGGTAAGAAAGGCCAGACAAAGGACACACAAAGGGGGTCCTGTGAAGCGCTCCAAAGTTATCTGGGAGTTGTCTGAGCCCCTCACCTGATGAGCACAGTACGACGTGGGCAGCCGTTACCTGCAGACGTGGTCTGGATAATAAGAACTGTGAGTAAAGGCCCTGAACTGCATCACTGACTCCGTGTCGTTACTGCTGCTGCCCTGCACCATCACCCCCATCCTCCGCATTCACTGCCCTGAGGCTATACTCCTCCCGTGGGGAGTTATGCTACGCTCTGCTGCACCCACAACACCAGCCTTAGCGGTCTGCCCTGTAGCGGCGGTTCACTCTGACCGCAATCCACGGGTGGCGTAGTCGGACATTTAAACATCAAAACCACATAAATAGTTCCGCCACTGGTTTGACCGCCCTGAGCCACGGAACCGGATCGCCGCCACGAAGACTACAACCACCAGCATCCACCAAAAAGGGTCCGGCTCCGGGTGTCCCAAGGCCCAGGGGGTGCGTCAGAACATTTTCATCACCTTTCACAATCACCAATGGGACAAGGCAGGGATGTCCTCTGTCCCCTCTCTTATACATCCTAGTGACGGAGCACCTGCTCTCATCAATTCGCCATAACCCCAATATTAGGTGGATTGAGGTGGGAGGCACCGAGTACAAGTGCTCTCTATTTGCTGATGATGTCCTAGTATATATCACTCAATCACATATATCCATCCCTGCTGTTATGGCTGAAATAGATCACTTTGTTACATGGTAAAATTTTAAAATCAATGCAGCGAAGTCTGAGGCCCTCGATGTCTCCCTCCCCAAATCCATATAGGATTCCATCCAGTCCAACTTTCCCTTTGCCTGGCCCTCACAGGGTATCAAATACTTAGGAATTCCTATTCATAGAGACCTCTCCCATCTATGTTATCTTAATTTTGGGCCCTTTATTGAACAATTCCATACAGACCACGGTTGGCAAGTTAGAACTGTAAGATTCACTACGTGAACCACTGGTGTTTTGTGGAAAAGCACATGTACACTGCGTTCCAAATTATTATGCAAAAAGTGTTTAGGAGTGATAAGGGAAGAATTTGTTTGTTTGTCAGTTAAACTCATTGATGGTGATGTGTGTCAGGGCTCTTTATATCACTGTAAGCAATTGCAGACACCTGTGCTAATTAGTTTGCAGGTGTGTCCAATGAAAGGCAAGACTACTTAAGAAGGCTCTCTCACATTATTAAGCAGCCTACATTTTCTGCCAAAATGGGAAAGAAAAAGGATGTGTCGGCTGCTGAGAAGCAACAAATTGTGGAGTGTTTAGGTCAAGGCATGACTACAATCAACATTGTGCGATGATCAGGATGAAGTGTCTTGGCAATCAAGAAGTATGTAGCTGATTCACAGTACACACGTGTGCGTGCTGATAAGGGCAAATTGAGGACTCTTTCCTACAGGCAATTACGTCAGGTTGAAAGAGCAGCGGCAAAAAAGCCTTGTCATAGCAGCAGACAAGTTTTTGAAGCTGCTTGTGCCTCCAACGTCCCCCGAACAACAAGATGCAGGGTCCTTCAGAGGTTTGCAGCTGTGCATACGCCATCCTGTCGACCTCCTCTATCCACTTCACACAAGCAGAAACAGCTCCAGTTGGCCAAACATTACATGAAGACTGATTTCAAAACTGTTTTGTTCACGGATGAGTGCCGTGCAGCGCTCGATGGTCCAGATGAATGGAGTGGAGGATGGCTGGTTGATGGACACCCCACGCAAACACGGCTACAGCGCCAACAAGGAGGAGGTGGAGTAATGTTTTGGGCTGGAATCATGGGGAGAGAGATTGTCGGCCCCTTTAGGATCCCTGAAGGCGCTAAAGATGAACTCCATAATGTATGTGGATTTTCTCAAACAGCACTTCCTGCCATGGTTCAAGAAGAAGAACCGTGTATTTCACAGCAAGATCATTTTTCTGCATGATAATGCACCATCTCATGCTGCACATAAAACATCTGCATCTCTGGCTGATATGGGCATAAAAGGGGACAAACTTATGGTGTGACCCCCATGCTCCCCTGACCTCTACCCCATTCAGAACCTTTGGAGCATCATTAAAAGGAGTGTCTATGATGGCGGGAGGCAGTTCACATCTAAGCAACAGCTCTGGGAGGGTATTCTGTCCTCATGCAAAACAATTGAAGCAGAAACCATCCAAAACCTGACAAATTCAATGGACGAGAGAGTTCAGAAGCTCCTTTCGAACAAGGGGTCCTATGTGAAAATGTAACATCACCTAGAATAAAGTTTTGAGTTGAAAACTGTTTGATTTCAGTTTCTAACAACCTGCTAATGCTTATAATTTCAAAAATGACCATTTTTTTGGTCTTTATTAAAATGAAAAGGTTGATCGAAAAGTTTGGGGGATCTAAGAGTGTGGCAACCCAGTAGTCATGATTACTTCGAATTCTGACAATATGAGGGTCATGTTGCAGGTAGTGCAGCAAGAAGGCACTTATGTGTCTTGCGCATCTCGGAGCCCCAAAATTATTTTCCGGGCTAGATGCAGCTAAAAATTATTATTAATTTTAAATCTGGTGGAGCTTAGTATAGATGGCCTAATAGGATCAGTGCTGCACACTGCTACAAAGCCCAAATTATTTTCCAGTCAAGATACAGATAAACATGATTATTAATTTTAAATCTGGTGAAGCTTTAGTATAGATGGGCTAATAGGATCAGTGCTGCACACTGCTACAAAGCCCAAATTATTTTCCAGTCAAGATACAGATAAACATGATTAGTAATTTGAAAGCTTAAAACGGTTGGTAGGGTGATTTTAACCAATCATCAAGCTTTTACTCTCCCCAGGATGACACAGGGGTAGAAAAGTCGTTTCGGATCCATGATTTGTTCATCTTTATGAACGTGAGTCTGTCTACATTATCAGTGGAGAGCCGCGTGCACTTATCTGTCAGCACACCACCAGCAGCGCTGAACACACGTTCAGACAGAATGCTGGCTGCGGGGCATGACAAGATCTCCAAGGCGTAAGTGGCTAGCTCCGGCCATTTATCCAGATTGGAAGCCCAAAAAGAGCAAGGGTCCAGTGACACAGTCGTGGCTTCAATGTTTACTTGGAGATACTCCTGTACCATCGTCTCTAGGCGTTGACTATGTGTCAGACTTCTTGTCTCCTGTGGCCTTGCAAAGGATGGGCTAAAAAAGTGGTGAAATGATTCCGCAAAATTGATGTTACCAGCAGATACTGTGGTTCTGTTACGGTTTGAGTGCTGAACACTTGACGGTCCCACGGTTGGCAAGTTGGAACTGTGAGATTCACTACGTGCACCACTGGTATTTTGTGGAAAAGCACATGTAAGATTCTGCAACAGTCTCTGCTGATACTCCTGCATGCGTGCATCCCTTTCTATGGCAGGAATAATTTCTGCAAATTTACTTTTGTACCGGGGATCTAACAGTGTGGCAACCCAGTAGTCAGGATTATTTCTAATTCTCACAATTCGAGGGTCATGTTGCAGGTAGTGCAGCAAGAAGGCACTCATGTGTGTTGCGCATCCAGGAGCACCAAGTCCCTGTTGTGTTGGTGGCGAGGTAACAATCATGCTTCCTTCCTCTGTCCTCTCCCCCCAACCTCGCACAACAGAAATGTGATCAAGGTCTCCCTCATCTGATGAGTCTTCCATCAGTTCGTCCTCCACTTCTTCCTGGGCTCCTGCACCTTCCTCACTAGTTTGGCTGCTACCATGCGCCCTGGTAAAATCATCTCCCCCACCCTCACATGCCTGCCGCCTTGGTGCTGCCGACCGTCTGGACCTTGCAGATGTTAGCCCTTCCGCATACAACTCCTCCTCCTCTACTTCCTCCACCTCCTCTTGTGCCACCACCTGACTCCGAATTCTGTTTAACATGTGCTCCAGCATGTAAATCACCGGAATAGTCATGCTGATAATGGCATCGTCAGCACTAAACATCTTCGTCGCCATTTCAAAACTGTGCAGAAGGGTGCATAGGTCCCTGATCTGAGACCACTCCTCCAGCGTGATTTGCCCCACCTCTGAATCTCGTTGGCCCAGGCTATACGTCAGAACGTATTGCACCAGGGCTTGTCGGTGCTGCCACAGTCGCTGCAACATGTGCAGAGTTGAATTCCACCGGGTAGGCATGTAGCACCCTGAGGATTCGGCTGCTACAGGGGTATTGCACCTCAACCCAGAGGTGTGATATTCCACTCCCGGGTAAGGAAGGAGTGTGGAACTGAGCTCGGTAGGCTGCATGCACTACACACATCCCATTTCCGAGGAGCAGACCGACGGTACTCCCACTTAGAAATGTGCAGGTACGACCGAGTCTGTTCCTGGCTGGAGTGGGAGGGGGGTGGTACATCCCAAGTAGTGTAGGGGCAGATAGGGGGAGCAGCCTGGGTAAAGTTAGGAGCTCATTGGGTGCTGGTCACCTGAGCTCACACATAGAGGGTGTATATAAGGTGGGCACCAACTAAGAACAGGGTCAGATGCAGAGAACAAGTCAGCGAGCAGAGGAGAAGAGAGACCCAGAGTGAGAGAGGAGAAGAAAGAGAGACCCAGAGGGGGAAACAGCAGAAAAGGACTCCAAGATCCCAACTTAAATCCCCGGGTGAAGAGTCGGCATCAGGGTACCGGAACCCAAGCTGGTGGGGGTAAAAACATTCCCCAGCCAGAGACCGGAGACCGTGGGCAGCGTTTGCCACGGTCACCCACCACATCCACCCCGAAGGCACACCACATGAAGGGTCAGGGAACCCAAGGCCAAGGGTGTCCCAACAGAAGGCCCGAGGGAGCTGGACCTAGGTGGATCACTGGTGGGGACGGCCAGAGAACGGGACAGAAGGAGAGCTCAGGGCCACGCTCCGGACTTGTTTGGGGGTTGGCTGGATCCAGGACCTGGTGGACGCAGCACGGCTCGGGTGGTCACTCGAAGCTGGAGTGACCAGTACAACATCTGCAGTAAGTAAACACCCTTAACTGCACAACCCGACTCTGTCTTCATTGCCGTCTGCACTGCACCACCACAACCCCCATCCTCTGCACCTGTCCCCTCTGAGGCTATACCCCTCCCGTTGGGGGTTATCCCACCAAGCTGCGCACCCACCATCAGCCTCAGCGGACCCTGCTGCAGCGGCGGCCACAGTGACCGCATCACAACGGGTGGCGTAGTCGACACAAAAGAACTCTTAATAACATCTGTAGGACTGCCACATAACACTGAGTTTGACGCCCTGGGCACGGGCCGGGTCACAGCCGCTCGGAGACTACAACCCCCCATCTGATCCGGTGCCGGGTATTCCCCTCAAAAAGGAATATGTCCCAGGGGGCGCGTCAACTTTGGCGTAGTCGGCAGGATTACGTGCCCGCAACACCCGGGTACTGCGTGCCTGAAGAAAAGTGCAAGTTTACCTCAGAAAGAAGTCTCCCGCCGGTTCCGGAGGGTCCACGCCATCGGACCCCATCACAGGTCGTTTCCCGCCGATTGTCCGCCATTTCCAGCTTGTTCCCGCCATCTGCAGAGTTTCCCGCCACTGGGCGACGCTTCCCGCCAAATCCGAAGATTTCCCGCCTTGGAAGAGCAGCGGACGCCATTATGGGCGTACCAAAGGAGGGCAAGAGGCCGCCTCCCATCGTGGGCCGGGACAGAAAATGGCGCCAAAAGTGGAAACCGCCCCCACCAACAGAGACTGTGATGCTGGAGGTGTCTGTCAGCGTGAAAGAACTACCCCTGGAGCTGACAGTCACCGAGTTGCCCCGGGACCGCCCTCGAAGTGGGAGGAGACGAAAGGAAAGAACGAAGATGGGTGCCGCCTGGAGCAGTCTGGAGCGAGCGCACCCGGAGGCAAGAAGCCTGGAGAGGAGTAGCGGAGGAGCTTACCCGGAGATGGAGAGAAAGCAGAGCAGCACCGGCCCGCTGGCCAGGAGCCTGCTGGAAGAAGAGCAGAGCAGCACCGGCCCGCTGGCCAGGAGCCTGCTGGAAGAAGAGCAGAGCAGCACCGACCCGTTGGTCAGGAGCCTGCTAGACACCACGACCCCACTAGGCCTAGTGGAGGTCCTTGCACAGCTCCCCCGAGACCGGGAGTGTGCACAGACTGCCCTGGAGGGCCTCGCACGGAGGATGGCCCGGGTACAGCGCGAGATATTGGCGGAATGGAGCCGGGAGATGGCCCAGCAAGCTGAGACCAGTCAACGGAGCACGCTACCCTGGAAGAGGAAACAGACCGCCTCTGAGGATGGCGCGGGAGGACCAAAGGCCGGAGACGGCGCCGAGAAGGGAGCCGAACGCAAGGAGGCAGGTAAAGGGGACGCCTATACCCCAAGCCGGGAAACCGCCCACCTGCCCCAGCTCCCCGTCGCAGAGCCCGAAAGTCCCCCTGCTGTGCCCGTAGCCGCCATGTCACCGCTATGGACTAGGCCTCAACCGGAAGCCGCCGCAGCGACCCCTGTGACGTCACGCGCCTCGACCCGGAGCGTGACAAAGCAGGAAATACCACCAGCCTGGTCGCAAGGCCTAGTACCCCCGGGCGCCGCATCACCAACAGCGCCCCCTACCTCCGCGGAGCCTCCGGCCTGGTCGCAAGGCCAGGTAGCCCAGGGCGCCGCCGTATTAACGGTGCCCTTCACCTTCCAGGTGCCCCAGGCCTGGCCGCAGGGCCTGGGCAATCCGGGCGCCACCACCACCGCGCCCGCGCCCGTAAAACCAAGGGTGCCACACCTGGGGGAGGACTTGTTCAGCCAGCTCACATGGCCGGACGGGCGGCCCTTCATCTGGCCCGAAGAATTCCATGAGCTGGAACGGCAGCAGAGACTAGGGCCCTTGTGTGAGCCCCTGATTCCGGCTCCGAAGCCCGTGGCACGGGTCTCGCCTCCTCTGGAAGAAGCCCAATTTGAGTGGGACCCCACCGGAGAAGACCTAATGGGGTTCACTCAGGAAACCAGGGCAGCTGCAGCGGAGCGCGCTGAGTGCTGCCGTCAGCAGCTCGCGGAGTTCGCAAGGGAGCAGAGAGAGAGGCGGATCCGAGAGCAACAGGCCCAAGTACGGAGTGCCGAGCAGAAGAGCCGGACCAGGAGGGACCCCCGTGCAGCGCATTGTCCCCGCACCATCGGGACAGTGGTCAAGTTCAACCAGCAGCATGGGTGGGGCTTCATCCGAGACCGCAACACCTTCGGTGACGTTTTTGTAACGCGCAGAGACGTTGAATCCCATCTGCCGGAGGGTCACAGAGGTCGTGACCTCTACATCGGAGACGAGGTCACCTTCACCCGGCACAAGTGTGCCAAAGGACCTTACGCCCTCCACGTACACCGCCTGACGGAGGAGGAGTTGCGGTGCGAGGAGGAGGAGCAAGAGGACCCGGACGGGTCTGAAGTTACAACCAGCTACAAGCAAAGAGCAGGAGGAAGACGCCGTTGAGTGCGGCAGAGCAGTAGATGTAAATAGTTACCCGACCGGATACCAAAGAAACTGTTGCTACATATATATAGTCCCCGTTGGGACCAGCATGAGTGAACTGTTCACCCGTTTACCCTTAATCCCACAGGCTGAGGACTGTGAGCAGCCATTCCCTTCCCTTTAACTGGCCGAGGACTGAGAGCGGCCATACCCTTGTACATAGTTGCGCGTCCTAAAGCGCCCCCTACCGGTTTTATAGGAAAACCATGTTTTCTAGAAAGACTGTCGCACTGTACCCGGTCACACGTTGCACAGTGACCGGAGGAGGAACCAGAAACAAGAGACGACGAGAATGTTATATGAAAAGTTTTATATATATATAATGTTTTATATGTTTTATATGTTTATATGAAAATTTTGTATGTTTTGGTGTTGTTTTTGTCTTACAGCCCGAGGACGTGCTGTGATTTACCAGGGGGGAATGTAGCACCCTGAGGATTCGGCTGCTACAGGGGTATTGCACCTCAACCCAGAGGTGTGATATTCCACTCCCGGGTAAGGAAGGAGTGTGGAACTGAGCTCGGTAGGCTGCATGCACTACACACATCCCATTTCCGAGGAGCAGACCGACGGTACTCCCACTTAGAAATGTGCAGGTACGACCGAGTCTGTTCCTGGCTGGAGTGGGAGGGGGGTGGTACATCCCAAGTAGTGTAGGGGCAGATAGGGGGAGCAGCCTGGGTAAAGTTAGGAGCTCATTGGGTGCTGGTCACCTGAGCTCACACATAGAGGGTGTATATAAGGTGGGCACCAACTAAGAACAGGGTCAGATGCAGAGAACAAGTCAGCGAGCAGAGGAGAAGAGAGACCCAGAGTGAGAGAGGAGAAGAAAGAGAGACCCAGAGGGGGAAACAGCAGAAAAGGACTCCAAGATCCCAACTTAAATCCCCGGGTGAAGAGTCGGCATCAGGGTACTGGAACCCAAGCTGGTGGGGGTAAAAACATTCCCCAGCCAGAGACCGGAGACCGTGGGCAGCGTTTGCCACGGTCACCCACCACATCCACCCCGAAGGCACACCACATGAAGGGTCAGGGAACCCAAGGCCAAGGGTGTCCCAACAGAAGGCCCGAGGGAGCCGGACCTAGGTGGATCACTGGTGGGGACGGCCAGAGAACGGGACAGAAGGAGAGCTCAGGGCCACGCTCCGGACTTGTTTGGGGGTTGGCTGGATCCAGGACCTGGTGGACGCAGCACGGCTCGGGTGGTCACTCGAAGCTGGAGTGACCAGTACAACATCTGCAGTAAGTAAACACCCTTAACTGCACAACCCGACTCTGTCTTCATTGCCGTCTGCACTGCACCACCACAACCCCCATCCTCTGCACCTGTCCCCTCTGAGGCTATACCCCTCCCGTTGGGGGTTATCCCACCAAGCTGCGCACCCACCATCAGCCTCAGCGGACCCTGCTGCAGCGGCGGCCACAGTGACCGCATCACAACGGGTGGCGTAGTCGACACAAAAGAACTCTTAATAACATCTGTAGGACTGCCACATAACACTGAGTTTGACGCCCTGGGCACGGGCCGGGTCACAGCCGCTCGGAGACTACAACCCCCCATCTGATCCGGTGCCGGGTATTCCCCTCAAAAAGGAATATGTCCCAGGGGGCGCGTCAGGCACATCGCATTTTAGCCGGTGAAGTGGCAGGCCCAACGACTTCTGTAGAGATGTAAGTCGCTGAGCTGCGGGATGCGAACGGCGGAAGTGAGCACACAGCGACCGTGCCCTCTGCAGAAGGCCATCTAGTCTGGGATAGTGGGCTAAAAATTGCTGGACAACCAGGTTCAACACGTGAGCCATACAAGGCACGTGTGTGACATTGCCCCGGCGAAGGGCCGCACCCAGGTTTGCAGTATTGTCGCACACGGCCTTCCCTGGTTTCAGGTCCAGTGGAGACAACCATTCATGAAATTGGTTCTCCAGAGCTGACCACAACTCCTCAGCTGTGTGACTCACATTTCCCAGACATTTCAATGTAAAAACCGCCTGATGACGTTGAGCCCTACTGCCAGCATAGTAAGGAGGTGTGCAGGATCCCTTCTGCGCAGTTAGAAAGCTTGTGGCATGACCAGACAGGCTTTGGGTGCAGGTGGAAGACCGAGAGGAGGTTGAGGAGGCAGAAGCAGTGGAGGAACTTTGACATAAAGAGGATTGACGCACAACTCGTGGGGACTGCAAGACTTGGACAGCAGCCCCTTGTCCTGCTGTCACCATAGTTACCCAGTGCCCAGTCAGCGACATGTAGCGCCCCTGTCCATGCCTACTCGTCCAAGTGTCTGTGGTGAAATGCACCCTGTCACACACAGAGTTTCTCAAAGAAGCGGTGATGTTGTGTGCGACATGCTGGTGGAGCGCAGGCACACCTTTCTTTGAGAAGTAGTGCCGACTGGGCATCTGGTACTGGGGCACTGCGACGGACATAAGGTCTCGAAAATCCTCTGTGTCCACCAGGCGGAAAGGCAGCATTTCTGTAGCCAAGAGCTTGCAGATGGTGAAATTCAACCTCTTAGCTTTCTCATGGCTAGGAGGAAATGGTCTTTTACTTGTCCACATCTGAGGGACCGAGGGCTGGCTATTGTGCTTAGACGGGGTTGAGTAGGGTGTCCCCGGCAAACTGCCGGTCTGTGAGGAAGATGCAGGCGGACATGTTAGGTTGCCTTGATCCAAAGGTGGTGCTATCGATGTCGGACAGCGCTCAAGACCAGCTGGTGTTACCACCTCCAAAGAAAATGATGACCTGCCAATAACGCTGGCTGTTGCGGGTAAAGAGGTGGCAGGTCTGCGCCCCAAAACAGGTGTGACTGCTGTCCCCCCAGTCACAGAGGATGAAGAGGCCGCGGATGCACAAGATATGGCAGACGGTGGTTGGCCCGGCCGGCTAGGCCGCATTGTAGCACACTGAGCTTCCCACTGCAACTTATGCTTCATGTCCATGTGCCGGTTCATGCATGAAGTACTCAAACTATGTATTTTTTGGCCTCTACTTAGCTTTTGCTGACAAATGTTACAGATAACACGAGTTGGGTCATCTTTATCGATCTGAAAAAATGCCCAGGCTATGCAAGGCTTAGCACCCATGCGACCTGAAGAGCCACCACGACTTGTGGTGAGAGGCAGAGTTGTGTTTGAGGATGCAGTTGTTGACGTGCTTCCAGTACTACGTCTCTGTCCAGGAAGGCGCAACCTGACCTCGTCGTCACTAGCATCTTCCTCCACCTCCTCTGCTGACCTCATCTCTTGGCTGACTGTGGGTTGACAGTAAGTGGGATCTCCGACCTCATCATCATCACCCTGTGCGTTATCACACCCGTCGTCCTCAGAGCCAACCTGTTCCTGCCCTGACAAAAAACTAAAGTTGTCGCTCCAATCAGGTATTTGAGTCTTATCATCGTCTTCCTCATTGTCTCCACCAACAGGAGTTACAGTTTGGGAATGAGGGTCTACATTATGGTCAGAACCTTCTGCGTCTGGTCCTGGATCCGACTCATAAAGATTCTGGGCATCAGTGCAGATCATTTCCTCGTCTGGATTCACAGAAGCGCTGGAGTCGACCTCTGATTCCCAGGCTATAGTATGAGTAAACAGCTCTGCAGACTCAACCATCTGTTCTACCTCATACTCAGACGGGCAGCTGGAGATTTGAGAGCTGTGAGGAAGCAAGTGCGATTTGGGTGACACCTTTGAGGACTGGAGTATTTGTGATGTTGAAGTTGATGTGGAGGAGAGCCCACTTAAAGGAGCACTTGATATCCGTTGAAGCACCTGCTGTTTTTGTGCCTCATCTGGAATTTGTAGCGATTGGCGTGGCCGTAAGAAAGGGATCTTATCACATTGTCCGCTAAAAGAAGTAGACATTTTAGTTTGGCTGGAAGATGGTCTTTCTTCTGCACCTACCCCACGGACACAACCTTTTTTCCCCTTCCCAACACGCCTATTCCCCTTTCCACCAGCAGCAGGCCTTTTTCCACTCATTTTGGTGGTTAACTAATTCACAACTCTGGAGTTGTTTGCACAAAAAAACAATGGATGGTAACCGAGCAGAGCTGAGTGGCCAAACTGTGGTATTAGGCCAAAACTATTGGCTGGGTTAGATGCAGAAAAAAATTATTTTTAATTTGCAACCTGATGGAGGTCAGTATAGATGGACTAATAGACCAAGTCCCACACACCGCTAGAAGCCCAAATATTTTTTCAGAGCTAGATGCAGAAAATTTTTTTATTCAATTTGCAACCTGATGGAGGTCAGTATAGATGGACTAATAGACCAAGTCCCACACACTGCTAGAAGCCCAAATTTTTTTTCAGAGCTAGATGCAGAAAAAAATTATTTTTAATTTGCAACCTGATGGAGGTCAGTATAGATGGACTAATAGACCAAGTCCCACACACCGCTAGAAGCCCAAATATTTTTTCAGAGCTAGATGCAGAAAAAAATTATTTTTAATTTGCAACCTGATGGAGGTCAGTATAGATGGACTAATAGAACAAGTCCCACGCGCTGCTAGAAGCCCAAATATTTTTTCAGAGATAAATGAAGAAAAAAATTATTTTTAATTTGCAACCTGATGGAGGTCAGTATAGATGGACTAATAGACCAAGTCCCACACACTGCTAGAAGCCCAAATATTTTTTCAGAGCTAGATGCAGAAAAAAATAATTTTTAATTTGCAACCTGATGGAGGTCAGTATAGATGGACTAATAGACCAAGTCCCACACACCGCTAGAAGCCCAAATATTTTTTCAGAGCTAGATGCAGAAAAAAATTATATTCAATTTGCAACCTGCTGGAGGTCAGTATAGAAGGACTAATAGAACAAGTCCCACACACTGCTAGAAGCCCAAATATTTTTTCAGAGCTAAATGAAGAAAAAAATTATTTTTAATTTGCAACCTGATGGAGGTCAGTATAGATGGACTAATAGACCAAGTCCCACACACTGCTAGAAGCCCAAATATTTTTTCAGAGCTAGATGCAGAATAAAATTATATTCAATTTGCAACCTGATGGAGGTCAGTATAGATGGACTAATAGAATGATGCTATGCCCAAAAGATTTTACTTCACTAGGTGCAGTAAAAAAATTGGTATTCTATACACAGGTGGTATATCTTGCAACACAGATAGGCTACTCCACTGACTAACACACTCTGCAATAGGCCAAAAAGGATTAGCTTTGCTAGATTCAGCCAAATGCTGTGAAAAAAACTTGCACAGCACTGGCACAGACCTGCCTGGCAAAAACTGATAGGAACTGATGTAACCTAGTCCTGAAAAGGACTCCAATTACATTTAGTCTTTACTCCCACAATCTATCTATTTAAGAGCACAGACCTGCTTGATAAAAGTCGTAGGAAATGCTGTAACCTAGTCCTTAAAAGGACTGCAATCACAACTATTCCCTACTCCCAAGCTATCTGTATATTTGTGCGAAAATTGGCTTGAAATTAACAAGGTATAGCGCACACAGCAACAGCGGTGCCGTCTAACACGCAGCTGCAGCAGTGAGAAAATGGTGGCGACGGGGAAAATGGCTTGGTCTTATAGGGCAAGGACATGTGACATACACTGCCAATCACACATGCCCTTGCTTGTGTGAAAAAAAGCACTTTGCTCCGTGTGTGCGCTGCTGATAGGCTGACAGATTGCACCTCCCCACTGCAAATGCGGGAAAGAGAAAAAAAAATGGAGATCTTCATTGTTCCTGCAGAGATCCATCCCCTGCCCCTCCCCCCGCCCCGCTGTTCACTCAAACTGCGTATTAACATTAATTTTCATCATTACTGAGAAAAAATCCAGTTATGATTTTGGTGCACGAACAGTTATCGAACATAACCTCGAACAGCCGAATTTTTCTCAAATTGTTCGTGTTCGCCGACCGGCTCGAACACCGCCCAAAACAGCTCGAATTTGAGATTGGCGAACAGTTCGAGTAGAACAACGCTCATCTCTACAGAGAACGCAAAAGTGTAGACAAATTATAGATGAAAGTTACCATAAAAGTGAGTGATGAAAATGTTCAGCATGTGAAAAAGTGGAAATAATAGGAGTGGTAGAGATGCGGAGACGGTTGGGACTGCTTGCCTCCCATGTAGACAGATTTTGATAAGGCATATGGGGCTCTATTACCCTAATCAAGATCTCAAGTAGGGGAATGACACCTTTGCTCTCACCCAGGTTCACCTGTCATGCCAGGTGTTGGTGCAAAACAGAGGGAAAAGGGAAAGGGAGCCCAGACACTAGGGAAAGGGGGAAGTGGAGACCTCATGGTCTGGTCTAGCGTCACCCTGTCTCAACTACCGTCCCTATAATGCCTCTTCAGCAATCGCCGCACGCGTGCCTTGCCCTACTTTCCCTGGCGTATGGCTATGGCTAGGGATGGAAGGAGATGAGCATTAGTCAACCTCCACTAAATACTATAGACAACAAGGGAAGACAAAACAGGGGGAAATTACTTAGCTTTAGATGACTCCAAATATGCACACGGCCTCAAACTCCAGAGAGGACGAAGAACTGCTCCTGCTTAGCCTCACAAGTAGAAATAAATATAGCCAGCGACTTCCTCTCAGACACACCAGGTATATATACACCCAGGCCAGAGAGATAATTAGCAAGAGAGAGGTAGCCGCTCGGTTCTAAAGACAGCCTCTTATTTAAGAAGCTGTCTGCAATGCCAAACGTAGAGATCTCCTGCAACCCACTGCAGGGCGACTGTCTGTCACCTCTGACACAGCCGTGACATCACCAGAGGGAAACAGTTGATAACATAATTGAGAGAATAGAGGAACAGGAGGTAGGATTGATGTATTCAGACTGAAGAGTCCACCTGGCGAAACCAAATTTAGCAAAAACATTTTCAAACTGCATCCATCTGTGAGATTCATTTGATAAGGATTGGATTACTGCTATGCAAGAGCTAGGTGTGAGAACCTGTCCAGTTCAGATTTATGTGAATGATAAAAATGGTAGAAATGTTTCTTAAAGGGAACTTTCACCCCCTGTGAGATTTGAGACCTCTAATATGGGCATACAGGTTATAGAAAAATAAATCTATACATACCTGTATGGCCCATAGTAGAGTTCTGAATGCAGAGAAATGTAGTTTTATAAAATCTGTTTTCACATGCTTGGCGTCCCCCGGAAGGCAAGAAATCCCCGCCTATATCTTTAGTTAGCCCAGAATTCCCCGCCTATCTGCTTATTTAGCATGTTCCCCCATCCCCTGCGCGTCACAGGGCCCTGTGACGTGCACTGGTGTAACTCATTTCCTGCGCATGCGCAATGCGACGCTCACATCAGGAGCATTTTGTTTCTCCCGGCCCCGTTTGTCTCTGCCCTATTCCATAGTGTCTAAATATGGACACACAGACCAAATACTGATGTCACACTGATGCAAAATGCTGATGACACTGGAACTATTATTGTCCACTTAAACGTTTAAACATGGACTTGTGAATGAAAAATATCAGATAATATAGCTGAGAGTTTCTCATTAATCGTATACCAAGAGATCTGTCCTTTTCACTTCCTAGAAATCAGGTACTGGTTTTCTCCAGGCTAAGGCATCTGTGCTGGTTAGTGATGAGCGAGCATACTCGCAAGTACTTGGTACTCGCCTGAGCATCTCAGTACTCGAGATGCTCGAAGCTCGCCGAGTACTTCCGGGATGCTCGGGCGGATGCTGGGGTCCCCTCTCTGCATGTTTGGCGCTCTTTAGAGCGCCATTCAACATGCAGGAATTGTCTGCCACACACTGCAATGCTGCAGCCATGTTAGTTGTGGCATTACACTGATTGGCTGGCCGCATAGCCTCATCAGGTCTATACCAGACCTAGCGCCGCCGTGCTCATCAGTCTACTCTGCAATCAGACAGTGTAGGGAGAGGTGCTGCTGAGCTAGGGAGAGATTTGGTTGTTTATTAGTTAGTGTAGGTATTCCACAAGATTCTCTACACATATTCATCTGAACTAACAGTCCTTCTGAGGACTAATCCAGCTGCAGAGATACCAGTGCTAGACAGGCAGGCAGGGTATATAGCAGACTGCAGTGCATATAGCAAGAGGATCCATTTCAGTTCTGTCTGCTGGTGCTTTTACAGATATTATATTTGTAGAAATAGCCCCACGTATCAGGGGCCAGGAATATTTTTTTTTATCTTTATCTGATTGTTTGCTTAAGGCTGTGTGCCCACGATGTGTTTTTTATGTGTTTCCGCAGGGCAAAAATGCTGCAGAAATGCTTAAAAAACGCATGGTAGAAGGCCTGCCATGTTCCCTAATGATAATCTGCATGTGCTTTGCACATGCTGCGGAAATTTCTGCTGCGGGTTATCATTGCGGAAAAAACGCAGCACTACCAATTATTTTGCGGAAGCGCTGCGTTTTCGCTGCCATTGACTGGCATTGGAACCCTTGGATTCCGCATCACTGGATCTGTACATGCGGAATCCAAGCGTTTCAAAGTGCGGATGGTACCCGGGTCTGGATGAGAGGAGACTCTCATCCGGACCCGGGTACCATAGAAACTGTAAAAAAAAGAATAAAATCAAAAATAAATATGATACTTACCTTCTTATGGCCCCTGGTGTGCTTGTCTTCGCTTGCCGGCAGATCGCGGTGGACAGAAGGACCTGCACTGACGTCATTTAGTCTTGTGACGGCAGGTCCTTCAGTCTACCGCGAGCTGCCGGCAAGCCAGGACGGAGCGAATAAAGACTGCGTTGGCCATCAGAAGGTAAGTATATATATATTTTTTTCTTTTTTACCATTCTTTAAGGTCACACTATATAAATCCATGACGTTTGCTTGGATTTATATAGTGTGACCAAGTTGTCAAGCACTTTCCAAGTGATGCTAAAATCGCTTGGAAAGCGCTTGTCAACCCACATGCTGAAATGCATGTGAAGAACGCTTCACATCCGCTTGTCCCTGGCAGGAAAAACGCATGTACAATCCGCATGCGTTTTTTCTGCCAGGGAGATGCAGAAATGCTCAGGAAAAAATCCGGAGCATTTCTGCATCGTGGGCACATAGCCTAAAAACCAATCCAGAGAACACCGTTTTTCTGCGCCATTTGCTTGTTGGCACTGCAGAATACAGCCAGGTCCTTTCCATATTACAGCGCTAAAAATCCAGCTATTGAAAACTGTGGTTTGTCTGTCACATGGATCACATATAATTGCCCTCAACAAAGCAGTTACTGGGAAAGCCCACCTAACCACGGACACGTGGACAAGTGCTTGTGGGCAGGGATGATACAGCTCTCTGACGGCACACTGGGTTAACATAGTGGAAGCCGGGACCCAGTCGGACCTTGGGACGGAACACATCCTGCCGATGCCGAGGATTGCGGGCCCTAGATCAATCAGGGTTGCCCCCACAGTCTACAGCTCCTGCACCTCATCTTCCTCAGCCTCCTCCTCCTCTTCAGCCTCCATCTCCGAAATGACCACATCAGTCACAAGCTGGAAGCACTGCAGCACTGCCTCAGCCAAGCGGCAACAGGCTGTGCTGAAGCTAATATGCTTAGGTGACAAACGTGGAATGAACTGGCTCTCTACACCTTGGAGGTCCTGGCCTGCCCTGCCGCTAGCGTTTTGTCAGGGCTGGATTGGGCCAGACTTCTCAACACCACTGAATGATAGCAGTGTAACATAAACTCAAATCCAGTTTCTTTTTTGTGAGGTGTATTCCTATGCACCTTTTCACACCCAGACATGGGTATATGCATCCTGATTTTGGCTATTTGCTCTTGTCCTCCTCCTTCTCCTCATCCTCATCCTCCACCACCATATCACCTGGGTGACGTGGTCTGTGATGCAACACCCACATATTTTTTTTTAAAGGGTGTTTATGATGCCTGTAAAAAATTTTTTTTTTATACAGTATGTTCATGTATACCCCCAGGGGTAAATGTTTGTCAGCCCATACACTTAGTGCATGGGCGTTACATGTATAGGAGACCCGCTCCTTTCTAATGGTAAACATTTTTTTATGAGGTCCTCCTCCACGTCTTTTCCAAGGGGCATTGGAATGCCTCCCAATTTTTGGCAACCCTTGCATTCATTGCATAGGTCAACACTATGGGAGACCCACTTCCTAATAATGGGAACATTTTTTCATGAGGCCCTCTACGTCATTTCCAAGGGGCATTGGAGTGCCTCCAAATTTTTGGCAGCCCTTGCATTCACTGCATAGGCCAACACTATGGGAGTCCCACTTACTAATAATGGGAACATTGTTTTCAGGAAGCCATCTGACCTCCACCTCTCTTGTACGGGGCATTGGAGTGCCTCCAAATTGTTGGCATCCCTTGCATTCACTTCATAGGCAAACACAATAGGAGACCCACTTCTTAATAATGGGAACATTTTTTTTCAGGAGGCCCTCCTCTACGTCTCTTCCAAGGGGCATTGGAGTAGGTCCAAATTTTTGGCAGCCCTTGCATTTACTGCATACGCAATAACAGTATAGGAGACCCACTCTTTAGTAATGGGAACAACAAAGCATAGCCAGCCGCTGGCCCTTTAAGAATAGTAAAGGCCGCCTGATGGCCCTATAAAAATAGGCTTTGTGACTTTCAGAGTCCCTCCTTTATAAATGAAGCAGGATGTGTCTGATCATTTCTCACACACCACATGGCCAGATAAGGTTGTAAAATGTTAAAATGACATTGCCTGGTGAATGCATTTGTCACGGTTGAAAGCAATGCAAAAGTGCAAAAATGCATCAAAAACGCTACGTGTGAACATAGCCCAAGGTGTGGAGGAGTATTTTTGTTTTTGGTTATGTATTTTGCCTTATATACAAGTCATTACCCTGGAAAGGATGTTCCTTTACATATTTCCCAGGAAAATCCATTTTGGTTTCATTTTTGTATGTTTTATTGTGAGTCCGTAAAAGTGGCGTAATACCTCTGACAACATTGTTCACAGCAGTGACCTGGGAGTCAGAAATGCTTCCAGGGGTCTTCCCCATGCTGTTCCCATGTCATTTGAGCACTGTTCCCATCGATTTGGGCAATTTTTAAGCCCTGTGCAGACCGCCGGGGGGAGCCACCTGAATAATGATTGAGATTCTCGTAGACTTACAGTACATTGGTCTCGTTGCTCGGGTCGAGCACCCGAGTATTCCACTGTGCTCGACCCGAGCAACGAGCCCCCGAGCATTTTAGTGCTCGCCCATCACTAGTGTTGATGTGTTGATGGGCATGGGGGACATGGGAGACATAACTGGACAGCTGTCTAAGGTGTATAGGCACAAGGCAGTTTAGGAGTTAAGGATAAAGATGTTACAAGATATTACATGAAATGTTACATTTTTTGCTGATCACTAATGGTTCACATAAACCTAAAATCTTCAGTCTTAACTTTTTCTTAAGACATTATTGTAAAGTCTATGAGAAGATATGATGGGTTCAAAGAACTTCTGGAATTTTAACAAATGCAGAAGACAATTTTTGAGATGGGGATGGATAAATAAATAACATATCACCAATTATAAGAAGAGATCCTACTTTTTGGGGGTCGTGTTTTACTATAATCAATTGTCTATTGCATCTCGAATGGAAGTTGTTCCTTGATTTTGTCAGAGATAATCTGGGGAGGCAAAACCATGGGGGGTCACACAAACCTCCACTTTTGGTACCCTGACTGCTGTTAGGTGCTGTGATGAAATCCTTGGAGCCATTGTCAGACAATACACCGGTGCAGTGGCCCTGGGTTTCTCCTGGTACAAGACAATATCCATCCTCATGTGATCAGACTGTGGAGACAGTACCTGGATGAGGAAGACATTTATGCCTTTGACTGGCCCTCATGTTTCCCAGACCTGAATCCTTTTGAGATCCGGTGGTTTGTTCTGTATCAGGCATCCAACAAAGTCAAGTAACATTACAAACTATGCAGGAGCTCACCGATGCCCTGATAACCCAGAATACCGTCCATTGTCTCATCAGGAGCATGCCCAGACATTGTCAGGAGTGCTACAGACACGTGGGGTCATACTTTTATTTTTCACGTCACTGTAAATACTTCTATACCATCCTTTGTTATTATTCTGTACGTCAAAAGATATCATAAGCAGAGAATGGGAAGATAAACAGCAAAACAAATAATTATTAAAACAAATCCAATGGAAATATTTATTTTTTATTTATTTAATTTTTAGTTCTTCAAACTCGAATTGTCTTCTTTCTTTTCTCACTTTATGCAGAGAAAAACTTCTCTGCTACAAGAAGCAGACGTTCCACGGGTAAGTCCTTACTGATACAACGCTGTTACAATGCCTTATACCAATGTTCCCAGCCGGCAGCTCTCTGCTGGCGTCAGAACTGCAACTCCTAGAATGGCATAAATAGCCATAGATTGGGCAAAACTGCCCGACACATCCACTGGTAAAACTCCAGCATAGTAATTTACAGGACTGACCGGAATGAAACAAGGATACTGATAGATGATGATGAATGGGTGAAGCTGCAGAAGAGACGATGTAGGACGGGGCGTTGCTTTGCCCGCTGTCAAGTTCTTCAAAAGTTGAACCATTTCGTCTCCAGATATTACTCCAGTTCCTGTAGTCCTTGACTGGGGTAACACTTCTGAAGGGGCACACGTACACGCACACCACTCATCAGATATGCCAAGTTCATTAAGTGTTGTGCGCCTCTTAATGAAAAGCATTCATGAATAAGATTTGCCGATTTCTTTAAGACTGGGGCCTGAAAAAGCACTCACAAAATGATTAAAATCATTTTCCTAGTCATTTCTATGGATAGAATATTTATGCACCTAAAGTGGCATAATTCTTGATGAATTTGCCCGTCAGGCTTCCACAAGCACAGTAGTGCCTTAGTTTTGCAACTTTTGGTGGATCCAGCCAGGAGTGGAGTAAAAGTGCTAAAATTCGCAACATTTTTGTGCTACTTTGAATTGCGACCAAAATTTTGCAACGTTTCAAAGTGTTGAACACTAGAAAACTGTTGAAAACAACTTGATGAGTCGGGCCCTATATCTCCAGCAGTGGCAGTAAATAAATGGAGCAATGAATGGAGTAATGAAGCTTGTGCAAAACTATATCCCTTCATTCAAATGGAACAGAAAAAAACACAGAGGCGCTCCATGTGTGAACCAGCTTGGAGGTCCAGAAATCCAGCGTTCTGGAATTGCTCACCTGGGATACTTGTGCTAACCATGTGTGAAGCCCAGCTGTGCTTGGTATCACAAATCCTAGAAGGGTGTATTGATGGATTCCTCCTCAAGAGGCCCCCATAACCATTCACACATCTCCACCTTCCACCTCAGACCACGAGAGGGAGCCCGTTAGCGATATAAAAGGAAAGGTGGAGCTAGGCAGCAGTTAGTTGGAGTCAGAGTCTAGTTCAGTCTGGTTTAGCCGTGAGTCCAGTACGGCCTGAGAGGAGTTACCTCAGAGGACAAAAGCCTGTTCCAGCTCCTGCAATTGCTAGCCTGCAGTGGAGCTTATCCAGATCAAGACTCCATGTAGCTCAGAGAGGTGAGCTTCAGGTGTGCCAGCGCCATAAGATCGGTGAAGCGCGGCAAGCTGCCATTAGTGTGAGTAGCCTAGAGAGGGCCCGAGTAGGCCGAAAGAGAGTAGAGAGTTAGTTCATAGGGGGCAGAGGAGCTTAACTAGCTCACCCCGAAGAAGCAGTTACCGGACACCGGGTCCGAAGCTTACCGGGATCTCCATGACCCAGTAAGATAAACCGGAATCCCTGGAGAACTACAAGTCCCATGCTGATTCGTACCAGAGCCAGGAGACCCATAGGCCCCGTAGGTCGGGAGCGTGCACTCCAAGAGAAGGCCCTACCACAAGGACAGCCAGCGCAGGACAGAGACAAAGTTAGGCCTTGCTCCAGGCAGGTCAGAAACTTACTACGCAGAGTCAAGAAGCAGGAGGCCCAAAACCCGCTCATTGGGGAGGATCCGGACATACACCCTTCACCCTACAGTGCTCCGGGGAGTGCCTGAATTTCCATCAGTAAAAGGTACTGAAGTGACTATTGTGTCCGTCCCTGTTCTTGCTCCGACTCGGCTGAGTCTCCTTGTCCTGCATACCCCGTCCGTACCCTGCCCTGAGGCCTAGCTCCACCTGTGGGGAGCCATTCCATCCAGCTGCCTTATCACTGGCCTCAGTGGACTGCGCAGCGCTGGTGAATATCATCAGAAACCATAGGTGGCGTCACGAACTTTTATAAACTTGATATCTATCAACGCCTTTTTAAAGAGAGACCCCAGAATACGGGCCCGGAAGCCGACCACCGCGACCTCCTTAAGGCTAAAGGCCCGGGTAACCGAGTCATCCCCCATGCCCTGGGCTAGTCACATGCACAACACTGCATGAAATGTGAACTGAAAACACTCAAAGCTGCGGCACCGACCTCCTGTCCCAATTGCCAGAGAAGGAAGCAAAGGATAATCCAGGAAGGAGGAAGAAATGCAGTTTCTCCAGGCGCTGCCACAAAGGATGACGAGACAGATGGTAAGTAAGATTTTTCTATTGTTTTGTAATGGTAACAAGACTACACATTTCTGGGATGATTCAATTCAAATGGGACACTCTAGAGCCCCATGTTTTAAACTGTGGAGGTCCCAGTGTGGGATACCCAGTGGTCAGCAAGTATTTACTTTTTCGGTCGAAAGGTGATAACTTGCAACCTTTGTAGCATATCTTTAAATGATTATTCTCATTTCTTCTTCAGAAGCGCGCTGCTCCCCTGTCTTCCTACTTCCTGCTCGGCAGGGCAAAGTGCGCTCCGGACTGACTGACATTTTGGAGAAGCATCATAGATGCGCAATTGGCCCAAACTTAGTTCCCATGCCGCTATATGAAGCATCGGAGGATCACAGAAGTACTCAAGCTGGTTGGATTCACTCATCTGGCCAACTTCAGAGCAGCACTTGTAAGCTCTACAGCAAAGAGCTTGTAACTGTTGCGCTTCTCGCCTTGGAGAATGACCACCGAAATGAAATGGAAAAGACAGAAAATCATCTTTCCAGGTAATGCACTAATGTATGTTTTTCTTTATATTAAGCCATGTTTCCACATATTCAATATAATAAAATCTCATTCTCCCTCTATGAACGTTCATGTGCAGGAAAAAAACTGAGTAAAACTCTCTTCTTTATTAATTCCGGCATCTTTTTGACTTGCTACATATGAAAATAGTAGAAGATAAATATATAAGACTAATGCAGAAGACGACAGTCCAATGGGAACAGATATTGAGCCTTTATAGAAACAAATGTGGGGCCTTTGCAGTTGTCACCAAATTGATGCAATGTATCCTTATTCATAAAACAAAGATGTCTCTGCCGGGTTCTCAAAATACTATTTATTGATTTATATAGCTCTGTTTCTAACAATCCAAACAATACAATAACTGCAAATATACAGCGAGTGAAATAAGTATTGAACGTTTCACCAATGTTCTACATAAATATGTTTTGAATGGTGCTATTGACATGAAATTCTCACCAGATTTCAGTAAAGACCTCATCCAATCTACACAGGCAAAGAAATGAAACCATAAATGTCCATAAATGAAATCATGTGTAATAATGAAGATGACACAGGGAAAAAGTATTGAACAAGCTTCCTGAAATGTATTTAATACTTCATACAAAAGCCTTTGGTGGTGATGACAGCTTTAAGACGCCTCCCGTATGGAGAAACTAGTCGCATGCATTGCTCAGGAGTGATTTTGGCCAATTGTTCTACACAAGCACTCTTCAAATCCTGAAGGTTCGGTGGGCTCCTTCTATGAATTTTGAACTTTAGTTCCTTCTATAAATTATGCAATTTTTACCAAATGTGGCAATACACCATATGTGGTTGTACACTAGAGTTTGAGCACACGGCAGGGATCGGATGAGTAGAAGCGCCACTTGGGTTTTAGAATGCAGATTCTGTTTGAATAGATTGAGGGTGCCATTAGCCGAGCCCCTGAGGTGTCAGATCAGCGGAAACCCCCACAAGTGAACCCATATTGGAAACTTTACTGCTTAAGGAATTCATCAAGGGGTGTAGTGAGTATTTTGAACCTACAGATGCCTCACAGAATATTATAACATTGGAATGTGGAAATTTCACATTTTAGTTGTTAAAATGTAATTTTTTTTTATTAGCTACAAATGTGTCAGTTACATGAGGGTTAGTAGGTGAAACTGGACCCCAAAATTTATTCTGCAATTTCTCCCGAATATGGTGATGCTCTATATGTTGTCAGAAACTACTGTTTAGCCTCACGTCATGGCTGAGAAGGAAGGAGCGCTATTTGGATTTGAACCACAGATTTTGCTAGAACAATTTTCGGGCAACATTTGCAGAGCCGTTAAGGTGCCAGAACAGCAGAAAACCTCCAAAAGAGACCCCATTGCAGAATTTGGACCTCTCAATGAATTCATCTACGGCTCAAGTGACTATTTTGTAACATCCACACCATAGTTTTTTGGGGGGAGAATTGCAACTATGCCAGCTCAGTGCCCACACATTGTGCCCAGTTGGTGTTTCTGGGGAAAACCCGTAAAATGTTAAGTGCGCTCTTCCCGCTACAATAATGCCAAAAATGTAGCCTCTTACTGTAGTTTAGGCACAGTGGGGCTCAGAATGAGGGGTTATTTGGGAGCGTATATTTCACTGTATTTTATTTGAGGGGTGGGAGCCATGTTGCTTTTCCAGAGTCTTTCTTCTACCAGTAACATGGGAACCTTCTACATTTCCAGTGACAGATGGCAGATCTGAGTGGGGGCAGGTTTTGTGCAGGAAAAGTTAGGGTTTTTTTGGTAACATTTTGGAGTACAAAATATTTTTTGATCACTTTCAGTATGGTGGGATCACATTCTTGTGTTCTACGCTGAGCATTTATAACACGGTTTCTGAGTAAATCTCACAAAAATGCGATTCAAACGAAATCCCCAGAGGAACCATCCATCATAATGAGGCAGATGGAGACACTTTGGACTCTGTTTGCCGTCTATTCCGGTGGTATTCATCTTTTTTGGCGTGCACAAAACTGTGGTCGCCCACACTTGTGCGCTAAAAAGATGCATAAAATAATGTGACACCACTGTAACAGACACCAGAGTCCAAAGTGTCTCCATCTGCCTCTTTATAGTGAGTGGTTCCATTGGGAGTTTTGTCTGAATCGTGGTTTGTCTGAATCGCGTTTTCTCTGATTTACATAGAAACTCCAATGTAAGCGCTCAACAGAGAGCGCAGGATAAATGTGAATCGAGCCATATTCCAATTTTTGGGATGTAGAATGAACAAATAGACAGTAGTACAAGAACAGTTTTTATTTTTATTTTTGCGCTGCTCATCGTGCGGTATAAATTAATCTACGGGTCAGTGCAATTACAGCGATACCAGATTTATATAGTTTTTTATGTTTTGCTGCTGTCACACAGTAAAAATGATTGTTTATAAAAAAAATTTTTTTTTTGTCGCCATATTGTGAGAGCTATAAATTCTTTATCTTTTGACGAACAGAGCTGTATGAGGGCTTATTTTTCACAACGAGTTGAAGATTTTTTTGGTACCATTTTGGTTTACATAACAATTTTTGATTGCTTTTTACTAAGATTTTTCAGACACAGAATGAATAAAAAACAGCAATTCAGCTATTGTTTTTATACTGTACATTCTTTTGCACCGTTCACCATGCGGTAAAAGTGATAACACTGATTTATTCTTCTGGCCTGTATGACTGTATGATTACAGTGATATCAGATTCATATGACCCCCTGATTCATTTGCTGTTTTGGGGTAACTTTGTTTCTCCTATTTTCCCTTGTCCATCTCTTCTTAAGGGTATTATATAGACCTGTTTACCTATCAAAATATATTTGTTTAATTCACCTTATGGACATCTATGGCATACAGTATATGTTCCATATGCATTTCATGTCCCTTTTGATCAGGGATATTCACTGAGTATACATATTTTTGTACGGTTTGTACCTTTCTCTACGTGACCCCAGGTGTTCATGTCACTTATATTGATTGTCTATCATTATTGCTTGGGGATATTTTAGCACACTTTTTATTGTTATATTTTTTAATAATTTGTGGAATATTTATTATCCCCCATACATTTTTTGGTACACCACTGCACTTATTTTGCACGTATTCATTGTTAGTGCTTATGGCATTTATGTTCAATATTATTGCTATTATTATTGTAACAGGTTAACCCTTTTTATTTTTCACTTTTTTATGTATCTCTTAGTACACTAGTGCACTTGCTCCGCACTTATTCACCCACAGTGCTTATGGTATTATGTCTAACATCATTGCTGTCATTAGTAATAGGTTATTTCATCCATCCTCTCTCTTGTAGCTTCTAATTCCATCTGACTTATATACCAGGTGCAAGCGTTTATTAGGATTACTATGTATTATGTATTACCTTTTCCACCTCCTTTACCCACAATGTGATATGAGTCCTGTCCAATAGCGATCCGGGCTCCCCCATCTTTTGTACACCTAGCGGTATTTGCTAGCCGCACACTTTACTTACTTCCTTTCCTTGGGCTTGTGCGCATGCGCATTCATGGCACTCAGTGTCTTCCGGCCTTGCGCACTCGGAACAGTGTGCATGCCACGTGTGCGTTCCAAGCGCACAATCCTGAAGTCACCTTTTACATCTATGAGTTACTGAGGAATGCTTCATGTGCCGCCTTCCACCCATGGCAATAATTGGATATAAGGCTAAAAACTTTGATTAATAGCTGTATATATAAGGAACACTGTCCCCTCCCTAGTTAACGCCCCTTGGAAGATGCACTGGCGAAACGGCGTTGTCGGGGGTGCATATGTGGCACCCCAGGGGTCTGGTTTCCACAGTAATGTAATGTTATGTCTGAGAGCAGGTGGGAGGTCCTTTGGTCAGGGATCCTGTGCATGCCACACCTCCTGCCCAGTCTTGGGAGGGGAAGAACTTCCCCTATAAAAACCCGGGGCTGAAGCAGGGTTAGGAGTCAAGGAGAGTAGAGACAAGAAACAGTCATAGGAAGAAACAGCAGAAGCTCAGTGGGAGCAATACTACTACGAGTCAGGGGCTGGCAGCTGCAGAGCTCGCCCTGACTGAGAAGCTTTCTTACCGGACCCGGCGTCCAAGGCTGTGGGGACTAACTCTTACCCAGCAGCAGAAGCCGACCGGCAGGGGATTTCAGGTCCTCAGGCCCAGAAACCCGAAGGCACGGTCACACGCGTGGGACCAGCACTGCCATCGTGGAGCGGAAGCCATTAGAAGGCCCCGAGTCACCGGCCATACAGGTGAGCACCACACGGTACACTCAGGGACGTGGGCTACTTATATCCGCTTCTAGCAAGGTAGCCAGAAGAGTACAGTCAGTTTGGGAGGCCTACAACTCCGCCTGGCCAGGGGAGATCCCATCTGCTCAAGGACTGACCAGGCCCCGTTCGCTAGCAAGTACTCCGGGAGGGTCTATCGTTGTTACCAGTAAAGACCCTGAATTACACCGCACCGTCTCTGAGTGGTTCCTGCTACCCCCATCTTCCACGTCGGCTGCCCTGAGGCCATACCCCTCCCGTTGGGGGTTATACTATCACGCTGCACAATTCTACACCGGCCTCAGCGGTCTGCCCTGCAGCGGCAGTTCCATAGCTGCAAATCAACGGGTGGCGTAGTCGACACTCAAATAACATCTATCAAGACTGTCACAAACACAGAGTTTCACTCCCTGGGCACGGACCGGGTCCCCGCCACTCGGAGACTACAACCCTCATCTGATCCGGTTCCGGGTAAGCCCCGTGCGCGAGACGCTGCGCGACACAGCAGGCCCAGGGGCGCGTCACATACACATGTAGATCTGACTACTAACAGTAAGTTCTAAGTGACAACTCCTTTCAAATCAGTACTACCGGGATTCAAAGCCTCCAAGCATTGCACTATGCACTTTACGACGGGCTAGTCCCTATAATCTGTGTTTTATTTGATTCATGTTTACTGTTTTATGCCAATAGACTTCTCCATGGAAAACCTTGATTTATTAGGCTTCTTTTCTCCAGCACAATGCACCTCAGACGTGGGGTTATATATCTGCATGGTTTAATTAGTGATCACATGGAGTCATAGCTTATTTTCAAATAGCATTAGGCTCATCTGTATGTGGATTGGTTAACGGTTTCCCTTCCCTGCTATGTTTATATGTTGTTTTATTGATTTTAGCATTATCAAATTAATAGAATAGAGTGTGTTCTTAAACCACTGGTAAAGATTACACCCAGCTACATTCAGGACACAACAGACCTACTGAATAAACTAGCAGCAATATGTCCTCTACCAGAAGGATCCATCCTGGCCACCATGGATGAGGAATCTTTGTATTCTAACATCCCACATCAGGCCTGCAAAATCTTCATAGAAAATACAGGAATTGTTGCTGATTCTGTGGTCAAACTTACAGAATTCATCCTCACTCACAATTACATTGAATTTGATAACAACATATATCTACAGGAAACTGGTACAGCGATGGGAAGTAAAATGGATCCACAGTACGCAAATCTTTTCATGGCCAAGCTTGAAAGTGACTTTTTGTCCTCATGCCCCATCAGGCCTCTGGCCTACTATCGTTTCATTGCCAATATTTTAATCATCTGGATGGGGTCTGAGCAACAGCTGAAGACGTTCCATGAACACTTTAATCGATTTCATCCCACCATCAACCTAACACTCAACTACTCCTGTACTGAAATTAACTTTTTGGACACCATCATCAAGCTACAGAACAATGAAATAGAGACATCCTTGTACAGGAAACCAATCGACCGTCCTACATACCTTAAATTGTTTACAGACAAGCCGTCAGATACAATCGGATATGTTCCAACCCTATGGATAGAGACAAACACCTTCTTGGTCTCAGACCTTTTGAATCAGGGCCACCATCCAAGAACAATTGAGAACCAGATTACAAGAGCCACCAGAATACCAAGGAATCACCTCCTACATTACAAAACCAAACAAGAAAGCAACCGGGTGCCTCTAGTAGTCATCAACAATTCAAATCTGGAGGCGCTAAGGAGAGCTACACGGAAACTACAACCCTTACTACAAAAAGATGCCCGATTACAATCCATATTTCCAGACCCCCCACTTCTGTGTTTCAGGCAGCCCCCAAATCTAAGAAGCATCATTGTCAGAAGCTTTCTGTCATCTCCTCCAGCTACAGGTACCTTTCCTTGCAACCAGAAAAAATGTAAAACCTGTCCGTTTATAATGACCACAGACAAGATGATGATACCCAACTCACATCAGGACTATAAGATCCCAGGTACGTTCAGCTGTATCACATCTAACGTAGTGTACTTAATTATATGTACCAAATGTCCAGCTGGGGGTCTTTATGTAGGGGAGACAGGGCAAAAACTTAGGACAAGAATGAATCATCATCGCCACACAATAAAAGAAAAAAGAATAGATCTACCTGTAGCCAAGCATTTTTGTTCCCCTGATCATAGCATAAAAGACATGAAATTACTGGTATTAAAATGTTATTTCAAATCTCAAAGAGAAAGAAGAATCTCAGAATATAAACTAATGGTGACCTTTAACACTTTCAGAGCAGGAATGAATGTGTCGCATGGATTTATGTCATTTTACATCAACTAAGGAATGTGCCCCTCAGACTTGTGAGGCCATCATAACACTGGACCTAGTCACAGGACACTAAAACCTTCACACTCCTTATCTATTAACTGCTAAAATATTTGTAGCCAGAACTGTTTATCTCTCCCATAATAACTCTGCTTTCCGTCACCTGTTGCATCTATTGCATTATTTCTGTGTCTTATTGTGAATAAATATGTGACTCTTCACATTTTGTGGTATACTAGCCTGATGAAGAGACCTGAGTAGTCTCGAAAGCTTGCAATTTGTTACTATCTTTTCAGTTAGCCATTAAAAGGAATCAACCACTGAGGACTCTCAAATCAAAGCATTATCAAATACATTTCTGATGTTTTATTTCTGCGCATATTTCTATTCTGTGTCTATAATTTGATTTTAATATTGCAGCTGTGGGATTATATTTATTGTTGAAGTGGTATGCAGTGACTTACCTGGGACACTTGTGTTAATTGCTATATTCTAACTGAGACAAAACCGTGTATGAATAAAGGATATTTATTACACACAAGTCTACAGTTAATATACTACTAATCACCACACTAACACAGTGCACACTAATAACAATAGCACAAAGTACTAATATACGATTAATTCCCAATTACCTAATTATACTTCCCACCCACTTGAGCTAAAAACATACATACATTAATACTAATATCCCACCCGTCTATCACTACACTATCCCTATGGAGAAAAAGGGGTTACAAGCAGTGATCAGTAGACACTCAGCCAGATATCCTCATCATGGTGTCTATCGAGTTTTACCTGAAGTGTCTTTTGTGATGTCTTTGTGTTCGTTTTTTTGCTGCGTTTTCACTGCAAAATCAGTTTATATATAAAATAGTGGCGACTTCCAAGCAGAAGCTTCTAGAAGAAAAGACCAATCGCTTCTTTTAGCCACTTCACAGCTTTTGAAGCCTGAAGAAGTTAAAAGAAGTGACAACTGACGGATCATATGCACAGCAAGTCCTTTTGACATTTCAGTACATATGTTCATTCTTTTTGACATTTGTACAGCTTTTTTTTTTTTAGAATAGACATTTATCATCAATCCATCTGCTCTGAGCATAATGTTATGGAGTTCCCAGCATGCATACCATGCAAATAAGGTGAAAGACACGGAATCAATATAATTGATATAACATTTTTTAATGTATATATATATATATATATATATATATATATATATATATATATATATATATATATTATGAACAAGGTCATGTGACCTAAACGTTGGCCCATTGCACACAGACGTTCGCTGATGATTGTTGTAATAAACTTCTAACTTTCGGCTTATATTGGAGAGCCTGGTTTCCTCTCTATCTACTTTCCAGAGCGTCCTCAAAATCCCCTCACAGAAAAGAGAGAAGGGGGTTCATCCGAAAATCGTCATGTGCAGGAGCAGGTTTCTTCTTCAGCGTCTCAATAATATCACAGAAAGAAGACCGCTATTTCATTGATCCTCATCTGAGAACTCAGTACTGGTACGATGTTTCCCAAAGCTGATGGTAAACTAAAGAAAAGACAGAACAGAAGTAAAGGTGAATTATTTTTTTTAGCATTTGAAATGAATGCAGATGTAATCTATATGTTCTCTCTTACCTGGGCTGACGTACAAGATGGACTCTTCTAGTATCAATGCCAAACTCTTAACTTCTTCCTTGAACATTTAAGATGTTTCACAGAATTTTAGAAGGAAGCAGTGTTTGCGACACAGGGGGCACCGAAGGTTGGAGTTGAGCCAGGTAGAGATGCAACCCTGATGGAAACAATGATTGCATGGTAGCACTGTGACTCCCTCTCCGGTCTCATAATCCGTCATGCAGATGACACACGACTCCTCCTGAGATGTTACAGTTCTTGTTGGGAGGTTCCTAATTTGCTGAGCTGCCAAGTCTGCTGCCTTTCCTGCAGATTATATTGTGCAGGTGGTGATGGTGGCCGCATCTGTGGCGGAGGCGTCATCACTCCCATTCCCTGCTGCTGAAAGATGATGTTGAACAGACGGTTTGCCTGCAGTAATTGTACAGGAGATCCACTTGCAGCTGGAGACTCCCTGAGTCTGCGGCTGGGCAGAACGGGAAATGGCCGTCTGAATTCAAACTCAGTGACGGTGTCTGAGGATCCACTGTCATCCCTTCTGCTCTCTGATGTTTCTCTGGAGGGCTCTGCAGGGACTGGTCTAAGCGGAGAGCGGCTTCTTTCCCTGCTCTCTTGTCCTCTTTGCCGGAGAGGAGTTCTGGCTTCTCTGCCTCTCGCAGTGACAGCAGTGGCGTCTGTTCTGTGTCCACCAGTAGTAATTGGTCTTCTCTGATCCTTCTGAGAAGATCTCAATTGATGGACAATCATAGCTTGACCTATAAAGAAATACAATTTACTATAAATATGCAAATGTTTATAAAAAAACACTTTCGAGCCAAAGGGAGTGAACCTGCTGTTGCTTTGGGGTTTAGGGAGAGGAGAAAAAATGGATTAATGTTTGGGCTAAATAAACCTGCTCAGTGGATCCCCTCTCTACAGACATCACAGAGCAGGGGTGGAACCAGACTGCGACTAACACAGCCCCCAAGCACTATGAATGGGAAGGTGGAGGATGCACTGAGTGTACTGAAACCGCTTACCCCAGGGAAATCTCCTCCCAGAAAAGATCCTATAAGGTGGGAATATTCTCTCACTTACCCTGATTTTCGGGTCGGCTCATCCAAGTCTCGTTGTCAACAATAAGCTGATGCAGCTCCCTGGAAGTCATGGTTCAGTTTCCCGGGGCTGAGATGGTAGAGTGATAGAAAATGAGAACTAAGGTCTCTGCTGGCACGGATGTTATGGTGCCAAAATATCAATAAGAAGCTGTAGAAGTAAGGCACTAAATGTATGAAACAAACTAGCTCGCACTTCCAAAACCAAGGTAGAGTCTCAGCGAAAACTTCAACTCTGAAAATGGCGCTGATGTCACCGAGTGCATAGATTGTATAACCTCACAGCATTCTATGTCACTGTGACATCACATGTGAGAGCAACAACGCGCTGTCATGATGGCCGACTGTCCAATCTGTTCTATACATATTATAAAATGTTATATTATTATATATTATAATACACATTGTGAAAAAATATATATTATATTATTATTATTAACCATCTAACACTCTTAAGGTGTGTATATGTGTCTAAAGCATAGGAGATATATATATACATTTTATGAATATCAGATGCCTTGGAATAATAATCTCATACTTACCTTCCAGACCCCCAGAACTGCTGCTGTCAGTGTCCCCACCGACCTCCTGGCTTCTCCTTCCCGCAGGGGCCATTGGGTGACCACTGCAGCTAATCAGTTAATAGAAATTTCCCATTCATATGTTTCATGTTGATGTAAATTAAACACTTTTAGAAAAGAAAACAGATAAATAAGATTTTCAGAATACGGCATGTACTAAGGTGGATACTCATGGTATGATATGCAGAGAGAGGAATACTGGGAGGACACAGAACATGTTAGTCCACCTGCTTAACCCTCAGGATAATTCTTATCAGGTCATATAGGGGTGTACATAGAAATCCACAGACCCCATAGCAAAGATCCGAAATGGGACCTCTTATTGGCCCCTGGCTGCCATTAAGCAACCCAGTGGTGGTCACAGAGACCCCCTGTCTAGCTGCTTAGTTACCATAATTGCTGGTCACTATGGAAGCTAAGGGGTAAACAGCTGCAATCAGAGCTAGCTTGAATTGCAGCAATTACGAGTGGCTGTCTGCTGTGTAAAACAGCCGGCACCCACTGGGTATGGAGTGGTCTCAGCATGTGAGTCTACTCCTTATAAGCCATCATAACTTATAATGTACATATACGCTATAAGCATTCGGCACTAGGCTCCTCCTGTTCAGAAGACGGTGATTGGTGAGTATTTTAATCTGCCTCCATCACATAGATATTTAGGATGGATTAGGGAATCGTTAGCTTGGAGCGCTTCTTTCTCCAATAAGTTTTATTGATTTTTATAAACAAAGAAAAATATACAAACAATGAACAGAGAACGTAAAAGTGTAGACAAATTATAGATGAAAGTTACCATAAAAGTGAGTGATGAAAACATCCAGCATGTGAAAAAGTGGAAATAATAGGAGGGGGAGAGATGCGGAGAAGGTGGGGATAGGACATTACAGCATAATAATAGGAACCACTGGGGGGAGGGGACCACAGGGACCAGTCCTGATGAACCATGACTCTTGAATGGATATTGGTAGTGAGAACACTTTCATGGTGAAAATGGGAATTCAGTATCTTATAGAAGGTTTACAAAACTTTTTCAGACGTATCCTCAATAAGGAGGTAATGGTGGAAGGGTGAAAGAGGGGATGTGTGTTGATAATAGAAGGCCAATAAGATGTGTCTGATCTGCAAGTATTGATAGAAAGATCCACGTTGGCGCTATTACTTTTTAATAATTGTGTCTAACTAAAGAAACAAGGAATCCTTGCTAATATCTGCCAAGTCCTCAGACTGCTTACCTCCCATGTAGACAGAATTGATAAGGGATATGGGGCTCTAATTCTCTAATTGAGATCTCACATAGAGGACACATTTCCCAGGTTCTCCAAAGGGAAACAGTAGATAACATAATTGGGAGTATAGGGGAACAGGAGGTAGGTTTGATGTATTCAGACTGAAGAGTCCGCCTGGCGAAACCAAATTTAGCAAAAAAGTTTTCAAACTGCATCCATCTGTGAGATTAATTTGATAAGGATTGGATTATTGCTAGGCAAGAAAGGGCTAGGTGTGAGAACCTGTCCAGTTCAGATTCATGTGAATGATAAAGATGGTAGAAATGTTTCTTAATAATCATGGGAGAAGCAGATAGTATAATCCCCAAGTATGGAATGACTTCTTCCGACCACCTAAATAGGAAAAGCGATTCAAGTTTCAATTTATTATGAGCCTGAACATTGATAGGGAGAATTAAAGGGGTTGTCCAGTACTTTATATTACCCCCGCAATGTGTCCCCCCGGGGCGCCTAAGGATATTTGTAATTACCTTACACTGCAGATACTGCCTGTGAGCGGCGCTATCACTGGCTGCTCACAGGCATCACGTGACCCCCGGCTGTAGCTGACTCTGACATCCGCTGACGTCATGACAAGTGCTGGCAGCAGCCGGGGGTCTCTGTCCTCTGCGTTCCACGGTGGATGCCAGGCTTTGGGCGGGGTTACTCCCCCGCGTCAGACCCGGCATCCACCGCGCTCTGCCATTCCCCATTCATTGGGAAAGCGTTGGATGCTGGGTGTGATGCGGGGGGTAACCCAGCCCACAACCCAGCAGCCACCGTGGGGACCCCAGCGCTAAGTCACGCCTCATTTGTCGTGACGTCATCATGGGGTCACGTGATGCTTGTGAGCGGCCAAGGATAGCCCCGCTCACAGGCAGAAACAGCAACGTAAGGTATTTACAAAAATCCTTAGGGGCCCTGGGGGGATTCATTGGGGGGGTAATATAAAGTACTGGACAACTTTTTTAAGGCCTTGTGGAATTTTTTTCCTTTTAAACTGTAAATTTTTGTTAAAGTTTCAAAAGATAAATGATGCAATAGTATTTAAAAAAAAATTCATACAAATGTTTGACTTATATAAAATATAGAGATGAAAATAGTGAGGAAAACAATAAGGAGGAAGAAAGAGGGGAAGGAAGAGATAGGTGCCTGAGAGGGAGTCAGATCATATACAAGAGGTAGGATTTGTTAAAGTAGAGGTGGTGTGGAAAATGGAGTGTGGTTGCCATAGTGTGCCCAATGTGACGATGTTGTCTCAAATTTGCAATAAGTTTATTGTCAAATCTCATCGGACATTTATTCACATTAGTGTACACCCCTATAAGACTATACATTAATAAGGAAAAGAGGAGAGGAGGGGAATAAAGTTTGTGAATAAAATGTAACTTTTATTGTTTTGTATAAAATATGATTATATATTAAAGTATCATACACCCAGATAAGGGTATATTTTTGATCACTGCTGTATAAATGTTATGGTATACCGTATTTTTCAGACCATAAGACTCACTTTTTTCCCCCCAAATTTGGGAGGAAAATGGGGGGTGCGTCTTATGGTCCGAACACAACTTACCGGTGGTGGTGGAGCGGGATCGCAGGGCAGCGGCGGTAGAAGAGGTGAGGCGGGCCGGTATTTGGCTGGGGGCTGGGCCTGGCCGGGTACCGGGGCTGGTGTATTTCTGTGAGCAAAGTTTGCAGAGCAGAGTGAGCGGCTTCCGGTGGCCGCGGCCATGTTCCTGAAGCTGTGCTCTACAGGAAAATGGCCACACCCCAGGTACCAGGCCACCAGCACTCCAGGTACTAGGCACCAGTCCACCAGCACCCCAGGTACCAGGCCACCAGCACCCTGGCCCCCAGCACCAGGCACCAGCACCAGGCCCCCAGCAACCCAGATACCAGGGCACCAGGCCCCCAGGTACCAGGGAACCAAGCCCCCAGCGCCAGGCCCCCAGCCACCAGGTACCAGCATGCCTCCACTTCCGCCGGCTTCCTCAACGACCCTGCCTTCTGTGACCCCAGCTCCACCGCCCCCCCAAGTAAGATACCTATTCAGACTATAAGATGAACCCCCATCTTATAAAAAAATTTTTTTTTCCTATTTTCCACCCTAAAATTTGGGGTGCGTCTTATGGCCCGGTGCGTCTTATAGTCCGAAAAATACGGTAAATAAAACAGCTGTGACCCAATAAAGTCACGGTTGTTGTGACAAGATGTAAATATATAAATCAATGTAAATTATCATTTGTACATTGGCAAAATTGGCAATCTTGTGTTGATCACAAGCGGAAAGGTCACCATATAATTTTTAAGGTTTATTGCCATTTAGTTTATAAAATGAAATGTCAGCAAAAGATTATAGAAAAGCGATGACGGCATGAAGAGATATTTCTATATCTGTGGAGTAGATACAGTTATATGAAAAAGTTTGGGCACCCCTATTAATCTTAAGCTTAATGTTTTATAAAAATTGGTGTTTTTGCAACAGCTATTTCAGTTTGATATATGTAATAACTGTTGGACACAGTAATGTTTCTGCCTTGAAATGAGGTTTATTGTACTAACAGAAAATGTGCAATCTGCATTCAAACAAAATTTGACAGCTGCATAAGTATGGGCTCCTCACCAGAAAAGTGATATTAATATTTAGTAGATCCTCCTTTTGCAAAAATAACAGCCTCTAGTCGCTTCCTGTAGCTTTTAATGAGTTCCTGGATCCCGGATGAAGGTATTTTTGACCATTCCTCTTTACAAAACTATTCCAGTTCAGTTAAGTTTGATGGTCGCCGAGCATGGACAGCCCTCTTCAAATGATCCCACAGATGTTCAATGATATTCAGGTCTGGGGACTGGGATGGCCATTCCAGAACTTTGTAATTGTTCCTCTGCATGAATGCATGAGTAGATTTGGAGCAGTGTTTTGGATCATTGTCTTGCTGAAAGATCCATCCCCTGCGTATCTTCAACTTTATCACTGATTCTTGAACATTATTGTCAAGAATCTGCTGATACTGAGTGGAATCCATGCGTCCCTCAACTTTAACAAGATTCCCGGTGCCGGCATTGGCCACACAGCCCCAAAGCATGATGGAACCTCCACCAAATTTTACTGTGGGTAGCAAGTGTTTTTCTTGGAATGCTGTGTTTTTTTGCCGCCATGCATAACGCCTTTTTGTATGACCAAACAACTCAATCTTGGTTTCATCAGTCCACAGGACCTTCTTCCAAAAAGAAATTGGCTTCTACAAATGTGCTTTTGCATACCTCAGCCAACTCTGTTTGTGACGTGCTTGCAGAAACAGCTTCTTTCGCATCACTCTCCCATACAGCTTCTCCTTGTGCAAAGTGCGTTGTATAGTTGACCGATGCACAGTGACACCATCTGCAGCAAGTTGATGCTGCAGCTCTCTGGAGGTGGTCTGAGGATTGTCCTTGACTGATCTCACCATTCTTCTTCTCTGCCTTTCTGATGTTTTTCTTGGCCTGCCACTTCTGGCCTTAACAAGAACTGTTCCTGTGTTCTTCTATTTCCTTACTATGTTCCTCACAGTGGAAACTGACAGGTTAAATCTCTGAGACAGCTTTTTGTAACTTTCCCCTGAACAACTATGTTGAATAATCTTTGTTTTCAGATCATTTGACAGTTGTTTTGAGGAGCCCATGATGCCACTCTTCAGAGGAGATTCAAACAGGAGAACAACTTGCAAGTGGCCACTTTAAGTAGCTTTTCTCATGATTGCATACACCTGGCTATGAAGTTCAAAGCTCAATGAGGTTACAAAACCAAAAAAAGTGCTTTAGTAAGTCAGTAAAAAGTAGGTAGGAGTATTTAAAACAAGAAAATGATAAGGGTACCCATACTTATGCACCTGTCAAATTTTGTTTGAATCCAGATTGCACATTTTCTGTTAGTACAATAAACCTCATTTCAAGGCAGAAACATTACTGTGTCCAACAGTTATTACATATATCAAACTGAAATAGCTGTTGCAAAAACACCAATTTTAAGAAAACATTAAGCTTAAGATTAATAAGGGTGCCCAAACTTTTTCATATAACTGTAATTAAGTCATCAGCTAACATGTTTTAAAGTTACCAACGCTAAGACCAGAAATGTCTGAATTGGGACGAATGGACTCTGCCAGGTGCTCCATAATTAACGCAAAAATTATTGGGGTTGACCTGGCTGGTTCTATTCGAGCTTTTCAAGTTGGATGATAAGGAACTGGAAGAAAGAACCATGGCGTTGGGGTTGGAATATAGGGACGTTATAAACGATTTGATAAAGCCAGTCAAACCAAATTTGATGAGTACTTTGTCTAAGTAGCTCAGTAAACCGTATCAAAGGCCTTTTCGGCATTAGGGATAGGAATACTGCCTTTATCATGGGGGTCTGCTGCATCCTGTTAGTGCATTGGTATTCTGATCTGGTGTTGGTAAGGCTGTTTCTTTTTCTGTGATGGAACTATTTAGTGAACAATTTAGAAAAAAATATTCAGATCCCAGTTTAGAAAGGCTATTGGCCTAAAGTTCCCAGGGGTGACTAGAGGGTTACCTGGTTTCTCTGATGCTGCTAGTAGAGGTAGCTTTTCCTCTGCAGCATCGACAGAGTGCACGGAGGCTGGATCTGGTGTAATCCAGTAATATGGCCAGCTTCAGAGCAGCGCTCACAAGCTCTATAGCTGATCTTGCCTAGGTGGCCAGTACTTTGGGCAATGAGCTGTAAACTATAGAATTAAAAATCCCAATAATAAAGTTGCATGTTTGAATAAGTACTTTACAATTTTATGAGGGAGTCCCGTTAAATAGAGAAGTGGGTTGCTTCTTGGTATGACCGGACAATACTCATTAGTTAAAAGGTGGCTCAACCCGCAAATTATATCTATTATATTGGGGGACTCCTGGCTTTAACGTAACAGGCTAAGTCAGGGGATAAAAGGATCAGATGGTTGGAATATAATTGCCCAATACTTTAGTTCTGTGGGAAGATAACCCACTGCCACATGATTCTGCAGGGACTTACTCTACTCAAGTCATGAAGAGCACAGGAACTCACGGCCTAGCCAAATGTTCCTGCTTTTGGGGGAGTCAGGATCAGTGTGTTAAGCCAACAGTTATCTAAGGTGCATGGCCAGATTACCGTAGGTTTTGGAAGGAGTCAGTAATATCGGGGATTGTTAAGCTTTAAGTATAGATAGAATTCCTCCTTAATGACCGCTGTATAATAATTTAACTGTTGCCTCTTTATGGTAGCGCATTAGAAAAATATGTGCTGCAAAATGATAGCACACAGGCTGCTATTAACAGCGCTGGGCATAAAGCCCAATAGAATTGGTCTCCGATCAGTTAACCCC
Organism: Phyllobates terribilis; assembly: GCF_046119375.1. Taxonomy (NCBI): domain Eukaryota; kingdom Metazoa; phylum Chordata; class Amphibia; order Anura; family Dendrobatidae; genus Phyllobates; species Phyllobates terribilis. The sequence goes on from NW_027363258.1 coordinate 1,286,122, forward strand.
GTAGATGACTATGTGTGGGCTAATAGTTTGCCTGTCAGTGTAAAGTATTCTGAAGCATTATAGAAGCGATTAAATGATCACCTCCCGTTTGCACGACATTAAGCTACAAGCTAGACGACCAGCTATGGATGGTCCATTGAACTCACTACGCCGCTCTTGAAGGCTATCTTGATGCAGAGAAAAACTGCACTAGAGGCTGGAATGGAGACCTATTCTCTTCAACAATGAGTCTCGCTTTTGTCGTAGACACAATGAGATAGCTATAGATTTGTCTGGAAACCATGTGGGTGATGGCATGAAGATGTCCTACTGTCACGAGTGTGTCAGGGTTGACTAACAGTCTTGCGGTGTCCAACGGTAGAAGGTTGCTGCGTTTGGCTTTACTAACGTCTCCATGATCTTTTTACTATACCTTTCTCTTTAGGACCCAGCAGTGACCCTCACCTTGCTTGGGGATTATACCTTTCCCTTTAGGACCCTGCTTTATCCTCACCTTTCTGCTGTTAGTCAGCATTTCCTTTCTGTTTCCTCAAATACACTCAGATTCTCAGAGTGTTGCTGGTGATAGCATGTTATACCTATTCAGGCTTTGGATTCTAGTGGTCGACTAGAATTACCTTGGAGTTTCTTTGTGGATTGTTGCCATGCTTTCTCCTGTGTCATCTTGGAGCTAAGTGTATTCCCCTGTGAGTATCCCCTGTGTGTTCTTTAGTCTTTAGTGGGGCCGACTTAGTGCTCATCCCTCCCGCTCCCTTCCTAGGGCCTAGACTTAGGGTCTGCTAGGGCTAGGTATCCTGCTCGGCGAACCTATTTAGGGTCGATAGGGCAGTTAGGGTTTGTCATTAGTTCTGTTTAGGGGTCTCCACTCTCCCCTTCCCTAGATTTAGGGCTTCTTTCCCTTTCCCGTCATTTTACGCTGGGTTCTCCCCATTCCCAGCGTGACACCTATTACCGGGAATATGGTGTGCGGTGGGATAATGTATGATAGGTGGACCATTCTAGACTTCACTCCAGGTGCACTAACATTTCATCATTATATCGATTTGGTGGTGGAACCAGTGCTACGACCATTTCTCCAAAGTGTGCAAGTGGCCGATTTTCAACACAACAATGCGAGGCCATATATTGCTCAAGCTATTGGAAGCAGCCTGCCTGGCCTCAACATGCTATAATGGCCTGCAGCATTTCCAGACTTGTTTCCCATCGAACACATCTGGGATATAATTGTCAGCAGATGCAATAAGAGCTGTCAGTAGTCGATCCTACAATTTCCATAACTCCATAACTTTTCCTTCTTGATGTTGCATTTTCAGTTTTGAGAAGTGCAACAGTGAGTATTTATAAGTGTGTATGTAGTATATAGTGTAGACAATAGTGTGTATTTATAAGTGTGTATGTAGTATATAGTGTAGACAATAGTGTGTACATGTAAGTGTGTATGTAGTATATAGTGTACACAATAGTGAGTATATATGTGCGTATGTGGTATATAGTGTAGACAATAGTGTGCATTTATAAGTGTATATGTAGTATATAGTGTAGACAATAGTGTGTATTTATAAGTGTGTATGTAGTATATAGTGTACACAATAGTGTGTATTTATAAGTGTGTATGTAGAATATAGTGTAGACAGTAGTGTGGATTTATAAGTGTGTATGTAGTATATAGTGTAGACAATAGTGTGTATTTATAAGTGTGTATGTAGTATATAGTGTAGACAATAGTGTGTACATATAAGTGTGTATGTAGTATATAGTGTAGACAATAGTGTGTATTTATAAGTGTGTATGTAGTATATAGTGTAGACAATAGTGTGTACATGTAAGTGTGTATGTAGTATATAGTGTACACAATAGTGAGTATATATGTGCGTATGTGGTATATAGTGTAGACAATAGTGTGTATTTACAAGTGTGTATGTAGTATATAGTGTAGACAATAGTGTGTATTTATAAGTGTGTATGTAGTATATAGTGTAGACAATAGTGTGTACATGTAAGTGTGTATGTAGTATATAGTGTACACAATAGTGAGTATATATGTGCATATGTGGTATATAGTGTAGACAATAGTGTGTATTTATAAGTGTGTATGTAGTATATAGTGTAGACAATAGTGTGTATTTATAAGTGTGTATGTAGAATATAGTGTAGACAGTAGTGTGGATTTATAAGTGTGTATGTAGTACATAGTGTAGACAATAGTGTGTATTTATAAGTGTGTATGTAGTATATAGTGTAGACAATAGTGTGTACATGTAAGTGTGTATGTAGTATATAGTGTACACAATAGTGAGTATATATGTGCGTATGTGGTATATAGTGTAGACAATAGTGTGTATTTACAAGTGTGTATGTAGTATATAGTGTAGACAATAGTGTGTATTTATAAGTGTGTATGTAGTATATAGTGTACACAATAGTGAGTATATATGTGCGTATGTGGTATATAGTGTAGACAATAGTGTGCATTTATAAGTGTATATGTAGTATATAGTGTAGACAATAGTGTGTATTTATAAGTGTGTATGTAGTATATAGTGTACACAATAGTGTGTATTTATAAGTGTGTATGTAGAATATAGTGTAGACAGTAGTGTGGATTTATAAGTGTGTATGTAGTATATAGTGTAGACAATAGTGTGTATTTATAAGTGTGTATGTAGTATATAGTGTAGACAATAGTGTGTACATATAAGTGTGTATGTAGTATATAGTGTAGACAATAGTGTGTATTTATAAGTGTGTATGTAGTATATAGTGTAGACAATAGTGTGTACATGTAAGTGTGTATGTAGTATATAGTGTACACAATAGTGAGTATATATGTGCGTATGTGGTATATAGTGTAGACAATAGTGTGTATTTACAAGTGTGTATGTAGTATATAGTGTAGACAATAGTGTGTATTTATAAGTGTGTATGTAGTATATAGTGTAGACAATAGTGTGTACATGTAAGTGTGTATGTAGTATATAGTGTACACAATAGTGAGTATATATGTGCATATGTGGTATATAGTGTAGACAATAGTGTGTATTTATAAGTGTGTATGTAGTATATAGTGTAGACAATAGTGTGTATTTATAAGTGTGTATGTAGAATATAGTGTAGACAGTAGTGTGGATTTATAAGTGTATATGTAGTACATAGTGTAGACAATAGTGTGTATTTATAAGTGTGTATGTAGTATATAGTGTAGACAATAGTGTGTACATGTAAGTGTGTATGTAGTATATAGTGTACACAATAGTGAGTATATATGTGCGTATGTGGTATATAGTGTAGACAATAGTGTGTATTTACAAGTGTGTATGTAGTATATAGTGTAGACAATAGTGTGTATTTATAAGTGTGTATGTAGTATATAGTGTACACAATAGTGAGTATATATGTGCGTATGTGGTATATAGTGTAGACAATAGTGTGTATTTACAAGTGTGTATGTAGTATATAGTGTAGACAATAGTGTGTATTTATAAGTGTGTATGTAGTATATAGTGTAGACAATAGTGTGTACATGTAAGTGTGTATGTAGTATATAGTGTACACAATAGTGAGTATATATGTGCATATGTGGTATATAGTGTAGACAATAGTGTGTATTTATAAGTGTGTATGTAGTATATAGTGTAGACAATAGTGTGTATTTATAAGTGTGTATGTAGAATATAGTGTAGACAGTAGTGTGGATTTATAAGTGTATATGTAGTACATAGTGTAGACAATAGTGTGTATTTATAAGTGTGTATGTAGTATATAGTGTAGACAATAGCGTGTACATGTAAGTGTGTATGTAGTATATAGTGTACACAATAGTGAGTATATATGTGCGTATGTGGTATATAGTGTAGACAATAGTGTGTATTTACAAGTGTGTATGTAGTATATAGTGTAGACAATAGTGTGTATTTATAAGTGTGTATGTAGTATATAGTGTAGACAATAGTGTGTACATGTAAGTGTGTATGTAGTATATAGTGTACACAATAGTGAGTATATATGTGCGTATGTGGTATATAGTGTAGACAATAGTGTGTATTTATAAGTGTGTATGTAGTATATAGTGTAGACAATAGTGTGTATTTATAAGTGTGTATGTAGAATATAGTGTAGACAATAGTGTGTATTTATAAGTGTATATGTAGTACATAGTGTAGACAATAGTGTGTATTTATAAGTGTGTATGTAGTATATAGTATAGACAATAGTGTGTATTTATAAGTGTGTATGTAGTATATAGTGTAGACAATAGTGTGTATTTATAAGTGTGTATGCAGTATATTGTGTAGACAATAGTGTGTACATATAAGTGTGTATGTAGTATATAGTGTAGACAATAGTGTGTATATATAAGTGTGTATGTAGAATATAGTGTAGACAGTAGTGTGGATTTATAAGTGTGTATGTAGTATATAGTGTACACAATAGTGTGTGTATATAAGTGTGTATGTAGTATATAGTGTACACAATAGTGAGTATATATGTGCGTATGTGGTATATAGTGTAGACAATAGTGTGGATTTATAAGTGTATATATAGTATATAGTGTAGACAATAGTGTGTATTTATAAGTGTGTATGTAGTATATAGTGTAGACAATAGTGTGTATATATAAGTGTGTATGTAGAATATAGTGTAGACAGTAGTGTGGATTTATAAGTGTGTATGTAGTATATAGTGTACACAATAGTGTGTGTATATAAGTGTGTATGTAGTATATAGTGTACACAATAGTGAGTATATATGTGCGTATGTGGTATATAGTGTAGACAATAGTGTGGATTTATAAGTGTATATATAGTATATAGTGTAGACAATAGTGTGTATTTATAAGTGTGTATGTAGTATATAGTGTAGACAATAGTGTGTATATATAAGTGTGTATGTAGAATATAGTGTAGACAGTAGTGTGGATTTATAAGTGTGTATGTAGTATATAGTGTACACAATAGTGTGTACATATAAGTGTGTATGTAGTATATAATGTACACAATAGTGTGTACATATAAGTGTGTATGTAGTATATAGTGTAGACAATAGTGTGTACATATAAGTGTGTATGTAGTATATAGTGTACACAATAGTGAGTATATATGTGCATATGTGGTATATAGTGTAGACAATAGTGTGTATTTATAAGTGTGTATGTAGTATATAGTGTAGACAATAGTGTGTATTTATAAGTGTGTATGTAGAATATAGTGTAGACAGTAGTGTGGATTTATAAGTGTATATGTAGTACATAGTGTAGACAATAGTGTGTATTTATAAGTGTGTATGTAGTATATAGTGTAGACAATAGCGTGTACATGTAAGTGTGTATGTAGTATATAGTGTACACAATAGTGAGTATATATGTGCGTATGTGGTATATAGTGTAGACAATAGTGTGTATTTACAAGTGTGTATGTAGTATATAGTGTAGACAATAGTGTGTATTTATAAGTGTGTATGTAGTATATAGTGTAGACAATAGTGTGTACATGTAAGTGTGTATGTAGTATATAGTGTACACAATAGTGAGTATATATGTGCGTATGTGGTATATAGTGTAGACAATAGTGTGTATTTATAAGTGTGTATGTAGTATATAGTGTAGACAATAGTGTGTATTTATAAGTGTGTATGTAGAATATAGTGTAGACAATAGTGTGTATTTATAAGTGTATATGTAGTACATAGTGTAGACAATAGTGTGTATTTATAAGTGTGTATGTAGTATATAGTATAGACAATAGTGTGTATTTATAAGTGTGTATGTAGTATATAGTGTAGACAATAGTGTGTATTTATAAGTGTGTATGCAGTATATTGTGTAGACAATAGTGTGTACATATAAGTGTGTATGTAGTATATAGTGTAGACAATAGTGTGTATATATAAGTGTGTATGTAGAATATAGTGTAGACAGTAGTGTGGATTTATAAGTGTGTATGTAGTATATAGTGTACACAATAGTGTGTGTATATAAGTGTGTATGTAGTATATAGTGTACACAATAGTGAGTATATATGTGCGTATGTGGTATATAGTGTAGACAATAGTGTGGATTTATAAGTGTATATATAGTATATAGTGTAGACAATAGTGTGTATTTATAAGTGTGTATGTAGTATATAGTGTAGACAATAGTGTGTATATATAAGTGTGTATGTAGAATATAGTGTAGACAGTAGTGTGGATTTATAAGTGTGTATGTAGTATATAGTGTACACAATAGTGTGTGTATATAAGTGTGTATGTAGTATATAGTGTACACAATAGTGAGTATATATGTGCGTATGTGGTATATAGTGTAGACAATAGTGTGGATTTATAAGTGTATATATAGTATATAGTGTAGACAATAGTGTGTATTTATAAGTGTGTATGTAGTATATAGTGTAGACAATAGTGTGTATATATAAGTGTGTATGTAGAATATAGTGTAGACAGTAGTGTGGATTTATAAGTGTGTATGTAGTATATAGTGTACACAATAGTGTGTACATATAAGTGTGTATGTAGTATATAATGTACACAATAGTGTGTACATATAAGTGTGTATGTAGTATATAGTGTAGACAATAGTGTGTACATATAAGTGTGTATGTAGTATATAGTGTACACAATAGTGAGTATATATGTGCATATGTGGTATATAGTGTAGACAATAGTGTGTATTTATAAGTGTGTATGTAGTATATAGTGTAGACAATAGTGTGTATTTATAAGTGTGTATGTAGAATATAGTGTAGACAGTAGTGTGGATTTATAAGTGTATATGTAGTACATAGTGTAGACAATAGTGTGTATTTATAAGTGTGTATGTAGTATATAGTGTAGACAATAGCGTGTACATGTAAGTGTGTATGTAGTATATAGTGTACACAATAGTGAGTATATATGTGCGTATGTGGTATATAGTGTAGACAATAGTGTGTATTTACAAGTGTGTATGTAGTATATAGTGTAGACAATAGTGTGTATTTATAAGTGTGTATGTAGTATATAGTGTAGACAATAGTGTGTACATGTAAGTGTGTATGTAGTATATAGTGTACACAATAGTGAGTATATATGTGCGTATGTGGTATATAGTGTAGACAATAGTGTGTATTTATAAGTGTGTATGTAGTATATAGTGTAGACAATAGTGTGTATTTATAAGTGTGTATGTAGAATATAGTGTAGACAATAGTGTGTATTTATAAGTGTATATGTAGTACATAGTGTAGACAATAGTGTGTATTTATAAGTGTGTATGTAGTATATAGTATAGACAATAGTGTGTATTTATAAGTGTGTATGTAGTATATAGTGTAGACAATAGTGTGTATTTATAAGTGTGTATGCAGTATATTGTGTAGACAATAGTGTGTACATATAAGTGTGTATGTAGTATATAGTGTAGACAATAGTGTGTATATATAAGTGTGTATGTAGAATATAGTGTAGACAGTAGTGTGGATTTATAAGTGTGTATGTAGTATATAGTGTACACAATAGTGTGTGTATATAAGTGTGTATGTAGTATATAGTGTACACAATAGTGAGTATATATGTGCGTATGTGGTATATAGTGTAGACAATAGTGTGGATTTATAAGTGTATATATAGTATATAGTGTAGACAATAGTGTGTATTTATAAGTGTGTATGTAGTATATAGTGTAGACAATAGTGTGTATATATAAGTGTGTATGTAGAATATAGTGTAGACAGTAGTGTGGATTTATAAGTGTGTATGTAGTATATAGTGTACACAATAGTGTGTGTATATAAGTGTGTATGTAGTATATAGTGTACACAATAGTGAGTATATATGTGCGTATGTGGTATATAGTGTAGACAATAGTGTGGATTTATAAGTGTATATATAGTATATAGTGTAGACAATAGTGTGTATTTATAAGTGTGTATGTAGTATATAGTGTAGACAATAGTGTGTATATATAAGTGTGTATGTAGAATATAGTGTAGACAGTAGTGTGGATTTATAAGTGTGTATGTAGTATATAGTGTACACAATAGTGTGTACATATAAGTGTGTATGTAGTATATAATGTACACAATAGTGTGTACATATAAGTGTGTATGTAGTATATAGTGTAGACAATAGTGTGTACATATAAGTGTGTATGTAGTATATAGTGTAGACAATAGTGTGTACATATAAGTGTGTATGTAGTATATAGTGTAGACAATAGTGTGTACATATAAGTGTGTATGTAGTATATAGTGTACACAATAGTGTGTGTATATAAGTGTATGTAGTATATAGTGTACACAATAGTGAGTATATATGTGCGTATGTGGTATATAGTGTAGACAATAGTGTGTACATATAAATGTGTATGCAGTATATTGTGTAGACAATAGTGTGTGTATATAAGTGTGCATGTAATATATATTGTTCATAATAGTGTGTACAGTCATAAAAAGTAAACATAAGTCCGTCAAGATCAATATAACCTAAGACGTTGATCCAGCGGAAGACGAAAACCCCAAGAGGCAGATGCTAATTGCCCCATATTATGGAGAAAATTCCTTCCTGACTCAACATACGGCAACCAGTCTTGACGAAAGGTTTTGAGAATGACACAAATGTAGCTTTTCACAAACTGCTGTTTCAGTGAGTTTTTTTTTATATTTTTTAGTCAGATGTTTCAATTATCAGCATTTCATAAGTTTTTATTTTTTATTGACAAAAACATCAAGTTTATGCGAAGACTCAAAAGTTACAGTGTTGTCCCTTATTTTTCAAAACTTCTGTCCTTCACCCTGGCAACTGGATAAAAGCTTGTGGGCCAAATCCTGACTGATGGCCCATTCTTGTCTAATCAGTGCTCACAGTTTATCACATTTTCTGTGTCCTTCCGCTTTTTGAGTATTCACCACAGGTTCTCAATGAGATTGAGATCTGGGGTGTTTCCTAGCCATGGACCCAAAATTGTAATGTTTTGTTCACCAAACCTCTTAGTTATCACTTTGGCCTTGTGACATGGTCTCCATCATGCTGGAAAAATCGTTGTTCACCAAATTGCTCTTGGGTTATTGGGAGAAATTGCTCTTGGAGGATGTTTAGATCCCATTCTTTATTTATAGCAGTGTTCTCAGGCAATATTGTGAGTAATCCACTCCCTTAGGTGAAAGGCAATTCCACACATGAATTGTCTCAGGATGTTTTTCAGTTGGCATAACACAGAACGTATGGTAACATTCAACCCCTTTTCTTCACCAAACAATCATTCTTCTGGATGTCCCAAACAGTCTGAAGGGGACTTCATCAAAGAAAATAACTTTACTCCAGTCTTCTGTAGTGCAATTCCTGTACTTCCTGCAGAATGTCAGTCATACTGGATGCTTTTTTTTTACAAAGTGGATTCTTTGCTACCCTTATTGACACTAGGCCTACCTCTAAAATGCTTCACCTCACTGTACGCACAGAAGCACTGACAGCTGCCTGCTACCATTCCTGAGCAAGCTCTGCACCAGTGTTAAACCAATCCCATAGCTGAATCCTCTTTAGGAAAGAGTCCTGGCACTTGCTGGAAAATTTTCAATGCCGTGAAGCCTTTCTCTCAGCTGAGGAACCTCTGTCTTTGAATTTTTTGACGAATGTTCTTGATAAGTGATTGATTTTCAGTTTTGAGAAGTGTAACAGTGAGTATTTATAAGTGTGTATGTAGTATATAGTGTAGACAATAGTGTGTATTTATAATTGTGTATGTAGTATATAGTGTAGACAATAGTGTGTACATATAAGTGTGTATGTAGTATATAATTTTACGATAAGCATGTCCTTGCCTGTAAAGCCGTTCTAATACAAAGGAATGATGACTGCACCTATTTCCTTGGAGGTAACCATGGTTTACAGAAAAAGACAATGATTTCAAGCACCAGCATCATGTGTTGCGGCTGTCTAACAGCCATGAGACATGCAGCCGCAGAGACGCAAACATATTTGACGAGCACGCCGAGAATACTTGGTTAGGTCTCAAGTCGTTCGCGCATCTCTAGTCGCTATAGTTGTGTTTGTCTGTTGAGAATTATATCTATTGACAACTTAGTTTTAAGCATTTCTTCTTTGATTGTCTTTCATGCATTATTATATACCATGTATGGAATTATGGAGGACTTACTATAGTATGTATTGGAGTATTGTGGGATCTCTTCACAAACCACTTAGTGCAACTAAGTCCCAGGCCTTACTAATAACTCGCTGTCAGGGTATGTGCACATGGCATCTTTTAGACATCGGCGTATCTGCATAGTTTAAGCTGTAGGAAAATACTTGAGGAAAACTCTGGTGATGTTTTACCTGAAACGTCTTTTGTGACATCACAAAATACATTAAAAACATATACAGAAGTGTTCAAAATAATAGCAGTCCAATATGACTAACCAGATTAATCACTGTTTTTGATATAAATTATATTACCACATGTCAAACAATTTACCAGTTGGTGCAGTAGATTCTAAGAAAACCACTAGACTCCGCATTCATGATCTGTATGTTTTTGAGTCTGTGTATTTGAATAATTAATTGAAAGGGGGTTTGTTCAAAATAATAGCAGTGTGGAGTTCAATTAGCGAGGTCAATCATTCTGTGAAGATACAGGTGTGAATCAGATGGCCCTTATTTAAGGGTGAAGCCAGCACATGTTGTACATGCATTTCTCCTTGAAAGCCTGAGAAATATGGGTCGTTCGAGACATTGTTCAGAAGAACAGTGTACTTTGATTAAAAAGTTGATTGGAAAGGGTAAAACTTATAAAAAAGTGCAGACAATGATCGGCTGTTCAGCTAAAATGCTTTAAAATGGAAAACAAAACCAGAGAGACGTGGAAGAAAACGGAAGGCTACTATTCAAATGGATTAAAGAATATCCAGAATGGCAAAGGTTCAGCCAATGATCAGCTCCAGGATGATCAAAAACAGTCTCAAGTTACCTGAGAGTACTGTGACAGTTAGAAGATGCCTGTGTGAAGCTAATCTCTTAGCAAGAAGTCCCCGCAAAGTCCCACTGTTAAAAAAAAGACATGTACTGAAGCGGGTACAATTTGCCAAAGAACACATCAACTGGCCTAAAGAGAAACACTTTGTGGACTGCTGAATGTAAAATTGTTATTTTTGGGTCCAAGGGCCGCAAACAGTTTGTTAGACGACCCCCAAACTCGGCATTCAAGCCACAGTACACTCTGAAGACATTGAAACATGGTGGTGCAAGTATCATGATATGGGCACGTTTCTCTTACTATGGTGTCAGACCTACAGTACAGACCAAAAGTTTGGACACACCTTCTCATTTAAAGATTTTTCTGTATTTTCATGACTATGAAAATTGTACATTCACACTGAAGGTATCAAAACTATGAATTAACACATGTGGAATTATATACTTAACAAAAAAGTGTGAAACAACTGATAATATGTCTTATATTCTAGGTTCTTCAAAGTAGACACTTTTTGCTTTGATGACTGCTTTGCACACTCTTGGCATTCTCTTGATGAAGTTCAAGAGGTAGTCACCGGAAATGGTCTTCCAACAATCTTGAAGGAGTTCCCAGAGATGCTTAGCACTTGTTGGCCGTTTTGCCTTCACTCTGCAGTCCAGCTCACCCCAAACCATCTCGATTGGGTTCAGGTCTGGTGACTGTGGAGGCAGGTCATCTGGCGTAGCACCCCATCACTCTCCTTCTTGGTCAAATAGCCCTTACACAGCCTGGAGGTGTGTTTGGGGTCATTGTCCTGTTGAAAAATAAATGATTTTCCAACTAAACGCAAACCGGATGGAATAGCATGCCGCTGCAAGATGCTGTGGTAGTGATGCTGGTTCAGTATGCATTCAATTTTGAATAAATCCCCAACAGTGTCACCAGCAACGCACCCCTACACCATCACACCTCCTCCTCCATGCTTCACGGTAGGAACCAGGTATGTAGAGTCCATCCGTTCACCTTTTCTGCGTTGCACAAAGACACGGTGGTTGGAACCAAAGATCTCAAATTTGGACTCATCAGAGCAAAGCACAGATTTCCACTGGTCTAATGTCCATTTCTTGTGTTCCTTAGCCCAAACAAGTCTCTTCTGCTTGTTGCCAGTCCTTTGCAGTGGTTTCCTAGCAGCTATTTTACCATAAAGCCCTGCTGCACAAATTCTCCTCTTAACAGTTGTTGAAGAGATGTGTCTGCTGCTAGAACTCTGTGTGGCATTGACCTGGTCTCTAATCTGAGCTGCTGTTAACCTGCGATTTCTGAGGCTGGTGACTCGGATAAACTTATCCTCAGAAGCAGAGGTGACTCTTGGTCTTCCTTTCCTGGGGCGGTCCTCATGTGAGCCAGTTTCTTTGTAGCGCTTGATGGTTTTTGCAACTGCACTTGGGGACACTTTCAAAGTTTTCCCAATTTTTTGGACTGACTGACCTTCATTTCTTAAGGTAATGATGGTCACTCATTTTTCTTTACTTAGCTGCTTTTTTCTTGCAATAATACAAATTCTAACAGTCTATTAAGTAGGACTATCAGCTGTGCATCCACTAGACTTCTGCACAACACAACTGATGGTCCCAACGCCATTTATAAGGCAAGAAATCCCACTTATTAAACCTGACAGGGCACACTTGTTTTACCGCATAACAGGGATCATGGACCAGTTGGCATATATTAAAATTAGTGATGAGCGAGCATGCTCGCTTCTACTCGATACTCACCCGAGCATCTCACTGCTCGAGATGCTCGGAGCTCGCCGAGTATTTCCGGGTTTGCACGGCAGGAGCTCGGGTCCCCTCCCTGCATGTTTGGCGCTCTTTAGAGAGCCAATGAACATGCAGGGATTGTCTGCCACACACCGTAATGCTAGTCATGTTGGTTGTGGCATTACAGTGATTGGCTGGCCGCACAGCGTCATCAAGTCTATATTCGACCTGCTCATCACAGTCTACTCCGGAATCAGGCAGTGTAGGGAAAGGTGCTGCTGAGCTAGGGAGAGATTTGCTTGTTTCTTAGTTAGTGTAGGTATACCACAACATATTATACACATATCCATCTCAACTAACAGTCCTTCTGAGGACTAATCCAGCTGCATAGATATCAGTGCTAGGCAGGCAGGCAGTGTATGTGGCAGACTGCAGTGCATATAGCAAGAGAGTCCATTCCAGTTCTGTCTGCTGCTGGTGATTTTACAGATATTTCTAGAAATAGTCCCAGGTATCAGGGGCCAGGAATATTTTTTTTTTATCTTAATCCTGATTATTTGTTTAAAAAGCAATCCAGAGAACACCGTTTTTCTGCTCCATTTGCTTGTTGGCACTGCAGAATACAGCCAGATCCTTTCCAAATTACAGAGCTAAAAATCCATCTATTTAAATCTGTGGTTTGTCCGTCACACGGATCACATATAAGTGCGCTCAAAATTCTGCCATTTCTGGCCTCCATTTAAATTTTGTTGCAGTGTGTTAGCGAAGTTATTGACACCAGTTCGCTGTTAAAAATAGTTACCTACAGGCCAGCTATTTAAAACTATGGTTTTCCGTCACACGTATCACATATCACTGCGGTTCAATTCCAGCCATTTGTAGTGAACGTGGAAAATATTGTCCATTTAAAATGGGCAAGGCGCATGGTAAGGGACGGGGAAGTGGACGTGATGGTGATGATGGTGCATGCAGAGGACGAGGCCGTGAGCTAGCTGAAATTGTGCCACAACAAACACCCACATTTTCATGCTCGACATTCCTGTCCGAATTAATAGGGGACCGCAGAACACCACTATTGAACACAGAGCAGTGTGAAAAGGTTATTTATTGGATAGCAGATAATGCTTCCAGTCACTTAGCCACCACCACCACCCTGTCTTCCACACGGTCAAGTCTCAGTAGCCGTGAGTCTGGACTGCATATTCCTTACCTTGATCCTCTTCCTTCCACCATGCCGAATGGCCGGAGACAACTGATCCCACACTTGGACACTCCAAAGAGCTGTTCACTTTTCCATTTATAGATTTGGGCCTCTCGTCTGGTCCACTTGAAGCGGGGCAAGAGGAGATCGCATGTAGCGATGCCTAAATATTTGAGCAGCCACGGTCACACGAAAGCGGGGGTGGGAAGAAAGAGGAGGACCAGGGTGCGGAAGTGGAAGACGAGGTGGTGGATGATATAGTAACTGACCCAACGTGGCCGGGGGACATACAGAGCGAGGACAGCAGCACACAAGGGGAGGGAGGCCCAACAGGGGGAGGGAGGCACACAGCATGGGAAGGGAGCACACAGGGGGAGGGAGGCACAACAGGCTGGAAGAAGCAGTGTGGTGGCCGCAGACAGAAGGGGGGCAACCATTCTCCGTAACATCAACACGACAGAAGTTGCCAGTACAACTGTTAGGTCTTCCCGAGTCTGGTTGTTTTTTAAAGACTCTGACGATAACTCCAAAAAGGCCATTTGCACCACCTGCCAGGCTAGCATCAGCAGGGAGAGCAAAACTACCTGCCTGACCACCACCATCATGATCAGGCAAACGGCAGCAAAGCACCCAACTTTGTGGGCCGAACCCCAGGGTCCAGGAGCAGTGTCTGTGGGTGGCACCACTGCTTCTTCCACTATTGTGCGTGCAAGCCAATCCCCTGTCCATGGCGGATGCGAAGATGCCTCCTGCCCTGCACCTGTCATTGCACTCTCAACTAGCACCATCAGCAAGCATGTCCACGTCCTTGTCCCAACGCAGTGTTCAGTTGTCCCTACCCCAGTCCTTGGAACATAAGCGCAAATACGCAGTCATTGCCCCACAGGCCACACTACTAAATTCACACATTTCGCGACTGCTTGCGCTGGAAATGTTGCCTTTTCGGCTCGTGGAGACGGAAACATTCCGCAACCTGATGGCGGCATCCGTCCCTCGGTACTCGGTCCCCAGCCGCCACTCTTTCTCCCGGTGTGCCGTCACCGCATTACACAAGCACATGTCCCACAACATTAGCGGTGGCCTCAACAATGCAGTTACTGGGAAAGTCCACCTAACCACGGACACGTGGACAAGTGCTTGTGGACAGGGACAGTACATCTCGCTGACGACACACTGGGTTAACATAGCGGAAGCCAGGACCCAGTCGGACTTTGGGACGGAACACATCCTCCTTATGCCAAGGATTGTGGGCCCTAGGTCAATCAGGGTTGCCCCCACAGTCTACCATTCCTGCACCTCATCCTCCTCCTCTTCAGCCTCCATTTCCGAAATGACCACATCAGTCACAAGCTGGAAGCACTGCAGCTCTGCCTCAGCCAAGCGGCAACAGGCTGTGCTGAAGCTAATATGCTTAGGTGACAAACCGCACAATGCTGAAAAGTTATGGACAGCTCTGAAATAGCAAGCAGATCTGTGGCTGACACCGCTGAACCTACAGCCATGCATGGTCATGTGTGACAATGGCTGGAACCTGGTGGCGGCTCTGAGTTGAGGCAAGCTCACACACAAACCATTCCTGGCCCATGTGCTTAACCTCGTGGTTCAGCGGTTTCTCAAAACATACTCGGAGCTGCCGGATCTGCTTGTCAAAGTACGCCGCCTGTGTACCCATTTTAGAAAGTCACCCACAGCTTCCTCCGCCCTTGCTGTTTTCAGCAGAGTTTGCAGCTTCCGGCTCACCGAATGATGTGTGATGTCCCCACGCATTGGAACTCTACATTGCAGATGTTGGGAAGGATTTGTGAGCAGACAAGGGAAGTTGTTGACTACCAGCATCAACAAGGCCATCGGTATTCAGTTCAGACTCCACACATAAGACCTCAGGAGTGGACATGGATGTCAGACATATGTACCATCCTGCAAAAATTTAAGGACTCCACCAAGATGGTGAGCGACGATGACGCCATAATTAGCGTCACCATCCCGCTTCTCTGTCTTCTGAAACGCTCTGCTCAAAATCAAAGAGGATGCATTGCAGGCGGAGCATGATGAGATGGAGCAAGGAACCATATAGGGTGATTACACACAGCTCAGCCTCATCTCATCCCAACGTGGATTGGGTGACAATGAGGAAGAGGAGGAGGAAGAATAGGAGCTAGTGTCATGCGCTATAGACGGGACTACCTGCACAAATGTCATACTGTCTATTCAGCGTGGAGGCCTGAGGACAGGGAGGAGGAGGAGAGCATGGTCACTCGTCATTTTGGTGAGGACACGGAAGTCTTGCCTGTTAGCAGTCTGGCATGCATGGCTGAGTTTATGTTACGCTGCCTTTCCCGTGACCCTCATGTTCTCAAAATTTTGGGCGATAGTCATTACTGGTTGGTGACACTTCTAGACCCATGCTACAAGGAGAACTTTCTATCTCTTATTCCCGAAGCGGACAGGTCTACTAAAATGGGGCAGTACCAGAAGGCCCTTGTTGCGGAATTATTAAAAAAATTCCAATCTAAAAACGCTGGTGGCAGAGGTCACAGTTCGTTGGACAACCAAGGAGTACAGGTGAGAGAGACATAACTCCAATCCAGCAGAGGCAGGGGAACATTGTCAAAGTTCTGGGAGAGTTTTCTCAGACCCTCCCATCTTACAGGCCCTGAGGCGCGGGTTAATCTCACAAGGAGCGCAAAGTTTGGGAAGATGCTGAGGGAGTACCTTGCCGACCATACCAACGTCCTCCATGATTCCTCTGTGCCTTATAATTATTGGGTATCCAAGCTGGACACGTGGCATGAACTGGCTGTCTACGCCTTGGTGGTCCTGGCCTGCCCTGCCGCTATCGTTTTGTCAGAGCGGGCTTTTAGTGCCCTAAGTGGAATTATAACTGATAAACGCATCCGCCTGTCAACTGAAATTGCTGACAGACTGACTCTTATTAAAATGAACAAGGGCTGGATTGGGCCAGACTTCTCAACACCACCGAATGATAGCAGCATAACATAAACTCAAATCCAGTGTTTTTTTTTGGAAGGTCTATTGCCATGCACCTCTTCACACTCACACATGGGTTTACGCTTACTGATTTTGTCTATTTGCTCTTGTCCTCCTCCTTCTCCTCATTCTCCATCACCATATCATTCACTACCATATCTACCATATCACCTCCTCTACGTGTCTTGCAAAGGGAATTGGAGTGCCTCCAAATTTTTGGCAGCCGTTGTCCTTACTGCATACTCTATAACTATAACTGTATAGCACAAGCGCTCCTTTGTAATGGGAACATGTCCTTACTGTGGCCCTGCTCTATGTGTCTTTAAATTGGTAGTGGGGATTTTCCTAAATTTTGTCAGGCCTTGCAGTCACAGCATCGGCATTACCACTATAGGAGACCCGCTCATTTATAATGTGAACATTTTTTTTACTGAGACCCTCCTCTATGTCTCTTCAAAGGGGTATTGGGTTACGTGCGTCCAAATGTTTGGCAGCCCTTGCGGTCACTGCATACGCAATAATAGTATAGGAGACCCACTTGTTAATAATGGGAACAACAGAGCATAGCCGGCTGATGGCTCTCTAACAAAAGCGAGGACCGACTGCTGGCCCTTTAAGAATAGTAAGGGCCGCCTGTTGCCCCTATAAAAATAGGCTTTGTGACTTTCAGAGTCCCTCCATCATAAATGAAACAGGATGTGTCTGATGATGTGTCACACACCACATGGCCAGTTAAGGTTGTAAAATGTTAAAATGACATTTCCCAGTGAATGCATTTGTCTTGGTTGAAAGCAAAAGTGCAAAAACGCATCAAAAATGCTATGTGTGAACACAGCCCAAGGTGTGTTGAGTATTTTTGTTTTTGGTTATTTATTTTGCCTTATATACAAGTCTTTACCCTGCAAAGGATGTCCTTTAACATTTTTCCCAGTAAAATCAATTTTGGTTTCGTTTTTGTATGTTTTATTGTGAGTCCATAAAAGTGGCGTAATACTCTGACAACATTGTTCACAGCAGTGACCTAGTAGTCAGAAATGCTTCCAGGGGTCTTCTCCATGCTGTTCCCATGTCATTTGAGCACTGTTCCCATCGATTTCTGCAATTTTTAGTCCCTCTGCCGACCGCCGGGTGGGCCGCTGGAAAAATGCTCGAGTTTCCCATAGACTTACATTGAGCTCGCTGCTCGGGTCAAGCACACGAGCATTCCAATTTGCTCGACCCTAGCAATGAGCACCCGAGCATTTTAGTGCTCGCCCATCACTAATTAAAATGTTTGAAGAGATCATGTTGCCTTACGCTGAAGAGGATATGGTCTTGAAATGGATGTTTCAACAAGACAACGACCCTAAACACACCAGTAAACAAGCAAAATCTTGGTTCCAGTCCAACAAAATTGAGGTTATGGAGTGGCCAGCCCAATCCCCGGATCTTAATCTGATAGAACACTTGTGGGGAGACATCAAAAATGCCATTTCTGAGGCAAAACCAACAAATACCGAAAAATTGCGGGATGTAGTCAAAGCATCCTAGGCTGCAATAACAGTTGACAGGTGCCGGAAGTTGGTTGATTCTAAGCAACATAGATGTGAAGCAGTTCTAAAAAACTGTGGGTATACAACTAAATATTAGGTTAGTGATTCACAGGAATGCTAAATCCTCAAAAAAAAGAGAACATATTGTGCGTTTGTAAAGACAAATGTAGACACTGCTATTTTTAGAACAGCCCAATGTTCATTTTTTGCTATTAAAAAGTACTGTAAATTAGTAAAGTACTGTCTTTTTTGGACTATAAGACGCACTGGACCATAAGATGCACCTAGGTTTTAGAGGAGGAAAATAGAAAAAAATGTAAGCAAAAAATGTGGTCATGATGCACTGTTATGTGGGAGGGGGTCTGCTGCTGACACTGGTACTGGGGTAATGTCCCCCACTTCTGTTAATATCCTCGATCATGGTATGTATGACCCCTCCTTCCTGGTATACGTGGCCCTCATCCCCATCCTGGTATACATGGCCCTCATCCCCATCCTGGTATACGTGGCCCTCATCCCCATCCTGGTATAAATGGCCCTCATCCCCATCCTGGTATGCATGGCACCCCAAGCCCCCATCCTGGTATGCATGGCACCCCTTGATCCCCCATCCTGGCATGAATGACACCTGTTGATCCCCCATCCTGTCATGCATGGCATTCCTTAATCCCCCATCCTGGTATGCATGGCACCCCTTGACCCCCCACCCTGGTATGAATGGCACCACTTGATCTCCCATCCTGGCATGCATGGCACCCCTTGATCCCCCATCCTGGTATGCATGGCACCCCTTGTTCTTGGTATGCATGGCACCCCTTGATCCTGGTATGCGTGGCACCCCTTGATCCTGGTATGCATGGCACCCCTTTATCCCCCATCCTGGTATACATGGCACCCCTTGATCCTGATATGCATGGCACCCCTATTCCTGGTTGTTGGTATATGCAACAGTTGTGGACTTCTTTGCTTGTGTGAAGGATGACTTTATGCTGATTTGACAGTAGATGGCGATGTTGTTTCCTTGTTTACTGTATTGTAAAAAAGAAAAAAGTCTCTCTTGTATTTTCTGTTTTGCACTTACTTCCTGATGCAGTATTGAGTGACTGTGCGTTTTTACCTTTACCTCATGTTCTGAAAAGTAAAAGCTTGTTATCTCACGTAATCTGCTCTGTGAAGTTTCTACTGCAACTGTGGGGATCCAGAAGCTATGCAACAGGTTATGGGCCCAGGTACTGAGGACCCCAGACACCCAGGACACCGTAACTCTCAGCAAGACCCTTGTGAATTCAGAAGAATTCTTCAGTACAATTCTCTCCAAACAAGTAAGACAAGTTAAAGATGACAAGTTGCACAGAGCTAAAACTCACAGTAGCTAAGCTAAATAATGAGAATTATCAGTTATGGAAGTTCAAAGTAGAAATGTTATTGTCTAAAGATGATTTATGGGAAGGAATCAGTACAGATAGACCTGATGAGGATAATCAGACATGGGATAACAAAAATAAACAAGCAAGAGCTACCATCAGCCTGTTAGTGGATGATGCTCAATTAATCCACATAAGGGATGAAGATACAGCAAAGGGAATGTGGGAAGCACTAAGAAAGCTACATAAAAGACCCAGCTTAAATCACAAGTTATTTCTGCTAAGAAAGCTTTACGGAATGAGACTAAGTGCAGACAATGACATGCAGAAGCATATATTCTCTATTATGGAAGTGATATCACAGCTGAGATCAATTGGTGAAGATATTAAGGAAAGCCATGTAGCAGCAATATTATTGTGCAGCTTACCGGATTCATATACTGCTTTGATAAATGCCCTAGAGACAAGACCTGAAACAGACATTACATTAGAGTTTGTGAAGACCAGACTCATAGATGCATATCAAAGAAGGAAAGAACAAACAAATGATTCTTCTACTGAAAAATAAAATGGAAATGCTCTTAAAGCTACAGAATCAAAAATACCCTATAATAAAGAGACAAGAGAATGTTTCCGATGTAAGAAAAAAGGAAATTTAAAGAAAGACTGTACTATATGGAAAGCAGAACAACAGAAATTACATCATAAAGAGAAGACACAGAAGGTGAAAAACACAATTTCTGATTCATGTGAAAATAATTGGAATGGCATATTTAAAGTGACTGATAAGAAATCATCGTTGGGTTGGTTTATTGACTCAGGAGCAACAAGTCACATGACAAGTAATAAAACATTCTTTACTGAACTTAATTTAAATAAGAAGGAAGCCATTTATCTTGCAGATGGAAGCAAAATAACTGCAGAAGGTGTTGGACAAGGAATGCTAAACTGTTCTAACAAGTTTGGGCATGATTCAAAAATACTTGTACAGGATGTGTTATATGTTCCAGGATAAGAAGGAGGATTGTTATCTGTAAAACGTTTAACAGCTAAAGGACTTACTGTAAAATTCAAAGATGATGAGTGTACAATCCTAGCAGGAAACAAGGTAATAACCAATGTGAAGGCAGACGAACAATTATATGATCTAGACACATTAAAGGAACAGATGCATTTGTGTACACATGATCACAAGAATTCTATTCACATGTGGCATAGACGTCTAGGACACAGACATCCTGAAAGTATAATGGAGCTACAAAGGAAAGAATTGACAAAGGATTTATTGATATCTGACTGCTCAATTACCGTAAGATATGAATGTTGTATAAAATCAAAAGCCACAAGGATATCTATTCCTAAAGAAAGTGAAACTAAAAGCACAAGACCACTTGATTTGGTGCATACTGACATATGTGGACCCATGAAAGTGACTACATCAGAAGGCAATAGATATATGGTGACTTTTATAGGTGACTACTCAAGATACACAGTCACATACTTGAGCAAGATCAAAAGCGAAGTTTTCAATAAACTAGTAGACTACGTGACAAAGTCGAATAATGAATTTCAGTGGAAGCCAGTTGTCATTAGAAGTGATAATGGAGGTGAATTCACAGGACACCAAATAGAAAACTACCTAAGAAAAAATGGAGTAGCAGAAAGGAAAAACAGAACTCTGACTGAAATGATAAGGTGTATGCTGACAGATTCCAAACTATCAGAAAAATATTGGGGGTGAAGCAGCAATGACAGCTACATTTCTACAGAACCGACTTTTTTCTAGAAAACTGAAAAAAAAACATATGAACTGTGGAAAGGTATGAAACCAAGTGTAAATCATTTAAGAGTTTTTGGTTGTAAAGTTTTTGTATTCATTCCAACAGAAAACCTTCCAAACTTCAAAATAGGTCCATGGAAGGAATATTTGTTTGATATAGTGAAAATTGCAAAGGATATAGAATCCTAGATCCCAAAACAGACAGAGTTATGGTGAGTAACAGTGTGACATTCATTGAGAATTTAAATGAAGACACTATGATTTCACTGGAAACAAAAAAATGAGAAAAATAGCAATGATATAGCTGAAGGAATATCTGATGAAAAATAAGTTGAAATTAATAAAAAACAGAATACTGAAAGTGAAGAGAAACAACTACAAACAGACACAGATCCAAGATGTTCAGTAAGAGAAAACAAAGGAAAACCACCATTACGCCTTTTATATAATGCAAGTACAAGTAAAATTTATGAGTCTACCTCTTGGGAAGACATATCTCGACTTCCTGAAGAAGAAGAAGCCAATAAATGGATAGAGGCAACAGATATAGACATAAAATCCATGCATGACTCAAAAACATGGACACTAACAGAATTACCAGAAGGAAGAAAAGCTATAGGATGTCAATGGGTTTTTAAAGTAAAGTACCAAACAGATGGCACAGCTGAACGATACCGAGCAAGACTCTTAGCTAAAGGTTATTCTCAAAAATATGGAGAAGACTATGATGAAACATTTGCTCCAGTTGTCAAACATACTACAATAAGAACTTTGTTTGCAGTTGCAACAATGAAACAAATGGAACTGAAACATCTGGATGTAAAGACAGCATTTTTGAATGGAAGTTTAACAGAAGATATTTACATGAAACAACCTCCAGGATTCAAAGATGAAAGTAACCCAAACATGGTTTGCAAATCACAGAATGTGTATACGATTTAAAACAAGCTGCTAAAGCGTGGAATGATAAAATCATGGAGGTGCTCACAAATGAAAAATTTAAAAGAAGCAAAGCTGATCCTTGCCTGTACACAAAAAGACTAATGGACAGATGGATCTATGTACTCATATATGTTGATGACATTTTAGTTTGTTTTGAAAAAGAAAGGGATAAAGAGGACATACTAAAAATCTTGAATCAACATTTCGAGATCAAAGACTTGGGAAATGTGAAACAGTACTTAGGAATACAGATAGAAAGAGAAGAAGATGGAAGTTTCCTACTTAATCAAAATCACATGATTCAAGACATAACCGACACATTTGGATTGAAGGATGCAAAACCAGCAAAGTCTCCAATGGAAACTAATTCTCTTAAAGAGATGAGTAGTGAGAAAAATGCGTTACCAAATAATGAAGAGTACAGAATGGTGATAGGAAAATTACTGTATCTAGCGACTGTTACAAGGCCAGACATTGCAGCAGCAGTAGGAATTCTGAGTAGAAAAGTGTCCAAGCCAAATAAAGCATATTGGAATGCTGTGAAGAGAGTAATACGTTATTTGAAAGGAACCAGCAACGTTAAACTGAAACTGCCTACAAGTGATAAATGCATTTTAACTGGATACGTTGATGCAGATTGGGCTGAAGATCCAACTGACAGAAAATGTACCAGTGGCTATCTTTTCTTTCTCTCAGGTGGACCAATTAGTTGGACTAGTAAAAAACAATCAATAGTAACGCTGTCGACAACAGAAGCAGAATAAGTTGCAGCTGCACATGTGAGTCAAGAAGTTCTATGGTTAAGACAATTGATAACAGACATAGAACAAGCACAGTTGGAACCAACAAAAATAAATGAGGACAATCAGGGATGTCTTGTTCTTGCTCAGATGGAAAGAGTTAACCCAAGAACCAAGCACATTGATGTGAAGTATCATTTCTTGAGGGACCATCAGGAACAAGGAATCCTGAAATTAGAATATTGTCCAACTGAAGATATGACAGCAGACATTTTCACAAAGGCATTGAATGCTGAAAGACATCAGAGACTAATGAAAAAATTGGGTTTGACTGAATAAGTCCTTACTGTTGATAAAGGGTGTTGGTATATGCAACAGTTGTGGACTTCTTTGTGGGAAGGAGGACTTTATGCTGATCTGACAGTAGATGGCAATGTTGTGTACAGTTTCCTTGTTTACTGAATTGTAAAAAAGAAAAAAGTCTCTTTTGTATTTTCTGTTTTGCACTTACTTCCTGATGTAGTATTGAGTGACTGTGCGTTTTTTCCTTTACCTCATGTTCTGAGAAGTAAAAGCTTGTTATCCCATGTAATCTGCTCTGTGAAGTTTCTACCGCAACTGTGGGGATCCAGAACCTGTGCAACACTGGTATGCATGGAACCCCTTGATTCTGGTATGCTTAGCACCCCCTGATACCTATCACGCTGCCCACAAAAAAAAGAAACAATCATAGTCACCTCCTCTCTCCTCCAGCACTGCGCCCCACTCTGCTGCCGACACTCTCACTGTGTGAGCCGCGCATGGTGTCCCTACCATGCGCCCTCACACAGTGAGGTGCTGTGCCGGAATAGTCACTGCTCCCCACACAGGGACTGTGTGTGTGTGGGGAGCAGTGACCATTCACTCTCTTCAATAGCGTGCACACTGTAGCCACAGCGCTATTAAAGACCATGAATATTCACTACAACCCATGGGAGTGGGTTGTAGCGAATATTCATGGACTTTAATAGGGGGCAAACAGACCGCCGGCCGCAGCAGGAGCCGCGCTGCGGCTACAGTGTGCGCGCTATTAAGGAAAATGAATATTCATTGCTTTCCACGCCCATGGGCGTGGGGAGCAGGGAATATTCATTTTCTTTAGCAGTGGGCACACCAGTACATATGTATATACACTACCATTCAAAAGTTTGGGGTCATTTAGAAATTTCATTATTTTTGAAAGAAAGGCACATTTTTTTCAATGAATCTAACATTAAATGAATCAGAAATACACTCTATACATTGATAATGTGGTAAATGACTAGTCTAGCTGCAAACATCTTGTTTTTATTGCAATATCTACATAGGTGTATAGCGTCCCATTTCCAACAACCACCACTCCAGTGTTTTAATGGTACATTGTGTTTGATAACTGTGTAAGAAGGCTAATGGATGCTTAGAAAACCCTAGAAAACCCTTGCACAAGTATGTTAACCCAGCTGAAAATGGTTTGGCTGATTTGAGAAGCTATAAAATTGACCTTCCTTTGAGCTAGTTGAGTATCTGGTGCATTACATTTGTTTGTTCTATGAATCTCTCAAAATGGCCAGAAAAAGAGAACTTTCATGTGAAACTCGACAGTCTATTCTTGTTCTTAGAAATGAAGGCTATTCCATGTGAGAAATTGCCAAGAAACTGAAGATTTCCTACAGCGGTGTGTACTACTCCCTTCAGGGAGAGCACAAACATGCTCTAACCAGAGTAGAAAGAGAAGTTGGAGGCCCCACTGCATAACTGAGCAACAGGACAAGTACATTAGAGTCTCTAGTTTGAGAAATCTATGCCTCACAGCTCCTCAACTGGCAGCTTCATTAAATAGTACACGCAAAACGCCAGTGTCAACCTCTACAGTGAAGAGGCGACTCTGGGATGTTGGCCTTCAGGGCAAAGTGGCAAAGAAAAAGCGATATCTGAGACTGGCTAATAAAAGGAAAATATTAATACACTGTGTGCAGAATTATTAGGCAAGTTGTATTTTAGAGGATTATTTTTATTATTGATCAACAACTATGTTCTCAATCAACCCAAAAGACTCATAAATATCCAAGCTTAATATTTTTGGAAGTTGGAGTGTTATTTTTTTAGATTTGGCTATTTTAGGAGGATATCTGTTTGTGCAGGTAACTATTACTGTGCAGAATTATTAGGCAACTTAATAAAAACCAATTATAATCCCATCTCACTTGTTTATTTTCATCAGGTAAACCAATATCAGTGCACAAAATTTAGAAAAAAACATTTCTGACATGCAAAAACAAAAACCCCCAAAATTTGTGATGAATATAGCCACCTTTCTTTATGATGACACTCAACAGCCTTCCATACATAGATTCTGTCAGTTGTTTGATCTGTTTTCGATCAACATTGCGTGCAGCAGCCACCTCAGCCTCCCAGACACTGTTCCGAGAGGTGTACTGTTTTCCCTCCCTGTAGATCTCACATTTTATGATGGACCACAGGTTCTCTATGGGGTTCAGATCAGGTGAACAAGGGGGCCATGTCATTTTTTTTCTTTTTTTAGACCTATACTGGCCAGCCACGCTGTGGAGTAGTTGGATGCATGTGATGGGGCATTTTCCTGCATGAAAATCATGTTTTTCTTGAACGATACTGACTTCTTCCTGTACCACTGCTTGAAGAAGTTGTCTTCCAGAAACTGGCAGTAGGTCTGGGAGTTGAGCTTCACTCCATCCTCAACCCGAAAAGGTCCCACAAGTTCATCTTTGATGATACCAGCCCATACCAGTACCCCACCTCCACCTTGCTGGCGTCTGAGTCGGAGTGGAGCTCTCTGCCCTTTTCTTTGATCCAGCCTCTGGCCCATCCATCTGGCCCATCAAGAGTCACTCTCATTTCATCAGTCCATAAAACCTTTGAAAAATCAGTCTTAAGATATTTCTTGGCCCATTCTTGACGTTTTATCTTATGTTTCTTGTTCAAAGGTGGTCGCTTTTCAGCCTTCCTTACCTTGGCCATGTCCCTGAGTATCGCACACCTTGTGCTTTTTGATACTCCAGTAACGTTGTAGCTCTGAAATATGGCAAAACGAGTGGCATCTTGGCAGCTTCACGCTTGATTTTCCTCAATTCATGGGCAGTTATTTTGCGCCTTTTTTGGCCAACACTCTTCTTGCGACCCTGTTGGCTATTTGCCATGAAAGGCTTGATTGTTTGGTGATCATGCTTCAAAAGTTTGGAAATTTCAAGACTGCTGCATCCCTCTGCAAGACATCTTACAATTTTGGACTTTTCAGAGCCCGTCTAATCTCTCTTCTGACCCATTTTGCCAAAGGAATGGAAGTTGCCTAATAATTAAGCACACCTTTTATAGGGTGTTGAAGTCATTAGTCAACACCCCTCCTCATTACAGAGATGCACATCACCAGATTTACTTCATTGGTAGTTGGCTCTCAAGCCTATGCAGCTTGGAGTAGGACAACATGTATAAAAAGTATCATGTGATCAAAATACTCATTTGCCTAATAATTCTGCACACAGTGTATGGGCAAAAGAACACAGACATTGGACAGAGGAAGATTGGAAAAAAGTTTTATGGACAGACAAATCAAAGTTTGAGGTGTTTGAATCACACAGAAGAACATTTGTGAGACGCAGAACAACTGAAAAGATGCTGAAAGAGTGCCTGACTCCATCTGTCAAGCATGGTGGAGGTAATGTGATGGTCTGGGGTTGCTTTGGTGCTGGTAAAGTGTGAGATTTGTACAAGATAAATGGGATTTTGAATAAGGAAGGCTATCACTCCATTTTGCAATGACATGCCATACCCTGTGGACTGCGCTTGATTAGAGCCAATTTCATCCTACAACAGGAAGATGACCCAAAACACACCTCCAAATTATGCATGAACTATTTAGGGAAGAAGCAGGCAGCTGGTATTCTATCTGTAATGGAATGGCCAGCGCAGTCACCAGATCTCAGCCCCATTGAGCTGTTGTGGGAGCAGCTTGAACGTATGGTGCGCAAAAAGTGCCCATCAAGCCAATCCAACTTGTGCGAGGGGCTTCAGGAAGCATGGGGGGAAATTTCTCAAGATTACCTCAGCAAATTAACAGCTAGAATGCCAAAGGTCTGCAATGCTGTAATTGCTGCAAATGGAGCATTCTTTGACGAAAGCAAAGTTTGAAGGAGAAAATTATTCTTTCCAATAAAAATCATTATTTCTAACCTTGTCAATGTCTGGACTATATTTTCTATTTGATAAATAAAAGTATGAGTTTTCATGGAAAACACAAAATTGTCTGGGTGACCCCAAACTTTTGAACAGTAGTGTATGTTCGGACTATAAGATGCACCCCACCCCCCCACTTTCCTCCAAAGTTTTGGAGGAAAAAAAGTGCATCTTATAGTCTGAAAAATACGGTAGTTAAAATGTTATATATTTCTCTACATGTTTTGAATTAGGAAACAGTGTGCAATGTTCCCAATGCATGGAAATAAAAATTACTATAAAGATTTTGTGCTTAACTCATGCTTTTGAACGCACTGCTATTATTTTGAAAACTACTGTATAAAAAATTATATACAAAATAGTGGTGGCTTCCAAGCGGAAGCTGCTAGAAGAAAAGACCGATCACTTCTTTTAGCGACTTCACAGCTTTTAAAGCCAGAAGCAGTTAAAAGAAGTGACAACAGACGGATCATGCTGTAATCTTAATTACGTCATCGCTCGTCACTACAGCTGCGTTCTCATGCTACTGGCAGTGTGTTCTGGCTGTCGTGCTGAGCGGTCACATTACTAATGTCATCTGGATGAGGCAGTCTGGGATCGTCGTGTGACGCTGGATGGATTTTACGGCAGACCACTTAGGATTATTATTTTTTTATATGGTAATAAGTGGATAAAAGAGGGTCAGGGAGTGTTTTTTTTACAATTAAAGGACTTTTCTGTGTGTGTGTGTGTTTATTACTTTTGACTACAGGGTTAGTAATGGGGGTGTCTGACAGACACCTCTCCATTACTAACCCCTGGGCTTGATGTCAACTGACACTTCACAGCTGACATGAACCCAAAACCGTTACCCCACTTGTCCTGGTATGTTGGCTGAGGCGCCAAAATTGGCGCATCTAATGGATGTGCCATTTCTGGGGAGGCTGAGTGCTGGTGTTAATAGTCTGGGAGGGGCCAATATCCATAGCCCCTTCCCAGCTTATTAAAATCTGCCTGCAACTGTGTGTTTAGCCTTTCCTGGTTATTAAAAGAAGGGGGTATCCAACTTAATTTTTTTTGGGGGTGTTCCCCCCGTTTAATAACCAGTTAAGGCTACGCAGACAGCTGTGAGCTGTTATTAAGAGGCTGGGAACCTTTATAGATATTGGCCCCTTCACAGAATAATAGCCCCAGGCCATATTTTTTATTTATTTATTCATTCAATAAGAAAACTACACAAGCAGAGAGAGCAGGCGCTGCTGATGGGAGTATTCACCAGCCGGCACCTGTGCAATAAATAAATAAAAGAAAAAAATGGCGTGGTCTCTTTTAGTCTTGATAACTAGCGTGGGTAAAGCTGACAGCTGCGGGCTAGAACAATAGAAAAACAGAGTGGTTCCACGCCATTTTTTTAAATTACTTAAATAAATAAATTTAATAAACAGTGTGGGGTCCCACTTTTTGACAACCAGCCAAGCTAAACCAGACAGCTGGGGGCTGATATTCTCAGACTGGGAAGCAGCCATGGATATTAGCCCTCCACAGCCTAAAAATAGCAGCCTGCAGCTGCCCCATTAGATGCGCCAATTCTGACGCTTTGCCCGGCTCTTCCCACTTGCCATAGGCGGTAGCAATTGGGGTAATAGTATTGGGGTTGATGTCAGCTTTGTAATGTCAGCTGACATCAAGCCAAATGGTTATTAATGGAGAGGCGTCTATCAGACGCCGCCATAACTTGCCCCGTAAGTTTAAGTTAAAAAACACACACAGAGTAAAGTCCTTTATTAATTTATTTAGAAAGGATGGGATCAGCGAGCAATATAGGCCAGGATTTCTCCAGACATTGACACAACAAGTTTGTTTGTCCATGGTACTGTGTGCTAAATCTAATACAATTGTCTGATAGTTATATTTGGTCTGGTGGAATACAGTGCTTCATGACGTAAAGTATGTCTTGCTCTATTAAAAGCTTTTTTGATGAAACAACGGCTGTATCCTCTATTTAGGAATCTAGATTTAAGCTCCAATGCATAACGTTCGAAGTCAGCCTTGTCTGAACAGATTCTACATAGATGCAGAATTTGGCCAATAGGAATGGACCGAACCATAGCTGGGAGATGTGAAGAAGAGGCGTGCAAAAGTGCATTAACTGCGGCTGATTTACAAAATAAATCCGTTTGTAGGCAATTTTGATTATCTCTTTTAGTTTTTACATCCAGGAATTCAATGGAATTCCTATCATAATGGTACGTGAGATGGATTTCTACTTTCTTTACACCTTAGTATTCTCATATTTGTCATATCTTCACCATCAGTGTTCACTCTTGATGTCCACATTCTACTTGCTTATTTATTCACCCCTTGAATAAGCAATAAATTATCTGTATATACATATACCTTTTATACAGTTAGGTCCATATATATTTGGACAGAGACAATATTTTTCTAATTTTGGTTCTAGACATTACCACAATGAATTTTAAACAAAACAATTCAGATGCAGTTGAAGTTCAGACTTTCAGATTTCATTTGAGGGTATCCACATTAAAATTGGATGAAGGGTTTAGGAGTTTCAGCTCCTCAACATGTGCCACCCTGTTTTTAAAGGGACCAAAAGTAATTGGATAGATTAAATAATTGTAAATAAAATGTTCATTTCTAGTACTTGGTTGAAAACCCTTTGTTGGCAATGACTGCCTGAAGTCTTGAACTCATGGACATCACCAGACGCTGTGTTTCCTCCTTTTTGATGCTCTGCCAGGCCTTCACTGCGGTGGTTTTCAGTTGCTGTTTGTTTGTGGGCCTTTCTGTCTGAAGTTTAGTCTTTAACAAGTGAAATGCATGCTTAATTGGGTTGAGATCAGATGACTGACTTGGCCATTCAAGAATATTCCACTTCTTTGCTTTAATAAACTCCTGGGTTGCTTTGGCTTTATGTTTTGGGTCATTGTCCATCTGTAGTATGAATCGACGACCAATCAGTTTGGCTGCATTTGGCTGGATCTGAGCACACAGTATGGCTCTGAATACATCAGAATTCATTTGGCTTCTTCTGTCCTGTGTCACATCATCAATAAACACTAGTGACCCAGTGCCACTGGCAGCCATGCATGCCCAAGCCATCACACTGCCTCCGCCGTGTTTTACAGATGATGTGGTATGCTTTGGATCATGAGCTGTACCACGCCTTCGCCATACTTTTCTCTTTCCATCATTATGGTAGAGGTTGATCTTGGTTTCATCTGTCCAAAGAATGTTCTTCCAGAACTGTGCTGGCTTTTTCAGATGTTTTTTTAGCAAAGTCCAGTCTAGCCTTTTTATTCTTGATGCTTATGAGTGGCTTGCACCGTGCAGTGAACCCTCTGCATTTACTTTCATGCAGTCTTCTCATTATGGTGGATTTGGATGTTGATACGCCTACCTCCTGGAGAGTGTTGTTCACTTGGTTGGCTGTTGTGAAGGGGTTTCTCTTCACCATGGAGATTATTCTGCGAT